>NC_090930.1:546383583-547002577 GCF_040938575.1 Ambystoma mexicanum | reverse complement strand
CCCACCACATACACAACAAAGACCCAGGGCCTCCCTGGGTCCTATAAATGAGAGCAGCATGCTCAGAGTAAACACAATCTGTTTGTGGACCCTGAACGGGGATCCAAGCAAACAGGAGGTTCACTGTTTACTCAGTGTCCTCCAAATCTTCTTGCTTCTTTACCACAGAGCCCACCCACCTTACAAAAGGGGAGAAAAACAAAAAGAAGTACAAGGCACTGTACGGTGCCCACAACAGGTCGTGGGACACAAGAAGGCGGTACAGGTCCGAGGGGGTAACCTCAGGACCCGGTGCCCAAAAGTATGATACCATAATGTTATGTGATATTGTTATTGTCATAACCCATATCTGTACAATAAAATCCTACAGCCTTTTTATTGCCAACACTTGAAACAAGTTGTGAGCCTATCATTATGGGTGAGGGTTTGGGGTTCGGCCATTACTAATGCATGCATATGGGTTCAGCAGTTATTCAGGTTATATAAGAACTTGTATTAAAAATTCTGGTAAATGTTCAGGAACAAAGTTTCGACTGCCACTATAGACAGTGCTACAGGTGTGCAGGGGACAGGAGTGTCCATCAACAAAGGACACTACTCATATATTTTTCATTGTTGAGATGGTTCAATTGTGTCAGAACCATGTTTCTCTCCGCAGTACCCTAACAGTCTTGACGTGATTGAGTAATACCACGTTAATCTGAAAAGAAAAGAGAGGTGTGCATTTCAACCATTGGTTAACGCAATCACATCAGTTGAGCCAGCTGTACACTATGGCATTTGTTGGATTTTTGGTTGAATCGTTTCATTTATTTCCTTTCAAAGACATGCTAAATCGCCAGAGGTGTTTAGTATGTGGTGATGGAGTATTTCGAGAAGAATCTCTGAATTTGAAGAGTGGGAAGCGCTGAGACAGACAGCTTTGACACATTGATTGAACTCTGATTGCTCTTTTTATTGGATTCTCTGGTTCTGATGGGCATAGGTTGTTGTTTATTCTGTTGTTGAATCTTATTTTTCATATTTAGAAGAAAGAGGGTGATTAGAGGATCATCTGACCATAGTTGCGGATGTAAAGTATGGTTGGATGTTTCAATGGTCTCTGTGAATATTAGGTCTACATTGGATACTCACTTATGAGGGGGCCAAATACGTGCCTGCAGTACCCCCATTTGATCACTTTATACACTATGGGCTTCTTTACAAGGTTTGCGCTCCTGTAATGAAAGGTGCACGTACGGGACCAGCACCGTTCATTACGGGATGTGCAGTTACGAGGCAATTGCGAGCGGACCAAAGAGCTAATAACGGGCCCATTATAAACGGGCCTATTATTAGCTCCATCCCCATTCCCATTGAGCCCTATGGGGGCTCAAATGGGAATTGGGATTGGTTCCTTCAAGGAGGAATTACCGGGTCCTCCAATGTTGGAATGACCCGGTTATTCCTTATTGACGGAGCCCGGTATTGGAGCCCGGTATGAAGGCAGCCATGCCCCTAATAAGGGCATGGCTACCTCCATACTCGTAATGAGGCCCTATGTCTGAAGCTTGTATGGCTTTTGGGGTTAAAGACTCATAGTTTGCAATCACCCAGAATCACATTTTCGATGCTATAGATTCAGTGGGTGAAGCGACATTTCGAGGAGATCGTCTAGAATTGAAGGTAGTAGCGTGGAATTTGATAGACGACCATTAAAACGAAGGAGATTGATTTATTGATTACACATCTTGTGATGATGATGGGATTGTGGAGTACACTGAAGTACTCCCTCTGCACTTATTAATCATAACTTTATAAAAATGAGTCGGTACCCTGGTCAGAGGATTTCTTCAAGCATGTGATGAAAAAGGTTTCCACGAGGTCCAGGAATTGAAGGTCACTCTTGGTAATGATAACGAGGAAGTATTGTGCGCTGTGAAAGTGCATTAATAGAACATTTAGAAGGACTATTTGAAGGGCTTGCTACTATGAGGAACCTCACCTTATCAGTGAGTGGGTTCTGTTTGAATATAATCTTGATTTACGCAGATGTTAGGGCACATGGTGAACTGCAAACGGGTACGGTTTGTGTGGGAATAGAATCCATCCAATATCCAGGCCGGCTGCTCGACGGGATTCTGCTGTTATCTCATGTGCTGCTGTCCTTGATATGTTGCTTTCCCCAGGTCCTCAAGCAAGGGTGGTAAGGCATGTCATATGTTCTGTTATACTAATAGTTAACCAGGAATTATTACTGGTGTGTCGCTGGTGAGAGGTAGACCTTCTTTGTGTTTTTTTAGTTGGAGTAGAATGGCTCTTCAAACACACTGGGCCTCGTTCATAAGCTCATATAATATTACTATTGTTATAGAAGCTTATATCGTGTTTCCACTGATGAGATGAGTTTCCAACTGAAGCAAGTGGGCAGCGTCTTTCTATATTAGTTATTTTGTAACATTTAATACAAGTGTTAAGGTGTATTTCAAAGCTCTAGTATAGGAATTTAAAAAGCTGGTTTTGAGGCTTCAGTGAACTTTTTCAACAAAGTTAATTTGTGTTTCTTTTTTGTCTCTTTTTTGTGTTTTTGGATACATTGGTCTAATCAGGAATTATTCAGAAGCTTTCATTTCCTGGTTTTAAATAACTGACTTCCATGCGTCTGTGTTAGTTTGTGTGAATTCACTATTATACCAAAGAAGTACAATCGGTGGCTTGGATTAAAGGCAGAACACTGATATTAGTTATGTCAGGTGCTATGTACATTAGTGATATTGCAAAGCTTTCCTTCAGTTACATAATGTATTGGAAACAATGCGTAAATGAAGATGTGAGGATTGGTTCCACAGCGAGTGACTTTGTCTCCAAGACTGTGGAGATGGGCTAAGGAAATAGTTCTGTAATGTAATATTTGTGGTGGATGGATGAACCAGGTTTTTGCTACAAGATAATTAGATAATTACTGGGTGGATCACATGTGGTAAGCTAGAAGATTTGATGTGTTGGGCACGTGATACAGCTACTTGAAGTACCCTGCCTGTTGCTGGCACAGGCGTTGTTAAGGAAGTGCTCCCGTGGTGGCTGCCAGGAATTATGGTATACAGTGCCATGTTTGGTTACAAGTTCTAGTTGTTTAGGACTCTGAGGTTGAAAATAATATGGATGTCCCTAAAATAATCCTTTTTTAATGTTGTGCTCAGGATCCACTGCTCTCGCAACTCTCACAATTATTAGTATTACTATTATTATTACTATTACTATTATGGTATTTATTGACTGTGCACCTAGCTTGACAAGAAACGGAGCACTTTACAGTAGTATACACCGTTAGAGATATACAATGGAGCGCTTTACAGAGGTTTACACCAATAGAGATATACAATGGAGCGCTTTTATTTATTTATTTATTTATTCAGATTTATTTAAAGCGCACATCAGCCCGGGGGCATCGTGGCGCTGTTACATGAATACATACATAGTCTGGTTACAATGGAAGGAAGATGGTTACAAAGCAATTTACATTACAGGAAGCATTTCGTATCGAACACTTTTAGTATCAGATGTGTGCGAGCTGAGGTGGGTGAAGGGAAGGTGGAGTTAGTTGAATAGCGTGGTTTTGAGGGATTTGCGAAAGAGATACAGAGATGGTTCTGCTCTAAGCGCGTTGGGGAGGGCATTTCATAGCTTAGGTGCTATGTGAGGGAAGCCAATGCCGCCGGCTTTGGCTCTTTTTACAGTGGGTACTTGGAGTTGGTTGGCGTGGTGACTTCTTCTGGGGCGGATGGAGGAGTTCTTGGTTATAGTCTCAGATAGGTAGGGGGGGTGCTGTGTGGTTAATGCATTTGTGTGTGAGGGTGAGGATTTTAAAGTTGATCCTTTCCTTGACTGAGAGCCAATGGACGCGTCTTCTGGCCTGTGAGATATGGTCAGTTTTGGGCATGTGTAGTGCAGCACGGAGGGCATTGTTTTGCACTATTTGGAGCTTGTTTAGGTTTTTTGATGAGGTGCCTGCCAGGAGGGCGTTACAGTAGTCCAGTCTGGCTCCTATAGTAGCTCTGGCTATGGAGAGGCAGTTGGGCGTGGTGAGGTAGGGTTTTATGGCGTAGATGAGTTTGGTAGTCAGAGCAGAAGCTGAGGCAATGGCGCTGGTTTGTCTTGTCATTGAGAGTGTCGCGTCAATGTAGACTCCTAAGGTCTTGACGGCAGAGGAGACAGGTATGCTAATACTGTCGATGATCAAGTGCGAGTAATTGGGGCTGAGTTTGGTTAGAGTTTCGTTAGGGGCTAGGATGATGATTTCGGTTTTGTCTCCGTTTAGGCAGAGGCCATTGATAGCCATCCAAGTTTGGATAGTTGAGTAGATTTTGAGGAGGGCTTCTGAGTCAAGGTCGTAGTCTCCAGAGAGGGGGAGGAGGACCTGCGTGTCATCAGCGTAGTTGGTGTACGCTATGTTGAGGGAGTCCAGTAGGTCAAAGAGGGGTTTGGTGAATAGGTTGTAGAGGGTCGGTGCGGTGCAGGACCCTTGTGGGACTCCACAATTGATAGTGGTGGGGGGGGCGCTATCCTGGTCAGAGTACACTTTCATGGCCCTGCCTTCAAGGAAGGATGTGATCCATGTGGTAGCCTTGTGAGAGAAGTGTGCAGCATTGGAGAGGTGCGTTGTGAGAATGCTGTGGTCGACCAAATCGAATGCTGCAGAAAGGTCGAGGAGGAGGGCAGGTTTGCCTGTGTCCATTATTTTAGTAATCTGATTTTTTAAATCTAGAAGAGCAGTTTCAGTCCCATGGCCTTTGCGGAAACCTGACTGTCTTTTGCCTAGGATGGTGTTTGTTTCCAGGTAGTGTTGGATTTGATTGTGTGCAGCTTTGTCCAAGATTTTAAGGAGAAAGGGGACGGTGGTGATGGGGCGGTAGTTGTTAGGGGAGGAAGGATCAAGGGAAGGTTTTTTTAGGAGCGGGCGGACCCAGGCTTCTTTTAGGCATTGTGGTACACTTCCAGATGTGAAAGAGGCATTGATAAAAGCCGTGATGATGGGGGTGAGGTATTCTGCGCTCTCTTTGATTACGGAGGGTGGGCAGATATCCCCTTTGCAAGTGGAGGGTTTGATTTTTTTAAGGAGGTCATTGACTTCCGTCTCCGAGACTTCTCTGAAGGCAAAAAGGGGTGTTTGTGATGGGGAGTTGTTGGTGTGAGGTATGGGCGGGCAGGTGGGGGTGTTGAGAGCTTTGCGTTGGGAGGCTATTTTGTCTTGGAGTGATTTAACTTTGTTGAGGAGAGCAGCCTGGATGCCTGTACACCATGCTTCATCCTTGATGATTTTGTCTGGGCTAGAGGCTGGTGTGGTGAGTTCTTTGAATATGGAGAAAATTTCTCTTGATTTGGAACTGGCATTAGTGATTCTCTGGTTGTAGGATTCGGATTTAGCAAGGAATATGGCTTTTTTGTAGGTCAGAGAGATCTCTTTAAAGTCTTTAAGCGAGGATTGATTAGGCGCTGCTTGCCACCTGGTTAGGGCTTTGCGTTTCTTGGTGCGTAGGACGGATAGTTCTTCAGTGAACCAGGAGTTGCAGTGCATAGATTTTTTCCCTTTTTTTTCTTCTAGCGGGGCAATGAGATCGATGGCTTGAGTGAGTGTGCTGGAATAGATGTTGGCTAGAGATGTAGGGTCAGTGGGGAATGGGTGCTTGAGTTGTGAGGTATCAAGGAGAGGGGCGAGGTTGGCAGCAGTGAGTTTTTTGGAGCTTCTTACTTTAGCGGGTGGGGCATGGGTTAAGGTTTTATGAGTAGGCGTGGTAGGAATGGTAAATTGGATGAGGTGATGGTCCGTCCATGGAAGGGCTGAGATGGAGGTAATTGTCGATGAGCAGTTGTGATCAGCTAGCCAGTCAATGGATCTGCCTTTGCTGTGAGTGGGTGCAGTAACTTTGTGTTCGAATCCCATGTTAGATAATTCTTTGGCTAAATTTGCGGCTGCTTTGTCCTTTGGGTCAGCTAAGCCAAGATTAATGTCCCCTAGTAGGATGCTTTTGGTGGTGCTTTTGAGGTTGTTGCCTATGTTTTGGGGGAGTTGCTTTTGGTAGTCAAGAGGAGATCCTGGTGGTCTGTAGGTGATAAAGAAGTTTATGGTGCAATTAGGTGAAAGGGCTAGTTTGGCAGTGAGGAGATCAGCATTATTGTCCCATTGTTGATTACACATTCTTATGGAGAGGGTGTCCTTGAAGATGAGGGCTACGCCGCCACCACTTTTTAAGTTTTTACGGTCCTGTCTAAGGATGGTATAGTTTTCAGGGAGAGCGAGGTGAATGGAAGGACTGGAGGCTTCATGGAGCCAAGTTTCGGAGATGGCAAGTATGTCGAGATCATGGGTAGAGATAAGGTCATTGATTTCAATGGCATGGGCATGGACAGAGCGCGCGTTGATGAGGGCGCATCTTAAGTTTGGATGTAGAGTGTGTGTGTTGGTGGTGCTGGGGGTGGGCGGTGTGAATTTGGGTGTGTGAGGCTTGGTCGTGGCACATGCAGCGTGATGAGAGCTAAGGTAGTGAGCGTGGTCAGGGAAGGAAGTCTGGGCGGCTGATGTATGGGTGCGAGAGCTGAGTCTGTAGTTCCTAAGGAATGTGGAGTGTGGAGTACTGCGGAGAGTAAGGAGGTGTTTAGTGCGAGTTCTCAGTCTGCAGAGCCTGAGGTGGAGTGGGTGGTGTCCGACCGGGTCGGTAAGGGAGTTGAGTGTGGGATGGAGTGCAAATGACGGTGTGTTGTGTATGAGGTCTGCTGGAGGGGTGGGGCGAAGGTGGGCATGTTGGTCTAGGTGCGCATGCAGCATGTTGCAGGTGGCCAGAAAGGAGAGGGATGTGAGAAAGATGGAAAAAGTGAAAGGGAGGTATGTAGGCGCTTTGGGGTGTGGGCTAGGGGGCTGCATTGGTAGACAAGGGATGTACATGTAAGTGTGCAAAAACACAGAAGGTCAGATCACAGAGTAAATCAGGACAGTTTGGGGCAGTCTGTATCACAAAAGAGCATTTTGACCAAGGGGCACAACACAACTGAAATGTGGTCTGTAGGCGACCAAAGGGGCACAGCACAGCTGAAATGTGGTCTGTGGGCGACCAAAGGGCACAACACAGCTGAAATGTGGTCTGTGGGCGACCATAGGCTTTACAGAGGTATACACCAATAGAGATATACAACGGAGCGCTTTAAAGAGGTATACACCAATAGAGATATACAACGGAGAGCTCTACAGAGGTATACACCAATACAGATATACAATGGAGCACTTTACAGAGGTATACACCAATAGAGATATACAACGGAGCGCTTTAAAGAGGTATACACTAATAGAGATATTCAACTGAGTGCTTTACAGAGGTATACACTAATAGAGATGTACAACAGAGCGCTTTACAGAGGTATACACCAATAGAGATACACAACGGAGTGCTTTACAGAAGTATACACCAATTCAGATATACAACGGAGCGCTTTACAGAGGTATACACCAATAGAGATATACAACAGAGTGCTTTACAGAGGTATACACTAATAGAGATGTACAACGGAGCGCTTTACAGAGGTATACACCAATAGAGATATACAACAGAGTGCTTTACACAGATATACACCAATGCAGATATACAACGGAGCGCTTTACAGAGGTATACACCAATGCAGATATACAACGGAGTGCTTTACAGAGGTATACACCAATGCAGATATATAACAGAGTGCTTTACAGAGGTATACACTAATAGAGATGTACAACAGAGCGCTTTACAGAGGTATACACCAATAGAGATATACAACGGAGTGCTTTACAGAGGTATAAACCAATAGAGATATACAATGGAGCACTTTACAGAGGTATACACCAATAGAGATATACAACGGAGCGCTTTAAAGAGGTATACACCAATAGAGATATACAACAGAGCGCTTTACAGAGGTATACACCAATACAGATGTACAATGGAGCACTTTACAGAGGTATACATCAATAGAGATATACAATGGAGCGCTTTAAAGAGGTATACACTAATAGAGATATTCAACGGAGCGCTTTACAGAGGTATACACTAATAGAGATGTACAACAGAGCGCTTTACAGAGATATACACCAATAGAGATATACAACGGAGTGCTTTACAGAAGTATACACCAATTCAGATATACAACGGAGCGCTTTACAGAGGTATACACCAATAGAGATATACAACGGAGGGCTTTACAGAGGTATACACTAATAGAGATGTACAACGGAGCGCTTTACAGAGGTATACACCAATAGAGATATACAACAGAGTGCTTTACACAGATATACACCAATGCAGATATACAACGGAGCACTTTACAGAGGTATACACCAATGCAGATATACAACGGAGTGCTTTACAGAGGTATACACCAATGCAGATATATAACGGAGTGCTTTACAGAGGTATACACTAATAGAGATGTACAACAGAGCACTTTACAGAGGTATACACCAATAGAGATATACAACGGAGTGCTTTACAGAGGTATACACCAATTCAGATATACAACGGAGCGCTTTACAGAGGTATACACCAAAAGAGATATACAACGGAGTGCTTTACAGAGGTATACACTAATAGAGATGTACAACGGAGCGCTTTACAGAGGTATACACCAATAGAGATATACAACAGAGTGCTTTACACAGGTATACACCAATGCAGATATACAATGGAGCACTTTACAGAGGTATACACCAATGCAGATATACAACGGAGTGCTTTACAGAGGTATACACCAATGCAGATATATAACGGAGTGCTTTACAGAGGTATACGCTAATAGAGATGTACAACAGAGCGCTTTACAGAGGTATACACCAATAGAGATATACAACGGAGTGCTTTACAGAGGTATACACCAATGCAGATATACAACAGAGTGCTTTACAGAGGTATACACTAATAGAGATATACAACGGAGTGCTTTACAGAGGTATACACCAATAGAGATATACAATGGAGCGCTTTACACAAGTGTACAAAATTACAGATGCATAACGGAGCACTTTTCAGTGGTAACAAGAAAACAGATATACATCGGGGGGCAAGATACAAAGGTGCACAGAGGAGGGGTACAGCTGTACCGAGAGGCTGGGAAGAGAGGGGCAGGCAGCGTCTAGCGAGTCAGGTGGCACAAGGGGCGATTGGCTCTGTTGTACACGCAGGAGAGTGTTCTTGTGTTTTTTTTCTGGTCTGCCACTGTTACATTGCAAAGAGATTATTACTGGTAATCCCAGTTAAATATATTTGGATAAAATATTAAACCCATATAATAATTGTGACCACCCGCTCACCATGCATCACCTCCAGCCGAATCAATATGTTCTGCAGGTGGCTACGATTACCAACTCATACCATATTCATATTCCTTTTGAATGCCACCCATCCCGCGCATGCAGCACTTTGGCGCCCCTTATAGTCTGCTGTGCAGTGTATAGAACTTCAATAATAAATAGCAACATTAAAATCAATAGATATTTGGATGAATTCCTCTAATCGCTGCCAAATCCCGAAAAGATGCAACCGAGCTCTACACATCCTGCCTGTGCTAACCAGTGTGCCACACCACTCTCAATAGCCCAGCTGTGTCCATAAACTATGCCTCTTCGCCCCCTTCCCCAATTTGGTTTTGATGGAAGACCTGTGAAGGGAATTGGACTGTCCATTCTATGTCTAGTTTCTCAAATTCTTTTGAAAAGAAGGCAAGGCACAGTTATATATAGAAATAAACTTTTGCTACAACCAGTGAGATGATATTGGTACTTGCATACTTGCATTGCAGGGTCTGCTGTTGTGACAATGACAAAGGCCGCGCTGTGGACAGATAGTCGGTACTGGGACCAAGCAGAGCGGCAGATGGACTGCAACTGGGAGCTACACAAAATATGTGAGTATGTTTGTCGTAAAAACATTTACTACGTCAGATGTTTGTTGTTCATGTTTATAGACATTTGATACAAGTGAGGTGCTGAGGGAGCTCCTTTTCATAAAACCGGGCAGATGTCCTTGTGCTTTTCTTTACACCACCCAGGGTAAACCTTTGAGTAAACCTATATGCCCATTCTCAGAAAGCTAGCCCATAGCACAAAAGGGAAATGTGTTTTAAATATACTATCTTTCACTACGTTGCTGATAGAAATGAGCACCAAGCTACTATTCAGTCAGTTTCCTTGAAAAGTGTTGAAGTGCGTGCAAATGCATGCCACTTTTATTTGGTACCCGGACTATTTCCTGTTCCAGTCCAGTCGTGACAGGGGACACAGAGTCTAATATCAAGCGATGTTGTGTTAGCATGATTTGGACAGAAGTCTAATAAATGTTTGATTAAACTAGTCAACATTTCCAGCCAATGCTAAAAAAGCACTCCCATGTCTCTGGTAGTGCTTGATTTTTAGTGCAACTAAATAACACAATCCAGTGAGATTGTCTAGATATCTACAACAAATGTAACGCATTTGTACATATGATTGATTTCAAACTAGATTATTAGTAAATTGCTTCAGCGTTATGAGAACCAGCCTTTTGCCAGGCTTGGTGGCGTTATGGGTTTGGAGTGCCCATACTTTAGATTTTTTAATTAAGTTTATTTTAATTTCTCTGTTTGTTCGGTTCTTTGTAGGAGAATAAACATAAACACCAGTGGGTGTATTCCTTTCTAATTTTGATTTTAAAATTAAGCAAAAATCATTTCTACTTAATTTGGGAATTTGGACGATCTCCCACTCTGATCAAAAGAGAGTGATTTAGGTACTGTTCTCATTTTATTCATCATTCCAAGATGGCCACCTGATCATATGTAGTGGGGGTCATCCATCTTTTCTGGAGCGGTTCACTTGCGGCAGATTACCTTGGGGGCCAGTGTGTGGCTTAGTTGTTCCCTGTGACATCCCAGTATGCGTCTCACTTTCTAGCACCTTGGGCTCCTCGCTAATCATTCTTTTATCATTTTATTTTAGCCTGTTTTAATTTCCCTGTTTGTTTGGTTCATGCGTGGGGTATGAACTCCAGATTGTGCCCAACCTGGCCTTATTTTAATGTTATAATTAATCTGAAATCATTTCTTCTTGATTTTCTTGTAGAGTCCATGGGCAATCTAGGGAGTGCCTAGAAGCAACGCACATTAGTGATTTAAATTATATTCTAATTGTATTCACCATTCTGAGATGACCGCCCAGTCCTAGGGGGCAGGCAGTCCTCCTTCTTTGAGGTGAATCAAGTGCAGTCCGTTATCTCATGGACAAGAACAGGTTGCAGCTGTTCTGTGCGACCAGCATCCAATCAGACTTGGCTAGCTGCATGGGTTCTTGTTTGCTCCTTCGTTTAACTTGTTCATTTACTTTGTTTCAATTTCTCTCTTAAGTTATTTGTAGTACTACACACTCCAGGGGGTGCCTGGCACCACTTTATTTTAATTGTAAAATTAATTAGATGGATGTTCAATCCTAGGTGGCAGACGATGCTCCTTCTTTGCAGCATATGTTGTGCTTTCCATTGCCTAAGTGGCAATGTGCATCAAAGCTGTGCAGCTGATAAGTGCAGTAGACACAAGGCTGGCAGGCCTGAAGCGCACCGGAGAAAAGTCCATATGGGCTTGCATTGGGCACTGGGCAAGAAACATTGGCTCTTCATCAACCAACTATCCAAGGCATAAACTACTGGCTGTAGCCACTTCATTATATACTCTAGACATCTTATACAATTAGGGCTTATAGGTTAGCCATAAACCTGACATTCAGACTTATAGACATATTTGCATACTCAAATCAATGAATAGTACATATTAGAATGGTTACGTACTAAACACTTGGACATCAATCAAATAGAATTAGCAACTGTATGATTTAATTAAAAATATGAAAGTGGGTCTGCTCTGCTTCCTGAATACCTACTTGATTAATTTAATTATTGGTTGGAGGGTTCCTTAAAACATACAGCTAACAATTTCTTGCATAGCCTTAAAAAATAGTGGGTCGTCATGGTATTCTGATTTTTTAAAACTGACTTGATACACTTAATTGTACTAACTGAGATAATATGCAGAGATGGAATGATGCATGTGGTTTTGTAGTCACATATATCCTCTCCATCAGATGGTAAAAAGCCAAGTTATAGAAGAGAAACAATCATGAGAATGTTCCATTCAAGGCTGGCATGCAAGCAATGGCATTGTTGTCAGCATCTTATCTGACAGATATAAATATACTTATATACAATTAATAAAAACATCAATATTATTATAGTAATATAAATGTTCATGGTGATAGTACAGATGTACCAGGAAAATGATGTGCCATGCCTAAACAAAAAACCTCTACTTGCACAGAAAAGATAAAGAGGATTTTCACGGTCATTAAATACAGTTAAAATATATGTAAAATCCAATATTGAACTGAACTGACCCCAAAATGTCATAAAGGATGCTACATCATCATTGTGTCTACATGCATGTTTCAGCTCCTTTGGATGTTAATGTTTAGGGTCTTCCCCAGAACGCTACATCCCTCAAGAATCTCAGCCACTGAATTGGCTTCAAAATTCACAGAAATGTTTTCAAACTTTTTGTTGACCGCAACAATTACTATACTAGTAATAATTCATTTTACTTAAGAAATTCATGTAGTTCTAGACACCCTTCATGTTTCAGATGGACTTTAAGTCAATCATTCATGTACAGTTCAGTGACTGACATAATTCATTGAAATCCTTAAAAAGCTTAACGCTTTCATTCTGCACACTGACCACAATCAATGATTTTAGAAAATCTCCATCTGAATCACCTAGGGTAAAAAATGCAGTGCCTTAATATTCATGCCTACATAATCCATACATGCTTCTTAGGTTCCAGCCGAATCATATTCATACATGCTTCGTGGAACATTGAAGAAAACAGGTTATTACACTTTCTACATGTGTTGCTTATACAGTCAGTTATCCTTTATGGATGATGTATCTCTGTCAGAGGCCACCTAAAAGCAGGCACATGAGTAGCTCTGATACAAATTGTTCAAACCTACATTACAACATTTGAATGAGTTTGACTCTAAAAGTACTCACAGTGTATACTCTACGCATGTTTTCCTAAACTCTTCATCCACCTAGTGGGGAACATCTCAAATGTTTTATGTCATTAGGATTACTGCATTCAATACATGTTAAACAGGTCTCTTTGAGGATATATGCCATGGCATGACATCATTGCATATTTTTCGGCATCACGTGTGATGTACACAGTGATGTGTGATACATACCGTAATATCTAGCGAGTAAAGAACTAGAACATTAACCAGTGTTTTTTAGGGACACTAGTGACCATTATTGTTGAGATAATGAATACTCATTTAAATCCTCTTTGCATTACTTTTGTTAACTCCGGTAGTATATATTGTTGGCCAATTGTGAACATTTTCTCATAAAACTTTCTATGACATTCATGGGACTTTTCCAAGTGTATGGTATAAAATGCCAATGTGCACATTTACATATGGGGATGAGTTCAAGGAAAATTACTGCATGAAGAGAACACTGCTCCAATATCAAGAAAGGGGATATTTCCAAACCCTTGGTTCAGCATTATATCAATGAAAGACATAGCAGCGAAGCCTTTGGGTGATTCATCCTTCTAATAGTGCACCCTAGAGGGGAGGGAATTTGGAGTGTACCATCCTGGAAAAGGAACAAAGGTGGATATACCATTAAATCCCACTGAGAGCCGACTTAATGAGCAAATCCAATGGTTCACATTAGCTTCATTGTATGATCATAATAAAATCCTGATACCCTTTATGCAGTAAACAAACATATGTGAATACATCACACAAGGTTCGAAAAAATGATAACATATGAATTCACTGCCTTTTTGAACCTTTCACTCTGAGACATGTTTATCATGAAAAGAATTATACATATTTTCTAATTCACAGCGCCCTCATTTAAAAAGCATATCTCACATACTTGGAAATGCATAAACGGCTGGACTGCTTAATCTATGTATAGCAAATGTTCAGTCAAAACTCATACATTCAAACTGTAGAATAAACCATGTATTTTTTTTTAATGCAAGCACTGTTCAAGAAGTGTAATATTTCCAACTGCTCTGCCTTCAAGCTAAAGGTTCTGTTGTGTAAACGTGAAGTTGTCAGATCAGATCACCACATCACTGCATTCCTTGCATTCCAGCCTTAGATGCAAAAATACAATTCTTGTTCATTCTCCCCATTCTATTATATTTTTGCGTTTAAAAGATTGATTATTGTTCATTGTTAGAATAATGTGTCAGTTAGTTCAATATAAAGTATCAAACATTGTTGCTGAATATCCTAGAGGCTCTCTTATTCAGCTGCTAGTTGAGCCTTCTCAGTTTTAGGGTCTAACCCTAGATAGATTTTGTCACTGAGTACCTCTATCCGGGTTGCTAAACCACAACCTCTATGTTGATCAGATCATTGTGACATCATTTTCTCTAGTCATAAATCAACTGCTTTAAAAAACATTTCAAGTCCTACAAAATGATCTTGGAGACAATGGGCCTCAATACAAGTTTGCCGGTCCAGAAATAACAGTGCCGGTAAGATTACCGGGACCCTTGTTTCCGGTCCGGCAAACTACAAGTCTGCCTACCGTAGCACAATGGCCATGGTAGGCAGACCATCACGGAAGCGCCGGCACCTTGTTGGACTTATGTTTGTTCTATATATATTCTAACCACACCCAAATCATAATGAATCTGGATGCTCCCAATGAAACCCTAGACTCTAAATTCCTGTGTTGTATGTTAGGGGTTCAGAGATGAATGAATCTGAATCATCTCTAATTCAATGCAGCCAAAACAGAGGTTGTTCTCTGCAGCCCTCAATCGCTTAGCTGATCTTTGAACATCTGTCCAATAAATCTGGGAGCCACTGCGGTGCCTAATCATATGGTAGAAATGTAGGTACTTACCTTTCAATGACAACTCATATTAACAAAGTAACTAAAGTCACATTTTTCACTGAAGCTTCTCAAAGGCTTCTTCATTTCTAGTGTTTTCTAAAACTGGTGGTGGTTCCCTATTCTACGGAATGATAAAGAAGGTGCTCGTCAGGATGTCTTCAAAATAACAATAGTCCTCTGTCCTAATCCTACTGTGGCCTATTTCCTGCCCTACCACTAATAATAAAGAAATATAAATCAGCCTAGGAAAGTGTTCTGCTCCCCTCCTTGCTTGGGATGGCTGGCGCTTGACCCGCACAACCTGGTAGTTCCAGTTCTTTAAAGTGTTTGAATCTGAATCTGTAAAGTTGTCCAAAATAATAGTCTATGTTTCATAGTTATTCCAAAGTGGAGGACTCCTGACCCCCTCAGCAAAACCGGGACACTGTTCAAAATGAAACAGCTTCTGTGCTTTACTTGACACTCTGTTAGAAGGGAGCACCTGACCCCTGCAGCCGGATTCTTGTAAGGGCACAAAGTTCTTTCTCTAGTTGAAGAATCTGGTTCCCTAGTTTATCAAAGGTCTTACCCTCTTCAATGGGCCTGATATTCTCAGCCTCCTGTGGCCCGCTTGACTGCATGAGCCGTATGTATGTTGCACTATTATACCCACCTCCAGGGGTCCTGTTTCACTCAGCCTCTCTTGGGCTGCCTGGCCTTGTTGCCCTTATGTTTGTTACACTGGGCTCACCTGCTCTGGGGATATTGGTTCTCCCAGTCTCTTGTGGCCTGCCAGGCTTCATTGGCCATATGTCTGTTAAACTGTTCTCACCCCCTCGAGGGGTCTTTGTACTCCCAACCTCTCCTTGGCTGCCTGGCCTGGTAGGCCGTATATTTGTTACACTGTTCTCACCCCCTCCAGGGGTCATAGTTCACCTAGCCTCTCATGGGCTGCCTGGCCTCATTGGCCATATTGGTATGGCAATGTCGCGAACCCATTCAGGAGTCCTTCAGAGCCTAACCTTCTGCCTCCCCTTTCTCTGTACTAGCTGCATGCCTGGATCTTGGTGGTGTGGCTCGGGAAAGGTGCCAGAGACTGTAGAGCCACACCCTCATTGTCTCTCCTGCAGTGCTCCGTCGATTCTCCGTCATTGCTCGAGAGCGCAAGTGCCTCTTGTTTTCTCTGGTTCAGTCTCCTGCTTCAGGAGACTTTGGATCGTCAGACGTCCTGCCCGCCTGGGCTCGGCAGCATTCTGTGGGACCCTAGGAATCCTCCATCCACCACGTAGTGGACGTGTTCCTGCCTCCAGGTTTGATCTGCCACACGTAACGACATAAGTTCTGCCTGCATCCGGGCTGGTTCAGACTTGTTCTTCCTCCCCTGCAGGTATCATCAGGTATCCTTTTATGCTTCCCAGTATAGCAAGAGAGAAAACAGGATTGGTTCCATGTTTCTTGCACAGAGGTTAACAGGGTGGGGTCAGCAGCCATGCTATTCCCAGTTAAGTTAGAGGGGCCTTGTTCTCATAACATGGTCCAAATTGCATATATCAAAAGAAATGTTAGTGAACTCCCTCAGAAATTCCTTGTCCTCTAAAGGGCTTTCACCCACAGTGAGATCCTGCTTTCCCTTTCCCGCATGGAGTATCCTGCGTAACAGGCTCACTTCCCTAGTCCCAAAGGGAGTGCCTCCCCTTGACGAGAAGGGGTGAATCTCCTGGATTCGTCACAATTAGCTGTCCAGTGGCAATGCAATAGTGAAAAATACCCATAACTGTGCAGGCAAGCACTGGGCCCTTCATGTTAGTAGGGATTAGTGGCATCCGTTTTTCTTAAAGTTCTCAACTTTAAAAAAACAGAGCTACATCTGCCACTAATTCAGGGGAGATAGTGGTAGAAATATTCACCCAATATTTTTTACTGATTCAACGTGGGAAGGGAGGTTGTATAAATGAGTCTTCAGTTCCAGGTCACAGCTTTTTAGGTAGACATTCATGAGGTGTGCAACAGGATGCAGCCACTGCAGGAGAGGAGGTGGAATACCAAGACAGTGGGCCTCAGTACAAGTTTGGTGGCAGCCTTGCCGGTAAAACCGGCAGGCTGCCGCCAAACGTACTATTTTTTCAGGCGCTCCCAAATGGGAAATTACCGGGTCATTCTGGCCCTGCCGGACCCGGTAGTTGCCCATTTGCGGGCGCCGGAAAAAATATGCTCCCCATTTCCATTCAGCCCCGTAGAGCTGAATGGGAACGGGGAGGTTGGATGCACCGGCACCGTTCCTAACGGTGCCGGTGCATCCGACATGCTGTGCTCGTGGGTGCCTTTCTGCCCACCAGGTCCGACAGGGCGAGTAGAAAGGCATCCGCGAGCACAACTCGTAGTTTGCCGGTCCGAGAACTACGGTACCGGCAAGCTTATTGGTACCGTAGTTCCCAGAACGGCAAACTCATAATGAGGCCCAGTGAATTATTGAATTAAAACAGTCACCTGACTATTGAGGCAGGAGAAACTCTGGAGCCCGCTGATCAGTACCTGTGGAGCGGGGGCCAAGGGGCGTGGAGGGGCCACGCCAGTGTAAAGGTCCACGTTAGCCTATGTGCTTAGAACACCTTCTTTTATACAGATAAAGGGTCTCATTATGAGTTGGGCGGTATTCTGGCGGTAAATCTGCAGGAATACCACCCAACTGAATTCCTGTTAGTGTCACTTGCTCTGGCCGATTAAAAGTGGTGGCGGTAATGTAAATCCCCATTTCTTATCAGTCCATAGGACTCTATGGGGCTTTTTTGGCATAATTACTGCAGCAGAAATTCTGCCGGTTTTGCCGATTTTTTCGGATGAGAGTTGGAGGATTAACCTCCAGCACAATGCTGGAGGCAAATCCTCCACACCAGGGCCATACTCGTAGTATGGTGGAGCGGGAAGATTGCCGGAAATAATGTTACCACCAATTTTTTCCCGCTCTGCCATACTTGTAATGAGGCCTAAAGTGTTTGTTTTAAATTGCATGGATTCAGTGTTATTTCAGCGTAATGAAGAGGAATTGACACAGAGAGATTTCAGTTTCGAAAACTAAAACATCTTTATTGGAGTGAGAAGACATATAAAGAGGAAATAAGTAAAGATTTTAGCCAGTTTCTCCCATATTTTTTTTTTTAGTTCAATGCAAATTGAAGATTCTCCTACAGGAAAGAGTAAGTTGGATCCAGAGAATGTGATACATTAAAAAACCTCTTTACATTGCACAAAAACATCCTTAAAGGAATGAAGACCGATGCTTTGCTTCTTGTATAAAAAAAAAAGGTTGCACCAGTCCCACAAGGGATTGACGCTGAGGAATAAAAGTGTTGGTTTGCTACCTCCCCAAATTGTTCTCACAAACAAAAACTAGAAACATGAAAGAAAAGCTTTCTGCAAAAGCACTTCCCCTGTGTTCATGAGACAATGAATTTATCGTTACTAAAACAAGTGCCTCGTATACTATCATTTGTATGAATCTAGCATATCCATTTCACCTTTATGTTGGTGCAGATGCAAGTGAATAAACTGTGCTAGTAATTGATCATTTGAAAACAACTTTTCAACATCTCCTCTTTTGCAGTTACGGTCAGTTCCACTGCCGAGTGGATCCTGAATGAGATCCGACCAGGAGAAGACATTGGCATTGATCCCTTCCTCTTCTCCATCGGTAGGTCTGTGTGACGAACTTTGAGGGTAAAAGTATGACCAGTTCCATTGTACACATTTCCCAGGTCGAATTTCTTTCGTTTTTGGGCTTAATTTTAGTTATTTTATAAAAGTTTGTAAACATCCTACAGATATGGCAGCGTATTCATTAGCTTGTCAAGGTCTGATGTGTCAGGGTATAACTGAAAAGGGGACATTTGGCCTTTCGTTTTCAAGCTAGTATTGCATGTTGCCTTGCATGTTGCCTTTACTCTTGGTGTGGGAATATCCAGAGTTGGGAAAATACAGAAAAAGGAAGAGGCATCATAACAGCATGAACATGTCAAATAAAAGTGTGCTTTCATAGAACAGCAGCAAAGATCAAAACAATGTATTTCCCCTTCCGTATAACCTGTATGTCGGGGGAAAATGGTACAGAGAGTGTGCAAAGGATCTCTTTCCTCGATTTTCATGGAAGGGTCATTGAGAGATTTACAGCTGATCAGAGTGCCAGGGTAGCTTGAAGGCAGGGTCAATGTACTCAGGCTTAGTGCTGGTTATCTCTTGTTGGACGCTCCTCGAAATTCCGTTGGATTAGCGATTGCCAAACCTCAATGCAATATAACACATGTTTACATCCTTCATTAACTTCTCGTGAACTTGTGGAATCCTGCAAAAAGTTAATGATTGTACCGTAATAAGGAGATAACCGGCATATATTAACGATAAGAAACAAAACCCAACAATACCTCTGACCATTTTGACAGCATACACACCTGGTTCCTATGTGAGAGATGTTCAGATGGGATTCACCCAAGTGTTCTTGGGAGTAAAACTACACTTCATTTAAGAAGAATCAATCAACTCAAGTGACTGCAGAAGGCAGAAGAAATGCCAGCAGGAAAACATGTGCCTGCGGTTGGACGCAATGAGCATAGATCAGTAGGCTTGACAACGCTGTGGGGGATAATTCCAGAGTTCTTTATTAAGGAAGCTTTTCTTATCACTTCTATATTAATCAAACTAATTAGAACACTTTAGATTGAAATACAAGTGATCTTGGTGAAGCTACCAGTTCTTTTTATGTCAGCTGTGCAGTCCCAATATGCATCTAAAATGATGTGCAATACACACAAGGTTACAGTTGTATCAAATCAATACTGCCAATCTGTTACGCAAAAGCGGTGACAATTGGTTCAACGGTTAAGATTCAGCTTTTAATGTATCAACTTTGGAAGGGTGTGTGTAGCCTCTCGTCCTTCCAAGTTTGATGAAATGATCAACACTAAGGTGGATAATAGTAAAACCTATGACTTACAGCGATCAAACATCACAGTCTCTGACAGAGAACATTACATAAAAAGCAATATTATTATTATAGCCTTAAAGACTGAGGGAGGGGTCATTAGCATGGAGTAATGACCCGCCAGCAAGTTATGATCCGAAGCAAAGCTAAAGGCCATACGTTGTGGAAGGGTCATTACCCCAGCGATAATGACCCCATCTGAGGTCTATAAGGCTATTCGCACATGGCGGTAGTAGCAATATATGTTTTGGAGGTAAATCAAAAATGTTTTTTTAAGAGTTATGTTATGTTACTTGCCATTTATATAGCGCCTTATGTATCATTGGTATGACCTCAAAGCGCTGGTAGGTTGAACGCCCTCGGGAACCGCAGTTCGAGTCAGCAGAGAGAGAGAGAGTGTTGTATAGTGCGTGGGTGCACCGGATATGTGTGCAGCTGGTGTGGTAGTTGCATGATAGCTGCTTCTTAGCGGTAGGTGTGGTGGTGAGGAAATCAGTTGGAAGTGTTCGGTCTGGAGGGTGGACACCCAGACTGAGTTCTGGCTGCAGTAGGCCTGAGGAGATGCCTAAGCTAGCAGTATGTGCTCAGCTAGCTGTGTTTAATTAGGATGATGAGGAGTTTGTGGGTCATGTTAGTATGAGAACAGCTATACCGAATGTGTCATAGTATAGCTGTGTTCTAGTTCAGTGATAGTGTATAGGAGTGAGTAAGCATAGTTGTGTGATATGGTGGTTATCAGTAAAGCGCCTGCGACCAAGCCCTCCATCCGTACCATCTGCTGAAGCCGTTTTATTTACTCTATCCGTTCTGTCCACTCTATTTGTTCCATCACATCGTCCGTTCCATCCACTAACATGTGGAGTCCCACAAGGTTCATCACTTTCACCGTTACTCTTTAGCATCCACATGACTCCACTGATAAACCTCATGAAAAACCATGGCCTCATCTGCTACAACTACTCAGATGATACCCAAATCATCTATAAAATCAACACCAATGAAGAGCAAAACCCGGCACTAACCAACTGCCTCATTGAACTAAACCAATGGATGAGCACCAACAGCCTTAAACTCAAACCGGAGAAAACCAAAATCATTACACCCAATGGCATGGCAAACTATCAGCACATTCCATGGCCTGCCGAACTAGGCAATCCACCAGAACCATTCAAGGTGGTAAAAAATCTTGGAATCCTAATGGATAACGAGCTAAGATTAGATTCACAGGTAAACACAGTAGTTAGGAAATACTCCATCCACCTCCACATGATAAGAAAACACTTCCCTTCTTCTCCTTCACGCAAAGAATGCTCGCCATCATCTCTCGCATCATGTCAAGAATAGACTAAGCTAACAGCATCTACATTGTAATGCCAGAATGTCAATGATTCTTTCAGTTCTATAGCACCGATATCCAATATCATGTGCAATTCTTTCTTCATGTCCTCCCTTGCATGTTCTAACACCAAGGGCATTTCATTTGCTTTCAATAAAATCTCCATAAAAAATGTTATCTTTTAAATATCTAATGGCAGTCATGTCCCCCAAAAAACAATGCATGAGCCTTTGAACCATGGCAGAAATTGATTTTAGCCTGAATGGCAGATAACAACATGTGTATATCTCCAAAGGTGTCACAGAGGTAATCAAATATCACAATCTCTAATGAAGACCGATATGGTGAGAAGTAGATGAAGTGAATATAGGCCTACAGTTAACAGAACTTCAGAAGATCGAAGAAAAGGTGCACATGGGCCCAAATACTACCCTTGCATAGTTTCTTTAAGCTTGATAGTGCCAATATCATATAGCCTTATGAATTCTCTCTTCGAGTCCTTCCTGGCGCTAAGAGATGAAAGGCATCATTACGTGTTTGGTTAAAGGGCCAAAAAACAGGTGTTGCACAATTACTTATTGTTCATTCAGTCCAACCCAATTATGTGTTGGCGAACCCATAAGTGGGAAAACATCCTTAATGCATTATCTCCTGAAACATTGAGGTAATTGTGACGATGCTGGTACCATCGCCGGTAATACCTGCATTTTCTAATGAAAGCAAATAGGATTTCGGAATGGTGAGAAAAGGTAATCTCATAATTAGGTGGAAATACCACTTCTACCACCAGTGGTATTTTTTGATATTAGCACTATTAACACCACCAAACTCAAAATGTGGTAATGCTTCTAACGTCGTGCATTTTGGACAGGATGTTAACCTTCAAGAATATGTGTTGAATTAAATAGTTAAACCCTCCCAGTAAAAGCCAGCTAAACTGTTGCAGGTCTATTCAACACATATTTACCCAATGCAATTCTTTCTATAGACCCCATGCTGTAAATGTCTCATTGGTCATAAATGGGTACTGTTTTAAATACAGTTGGTATTTAATATACCACATGTTTTATACAACATCTTTCTACCATTGCCAGCCACCATACTCATAATGTGTCCCTTAGCACATTTAACAATCCATTTTGCTTTCTGGGATAACCAAGTATCGCTCTGCAACCATTTCTACTTTATAATAGGTAGATGTGTGAATGCTATATTCTAATCACCCCAGATTGTTTACTGTGCATATGATAAACCTCATATGATTATCTCTAGAATGGAGGAATCTCTCCTTTATGAATATGTGCACCTCTAGGTTCCAGATTAATTTTTATTCAGGTGGATTTCAGAACTCTCCTAACATCTATGCTCTTAGCAAATATATTGATCTTATTTTTAAGAGAAATTACTTTTAATTCCTCAAACATTTTCCATATAGTATTGAAGCAAGGTGACTTTTGGGGTGCTCACTACAAGTATGCAACACTTTATTATTATCATTATTATTATTATGTTATTTATTGAGCACGAACTTCAGGAAGCACCAGAGAGCTTTGCACGTCATAGAGTTAGTACACAATGAGGGAAGTAGAGAAACAAAGGAGCGTGGAGCTAACAAAGGAGGAGGGCAGGCAGTTTGGCAGCAAGGGATCTACAAGAAACCATGGGTGGATTAAGGGTTGAGAAGAACACCCAGTCTCAGTTTAGGTGGGGAGTGTGTGCGGACCAAGGTGCTCGGGACAAGCCATTCCTTGAAGGGGCAAGTCTCGTGTTGACAGGAAGTGGTTCCAGAGTCTGGGGGCGTTGACAGTTTGTGGCAGTTTGTGTTACTCTGCTTGTATCACCTACAACCATAGTCCACAATGGCCCATTTTCTTTCTTACTGGTGGCCTACAACAATACATTTTCACACGATTCAACTGATACAACGTCTCATACTGCTCTTACTTTTCTTCATGCACAAGCATGTGCAATGTTCCCCCACAACACATTTCTGGCACTAAACTTTACTCTTTGTCATTGAAGTCAGCTCCTCCCAGACACAATTGAAAAACATGACCTTTCTTTTCTCCAGACGCTTGGCTCCCTCACAGATGGACCCATTTTACCTTTCTTACCACTGGACACCGAATTTACATGGTAAGTCTCAAACATTATGGTGTCTGTGATGTTCAGTGCAGTCATTAGAGTGAGCCTGTGAGCACTAAGGCAAGTTGCTAAAGATTGATGCTGGAGCTGGAGGCGCTGTTGCGCACGTGGAGAGATGGATGCTCTTGTGTAAGCTCTCCAGACATCCTGGGCTGCAACGCTCATATAATTGCCCAGATGAGCCGGTCCCACATATAATTTGCCAGAAGTGTCCCACCAGATCTACAAAACAACCTCACGAAGTTTGATCCTAATGGCCTGCAGTAATCCGGCGATACACTGTGGAGAAGTTGCCACGCGAACAGCGGGAGACCCCAGGCAGCACACGCCTCAAAGCGGGAGGAGGAGGCCAGTAGCAAGACGAATCGAGGGCTGTGCGGCTGAGCTGAAGGGCCTGCCAGCAACGAAGGGTCGTGGGCGCTCTGGTCTCCGTTGAGCGCCTACTGACCCCAATTATACAGCTGTCCCGGCGGGGGTGATGGTGGAGCGGAGGACCCAGGGCCCGCGCAGCGGACGGTAAGGAGGAGAGGGGGTCTACACATCTCGGCGGGACCAGTGGCGAACCGCCCCCCCCCGGAGCTGACCCGTCGGCAGCCGCCCCGACCTCCACCCCCGCCACATTGAGAGGGATAGCAGAGGAGGATTGTGAGAGCAGGACACTCGGCTCTACATCGTGGACGCGTGGCTACACCAGACCCGCACCCGACAGCAATAGAGAAACTACAACGCTAACTACCTAAAGACCCCTCTGCCTGCGGCTCATATATTGGGCCCCGCGCCGGCTGGGGGGCTGGGCATCCCCGCGGGACAGATGAGTGCACGCAACGCAACTGCACAAAATCACTACAACCACGGCGACCTGATACTGCCTTAGCGATGGACCGGACCGCTCTGAGGGAACCTCATTGTGCGGTGTCCATGAAACGGAGAGATCCTGCCCACCCCAGTGATAAGGCACACTGAAACAAGGCGCGCGGCCTGCCGCTGATCCATACCAGGAAGGAAAACCCATTAAGTGCTGCTTCTGGGACAAGCCACTCCAGCACCTGTTGACCTCGACTACAGCAGTGAGACACAAAGCCCCCCTCCCATGGCTGCCCCAATGTAAAGCAGTCATAGTTAGGGGTTCCAAGAAACACTTACAGGACAAGAAGCAAATACAGAGAAAGGGGTGCATACGGCATACCTATCCACGACCAGAGGTGGGGAGCCCTACTCATACAGTGGGGCGAACACACCCGATGCCAACCTGAGAACCCCCAACACTAAGCACCCTAAAAACAGTGCACACAACAAGGGGACATCACGCCTTCTCTGTGTCAACTCAACTCTGGATAGTATACACAGGCGTGGGTAGTTACATTTCGGGACAGATCACGGTGTGCAGGGAAGAACCACACTGGGGCATAACTCGCCACCACTCTGACCTCAGGACACTAATACCCTGCGCTACCACCAAGCCTGACTTGCAATACTCAGAGACGCCTGGGCGGAAAGTACACAGGACACACACAAAGCCCAATTCTCCACGAGACCTGCAAACTATCTACCTACTGGGCACAATATAACGAAGGCATCAATAAAACCACTGGGAAACAACGGACAGGGGCGGTGGACAGCCCAACAAAACTATATAGCGAAACTCATACAAGCATTCACAACGAGCGGATATGACCCACCTCAACTACATGCTGTGAGAGCCACTGTGTACACCACGACCCTGGTGCAACGCAAAGACCTAATCCGAAGCAAATATCAACAGAAACCAACCCCGGCGGTGCCGAATACAATGCCCAAGGGCTTCGGATCCAAGAAAGGGAAAGGAGCCATAGAAAAATATAGAACAACAACAAGAAGAGAAACAGAACCTACGATGTCTAAGGAAACGTCACCTCAAACACAACCCGACACACCTGCCCAAATGATGGACACACAGGCGGTCTTCCTGGCCATGCAGCAAGTATTCTCCGCTCTTAATGAAAAACTAGATGGGATAACAGCCAATGTCGCCTCCATTAAAACACAACTGGACAAGAATACAACAAGAATCACAGAAGCCGAAACACGAATTTCTGGTACAGAAGACGCGTTGGAGGCACTAAAGTCCACAGTATCAACAATGGCAATAAAATTGGGAACGATAAAAATTAAGTGCGAGGATTTAGAAGCCAGGTCACAACGGAAAAACATCTGTATAATAGGCTTGCCGGTGGCGGCCCTAAAGGGACCCATGGAGCAGGCGGTGGAAAATCTTCTGCGCAATCTGCTGGGAGATCCCGTTGGTCAGCTGTGTTCATTGTGGAGCATGCACACAGATTCCTTGCACCAAAACCCATGCCCGGAGCATACCCAGGGCCCATCATAGCACGCTTGATGAACTATAGGGACAGAGACTTAGTGCTGAAAACTGCCAGAGAAAAACGAGAACTGAGATGGGAAGCCAATACTATACACATTTTCCCAGACTTCACACTGGCGGTGCAACAAGAAAGACGTTTCTTCACTGGGGTCAAAAAACTATTGCGCAAGCAACATGTTCCCTATGCCATGCTATACCCAGCCAGGCTAAAGATACAGCATCAGAACAAAACCTACTTCTTCACATTTCCTGAAGAGGTGGCAAACTTCGTGGAAACTCACATCCCAATGCCGACTCCTCCTCCTGGAACTGAACAGGACCCCTGAGGGGAGGGTCTTTACAACAGTGGAAACACAAGAATAACGAACAATGAAGTGACATGGAGGCCCCCCCGGGCGGCCTCATAGAGAGGGCACATCCAAGTTTGTTTGCATATGTTAAGGATGAGGACTCCCCTTTATTATCCAAATGAGTGAGAGCAACAACATACGGAACTGGCCACATTGAGAAAGGACATAAATATCTGTGGCCCAGGATGTCGCTGCAGATCCCCTGTAGCAGGTTCACTATAAGTTAATGGGTGGGGAAAGGGAGGGACAAGCGGGCATAGTCGAAGTTTGGGGAACTATGAGGGAGGGGGTGGGTCACAGAGCACGTTTGTTGGGGCATAGTTTATTAAAGGGAAGGTTACTACAACAAAAATGCACGCAGGTGATTGACACGATCAAAGACAATATCATATCAAAAATGGAACATATTACACATAATCATACCCACATCCGAGACGATGGCTAATGCTGGTAACGAGGATATTAAAATGTTGAGCTGGAATGTTCGTGGGCTGGGATCCCAGATTAAGAGAAGGAAAATATTAGCATACATTAACAGACAGGGCCCCAAGATAGTTTTCCTACAGGAAACACATCTAGGACACCAACAAGCTGGGCTGCTAGCCCCGAATTGGGGGACACATCAATATTACACGTCATACTCGAGTCGGGCAAGGGGGACAGCGACCCTCCTACATAAAACTTTACAATTCACTTGTCTCAACTGAATGTGATCCTGAGGGAAGATATGTTCTGGTCCATGCCACCCTTCATGATAGGGAGGTGGCATTACTTAATATATATGGCCCGGATTAAGATAACCCAGACTTCTATTGCTCTCTATTTGTAAAACTTGCAAAATTCCCCGCGGCCCACCTGATATGCGGAGGTGACTTCAGTACCATTTTAGACGTGCACCTAGACCGCACATCGAATCAACCAAGGGCGCTCTCCAAGTCTGCCCAAATAATACTCACTCACATGGCTGACTTAAACCTAAGAGACGCATGGTGCTCAATGCATCCCACCAAAAGGGAGTACACATACTACTCCACCATGCATGATATGCACTCCAGAATAGATTTATGGCTAGTCGCAAGTGAAGCATTAAATTGGGTTACCGACACTCATATCTACCCCAGGACATACTCGGACCATTCGCCAATACAGCTGACGAAAAGAAGAATCCCCGAGATAAAAATGAACAGAACCATGGAGATTTAAATTGGCTGCCTTCCAGTATTTGGTCTACAAGACGGCACTAGCTCAACACATACAGGAATACTTTGACACAAATGAGTGCTCTGTTTCCAGTCAAGCAAGACTATGGCAAGCATTTAAAGTCTGTGTCAGAGGCAACGCAATGTCCACTGAATTTGGTGTCCTCAAAGACATACGTAGAAATCTGGCGCGCCAAGAAACAGACATTGCTAATAAACAATTTCAGTTTGCACAATTCCCATCTTCACAACTACGTCTGGAGATTAAAACTAAATTAGACGAATTTAAGGAAGCAGCGGAACGAGAGATACACTACTTTGATATACCTGCAGCAGCGCGATGATATGGGGAAGGTGAGTGCCCGGGGAGGCTTCTAGCTAGAACGGTGCGAGGCGCACAAGGCCCTGCTGCCATCCCATGCATAAAACTAACAAACAGCAAAGTGACCATGGAAAGTAGAGAGTTTAGAGGGGCATTCTATGACTTCTACAAGCAGTTATACTCCCCCCAGAGCAACGCCACTGATGAAGAAATAGATCAATAACTCTCCAGCATACCAACAAAACTGCTAGCTGACGCCACTAGAGACATTTTTGAAAACCCAATCACTGAGGCTGAGATATCGGAAGCTATAAAGATGCTGCCCAATGGGAAAGCACCAGGCACAGACGGCCTGGGGGATGAATTCTATAAAGAGTTCAGTCCACTTCTCGTACCCAAGCTACACGCACTATGGACAGAGGCCCTAGAAAAAGGGGAACTACCCAAAACCACCAGGGAGGCAGTCATCGCGTCATTACTTAAACCCGGAAAAAAAAAAACAGATGAATGCGGCTCATACAAACCGCTATCATTAATAAACACTGATGCTGAAATCTTTGCAAAAATACTAGCAGCCCGGCTAACCCCGTTGATGCCCTACAAGGTCCATGAAGACCAAGCCTGATTTGTTGCAGGTAGATTGACAGCAATAAATATTAGATGGTGCCACAAAATCTTGGCGACAATACCCAAAGAAACTCAAGGGGTGGCAGTATCTCTAGACATGCAAAAAGCATTCGATACAGTATACTGGCCTTTCCTATTGAGAGTACTACAGAATTACGGGTTTGTTCCTAATTTCATCAAATGGATCAAAATACTATACACACGCCCCTATGCCAGGATAAGTATCAACGACATCTAATCAGACACACTGGAACTCCTGGCAGGCTCCCGACAAGGCTGCCCATTTTCGCCGCTCTTATTTGCATTGGTGATAGAGCCTTTAGTGGACATACTTAGGACTCGCTACAGTGCATATGGACTGAGGCTAGAAGGGAAAGTGATATCACTTTATATGCTGACAACATTTTGTTGTACCTAAAGAATCCAGATCACACGCTCGGCAGAGTTCTGGGGGAAGTCAAGAAGTTTGGCGACTTCTCTGGTCTAAGACTCAATGCTAACAAATCTGAAATGTTCCCACTCACAAAAACAACAGTAGCACCTCACAATCTTCACAGACTCATTTGGAGCTCGATACACATCCAATAACTAGGAAGATACGTGGCTAGGACTGCCCAATTATCCCGTGCCCTAAATTACAACACCCTGGCCGATGCCCTGTGCGTGAAAATGGCATGTTGGAGCGCCTTACCTATTTCAATGATGGGAAGAATAGCCCTTATCAAAATGATAATTCTCCCAAAACTCTTCTACCTATTCAATACAGTACCGGTGTGGCCTGGTCGAGCACTGTTTGCAAAAATAAAAAGTGCCTGCATCACATTCACATGGGGGGGGCATCCCAGATTAAGTTGGAGGGCATTAACGGCCCCATATCCTCAAGGCGGTCTAGCGGCACCAGATTTTGAACTCCATTATTTAGCAGCACAAGCACACTACGCTGCCCAGTGGGCTACTAACTTCCTCAACCCTAAAAGTACACGACATGAACGCTACACACCAGAACCTACCACATTACTCCACAATATGACGAGGTCACGCCCCAAACATCACAATTCCATCGACCCTACGCAGGTGACGACTACAGCATGGGCCAGAATTGCCGACATATACGGCACAGATAAGCTGTATCATCCAAGCATGCCGATCTGGGGCGACCCCCACATACCGTCTACCCTAGACAAGGAGGCCGCTACACACTGGAGCGCCAGGGGAATTGTTCAATGGGGCAGTTGTTCCCAGACAAACATTTTGTAACCTGGGAAATCCTTAAAGGCATAGTGGGAGACACGGCCAAACACAAACTGCACTACATGCACATCAGAGCATCAATTAGGAACGTATGGCCAGCTGTTCCAGAAGAACCAGTGATAAACCTGAGATTGGGATACATGTTCACCGAAAGGGCAGGGAGAATCAGGGCGTCCACACTGTATAATACTATGGCTCAGACTCGCCCAACAGAAGAACATAAAGCCAGAGTTAAGTGGGAACAAGACCTGGGGAATCAAATAGAGGACCACCAATGGCTGCAGATATGCACTTTGACCAAACACATATCATGCAACCCCAGATACCAACTTATACATTATAAGATCGTCCACAGGACGCACTACACCCCTGCTAGGCTCAAGTTCATCTTCCCCACAACAGAGAATACCTGCCCGAGATGTCAATCTGAAGATGCAGGCATTTACCACATGTTGTGGACATGTATAAAATTGAAAGAGTATTGGGCAGAGATTTGTACAGTGCTAGATGAAATGGCTGACTAGCCCATCGAGTGGCCACCGCAGTTATGTCTCCTGGGGGCCGTGGGAAAGATGAACCCAACATGGCGGAAACTTCGAAACTTGAGCTTGCTGATAGCTAAGAGGGCAATACTGCTGAAATGGAAAAGCAATACATCGCCTACGAAGGCAGATTGGGAAAAAAACATGATATGGACAAATGACACAGAGGAACTGTATATAGACTCAGTACAACCCACTTCCAGACCCAGAAATATATGGGCCAGATACAAACAATACCTGTCAGACAAAGCCGAAGCCGAGGACCCAGATTGACACGAAATGTATTCTCGTATTATGTAATGTTTTGAATTCTTAACAAAATGTGTGTATGCCTTATCTGTGTAAAAAAGATTGATGCTGGAGCTGAATGTCTCTGTGTGGGCACAACAAAATGCAAAACACAGAACTTTAGATTCAACACCTGTCATTGTTCTCTGGTGGAAGCGGCTGGAGGGCCTCCATCAGAAGGTATTCTCAGGCAACCACCTCAGAATGAAGGAATAATTCAGAAGCAGTGAAAGGGGTCCTAAGCTGAAAGAGCCAAGTGGCCTTAGCCTCTAAGTCCACTCTCTACTCCAATCCACAAAATTTCTGGTGTCTGCACTCAGTAAAGAGTTCTCAGTTCCTTCGCTGCCATTGAGTCAGCATGTCTTCTCTTTACTGTGGCTCTCTGGCCTTGTGATGCACTCCTACAAGACCTTTCAGTTTCCCCCTTCTATTTTCACAGGTCTCTTTGCATTATTGCAAAGCCAAGCTCTTGATGTTTTCACCCTCTTCCTCTAGTCGTCTCTTTGGGTAGCACCCACACTAGGGTCCTTGTCAGGATAGTATTTATAGATGTTGAGGCAAGCGCAGCCCTCCTGTAATTGAGCCATCTATAGGCCCTGGTCACATATTCCAGCTCAATGCTTCTGTATTTATTTGTATTTGTAGTTGGGTTTTATATTCTGCACACTAGAAAGCAACGGGGAGCTGTACATGTATTGAGGGTAACATATAAGGAAAGGAAAGGGGGTTGCAATATGTAGGAATGGATGTCATGTAGTTCTGTAAGGAGCCAAAGTGGCACCTGGGTATTGACTGAAGCGTAAGATCTTGAGTTCTTTCCTGAAATGCAAGTATCTTTGGGATTTCCACAGAAATGGTGCTCCAGTAGGCAGGGGAGAAGGAAGAGATGACGTGTTTCCTGTTCTTTCTTTGCGTGCCAGTTTCAACTCAAACACAGCAATGGTCTGGTGCCTGGAGAAGAATGAACCCACCAGAGCTAAAGAGGTTTGCGTGTAGAGTGAGTGCAAGTAGTGGTTGCCCTGTAGGTAATGCAGGCAGTCATAAAGAGTATGCTTCCTGGTATTGGAAGCCAGTGCAGCTCCCCTAGGATGGGACAAATTGGTAGAATTCCTCTTCAATCCTGGTGGCTTTGTCTTTACCACCAGGATCAGTGATAGCACTCACAGCAGGCATATCTGATGGGCCCCTACCAGGCTCCTTGCTATATTCTCTATTAGTACTTGCAGTGGGGAGCCAGCCAATCAGGAGGCCAGTAACGTGGGCTGAAACTGGTGACCTTAGCCCGTGTTCCAAGCCACCTGATGGCTGGTTCACCTGCCCATCTTCTTCCCCCACCCTCTGTTCCCTTTTTCTTCAATCCCCTCCGCTCCCCACTTACCTCATTGTGGCAGCGGCAAGTGTTGCTGCAGCAGCCACTCCTTCTTCTCTGCCCTGGATGGCTGATATGGAAAGGGAAGAGGGGCTCCATACGAGCCCTGCCTTCCCATTTAATGGTGGCCACCTTTGTACAGTCTTTTCTTTCCATGAACGGGATGCCGCTACGCGACCCGTTCACGGAAAGAAAATACTTTAAATTAGCCCTGTCCCAGCCCATGGGACATGTGCTAATAACGTTAACCACCTGTTCCAAGGGCTGAAGCGGGTGGTAACATCCCGGGGCCCTCGTTAAACGTCTTCACTACGCTCAGATCGTTGGGCACCAGGCCGTTACCACCCATTCCAGCCCTTGGAACGGCTGGCTAACACTTAATTGTAAGTGTGAGTTCATTATAGTGTGGTTTACTTAGCTTAGCCATCTCTTTTTTTTCAGCTCTCCCACAGTATGGCCTGCTTGGGTTGGCCCCCTCATGTTCCCTCCTGCATCTCTTACTGAAACAACACCAAATCTCTGAGATGCCATTCTGGCCCCCTCAGACCCCGGACGCCTCTTGCACTTTTCATAGTTTGACTTTGGCACTATTTGTTCCAATGAGAGCCCTCATTGGTGGGACAGTTTCCCCATGTGTTTACGGTTATGTGATTGGTGTATGCCAAATGGTCCAACTTCATCTCAATGGGCCTCATCATAACTTTGCAGGTCTGGAAAAAAACTGCTGGTAATAACATTTAATGACTTACCTCCAGCCAGGAGCTGGTGGTAACTCAGGCCCCCACCGCCATTAAACAGCCGGTATTTCAGGCATCAATATTATTGGTGCCGGAAATACAGGAAACTCCCCCCATGGAGTCCTATGCGGTGGAATCCTATGGGAGTCCATGGGATGAGGAATTACCAGTATTTGTAATGCTTTTAATAGCCCTTGATACCGGGATATCAGGCGGTGGAAATGGTAGTACCATTTGGTGGTATACCACCGGATTTACCAGCGGGAGACCACTAAACTTGGAATGACCCCCAATGTACATACCCTGTGTTTTCAATTAAGCACAGTTCTGGTGGTTTCTCTAATAAACGAATGCAAATTGCTCCTTGATCCCTCCGGCCTGAGTGCTCAAATAGTCTGCCAAGGCTCTCCAAATACACATGCAATGTGAATATACTTTGTCTGTGCTCTTTTAATTGGTGCTCCATGTTTCTCATTGGTGTCCATTACTGGATCCAAGCTCAGGCTTCCAGATCGTAGGTGCATTGTTACAGAGTCCTGCTCCATGTGTGGCCTTGCAAACAGGGCATGGATGTTTCTGCAAATCTCCTACTTGTGTCATAATGGCAAACATTTCCTTGTGCGGATTTTCTCAGGGTCTGTTCTCTCATCATTTAGTTTCCTTCCTATGACACTAGTACCAGCGACTTTCACTCCTCCCCCGTGAGAGATATTTCCTGTTGGGACATACTACAGAACTTCCCTTGCACGGGTGACTGCAAAGCATGTGATGGGGCTCCTGAATGCCGACAGCAGTGTTTTTGGGATCCTCCATATGCCTCAGTATCAGCTAATACTATACTATCCCCATACATAATGTCGCCGGGAAAAGCCATTTGCGATATTATATATGGGGACATTATATATGGGGACGGGTTGAGAGGATGTCCCCTGCTCCCATTTGTAAAAAAATCAGGGGTTGCGGGGGTGTTCCCTGCATGTTCAATGTAATAATGTACCTGCAAAAAACGGTGACATTTTTTTCAAGAGACATTTTTGCAGGGACATTATTAGATGGAACTTAAGCCTTCTCCGCGGGTTGAAACATGCAACTTATGACTTTTTCTGGCCGTTAGGGTTCATCTAGCCACCTCTTGCATTTCACCAGCACTAAATGCATCACATGACACAGGCAAAACTGATGCCTTTGCTTCCCTTGCTTTGACTCCAACACAAGGGTGTGAATTGGAAATAACATTTTCCTTACATCACTAAGTGCGTGAGTGACTGCGCCCAGCGAGCTAGACCGGGTGTTCTTGCATGGCACCAGTTAAAATTAGTGAGGCATAACATATTTCCCAAAACAAAGAGATAAACCAACAAATATCTTTGATACAGAAATGGCCCAGATTGCAGTGTATTCACCACTGTTGTCATAATCAAGTGAGTAGTCTCTGAAACAAGGTGGTCTGCTCAATCATTTTCCAGGTAGTATCTTTCCACAGAGCTTTGTTCCAGTACTTTGGAAGCAGTCTCTTCAGCAGAAGACTCCATGGATTGTTCATTTCTTCTGGTGTCTCTGGCTGCCCGGCAGGTTCAGCAACAAGTTTTCATTTCAGGCTCCCGGCGCGCCATTCGTCTCTGGCAGAACTTCAGTTTCTAGCTTTACGCTTTCAAAATTACTTACATTTCAAGTAACACTCTGGTTACCGCAGTTGACAGTGATCACAATCCCTAGCTACCCATACCATTGGCAATGGTTTGAAGGGTAGATTTAAGTTGTTTTGAGGCCTCCTGATGGTGACCATTACATGTTTACCAAGTTAGATTCGTGACAATTTAGCCCCGCTTTGCACACTCTCCTTACAATGCGCTTAATTTCTCTTTTACTGTATGATGCCCGATCCATCACCTGAATGGTCCAGATTGAGTAGGGAAGAATTGTTGACATCTTTAGACATTACATTAGGGATTTAGCATGGGACAATCCAAATGATGAATGTGAAATAGTGCAGTATTCTCGCGGACAATTGCTTAATGCCCCCTCTGGGCTTTCCTGCACAATCCTAAGTACCATGTTGAGGGTCTGCATGAAAAGAAATTGGCAACCAACAAGAGGTGATTCATGTGTGTGTGATTCCTATTTGAGTAAGATAAGTTTCGAAATCCCGATTTTTGGAATAGCAGAACATTATCAGAGCAGATGGATTTGGGAGCCCATATGTCACAACAGCCTTCTCCAGTAATGTGATTTGTGATGATTCCAAGGGGTTTGTCACCTCTCCCCAAGGGGGAGGCATGTCCCTTGGAGCTAAGGAGGTGAGGTTGCTATGCTTAACACACCCTTGCAGACAGGGTAAACAGGATGCCTCTGGAGGTGACTCACCTTTAGAGGATAGTGACTCAAACAAGGGGAGAAGCCAACATCCCTCCCCCAGGCACTAAAACCTTCGTAGGATATGTAGGGGTTGGATTCTGCGATTACCATGTGCACCCTTTTCTAATGGCTGACTTGGCTTCTGACCCTAGGTATGACAAATCTCCTGATATCTAAGGAGAGATAAGTGAACCAGCCCACTGGAAGAGTGTCCCTGGAGCAACCAATCACAGAGGAGGCTGAGCAGGCTCCGCAGAGTTGGACAGTGTCGAGGAGGCCAAAGGAGGTGTAGCCAGAGAGAGGGAGAGAACAGCAGGAAGGATCGCAACAAGCACAAGAAGATTGCAGTGACATGCAGCTGGCAGCAGCCGGAGCATCCCAGAGAGGCCAAGAGAATGAGAGAGAGTATCTGTAGGATGGGACGGAGGCCAGTGGAGAAGCCACGTAAGCAACTCTGCCCCAACCAATCTGAGAGAATGAGAGCTATTCTGTGTAGGATGGCACAGAGCGTATCATTGATGCTGCATAAGGAACTCCACCCCAACGTAGCCAAGAGAACAAGAGAGAGTCTCGATAGGACGGCACACAACCCAGCAGAGAAGTTTCATAAGGTACTATGCCCCAACCGAATTGCAAGAACAAGAGTCTCGGTAAGATGGCGCACAGCCAGCAAAGAAGCTGAATAAGTGACTCTGCCCCAACCAAGCCAAGAGAACAAGAGAGAGTATCAACAGGAAGACTCAGAGCCCAGCTGAAAGGTCAGATGAGCAATTCCACACCGACCGAGCTGCGAGAACAAGAAAGAGGAGGATTGGAGGGCCGATGCAGAGCCCAGCTGAAAAGACACTTAAGCGACTCTGCACCAACCGAGTGACAGGAAAATAAGTTAAAGTCCATGAAGGTTGATGCACAGCCCAGCGGAAAAGTCACATAAGCGACTCTGTGTCAATCGAGTGGCCTGGGTGAGAGAGTCAAACCCCAGGAGACTGAAGCAGAGTCTGGCAGAAGACATGCATACGTGTCTCTCCCAAGGAAAACTGTTATTCAGGTACACAGTGGCTCCAGTGGAGAGGGTGGCATTCCAAGGAGAGAGGAAGCGAAAAGAAATCCATGATTGAGGAAAGATGAGGAACACACCAGAGGAAGGGAGTGAGGAGAAGAGCCCCAGAGTTGGGATGAAGAAGGAGAAAAGCTCCATAATAGCCTTCCTGCGCACCAGGAAATGTTGATCTTGAACTTGAACCATGGGCAAAGGCCTTTACTAAAAAGGGACATGGTTGGGGTTAGAATGCAGGAGCCATCCCTTCCAGAGTAATAGTTCTAGAACATTTTTCTGGAAGATGGGGAAAGTGGTTAGTTAGAATAGGATTCTGGACGGAGGACTTTTTCAGCTTAGGGACATCCTGACAAGCATGCTTTGGACTTTCTGTTATTGAATAGGGCTGGAGCTAGTAGATTTAGGGAAAGATTAGGTTAACTTGAGAAAAAAATAAAACCCTTAAAACAAAGCCACGGCGTCCGAGTCCTGATTCTGACTTACTACAGATTTCAGTAATGACTGTCATTGCTGATGCATACCCCACCTCTGTGTGGCAAGGAAATTCATCTGTAATAATTAGGCAATGAGAACTATTCAGGAGTGTTTCAAAGTCTATGCTGTGCTTCTACCACAGCATGTTGCTTCTGTAAGAGATAGCCGAGGGAGCATGCTTTTCTGTTAGACCTGTTGCCTGACACAACAAAGAGATTTCTTCCACCTCATCCAACTCACACCTTTGTTAAGACCTTACCTTAGTGCCCATATTCAGCAACCCTTATCATTTTCAGCTCCATCTTCCAAGGTATTCGAATTTGTGAGTCCCTCAACACTAATCCTTCTTCTTGTATCGATTTTATCTCTGACTACGAACATGCACCTTAAGGATATCTGAGCCTCTTCCGTCAAATGAGATTGAAATGCTTGGAAACATCTCCAGTTGTGGTCAAGAAGAGCATTTTCAGTGATGAGGGAGCCCTCACCATAGTCACCTTGGTGATCTCGCTGAAGGACATTGGGCCTCTTTAGGAGTTTGCTGTTGTGGAATTAACGTGCCAGTAATTCCATTTACTGGCATGTTTCTGTACCGACAAACTCCAAGTTTGCCGGTGCAGTGGCCGGAATTACAACCAGCCAACAACTGGAGGTAATTCTGCCATCCCACCAGCAGAAATTGCCAGTATTACAGGCACCAGTATTACTGGTGCTGGTTACCCGTGCCAGTAATAATGGCAACTCCCCCCATGGAGTCCTATAGGACTCCAATGAAGTAACTACCCTTACCGGCACTTGAAATATGCTATTAATTACAGCAGACCAAGTGCCGGTAATGGTAATTCAGGATACCAACAAAGTTGTAATGGGGCCCATTGTCTGTAATTACCATCAGGATGAGTATAAATGTATACGTGGACATGGTGACTCCCCACAGTACTGCCAAGGCTACCTTTTCAATTAAGAAATACCTCTACTCCTTGCCAGTGAGCGCCACACTAGCAAAGGCCACCAAAGTAGGTGTCCCCGACTTATCTGGCCTGCAGCAAGGCGGTTCTAAGACCTTGGAGACTGACACCCATACATGTTTAGGGGAAGAAAGTTCCATTGAAATGTGCCATTGTGGTTTCCGCTGCAAGGGCGTCATTTAGGTCTTGAAAGGCTTGGTGGTGCTCTTTCGTCCATGACCAGTATTGGTCAATCATCACAAATGGTCAGCGAGTGTAGCTAGATTGGGGATACACCACCCACAAAAGTTCAACATCCCCATAAAACTTTATTTCACAGCTACTTTTTTCAGGTCGTCTGACACTCCATTTGCAGTAAAATTGAAGTTGAAGAACTTCAAACTGGGATTCCTGAAATAACACTTCCTATTCAGAGTGAGATTTTTCACTGACAAACAGCACAGCACCCCTTCTAGACACCAATGGTGTTCCACTACTGAGGTCCCAAAAATCAAAATGTATTTGTTGTCACTCAGACCCTTAGGCATTCCACCTAAACTCCTCTGATTGTATTTTGAAAACGCCAAAGCTCAGTCATGGGTAGGAATGGTGTCCCATGTATAAGGAAAAGGTGGTAAGGCACCTTATGCTAGGATGAAGCGATCCTTTCAACACTGTGCTTCTTGAAGGTCCACCACAATGTCATTTAATAGGCATTGTGGGCATCTCACTTTTCATCACCTTATTGAGGAAGTGCACATTCTGCCCTTTTCAGGTTATCTGGGCTTTTGTCGGAAACATATATAGAGCTGTATCGGGTCCATTGGGTCAGCAACTATTGCATGAATAGTTATTGGAACCCAATGTTGTTGAGAACAAGTGTCAGCACATCCTAAAGCGGCATCAAGAAATATGTGCAGTCACCATAAGAGAATTCAATCTAATTCATTCAAAACAGGCTATTGTTCCACAGAGATGCACTGTCACAAATGTTTAGTGAAAAGAGCAAGCAAATCACACAATACAGTCCTTTGTTTAATCACAAATGTCTGCGTAGGTTGGTACAATCTTTGCCAATCTTTGGCAAAGATTGGCAAAGATTATACCAACCTACGCAGCCTGTTTTGCATTCTGAATTAGGTTGGGGTAACCTAACAGTTGCATTGGTTTGCGGCAGTCATCTTTCCTATAGATCTGTATGGAGATTACTTTGCCTGAGCACGCATTCACCTGATACCCCATACTCAAAAAGCATTTTGTCATATACAATTAGTTGATTATAAAAAATTCATTAAGTAAATAATGTGTCCCCCACATAGAAACGACATACATATAATCACACAATCGTATGCCATCACAAGGACTCTGCAATGTAACAAGTTTGACAATTACGCACCTACAAAGACACATCATGGAGGCCCGTTTGATCGATGGAACTCAGATACTGTTCTTATACTGCGTATACCTCTCACTCCATCTGATACATTTAGCCTTTTCAATGACCATTAATAAGTCACAGGAACCTATGGCTCCTTCCTGGAAGTGATTGGTGGTAATTCCGATATTTAGGAAAAGGGACAGAAGTGACCCTATGAATTACCGTCTGATATTGACCTTCAAGCTATGCTAGAATGGCGTATGTTACACTGGGAAAAACTAGTACTAACTAAAAGGGTAAAAAAACAAAATAAACCTTAGATTGCCCCAAACATGGAAATTAAAGGTAAGCATGCTTATTGGACCATTTACAATACCTTTGCCTGTGTACTGGCTGTAATGGCCTTCTGGATGCAGTAGCTGGCTGGCCAAGAGGGCTGCCCAGTGGGGCTTAGGCCAAATGCTGCTTCTTTATTCTAGATGAATGAATCTTCTTTCTTCTTCTGTACAGAACTGGTTCTGGTCTCTGCTACCCATCAGATAAAATGTAAGTGCTGCATTTTCTTTCTGATTGTGAATATTCTTCTTTGGCTGGGGATGCAAGCTCATATTGCTCTGGAATGCTTACTGATAGGAGATGGCTGGCATCCTGATTGCTCTTGCGGTAGCACTGTTGCCCACAATTAGTGCAGGTTGCTACAGGTCAGGGCAGGGCCAGAGCTCCTTACCATTTCGTTTTCATACGAGGATAGGTGTGAGTCCCAGAAGCTTTCTGCAGATCTTGTTTTTTAATAGCACTTCCACCTTTGTGGGGATAGCCAAGGCCAGCAGGTTTGGAAAACAAATATGTTCTCTAGTAGACTACCTAGGCAAGGACATCGTGGCTGGACCTCAGGGTCTGCACAGGATTTGGAATGCTTTCTGCAGTATTGCTGTAATTTCTTTTGAATCGCTAACTGAGCACAGGGCCCTGACAGAGTCCTTTTTGCTAGTTAAGTAGCCTTATGAGCTGTCCAGGGAAAACTGTGGAGCTTGGCTACTTCAGCATGCACAGTCCAGGGTAACAAACAGCATAGACAATGGGGATGCGGGCCTTAGGTACACTGCTCAGCCTCTGGAAGAACTACACTTTGAGCTCTTTAATAGCGCTGCAGCTGGGCACGGCACACAGGGGGAAGTGAGATCCTCTTCCTTCTGCTTCATTGCAACTTGGGTGGTGCAGGTTAAATGCAGTGGTATTACCATATATCACCACATTACCGCACCATCCAACTTTAGGTTTGGCGGAAAGTAAGAGGATTCACCACCAGACATGAGCTGGAGGTAAACCCACCAGCTTTCTGCCAAATTGAGTCAGAATTACCCTGGATGACGTACCGCCACAGTAATTCCTCCAAAAATGCCTCATTGAGTCCTATGGTGTAAAAAAATGGGGATTTACACCACCGCCACAACTTGTAATCGGACGGTAATACCGCCGGACCAACGGGCGATAACGATAATACAATTTGGTGTAATCTAGGTGGATTTACCACCCAGATACCACCAAACTCGTAATGAGGCCTATGTCTTTCTTTCTCCATGCATAGAATCGTGCACTGGGGAGTGAGATGTGCCCACTGGTAGACCATTGTTTTTAACCTGGATTGCGACGTAAGGACCGACCCAGGTTTAGTGGGCAGTCGTTTCTGATATAAAAACATGCACGCTGCGCCTGAGTCTAATAAAAGAACCCGGGTCAATAAAGTATGTGCTTTGGCATGGAGACATCGAGGGCTGATTTAATTAAGTACGTCTGAGGCGACATTCTGTTATTTATTTTTAGCAGACTGCTGTTGTTTTTCTTATGAGGCTACGAGGATGGAACACCACAGCCCACCATCACCTAATGACAGGAGGCTGCTTTGTTCCAAAACCAATTCTCATGTCTTCAGTGCTTCTGCCAAGCGCCTGAATGCACTGACTAGTTGGAACACAAAGGGGCGCTTTAAGAGAGAGGAAAGTGTCTGGGCAATGTTTGATTCCAGAAATTCCCTCATCTGGTGAGTTCTCTGTGATTCCCTTTCTCTCCTTTTCTTCTTCGGTCTCTGATCTGCTTGCCCCCTGGAGCACCTCACGGCCATTAACTCCCTACACAGTTTCAGGGGCCTAAGGAGGGCCTAATGAGACCCTGACAGATCTACTGAAGCAACGATCCCTCACCTGGTAAATAAATCCCTTCTGCTCACTCCCTCCTTGTGTTTGGTGGACTTCGGATTAGAAAATTAGCCAGGGGGCTGCACCACTAGCGCTATCACAAGAGGGGTAACAGATCAGTTTTTGTCATCCACCTCAGGTTCTCTTTTGGTAAGGAACTGCATCCTCGGCTGGGACCACCAAAAGTGGCCATTGGGTGAATGCTCAATCAGGTAAGTGAGTGACAGTTCTAAGATGAAACAATGAATTACCCAAGATCTAATGTATACAGTTTACAATTAACATCAGGACATGTATTACAGTTAATAACACAATGTGGGGTACATAGCATTGTAATACAATACGTGTTAACTCAATAGCAAAGTGGATAGGAGTTACCGCCTTAAGCCTTAGATGCTATAACTCTAATCATGTGTCAGTATCGTTATATCACATAGCAAAGGGAAACAATGCTGTATAAAATACCTTTATTATTTCAATATGGCTTCCCTCAATCCCATGACGTGGGCGTGCATGGTGAAGGGTACACACTTAAATGTATAGGTGGCTGCCTGTGTGAGTGTATTTTAATTTTACTGTTAAAGGTATTTGCACTGTCACCACTGGAGTGGTCCCCAGGTGCTCTGGTGGATCTGAAAAGGTCGGGAGTGGGGTATGGTTAGTGGGAATAGGAAAGTGAGAGTGTTGATGTCGGTTTGCACCATTTGCTGAGCTTAAGTGCGGTTTTCGGGTCGGTCCAACTTTCCAGTGTGCTGTTGTGCCAAGTTATGTGGTGTTTGTCTGTTGTTGCAAAGTGGGAAAGTATGTGCGGATTGCTATGCAGAGAAGTGGTTGTGTGAGTTTTCTGTATGAGAAGTGTATGCAGAAAATAGAGATTTTAGAGATGGGATACCAGGTTTTTTCTTACCTTTTTAACTTTGCATTTCTGCGCTCAACATCTATGACTATTCTGTGTGTTTGGTATTGTATTTTGTCCATCTAGCTGGCACGCATGTTGAGGAGTGGCAGTTTTCTCTGTGTTACTCTGATGGCATGTGTATCTGGCTGATGCATGCTTGTTCCCCTGCCCTGGGTTGGCAGTGTTTGGATTAGAGGGTTCTGGTCACTCCTTGCCTGTCCCGTGGGGGGTCCTTACCTACCTAGGTTTCCTCTGTGGACTAGCTGTATGTGGACATGGGTTGTTGGGGTGTTCTCCCCCCGCCCTCCAGTTAGTGAAGATTATTTTAGGGTTCATGGGTTACTCCTTGGATTCTTGTTTCCTGCTGGGTGCATGCTTCCTAGTGGTTTCCTTCTGGTTTCAGTTCAAAGAGCCACATTTTCGTTTTGAGTAGTTTTATGAACTCCAGATGATCCCTTGTGTTGCATATGTTTTTGGACGATCATTCCAGATTATTGCTGCCAGGTGAAACAAAGATGATTCTCCAAATTGTCTTTTATTGTATGGTTTTGGTTCTACTCGTATGTCATTGCTTGATCTGAGTGGTCTTGTCGGATGGCAGACGGTTATTTTCTCATTTGGGAACTCTGTTCCTTGGCCATGCATTGTTCCGTGCGTTATGCATATCGTTTTGAACTTTATATGCTGTTTTGTTGGTAGCCAGTGTAGCATTTTCAGTGATGGGGTAATGTGTTCTCTTCGTTTTTGAATGCACTGAAGTTTCTTTAATAGACATTCTGGCATTCCTAGGTACAGGCTGTTGGCATAGTCTACTCTGGACATGATGAGTGCGATGATGGTAAGTGTTTTGTGGGTGACAGAGAGGAATGATAGGACAGTTTTATCAAGTGTAGGAAGAAAAAACATTTCTTGATTATAGCGTTTACTTGTGGCTTAAGTGTTAGTTCATCGTCCATCAAGACCCCAAGGTTCTTTACTATTGTTGATTCCGTCACCCCTGCGATGTAGTGATTGTTTCCCTGCTTTTAGATATGACCATTATTTCTGTTTTGAGTTTGAGGCTATTAGTATTCATCCAGCTGTAGAGTTCTTGTAATCAGTCTTCCAGCGTTGGGTTTCCTTTCTGTGTATTTTGTATTTTGTAGATGATCTGTGTTTCATCAGTGTAATTGCAGCATGTGAAGCTTGTTTTTTTAATGAGCTTGATTAGTGACTTCAAGTATATGTTGAAAAACATTGGGGATAAGGACGATCCTTGTGGTACTCCACTGGTGGATTCACTTGGAGTAGATTTGAAAGGTTTGATCCATATGATTTCTGTTCTGTTTGTTAGGAAGGATTTAATCCATAGTGGGGCTAGGCCGGTGACTCCTATTTCTTCCAATCATCTGATGAGGATGTCATGGTTCACTGTGTCAAATGCTGCGGAGTGATCTAAAAGTATAAGAGCTGTGCTTTTGTCTGAGTCTGCATTAGCCTTTAGATCGTCCCAGATTGAGAGCAGTGCCGTCTACGTTCCTCTCATTGGTCTGAAGCCTACTTGTGCTTGATCTAGAAGTAGGTGTTCTTGTATGAATTATTGTGTTATTCTTTAGATGTATATTTTGAGTAGTTTTGCTGGGTACATTCCCTGTTGAAAGTGATTGGTTGAAAAGATTACTGTAGTGTTCCATGGGTGTGTGAGGATTGATTTGTGTATGTCTGGGCGGCAGAGATCCATGGGGGAGCCAGCTTTGATGCTATTTCTTACCAGCTTAACAAATGTCTCTGCTGATATTTTGGGGGAAGCTTCGGAGCTTGTTCTGGCAATCCTCAGATGGCTGGGTAGGTTACATGTTGCAGTTGCTTGGTCTGCTATGTATGATCTGTTGGATGGTGCTGATTTTGTTTTAAAGTGGTCTGCAAGGTCGTTGCATAATTTCAGTGAAAGTATTGGTGTGTTGTTGCAGCCAGGGTGGATTCTCATTTTGTTTATGATTTTTTGTGTTTTTTTCGGCTTTGGTGATTCTGTTGTCGTAGTATTTCTTTTTGGCTTTATGGATTTCCTTTTTGTATGAGTGGATTTGTCGTTGGAATTAGAATTTCTTTACAAGGTCATTATTTTTCCTCCATCCTAGTTCAAGCTTCCTGTTCTTTCTTTTCATGGCGCTGATTAGCAGGGTACACCATTTTGATGTTGCTTCCTTGCACAATGCAGTGAAAGGTCTTTCCTTGGAGATCTCGTCTGTTGTTCTGGTGACCCATTTGTGCAGTAGTTCTGTTTTTCTGTCAAGGTCAACTTCATCCAGAGTCGTTACCAGTGGTTTGTTGATTTCATGTAGTTCTACTAAGTTGCTATTTCCAATGGTCCTCCAGTTTCTTTTATGATAGTGGGCCTGTTTGTCGGGTTGTTTGGCTATTTATGTGGCTAGTATGATCACGAAGGGGATGATGAAGTGGTCTCTCCAGAGGCTCTGTATTGGTGGCACTGTGGTGAAGAGGATTCTGTTGGCGAAGATTGCATCTAGTGTATGTCCCGCTGCGTGAGTTTCTCCTTTGACTAGTTGATGTAGTTTCATTGTCTTCGTTGTTTGGCTAGAGATTTCTGTGTTAGTGGTTTGTTCGTCAAACCAGATGTTGAAGTCTCCAAGGATTATCAGGTGTTCCTGCACTATGGCTAGGTTGGTGATGGCTTCAGTGAAGGCGCCCACGAAGGTTGCATCGTATGTCGGTGGTCTGTATACCAGGATGAATTTTTGTTTTTTTGGAGGTTTGCTGTTAGGGGAAGGTTTAGGGTTTTCACAGTTTTCAATGCTTAATAGTTCATCAGTTCCAATTTTCAGATGTTCCTTGTATGCTATCGCCAGTCCTCCTCTTTCTTTTTTTCCTGTTTGCTTGTGAGCACTTGAAGTTGTCAGGCAGGCAGTTGTGGAGTGTAATTTTGTAATTGTGGTATAGCCATGTTTCGGTTATGAATAAGATGTCAATACCTCTGTCGCAGAGGAGGTCGTAAACCTCGGTGGCAAGCTTGGACATTGATTTAATATTGATTAGATTGCAATGGATCTTTTTGACATGGTTAGGTTTGTTTTGTTATCCTTGTTTTGTTTTGCGGTTGTTTAGTTGGAGTGCTTCTGTGTTGTGGGCATAGCAATTGACTCTCTCCTTTAAATCTGAAAGCTCCCACTTATGGACTGCTGTGAGAATGAGCGGTCTTCTGTTCCCTCTCTGCCGTTCCGATCACTCCCCTGGCATGCAAGTACTAAACCCACATCATGATTTCAATTGCCTAAAAAATTATGCATTTGGATGCAGGTGCTAACAGTGAAATGCTTTACGTTAGTAATTGCTGGGCCTTTGTTGAAAGCGAAGCCTAGGTGCGATTTAACATCTGTGTCCTGTTCTGTCTGGCAACTGCTCTATGGTCAGCCAGGTCGAGTCAACGTAGCCCAAAATTTCAGGGGGTGGGGTGAGTTCTGGAGCACAGTCAGCTCAATGGTGTTGCTCCACTACTTGCGTTTAATGCCTTCATTACTTATTGGTAATCTTCATTACTCCTAGCCCTATTTTTCCTCATCCAGTACTTGTGTATGAGGCAGTCTTATTCATACACAAGTATTGGGATGAGGAAGAGGTACATGGAGTTAATGGCTGCCTAACTTCGCTACCTGTAATCTTTATTACTCCTAGTTCCACTCTTCCGCATCCCAGTACTAACCTATGAGGCAAGGTACCTCATACGTAAGCAGTGGGACAAGTGAGAGGGATGTGGAGGTAATTCTGGTTCAAGGAGCTGATTTTGGAGGTTGGGGTAGGTGATGGGAGGGAGAAGGGATATGTGGGGGCAGGATTGTGTGATAAATCATAATGGTCCTCCTGTCCAGGCTAAACAGGCATGATATGTGGTATTAGTGGCTAGAGTGGCATTTTGGTGCAGCCAGTCTAGTTGTTTCTTAGTTTGGCATGACTTTTTTTTAAATGAGCATTTCTGATAAAGCATTCCTGCTAAGTGTAATTACCTGGCTAAACTGGCATGTGGGTGCTGCCAGTCTAGCCGTTTCTTACTGCAGCATTGTATAGTTTTGTGGGCATCTGTGATAAAATAACCATAATAAGTGTTATTGCTTCGACTGGTATTTTGGTGCAACCAGTCTAGCTATGTCTAAATGTGGCCTGGCATGCTTTACTTTAATATGTTATTACATGTCTACACTGGTCTCCATTGTGCAGTCAGTTGGACATGTTTTCATTGTGGCATGACATTTTGTAATAGCAAAGCAGTAATGTTCCTGTGCACTGTTGGTGACTTGCATGTATTGCATTTTTGGATTTGTGTTACCCTACAAAACAATTGCAAACACTCTGGATTTTTAGCCAATTTTTCTCTGAAAGTGTGCTGTTTATTGCATTAAAATATATTTATATCTTTCTCCTACTGCAATGTGTGGCATACCCCTGCAGAGGCACATTCGTGCATATTGTGCAAGCGTGGTAATCTAGGCCTGCCCACAGTGCAGCGCGACCCGTGATTTGTTGCCGAGTTGGGGGGCTCCCCTTCAGCATTGCTCGCAGGGGGGGGCATACATTTTGTGTTACATCACTAACATTAGTGTATATGCATGTGGAAAGCTTGACTGTGCAGCCATGCAGGGTGCCAGTCGAAACACTGGAGAGCATCATAAATAGATATGAAAGTATCACTTGGCTGTGTAACTTTCTGGGAGATATATTTATGGGACCACGATTAAAAAACAGAAGACTTTCCCTCCCCAATCAAAAGCACCACACCAATAGACCTTTAAATTCAGTCTGGTTCTGTCTGTGACTCATCTAGACCCATGTAAATCCCTCACCCTTTAGCAATGGTAAGCCAAGAAGCGGGCCAGTCCATAGAAAGAATATATTTGTATTAATTACTAGCAAAAGTACCTGTTCTCCGAATGGGTTCTGTAGACAGACATGATCACACTCAATTGTTGAAAATAAATGATCCTGTAAGTCGCTGTTCCACCTCACCCTGGCATGGTGCAGTTTGTAGCAGTGCATTGCAGTGCAAATATCTCAGAAACCGTGCATCCTAGCGCTTTTAAATGTGCTTTTCTAGGTGCCGAGTTTTGTTACTCATTTCCATACCGGTTGTGAAACAACATTTTTTATTTCTCTGGTGAACATGGTTTACGACTTCGTCGGTAGGCACCATCCTGCAAAAATCCTCTGGAAAAGTAATTTCACCTGATGCAGCAAACATTTTTGTTTCCTTTCCCTGTGAACATGATTTATGGCATTGTAAAGCTGTTTAGAAACAGCATGTTTTGTTGCCCTTCACTGTGAACATGGTTTACAGCTTTGTCGGCAGACATCATCTCGCAAAAAAAATCCTCTGGAAACGTAATTTCAACTGATGAAGCAAACTTTGGGAAACTTCTGGAATGCTACTAGCCTTCACCTTTGCCTCTTAGGGCCATTCGCCTCTAAAACATTTTTTGTTTCCCTTCCCGGTGATCATGGTTTACGGCTTCATGGGTAGGTGTAAGGAAGGCATGTTATCAAACAGTGAAGACAAACAGAAGTGATCACAGTCCAAGGATGTTTATTGAACTTCAATGGGTTGATTGGACGCATATCTAACCCTAAATATAAGGATGTTAGCAAGCTACGGCTATCAAATAATAATAGTGCAGTCCTAGTGGAGCCTCTGTCAAAATAAAAGGGCCTGCCATCTGGAAAACGCTGTTCCTTCGTGTGCTTTGTGTAAAGACTGGAGGGGGGATGTCTGTAGTTCTGCTCTCTATATGGTAGAGGAGAGGCACAGAGGACCCCAGCCAAGATTCTCTATTATTGGTATCATGGTCGAGCAATCAAGGCCTAGCTTCTCAGGAGGTGATGCAGGCTGGTTCTTAAGTACAAGCACCCACAAAGGAATGTCCGCACACTGTATCAGTTAAAACACAGTCTTTATATAATTAATATTCAAGGTTATGTACACTATCATAATAACTCACTTTGTGCTCAGAAAATCAGCAATGGTCAATATATACAGTTCTACAGTGGTACCACAAAGATTATCAGATCTCATGAAAGTGCATCAACTATACTGTCAAAATGTCACACAGATCAATAAAGAGGAAACCAGCAGTAGAGAGAAGAAGGAAAGCAAGATGGTTGAACAATTGGCAGAATACTGGTTGCTACCGTTAAACACAGCTCTGTGTGGAGATCCCCCCCACCTGGTCAACCTGTAGAATAAAGATACAAGCCCAATACATATATTGTTCACAATAGACTTCCCATAGTTCTACAACCCCAAAGTACCTGGCGTTGTAGCGTTCCTCGTCGGGGAATCGACGGCCCTTCTTGAGTGCCCTCCCTTTAAGGCAGGAGTCACGGGTTGTCGAACGTCTGATGGAGAACAGGTTGAGCTACAAAGGTGAAGTGGCAGCTTCGTTCCTAGCGGTGCTTGTTTACGGGAAGCGTAAACGTCCTGCAAGGAAGAGGCATGCGTGGCACCTCGGTGTCGTTAGTTCTGGACTGCAAAGAGTTTGAAGAACTGTGGCCCAGCAAGGGCGTTGAGTCATCGGCATCTCTGTGGTCTTTGCGTGGCGGGAAACCACCGGTGGATGCTCCTCGGCGCAGCGACGGTCAGGCCTTCTCCAGCAGGATACACCGGCGACGATGCGGATGAGAGCATCCTTGGATCAAATGAAGCTATTAGGCAAACTGGAGCACAGCGGCTCCGGTCGGCGATGGCGGTCGTCGACAGTGGCGGACAACAGTCCGGGCGCTTCTCCTTGGGATTCCGCAGCAGTCCCCGTCTCGGCTCGGCAGCCTCTACCAGGGAGCTTTGGCAAAGATCAGCTGGTGCACGATGGTCCCTCGTAGCTCGGGAAGAGGGCGCCTTACCATGTCCTCTCTGGGTCAGTTCTTGGAGACAAAGCCGCTTTCAGATTGTGAAGGAGAGCAACAGCAATTCTTCTCTTCCAGCAGGGCTTCAAGGTTAAGCTTCAGTTTCACTCCAGTTACTCTTCAGCTTCTGAACACGATTCCTAGCAGTGAGAGGTCCGCAGATACACTGTTGATCTCCCATTAATTCCGCTGGTTCATACTCAAGCATCCAATCACGATGAAGGGCATTCATGCAGGGAGGCAGGCAGCCAATCAGGCCCACAGTGCATTCAGTCCATTCACTTCTCTCCAGACACTCACAACAAGTTTTGGAACAAGTACCCAGACATTCAACACTCCACACTGCATTCATACCAGTTTCGGGCAGGGCTGTCTCAGTCATTGTGTCAACCACCAGATACTAGACACCCACAACATAGAATGCGTATTTGTTACACACTCCATTCACCAAGGTCCCACCCACAGGCGTACCCACAACATACGGTCGCTGGGAAGGCTCCAGCCAGTCTGGTCAGCACTTCCCCACACTACGATATACGGAACTTCCACCCAACAGCCAGTCAGGGGGAAGGGACAGAGTCAGGGCTTCCTAGGACTTTGGGAAAACAAGGTAACAGGCAATAGAAAGCAAGAGGCCATGGGAGCCATCTTGTTTCCTATCAGGAATCAACTGATCCCAATGGCAGGGCCTGGATAGCCCAAAATGGAGGATACTCAGAGCACCTGTCAAATTCAGCATGGAGCTGCCACCAGCCCATACCCTGCTCTGTGGGCCACCCCCAGGTGCCCAAAAACATTCACTAGGGGCACAGGGTTGTACCCCCACCCATGGGTGCCATAAGGGTATCCCATGGGTCTGTTCACCAAATCAAAAGAGAGAGCTGCACCACCAGGAGTCCCACATGAACTCCTGCGTGGAAAACATGACAGAACACACGATAAAAAACAGTAAAGGACCAGGATACGGAGGCCCTGTCGCTCCGATGCATTTCCAGCATCACACTTTGCCTTTCTCAGAGTGTGCTTTCATGCTCTGGTTTTTTCTCCTTTTGTGGAAGCTTAATGGAAGCCTGGTCTGAGTTGTTAAAAGTAATTGCCTGACGTTGCCTGACCATAGTAGTAGGACATGTCAGGTACAATGCTCAGGTATGAGTCTTTTTTCTCCCAGAGCGGACTGTCCATGTGAAAGTGTGTGTGTAGGGAAGGGGGAGGAGATCTACAGTTCCCAGGTGTCCTACCTGGTAGGATGGAGTAAAAGTGTTATAGGGGGGAATGCTGTGTCTCGCCATCAGGTGTCATACTCCTCAGAGACCCCTCACCCAAGTGATCCTCCCGCACTGGTCCACCCCCAGGGTCTGGATCCAAAAGCGAGGCCGCGTCCTGGCCACCAGAGAGAGATATCCCCAGAGCCTAGCGGGGGAGACACCTCATGGTTTCTCACAAAGGCCTCAAACCCACAAACAAATGTTAACTTTTGCTGAAATCGAGGGAAAGTGGTGGGGTGTCCAAATGTCATCTAGCCAGTAATGTCCAAAGGGTCCTAACAGGGAACTATGCAAAATTTGGTGCAGATTGGTGACACGGTGTGGAGAATTGTATAAGGAACAATGCTTCGCCATCAACAAACCCACCAACAAATCTTGACTTGTACTGAAATCCAGGAAAAAGGGTGGGGTGTCCAAATTTCATGTAGCCAGTATTGTCCGGTGCGTCCTATCAGGTAACTATGCACAATTTGGTGCAGATTGATGAATCGGTGTGGAATTGTATCAGGAACAATACTTCACCAAGAGACAAACCCACATACCCCGACACATACCAACAGATACATTTTGACTTTTATATATATACTTTTTTTTTTTCAAAACGAAAATAATGCCCTGAAACAAGGCAAAATCCAACGGGTTGCACTCCCAAGAGCATCTGAGGCGTGGAATCAAGTCTCAGCAGGGAAAAGGCATGACAACTAGTCCAGGCATATATATATATATATATATATATATATATATATATATATATATTGAGAGAGAGAGAGAGAGAGAGAGAGAGAGATATTATGGAAAATATATTATTTACATAACATTAAATGACACACCACATTCTACTTGGCACATAGGCCTTTCTTTCTCAACAGTTCACTTTTTATACAAATGGAAAACAACACCAATTGGTTTAAAATCACATAAATCAAAGACTCTTTAATCCAACATCATATACAGCATTCATTCTTTGAATTTGTTTGCACCCAGGTTACATAGAAGCACATGTGTAAGGTATATGAGAGATACCAGGGTCATTCACACAATGCTCTTTAATGTATAGAATTTTGAAGCACGTTGAACATGACAGAACAATTAAACTGCACACTGTCTTTGCATGCGGTATATTTTTTAATAACTTGTAGCACTTTTGGATTGTCCCAAACCAATTTCACTCACACAGCGATCTGTATTTCTATCTGCCTGCGCACTTGGTACACATTTTTTCATTATGGTTTAGTTTAAATGACATGTAATATTTTACAATGATAAAAGAAATGTGACTGGCACTGCTGCGCTCTTATCAATGCTGACAATCTCAAACACAACAAACTTTATGGAAACCTTTATTATACAATGCAAAACCTCCCTTCTCTCAGAAGTAGGGAATATATTTTTGCTTTACACACCCCTCCCTTTAGTGAATTTTGGAGTTTGCAAAAAGAAATAGGAGTACCCAATTACTTTACAGACTATATTCTTCCACACTGGAGTGAAGTTATTGATTTCGAATTTCAATAAAATCTCCCTGTGTAATTTGGCTATATGGGAATTAATTAAATTATTATTTGGTAAGAAAATGCTCGGGGTCTACTTGGTCTGCCCCACCTAATACATAAAGGGAAACATTATATCAAAGAAATCCCCACAAGACTTGGTTAGGTTGTAAAAGTTACTTGCTTAGAATTTCTCTGGGTTTTCTGCTCATGTCATCAATGACATTAGTGATGTCATCTTTGATGTCCTGGGTGTTAGTCTTAGCAGTACACGGTGGTGGCGTGAGTTATGGTTGCTTAGCTTACCATAACTGGCGAATTTCAAGGGTTTTTCGGTTTTACTTGGAACCATACCGTCCCTTTTACAAAGTTTTTTCACTGAATTTCATAGGTTTTTAGTAGCGCAACTTAACCATAACGTCCCTTTAACAAAGTTTTTTCACTGAATTTCATAGGTTTTTAGTAGCGCAACTTAACCATAACGTCCCTTTAACAAAGTTTTTTCATTGAATTTCATAAGTTTTTAGTAGTGCAACTTAACAATAATGACTTTCACTTTATATACATATCATATGGAACTGACTGAATCTCTTCTACTGTACTTGATGTCCGCAAACTCATTTAATGTTCGCGGACATGTTCGAAGAACAGTACAACTACCTAAAAACTCTGGGGGGGTATGTTTGATTGTTATATCATAACATAGGAACATTTAACACATTTAAAAAAAAAGCACACATCTACATTATATGTACTAATACATAAGAAATGTAACCCATATATACAACACACTAACCATTCATTTAAATGCACTATGTTCTAAAATGGAATATACCACAAGAAAATAAATTGGCTTCCAACATAATTACCTCACAAACACGACAGAACTGAGAACAAGAGCAGACCCACTGAGTACATAGGACATATCTTACCTGAAATAGTAAGTGTACTTAATTTTATTCATATATTTATAAACTTTCTGTATTAGATAAAAAAATATATTATCTTTTTTTATTCTCTCACAGAAATGTCTAGTACTCTGGAATGGCTAGAGGAACATTTTCCACATGAAGAAATGTCACAAGATAGTGAAACTAATGGTAAACACTTTATAATATAAACCATTTAATTATTATTATTTTGTATACATTTAACATATATATATATATTTTTTGTACAGAGCATACCAAAATAGAAAATACTTCAGAAAAACCTGTTATGGATAACACTTTTCACAGTATAGAAGAAAAAATGGATTTATTGTTGACTAATTTTAATAATTTGGAAACTTTAGTGGAAGATCATTTTAAAACAAAAACCTTGTACCATTGCCCCATATGTACTTGTCCCTCCTCACCATATCCCAGTCAATTATACCCAAACCCTCTTCATAACCCAAAACATTTTTGATGACACTTCCATCCCTTCTTCACCTAATAACAATCATGATGAAACCCCTAATTCTCCTGTTTTTGTTTCTGTTTCTGCCTCACCTTCTCTATCATAAATTATTAATATATGTTAAATAAAGTTTAATTTTTATATTGTGTTGTAAATAGTTTTTTTTTTTTTAAAACAACGTAGGTGTCCGCGGACAGTGCAGGTGTTATGAAATGTTCGTAAATAAACGAAAATGGAGGTATCTTGAAGAACACTATACCTGTTCGCACTGTTCGCTAGCAAGATGAAACTATTCTAAGAACACACGCGGTGTCCTGAAATGTTTGTAAAAAAAAAAATTAAAATGTCCTAAATAACACTATATCTGTCCATAGTGTTCGCTAGCAAGTTCAAACTGTTCTAAGAACACACGCGGTGTCCTGAATTGTTCGTAATTAAACAAAAATGGAGGTGTCTTGAACACTATACCTGTCCGTACTGTTCGCTAGCAAGTTGAAAATGTTCTAAGAACACATTTGGTGTCCTGAAATGTTCGTACATAAACGAAATTGAACGTGTCCTGAAGAACACTATATCTGTCCTTACTGTTCGCTAGCAAATTTAAAATGTTCTAAGAACACACGCAGTGTCCTGAAATGTTCTTTTCACGTGTGACGCAATTTTAATTAGTTCAGGACCCGAACAGTGTCCGTAGAACATCAACGCGCATGCGCTAGCCAATTTCTGTGCATTTGGTGTCCTGTGGACATGCGCTTCCTTCGCAGACTTGTTCGTGAACGGATCATATGGCCGCGCCCACGCTGATCGCGTGTTCTGAATGCGGACACTGTTCGGGTCCCCGAACAAATTAAAAGTATATTTTCAATTAATCCATAATATTTTTCAATAAAATCTCACCATGGCACAAGTCCCACATAGTAATCCTGAGTTTCTACATACCTTTTGAAACTTTTCAAACTTTTTTTTGTGTTCGATCTGTCCGCGGACAGCGCGCATGTCCGCAAACCGTGCACAAGCATCCCTATAAAAGACCACGCCCTAGAGCTTATTCTCATTGTGTTTCTGGCTATTCTTCAGAGCACAGCTATTTCTCCAGCAACTTGCTGATTGCACCATCGAGATGGCATCCCTGGCTGCAGAACTGCCACCTGGTGCTGCACCTGCTTCAGCACCACCCCCGCCCCCTCCACCACCACCACCTCCTCAAGGGCCTGAAGAGGGGAACAGGAGTGAGGATGCGGAGGAGGAAGAAGAGGATGATGAGAATGAGGTAAAGGAAAACCCTACTACCCGCACTATGCATGAGTCTTGGGTGTGGCGGTTATTTACCATTCATGGGAATGTTCCTAAGGCACGTGCGAACCGTGTTATCTGCAATGAGTGCAAAATGATACTCAGTCGCGGGAAGCACGGTAAGGGACCACTACTATGAAGCGCTTTGGGACCACTACTATGAAGCGACACCTGAGGTCATTTCACTCTGGGCTATTTGCAGGGTTGTACCTTGCGAAGAACGTAGCAGGTTGATTTCCTCTACTTCATCCTCTGTTTCTGATCCTGTCACCACAAGGACCACCTCTGTGGGACAGCGTCTTCCTCATGCTGCCTCACAGGCCATACAGAATGCTGATGACCCTTACCTTTCGAGGGACACAGTTGTATGTATGTACTGTGACACAGTACTCTGCAGGGGGGAGCGACTTCGTAGTGCTTTTGAGACTATCGTCTCAGAGCACGAGAAGATCTGCTCACTATCCAAATAAAACCCACTCTACATCTTCCTCTCTCAGCTCGCCCTTTCTTATCCCTGTGGTTGGTGTCCCCCCCTTTACCTTCCTTCCCCTCCTCTCCTAGTGTGTCATGTATAAAAAAACAAAAAAAATACAAAATACAAAAATCAAAAAAAAATAAGGCTCTTTTCAGAGCCGCCTTTCACAGTTAAAAAAAAGAAGTGAAAATAAACGAAGCAGGGCCCTTTGTATTTTTTAGAAGTCCGCGGACAGTTCGTGAACATTTAAAAAACTGGGTTGCTACCCCATCACAAACATTGCAATTTTCTCTGGGAGGAAGTGGTGGTTCTGAAAAGAGCCTTTGGGAGGTGTTTGTAAGTCAAAAATTATAAATGCTTAACACCTACTTCAAAATGTTTGTTGTAATTCCAAAAAAAAAGTTTGCAATGCATTTTGTACATTTCTCAGAAAAATCTGATGGCCAGCATAAGTAAGATGGACTCCATCTCTGCGAAAAATGTATGTACTACGAAACATAATATTTTCATTGTGAAAAGAGGACATGCCAAAATCTCTTAGAAAGGCCCAAACAGCCTTATTAACATTGCGCCTTGCTTTTTCCATTTGTAGACCAAATGAAGAAGAACGAAGCCACATTTGTCTCTGCGCAATCCGTGAAAATATCACTTGAGAATTAGGAAACATGTCCATAACCTTCCCAAGTCCTTCTTTCATAGCAAATTGCAAAAATATTCCAGTCACAAGTCCTAAACTGTTCCCTCCACAATGAATTACAATTATGTCTGGATGTTGCTCTGTCTCCAAAGTAGCACAGAGAGGTAGCAAGTCCAACCACTTCATTCCACGTACTCCATGCCAGTGTACTTCTACATGTGGGAATCCAAGATCTACAGCTACTCCACAGCTTTCTGTATGCACCTTCAACCAATGTATCCACAAATCTCCCAAAATCCAAACAATCTCTTTTCTGAAACACACAGCCATAGCTATCTTTTGTTCTCTCAGCAAAAAGAGTATCTGAGAAACTCTCTCATGGCACAACACACCCACTAAACTTTCCTGACCAATCCCTTTCAGTGCTTATTCTCATTTGCATGACTTCTGAACCCAAAAATCCCCAGATGTAACTCCCAATGTCCGTGAACTACCGCCTTGTCCGCGGACATATCGTAACATGAACAGCCCTTCTACCATTTCCACTTCACTCTCTCTGCCATTCCCTCATTGGATGTAGCTAAGAAATCACATGACCATGCACCAATCACATTCAAGACCTCTACATCTAACTGCATCATCATAGATCAGCACTGCAAATGTACTGTGAATCTCTCTGAGTACAAGTGTCATATCATTGGCAAGCACCATCTACCAGAAATACTGTACAAGTCTCCAAGATTTCTACTTGCAGCTCCATGCATATCCATATGCATGAACACAAACTTCAGGTATGCATATATTCTGTACAGTAGATGAACACATTTTCAAACAGACTTTTAGCTTGTAAAATGAATTTACTGTATTTTTTTCAATTTCCTAAAATCAACAATCACTTATAAACCTTTATACTATTTACTTTTTTTATACACACACACTCAAATTATGTTAAACTAACATTTTTTAAATGAAATATATAGACTACATATATTCAAACAAAATTGCATGCAAGCACAATCTATGTTTAAATCTTTAAAAAAATACTTATACAATTTCATATTTTTTTGTTTTTATTTATTTATTTACTTAATTACTTTAATTTAGACATGACATTGAGGCGCTATTACCTAGAACAGCTTACTTACAGAAATAGTGGTATTCACTGGTATATTATAAATTTCACAAGACATAGTAAAGATATTTTTTTTGCTACAGTTAGTCATTCAATACAATTTGTTCATTAATAACATATCATATGTACTGAACTGATGCAATGTATCTTATGTAAATAAATTAGTTTAATGGTTTTAAAGAAGACACTGAGGATTTCAATTAAAAAAATCAATATCTAAATTAAAAACAGCGCTATATACAAACAAAGTTACTAATTTGAAGCTTTTACAATTGCAGTGAAGACCAGTGTCCTGAAAAGAAGCAGCCGAATTCAAAGAACAAAGAAGAACTAAGAAGTTACTTGTTAATTTAAGAAAAAAAGTAAGCAGAATATCACCATATTATTTGTATTATTAATCAAACATACTATAACATCAATATAAGCTATTTCGGTGCCTAAAAATAGAGATTGTGTACCATTTTGTCCAAAAATCTCCATGTCTTAAACAGCGATTTACAGCCAGAATGGCCTACAAATTCCTATTTTTGGACACACAAATTACCCAACTGAACTGCTACAAATTTCATATTATAGAACAAACAACTGTTTTAATTGTATACATTAGATTTACTATTTGTACTTTTCCGCACCACTAGCTTACTTTTTTTGTCATCTGAACCCCAGTTTAGTAACACATAAATTCAAGAATACCTATCCCTACTAGTTGTAGTTCCCAATGCACAATCACACACCATTACATACATCTTTATCATCTTACTCAAACACTCATGCACACAGCACACATACATTCCAGAACACTCCAACCCATATCTTCTTTATTTTTTTCAACAGACCCTAAAGAATGCCTACCAAAAGTCAAGTCCGTACAAAGCAACGCAAAAGTAGAGCAAATGAAAATAAAAGTGTCCAACATAAGCATCCATCTCTAGCAGAATTTGTAAAAAAAGTTGAAACAAAACAGCTAATACAGTCATTTAGTGAAACACAAGAAGTTTCAAGTACAAAAACGTTGCCTCCTCTATCAAAATGTAAAACAAACCAAAAAACAATTAAAAGAAAATCAGCTATCAGTACAGATAAAACTACTTCTTCAAATTTTAATATAGTGCAAAGTAAGCATACCAAGAAAAGTATTTTTGCCAAAATGTACCATCACAAAGTCCTTCAAAATCTTATAAAAACAGGAGAGAAATCAGGTTCAATGCTTAAAACCTATCGTAGGAAATTAATCTTAGAAGCGTCGATGGACAGTGCAATTCTTCTGAAAAGAAAGTTATTTATTTTACTGTTAAACAAAATAAAACCACTAACAAAACTAATAACTAAATTACAAAAAAGACTTCTCAATAAGCGAAATGTCAACAGAAAGAACTTCTTAAGTATCTGCGGAGGTGAATAGAATCACACTAGGAGCACAGAACCATATTTTAATGAAGAAGCGTACAAACAAAAGCAAACAAATACAATTTCCATACATAGCAGTGGTCGAGGTTATGAAAAAGTGAATAATACCATAATGGAACAAGAAGTACTCCTTACAAAAATATGCCCTGAAAACTTAGAATTGCCCCTCCATTCAACTGAATCAGAACATCTAGTGTACAAATGGCCATGCACGTCAATGTGTAACATTCACAAACAATGTTTCAAATCTTTACGCCAATTCCACAATAAATATCTAAAAAGCAAAGGCAAAATCAAAATTAAATTACTGCAAAATATGGATACCTGTCCAGTGCGCAAGTACACAGGACTACAAGGACATTCATTGGCCTGCATTACAGGACCTACTTGTAAAACCACTTTCCATGATATCAAAAGGATACCAACACATCATTCAACTATAGGAAATCTAGTCTATAAACTGTACTATGCTAAAAGTCCTGCTTTAGCACTAGCAAAGTTAAATAACATCCTTCTACATGGTACAGCAAAAGACCTACTTGAAGAAATTCACTATATCCAGAAAAAATATTTTGGAAGTGAAATCCATTTACAGAATGAAATAGCTTTAAACCAATTAAGCAACAATTCTACACATGGCAACCTTTTGCTAAACACATGCAAAAAAGAAATAAAAAAATTTAAAAGTACATCAGCTGAAGTACCAAACCATGTATGTGTATGTTGCCATAGAACCTTTTATAAAAGTAACACAAAAACTGTAGACCTATCATACAAAATAGAAGACAATGAAGATTCTAAATGGTTTGAATTAGCTCTCTACCTTGTAGCAGAAAACAAATACGAAATAACTGAGCCCTTAATAGTTTGCAGTTACTGCACTACAAAACTTGACAACAACCAAACTCCTTCACGTGCTATCACAAATAATTTGGAATTATACCCAGTACCAAAACCCCTACAACAACTTAATTTATATGAGAGCATCATAATTCAAACAGTACACCCATTTCAAGCAATAATACGCCTTCAACCAAAAACAGCAAAATTACCTCCCTCTGAGTTGGTAAAAGGCATTCATGGAAAAGTAGTTTATTTATCATTAGATCTAAAAGAAAATGTGCATACTCTAGCAGTGCAACGTCCAATGCAGCAATCTTTAATTATCTTAGTAAATGGACTACCTACAAAAGACAAAAAAATATGGCAACAGCTGGTAGATTTATATAAAGTTAGACAAGCCTTCCAATATCTTAAAGAGAATAATTAATGTTACAAAAAAATTAATATTGAAGAAAACTTGAACGATACAACTGAAATAATTCAAGAAACACAAGAAGCTGGTCAATTTGAGCTACTAGATCCTGCTACAATATCAAATACTTTAGGCCATTATACAATTCATCCTTTGCACTGTAATGACACCGTAGAAGATGTACTGGAAACTTACCAAATGCGTCAAACAAAAGGATCGCCAATCAGCATATGGGAAAAAAGTATAGAAGCACGTGCTTTTCCTCTACTCTTTCCTACTGGCAAAGGAGGAAGGTAGGATGATAGACCTATTCAAATATCAGCTTCAGAATACCGCTCATTACGGATGTATTCTGAAGATCCCAGATTTAGACAAAATGTGGAATCCATATTCCACCTACTCTTTGAAAGTGAACTAGCAACTTTATGTTACGGAGTTGCACACATATTAAAATCAGGATCACACTTTCAAAATATGACAGCTACACAATTATTAGAAAAAGTGCAACAAAAGGATGAGGTTTTACAATCAAATATTACAAATCTATTAGCAAATATGCGTGGTACTAAAGAGTACTGTTTTCGACGTCATGGAGATGTACGTTGTATGATCAGAAACCGTGGCCCACCCACTTGGTTTGTTACATTAAGTTGTGCAGAATATGCATGGGAAGATTTACATGATTTCCTACGCATATCAAATAAAAACAAAACAAACATAGATATACTAACACTTGGAGAACTTTGTTCTTTGGATCTTGTTAATGTTTCAAGATATTTTCACCATCGCTTCATTGCTATGCTACATTTTATTTGTAATAAAACTGTTCCTCCCCTTGGAGAAGTGCAACACTTCTTTTGGAGAAAAGAATACCAAGCCAGAGGAGCACCACATATCCACAAGCTTTTATGGATTAAAGATGCTCCTGAACTTGGTCAAGAGAGTGATGCCACTGTTTTACAGTTCATTGAAAAATATGTCACTTGTGAAATTCCATCAGAAGCCACAAATAGTGATCTTCATGCACACATTTTACAATTTCAAAGACACAAATGTGGAAAATATTGTCGTCGCAAATACAAAAACAAAGGGAAATACTACACCAAATGCCGATTTGGTTTCCCTACACCAGTTACAAATACAGGTCAAGTGAACAACCTCATGTCTTCAGTTCGACATAGTGTTAAAGGTAAGTCACCTAAAAATACATATTACATAAAAAGAAAAATACTACTACTACTAAAGCAGAAAATACAGAGCTACAAGACCTCTGAATGACCTGTCATCAGATAAAACAGTATCTCAGAAATTATACAGCTTGGGCATAAAAATGCTCACCCATAGAGAATGTGGATCATATGAAGCAGATGATCATTTAACTGGTACTGCATTGTATGGTAAATCTGAAAATATAGTATGGCTAAGTCTTGGTCCAGCTAAATCTAGAAAAAGAGTTCTAAAATCATATGAAGATATAGAAACAATAGCCAAACATGATCCCAACAGCCAAGACATTTTAAAAAACAATTTATTGGACACATACTACCCAAACAGAAGTAATACTTTGGAAAACATGTGTCTATACCACATAGCCCAAAACTACACATACAAAAATAATATGAAACCTGATGAAAAACAAGGTAAATATAGAGTGACAAACTGTGAAGGCAGCTTAGTTAAACTCACTAAACCAAATTTAATTAATCATATCAAATTGTCATTAAAGACTCCTCAACATAAAGAAGTATATTACATGTCCCTGCTACTACTCTTCAAACCATGGAGAAAAGAACAATTACTAGATAACTATGACTCATATGAGGATGCTTTCAAAGCAAATGAAAGCACTATAACTGATGTAAACTTTACACAGTACAAAACAATGTTGCACAATGAACAGCAACACGAAGAAGAACTCCAAGCCCAACTAGATAAGGACACTCCTGACAGTAGTCCACCTTCTGTAACAGGAAGCCAAGAACCACTGGGAGAACCACTAATAATAAATGAGGCAGCATTAGCTATGATAGAAGTAGAAAACACCATGTGTCAGAATGAAGATAAGGAAGACTTAACTATACTACAATCAAAACTAAACAATGAGCAAAGTAGCATTTTTCAAGAAGTAACAAAACGAATTGCACATGGTGTAAAACATGAAAATAAAGAATGTTCCTGCCATAATTATAAACCTATACTACTGTACGTTAGTGGTAAAGCTGGTTCTGGCAAAACATTCCTAATCAAAATCATTAGTAAGTTCCTTCAACAATTGACAAACAACAAACTGTCAGCTGTTGTCACTGCCCCCACAGGTTTAGCTGCCTACAACATAGGTGGTGTTACATTACACCGATTACTACTATTACCAGTAGAACACCAGAACAAATTAGACTATTACAAACTTTCTGCAGAAGCTGCAATGGAATTGCGCAGAGTATTGAAACAAATGAAAATGCTACTAATAGATGAAGTGAGCATGGTCTCCAACCTGATGTTAGCTTTGATTCACCTCAGATTACAAGAAGTACTCAAAACAGACTATGAAGAGCTCTTTGCAGGAAAACACATTATTGTTTTTGGAGATCTGCTTCAATTAACACCAGTAAAAGGTGAGCCTATTTTTAAAACATTAGGACACAAACTCTGCCGTAAAACTGTTGGCAGCATTGGAAATGTCAACCTTTGGCAACATTTCCAATACAGAGAATTAACAGAAAACATGCGGCAATCTGCAGATCGCACTTATGCCAACATTTTAAAAAGTATCAGAGTTGGTATACTTTCTAAAGAAGCAGAAGCAATATTGAAAACCCGGCACATTAATGCACTTTATGGCGATAATGCATGTGCTACAGATGTTATGGAACAATTAGCCCACAAAAATGTCAATTGTATGGCCTTAATGCCAACTCTTGCAAGCTGTTTCAAATTCAATGAAATCATGCAACCAATCATGGAAATTAGCGCAACAGACAAACTAGATGTACATGGTATGGCACTACCCATGTGTGACCAAGCCACAACAAGACTAAATAGTTTAGAAAAATCAATCTCAAACACAGCAGGCTTAGAAAAGATATTAAAATTATCCTTAAATTGCAGAGTAATGCTTAAACGTAACCTTGACGTGGACCAAGGACTAGTTATTGGAGCACTGGGTACAGTTGTTGGCTTTCAAACATACCCACGCGACAATAAAATTCAGTTTGTCAATATACTCTTTGACAAACTTTCAGAAGTAAAAAGGATAGGACGCTCAACAGCTAGATTCCTTCTCTTCAAAGATATGTATGTACGCAGAGAACAATTTTCTCTAACTCTTGCATACGCAGTCACGATTCATAAATCACAAGGTCTTACCCTAGACAAAGCAATGATAGATATTGGTAACACAGTCTTTAAAGAAGGCATGAGCTATGTAGCACTATCACGCTTACGTACACTTGACGGTCTATTTCTAATCAACTTTGATGCAACTAAAATAAACGCTGATATTCCTTGCATTTTAGAATACAATAGACTTCGCTCACTATACACCCCCCACCTAAAAACATATTCTGTTCCACAAAAAGTAAAACTTTATAAAAGAAAAATAAATCAAACAGAAATGCAACAGGATGTCACTGCAAATCCTCCAAAGAGAGTAAAAGAAACTAATACTTCATCAAGTACTACAAGCAAAAAAGAATCAATTAGGGAAAGTAAACCAGGTACTTCTTTAAAGAAGGAAGACAAACTCCAAAAAAAGCAGTTAGATACAGAACTACCTGGACCATTTAAATTCTCAAATATAGTTGGTGTAAGTTGCTAAGCAAATGTAGCAATGAATATTCTATTTCAATTACCACCAATTGTTGACAACATTTACTTACACAGTACAGACCCATTGTGTTTGCAAATGTTAGTACTTCACAGAAATGCAGCAAATAATCCTGACAACACGTATAGTGTTTATGGAATAAGACAACAATTGGACTACTGTGCTGGAATGGTGAAATTCACTATAAATTCACAGGAAGATCCACAAGAATTTCTAATGTACTTACTACAAGTACTGGAAAACAAAAACATACCTATAAATTAAATCTTTCAGATTTCATACGTGTGGAAACATACATGCACTCTCTGCAACAATGTGACACAAGAAGAAATCCCCAATGAATGTTTCATATATATTTCAATACCAAATTGTGAATCCATTCCATTTCAGCGACTTGTACAAAATGCAAACCATGGTAGATTATGCTGTACCTGCAATTCAGATAATTGCTCCCCGTTAGTAATACAAACACATAGTAAATAAATAATACTAATGCTTCTACTTTACAATGCAGATGTTACCAAAAACAACTGCAAGCTGACTGGATTCACACATGGTCAAATATCACTTGGTAAGAAAACCTTCACAACAATAGATATAATCTACCACGCAGGAGCCACAACCAATTCAGGGCACTACACTGCATATATAAAAAAGAAATGTGGACGGTTTGAATGTAATGATAGTACCATTACTCTAAAGCAGAGATTACCAGGAAATCTTACAAACGCTTATTTGATGTTCTTAAAACCAAAATTTGATAACTAAACTGTATTTAAACCCTAAGTAAACTTGTGTTAAAGAAAATATAAACTGTTAGAATACTCCAAAAGCTATCTAACTGCTCAAAGATTCTACAACAACTAATCAGATAAATGAATACCACTAAATTAGACCAGAAAATACACAGTTAGAATACGCCAATTGGTATCTAACTGTCCCAAAATTTAACAATATCCAAATAGATAAATCAATACCATTAAAATATATTAAAAAAAATAGACAGTTAGAATACGCCAATTGGTATCTAACTGCTCCAAAATTTTATAATATCAAAACAAATAAATAATATGTTACTGCTCCAAAAAAATACAACAAGCCAAAGTATAAAGCATTAGCCAGAAACAACAAGTGAACACTGAAAACAAACAAACAAATAAACTGTAGCATAACAGAAAAAGTTTTTTTTTTAATCCAACATGGATTTTTTTTTCTCCCACTTACCCAATGATTTTAGCAACAAATACAGAAACTGAGCAAAGCACAGTACTCTGAGTTGTAATCTACTAAATATGAGGGTCCAAAAAAAAAAAAGTATATTGATTATACAATGTAATAAGTCATTACAAAATACTAATACTAACATGCTATTTTCTTTTATCACAGAAATTAACAAGAAATACATGTACTCCGGTTACTAGACCAAACAGTAAGTATACAATAATAAGGAGAACCATAGCAGCATATCACATCCATAGTATCTAATACCTTTGTTCCTTATACATTTGTTTTTCACCCAAAGTTATAAGCAAATATGAATGTGATATGCTGCAGTGGTTGTTGCCAGGGCATAGAGTCTTGGGTGCATGGCCAAATGGCACCGCAGCATATCACATCCATAGAGTCAAACATTTGAACTATGGTCTATGGAAACTTTTAATGTCCGCGGACATTATGAGTGTTCTTAGAACACTTTCAACTTGCCAGCGAACAATACGGACAGCGTTTTCAGGACACCCCCTACGAACATTTCAGAATAACGCAATAGTTCTTAGAACACTTTCAACTTGACAACGAACAATATGGACAGTGTCCTCAGGACACCCCCATTTTGTTTATTTGCGAACATTTCAGGACACTGTGAGTGTTCTTAGAACACATTCAACTTGCCAGCGAACAATACGGACTACGCCTTCAGGACACCCCCTACGAACATTCCAGGACACCGCGAGTGTTCTTAGAAACGTCTTCAGAACACCCCCATTTTGTTTATTTGCAAACATTTCAGGACACCGCAAGTGTTCTTAGAACACATTCACCTTGACAGAGAACAATACGGACAGGGTCCTCAGGACACCCCCTACGAACATTCCCCAGACACCGTGAGTGTTCTTTGAAGCGTCTTCAGAACACCACCATCTTGTTTATTTGCGAACATTTCAGGACACCGCGAGTGTTCTTAGAACACATTCAACTTGACAACGAACAATACGGACAGTGTCCTCAGAACACCCCCATTTCGTTTATTTGCGAACATTTCAGGACACCATGAGTGTTCTACGAACACGTTCAACTTGACAGAGAACAATACGAACAGCATCTTCAGGACACCCCCTACGAACATTTCAGAACAACGCGAGAGTTCTTAGAACACATTCAACTTGACAGAGAACAATACGGACAGCGTCCTCAGGACACCCCCATTTTGTTTAATTTGCGAACATTTCAGGACACTGCGAGTGTTCTTAGAACACATTCAACTTGCCAGCGAACAATACGGACTACGCCTTCAGGACACCCCCTACGAACATTCCAGGACACCAGGAGTGTTCTTAGAAACGTCTTCAGAACACCCCCATTTTGTTTATTTGCGAACGTTTCAGGACACCGTGAGTGTTCTTAGAACACATTCAACTTGACAGAAAACAATACGGACAGCGTCTTCAGGACACCCCCTACGAGCATTCCCCGGACACCGCGAGTGTTCTTAGAAGCGTCTTCAGAACACCACCATCTTGTTTATTTGTGAACATTTCAGGACACCGTGAGTGTTCTTAGAACACATTCAACTTGTCAGCCAGAACCCCCATTCATATTTGCGAAAATTTCAGGACACAGCGAGTGTTCGACAACGTCTTCAGAACACCCCCATTGTGTGTATTTGCGAACATTTCAGGACACGGCGAGTGTTCTTAGAACAGTTTCAACTTGACAGAGAACAATACCGACAGCGTCCTCAGGACACCCCCTACGAACATTCCCCAGACACCGCGAGTGTTCTTAGAAGCGTCTTCAGAACACCACCATCTTGTTTATTTGCGAACATTTCAGGACACCGCGAGTGTTCTTAGAACACATTTAACTTGACAACGAACAATACGGACAGTGTCCTCAGAACACCCCCATTTTGTTTATTTGCGAACATTTCAGGACACCATGAGTGTTCTAAGAGCACATTCAACTTGACAGAGAACAATACGAACAGCATCTTCAGGACACCCCCTACGAACATTTCAGAACAACGCGAGAGTTCTTAGAACACATTCAACTTGACAGAGAACAATACGGACAGCGTCCTCAGGACACCCCCATTTTGTTTATTTGTGAACATTTCAGGACACTGCGAGTGTTCTTAGAACACATTCAACTTGCCAGCGAACAATACGGACTACGCCTTCAGGACACCCCCTACGAACATTCCAGGACACCAGGAGTGTTCTTAGAAACGTCTTCAGAACACCCCCGTTTTGTTTATTTGCGAACATTTCAGGACACCGCAAGTGTTCTTAGAACACATTCAACTTGACAGAGAACAATACGGACAGCGTCTTCAGGACACCCCCTACGAACATTCCCCGGACACCGCGAGTGTTCTTAGAAGCGTCTTCAGAACACCACCATCTTGTTTATTTGTGAACATTTCAGGACACTGCGAGTGTTCTTAGAACACATTCAACTTGTCAGCCATAACCCCCATTCATATTTGCGAAAATTTCAGGACACAGCGAGTGTTCGACAACGTCTTCAGAACACCCCCATTTTGTGTATTTGCGAATATTTCAGGACACGGCGAGTGTTCTTAGAACATATTCAACTTGACAATGAACAATACGGACAGCGTCCTCAGGACACCCCCATTTTGTTTATTTGAGAACATTTCAGGACACTGCGAGTGTTCTTAGAACAGTTTCAGTTTGCTTGCGCACAAAACGGACACATATTGAGTCCTCAGAACACCCCCCATTCAGTTTATTTAGAACATTTCAGAACACCTGTGATGTCCGCAGACAAATCGAACACAAAAAGAACGTCTATCACATAAAAACACAACTTTTATCCTATCTCATACACTCCCACCCTCCCCAAACACTCCTACATACCAACACACTCTACTAAATACAAATTTTGAACAAAGTTTCACCGCGCTGTCCGCGGACAACCGCGAATCCAAGATGGCGGGCGCTACCGAAAATCTGACGCGCTTCACGCTCCACGCCGTCCCATCAGCGAAAACGTTGCATGTCCGCGAACATCACGCAAGCCGATTGGCCAATCAGGACACTGTACGCGGAGCGAACAGGGAAGTGTGTCCACGGACCGAACAGAGATATCACTAATTTTTTTTACCTACTTTTTGGTCATTTTAAAAAAAAACTACTGCACGGATTTTCACCAAATTTGCAAAAGCACGCTTTTGGGACCAAGCCGCTGCTCCTGGTCCAAATTTGGTGAAAATCCGTCCAGCGGTTTGGGCTGTAGACGCGAGCAAAATCTTTTTCCCATTCAGTCTATGGGAAAAAAAAGTTTTGGGACCCCCCCTATAACTTCCCCCCCCCTGGACGAATCCTCACCAAACTTTGCAAAGACATCCAGGGTGACCCAAATACTGGTTCTACAAAGTGTGGTGAGGATCCATCCAGGGAGAGCAAAGTTATAAGCCGCCCAAAAAAGTGCTCTTCCTATGGAAACAGCAACTTAACCATAACTACATGCCCACTACTGTGGCCATGTAATATGCCTGAAACAGTGTGCCCATGCCGGACCTATCGAAATAAGTCCCCTGATTGCACAAGGTTGCAGGTTCCAACACAGGTTTTTCTTGATTTATTAAAAAAATGTTAAAAGTCAATTTCACAAAATTCTTAACACAGTTCTTTACGTCTATACGCTACTATATTCCAAAATGTCAGCTTTGTGACATTTTCTGAGAAGCTACCATCACATGGTATATTACTGGGATTTACGGATCTTGAGATAATCAACAAAATATGATTTTTAATGAAAATCTATGGCAAAATAATTACATCATATTTGAACTTCAATTTTCATTACATCCATTACATTCAAGCTTAATTGGTGGTCTGGCTCTCGGCTCCTTTGTTAACTCTGGCTACAAAAATGTCCTTTAGCATTCATGTGACGTCAAAAGGTCTACAGAAGGGACCTTATCTCTCTGGCCAGATGGGTCTCTAACATCATGTGCCATTCTTTATTACAGGCCATCTCCCAGCCAGCCCAGGGTTAGTCCACAACATTTCTTGAATTATGGGGAATTATTCAGAGTTAAACTCATTAAGTGAATCTTCTGTTGTCACAGGGGTCAGCTGTTGACCTCATCAAAGCCTTAGTCCAGCACAAGTCTGCTCTGCTTAAGTTTCAAAGAGATCTTCAGGATGCTCATTGATCAGAGCTTGCCCCTTGGATCTGTTGGGGGAAGTGTACAGTGCCTGTGAATTTTATGAGAAAAAGTCATTTTGTGCTAAAACATTTTTTACATGCATAGAAACGACATCAATGGCCACTTCACATTATAATATACATTTAAATGGTTCAGGCCAGGGAGTTTCACTGAGTTAAACAGTTCCTTTCCTTCCAGGCTGCAGAACGCCCACATTGCTCCATAATTTCTTTGGGAAAAGTGCACTTTGGGCCTCAGTCACTTGTATTGAAAAGTAGGCCTCTGGTTTTCGAACTTTGACAATCGCATATAGGGTCCATTTTGTGCTCTTTATTTTTCATGTAAACAACATTCCAATGTGTGTCAGTTGGGAATAAACTGCTGCCCTTTCAGTTTGGCAGTCATCTCTGTGTGTTTTCAATGCTCTGCATTTTATACCCAACCTAGCCCAATACAGTTTTCTTTTTGTATGGGGCTGTATTTGAACCACACAGATATCACCCTTCCTCTCCTCCAGCTCTTTGATCATGGTTTTGCTCCTGGATAAAAAGCTGGGAAGAGTGGGATTTTTGTCAAATTTTTCGATGGAGCATGTCCTGCTCTCTTTTCTTCCCCAGGGCGTGGGCGATCTGGTCACCACCTCCAGATTCTGGGTTCCAGGTTATGGTAATGGAGCCCCTTACTCTTTTCGCCTTTTATCCTTCCCGGGGTCCAGGAGTCTTCCTCAGACTCCTGTTTTCCCATCCCCAGTCTGGAATGAAGAGGTGTTATTGTTCTAAAGAGAGGAGTAAAATGAATTGTTAAGTATTTTTGTCCAAATCTTCATTCCCCGGATGACATTTCATAACAAGACATTACTTTTTCAATTACAGACAATATTCATCGACAATCATGATCCATAAATTATAATTTAAATTTAATTACTCACCTCTTACGTATTTTAGTTTCCATCCAGGGTTTTGATCTTACCTTCATTCCTCAGATGGTTCTTGGCTCGAATTTCAGTGGGCTCCTCAATCACTTTACAGCTTGTCTGGGATGGCAGCTTTTTTACTGATTGCTATGGGCCCATTTCTCTTCCATCTGTTCTCCTTTTGGGATGCAGATTTTATAGGCAACAGGGGATATTTTGTATACAATTTCAAAACAAAGACACCAAGACAGAAGACATGTACGTATCTTGGTCTGGTATTTCTGGAAATTGTGCCGGTAAACATTATGACTTTTTTACACAGAAAATAAATGAAAAACATCATAAAAGAAACATACTAATACCATAAAACAGGACATAAAAAGAGAGCAAGACAAGAAAATGAGAACACAACTTCTTTCCTTCTTATACCTAATTTTCACAGTCTATCCATTCTCCTTCATCAAGGCTAAACTCAACTTTCAATACATTTTAATTCTTTCAGGACCGCTATCACTTCTGCTGTTAAGACAGTTTTGTGTACCTGGCTTAGCCTTTGCCAAAACAGCTTTGTATTTAACATTGCACCATCATAAAAAAATGTTGTTAATCTCTTCTGTCTAATACACCAAGTTCCGTCCCATTCCGATGAGAGATGAATTATAGTTTGTTTTCCCCCTCTTCACAGATGTCACAAATGTTAGATGGAAAGGAAATTGGATCTCTAATTTTCTTAATTTCCAATGTTAAATGAAATTTCACCGAAATCTTAAGAAATCCATTCTAACACTCAGGTTAATCCCTTTCTGCAGATAAGCAGACACAGTTGCTCTAGGCTTATCCAGCTCCGACCAGGATGAGGATATTTTAGCCTCTCTCATTTTTGTTATGGTTCTAATCCAATCTGTTTGTTTCAACAGGTCTTTAGTTTTTACTGGATTTTGGATTTGAATATCTACTGAGCATTCAGAGTGTTTCAAGATTTTACTAAATCTTTCTGATAATAGCTTTAGAAACATGTTATTATTCTGTTTCAGATCTACATGCAGTGACTTTTTTGGGGGCTCTAAGTTGCGCATATATTGACTTAACCATTTCCATTCCAGAGAAGCCAACAAAGAACTAAGACCAAGTTCATATCTCACACATGCAATAGGTATTGAAGACGGAAGGACCAATACATCCTTCCAGAGTTTACCTTCTAGTCTATCCCAGTTGGCATTAAAGGCCTGCAAGTCTATTTCCAAGCCATATGTAAGGGACGGAACAAACTTACCCACATAGTATTTCATCAAGGGCAGGATTGAAAACCGACAATATTTCTCTTTGTCAGGGACACCCTTTTCTTAGTCTAACCTCCATCATAGCCAAGACCGACACCTGGGCCGAATTGGCGCCAATCTGAATATCCAAATATGTAATGTCCTTAGCAATAGGGATGGTCAAATTCTGCAAGGTCCACACATAAGATTTCATGTTTTTCTTTGTCCTTTTGAAAATCATAATATTTGACTTATTTGGGTTACTTATCAGATCGTTCAATTGTGCATATTTGGCCAAGGCATTTAATAGTCTCTGTAAGCCGACTTGAGAGTGGTCCATGACCACAATATCATCGGCATAGGCCAGCCAATTCACTTTATCACAAGCCATCTTCAGAGCCACCAAACCCTTTCCTGTTAACCACTCTCCCAGATCTGCCATAAACAGGATAAATAAAAAAGGGGCCAGTAGACAGCCTTGATGAACCCCCAACTCAGTGTAGACTGACTAGAAAGTAAACCCGATTTCCCAAGCCTTACTCTAAGCTCTGATCCTTGATAGCGATGAATCAGAATATTCAGTAGACCATCTGGACGGCCCCACTTCTTTAATTTAGACCACAATTTAGATCTATTAATAGTGTCAAAAGCTCTAGATAGGTCCACCCAAGCACAGAAAAGTGGGGAGCCTGCCTGTACAAGGGAGATTACAGATATACAACCTAGAGTCAAGATGTTTAAGATCATTGAGATTCCTTTTCTAAATCCAGTCTGCTCATTTGGGAGAATATCCTTCTGAGTAGCCCAAGCCTCCAATTGCCGCAGGAGCAAACCACTAAAGATGTTTCAATCCGCATCCATCAAAGAGATTGGGCAATGACTCTCTGCTAAAAGGCGGTCTCCATTTTTATAAATTGGGATCACAATTGCTCTTCTCCATGAATCAGGGATCGTTTGTGACTCTATTATGTTATCAAAAGGGATTTGAGAAACTTTACCCATAGCATAGGATTCTTCTTCAAAATTGAATTCGAAAGGCCGTTTGGCCCCGATGCTCTAGAACTAGAGGGTTTCCCTATTAGTTGCACAATATCATCTTCCGAAACCCCCAACTGCCACTTCGTTTTGGACAGAGTGTAGCAGTCTAAAGGACCGGCCTGGGCATAGATCTTAGTAAAATATTCCACCCAGACCTTTTCCTCTATGTATGAAGTTTGAGTAGAATCTGTCCAGGACTGGGCCAAATTAACAATAGTCCAAAAATTCCTAGAATTCCTCTTAGAGACCAATTTTAACATTTCTTCCCATCTCTATGAGATAAAAGGAACCTATATGATCTCACTCAATTTGTATAGGTTTGTTACCTGCTTTAATTTGACACTGCACTTTTCACCATCCTTTATATTTCTACTAATTCTATATTTCACAGCTCTCAGTGATTTCTTTTTTTTATAGAATCAAATGAGTGTTTATACCTCTTGGGAGGATCTTTGTTCCTCAATATAGGGGTATTTAGGCCCCACAGAAAATTAATATAGGTGTTTGGAAGGCAATATTCACTCAGTGATCTTTAGAAAGAACATTTACAGCCCCTTCCATACTTTGGGTTAACGATTGGCCCCTTGCTTAAATGTTACCACTTTATTACCCGCCATATTAGCAGCTAACGCCTGGGTATACCTCGGACCTCTTATCCCATTTCACACCTCAACTACAAAATCCAACATTTTATGATCACTATCGTTGGTTTGAAGCATTTTCAGTTTTATGCATTTTTTAAACAGATTACTTGAAACACATATGTTATGTTATGTTATGCTATTTTGCACTTATATAGCACCTTATATACCATCGGTATGGTCTGAAGGTGCTGGTAGGTTGAACGCCCATGGGAACCGAAGTTCAGGTCAGTAGAGAGAGTAGGGAGAGTCAACGGCGCGTGTGCGCACCGGGTATGTGTGCAGCTGGTGCGGTATTCGTTAAATAGCTGCTTCTTAGCGGTAGGTGTGGTGGTTGAGGTCAGGGGTATGTGTTCGTTCTGGCAGGATTTATCCAGACCGACTGTGGCTGCGTTAGGCCTGAGGAGAACGCCTGGCTGGGGGGTGTGTAACCAGCAGTGTTTACTTAGAGTGATGGGGAGTGAGCGGGGGTGTTGGTATGAGAACAGTTGTACCGAATGGTGTCATAGTATCTCTGTATTCTATGGACTTTTATTCATTCCATGCGTCCCAGTCAGTGCAACACACTCCGATCTGCTCGATGCATTCATGCATTCCAGTCCGCTCCGCGCACTCCTGACTGCCCCATGCATGCACTCCTGTCTGCCCCTCGCATGCACCCCGTCTGCGCCTGTACTTCGCATTCACCCACCGTGCGCAGTCACCCGCTCTCCGCATTCTCCCACTCCCGGCACTCACCAGCTCCCTGCACTCACAGGCTCTGCACACTCATCCACTCTATGCACTCATGCTTTCCCCGCATTCAACATTAGTGTGCACTCATCAGCCCCTTAGAGTCATTTGTTAGTACGCAGTAGTCCAGTTCTATAAATTCATTTGCTCTCTAACCTCATCCGCTCTCTAGCCTCATCCGCTCTATAACCTCATCCGCTCTATAACCTCATCCTCTCTATAACCTCATCCGTTTTACACGCTCCCCCACTCTACACGCTCCCCCACTCTACACCTCCCCCGCTCTACACGCTCTGCCACTCTACATGCTCCCCCACTCTACACACCCCCCCACTCTACACCCCCCCACTCTATACGCCCCCCACTCTACACGCCCCCCAACTCTACATGCTCCCCCACTCTACACGCTCCTCCACTCTACACGCTCATACGTTCTGTGCAATCATCAGTTCAACATTCGCTTCTCTGTATTTATGCCCTCGTCCGCCATACGCGCTCGTCTGATATACATACCCAACCATTCTACATGCTCATCCGCTTATCATGTTCATCCATTCTATACCTTCATCCGATCCACATGCTCATTCGATTTACGCACTTGTTCGATCTATGTAGTCATCTGTTCCTCCACTTATGCATTCTTCCGCTTAGTGCATTCAACTGTTTACACTCAACCACTCTACACACTCGGGCGCTTAACATGTTCATCCATTCTATACACTTATCCGATGTACTTACTCAATCGATTTACACATGTATCCAATCTATATAGTCATCTGTTCTTCCACTCATGCATTCTTTCATTCAGTGCATTCATCTGTTCACACGCTTCATCCATTATAACTATTTCATTGATGTTATTCACTTCGTTCCCTCCACGTGCATTATGTGCATTTCAGCAGTTTACATCTCCTTACTATTTTCATATGATTTATTCTTATTATCCACTTCACTGTTTTGATGTACTTTACTCGTTTAATTCTGTTTGTCTTTCTAGTTTATATTCAGGGTTGTCAGCTGTCCATTTCTCGTCTCAGGTAGTTTGATGGGTTGGTGTTGTTGAGATGCTGTTTGTCTGTTTGGGTTAGTTTGGTTACCGGTTGGTTTTAGGGGAAGAGCCAGGTTTTCAGCAGTTTGCGGAAGGATGTTAAATCCTCAGTTTGGCGGATGTGGGGTGGGAGTGAGTTCCACAGGGTGGGGGCCAAGGCTGAGAATGATGATCCACCTAATCTGACTGAGTTTGTCTTAGGTATGACTAGGAGGCCGGCTGAGCTTGATCTTAGGGTGCGAGGGGGGTGATATGGTTTTAGTTTGTTTTGAAGATATTGAGGTCCGGTTCTATGCAGTGCTCGATGGGAGATGCATAAGGTTTTAAAAGTTACCCTTTGGGCACTGGAAGCCAGTGCAGTGTCTTAAGGGCTGGGGAGATGTGGTCTCTTGGGCCGAGCGCATGCAGCAATTTGGCTGCCGCGTTTTGTGCCCTTTGGAGTTTATTCAGTTGGTACGCGTGGGGTCCGAGGTATAGGGGGTTTGCATAGTCCAGTCTTGACATAACGATTGATTGGACCGCTGAGAGTCTGTTAGGAAAGGAGAGATATGGAAATATGCGCCTAAGGGTTTTAAGGTGGTAGTGGCAGGATTTTGAGACATTGTTCACTTGGCGAGAGAGTGTTAGGTCAGAGTCAAGGATGCATCCAAGATTTCTCACTGATTTGCAGGGGGTCGGTGAGCTGCCCATGGCGGGTGGCCAGGGTAGTGGTTGCGGAAGAAGCTTGGAGTTGCCACATACCATGATTTCACTTTTGGAGGGGTTTAATAAGAGGTGGCTTTTGGTCATCCAGAGTTCAATGTCGAGGAGGCAGGAGGCCAGGTCAGGTCGGGAGTTGGGATTTGAGTTCATTAGTTTTAGAATTAGTTGAGTGTCGTCAGCGAAGTAGCAACACAGGATGTTGTGTGAACGAGCTATTGGAAGGAGGGTGACCAAGTAGAGATTGAACAGGAGTGCAGATAGGCATGCTCCTTGTGGGATGCCGTTGTATCGACTGGTCGGGCTTGGGAGGTATAGGTGGAGAGTACCGTTATTTGGTACCTATCTTTGAGGAATGAAGCGATCCATTTTAGATCGGTTCCACAAATTCGTAGGGAGTGGAGGTGGTCTAGGAGGATGGAGTGATTGATTTTGTCAAAGGCGGCGGATAGCTCAAGAAGGATTAGTGCTGCGCATCCCGCGGAGTCTGCCGTCATTTTAAGGTCATCCCAGATTGAGGTTAGGGTGGTTTCGGTTCCGTGACGGGCTCTGAAACCTGATTGTGCAGGGTCTAGGAGATTGTTGGCTTCGACAAAGGCATTCAGTTGGGAGTAGGCAGCTCGGTCAATGAGTTTTGCAAGGAATCTGGTGTTTGAGATGGGGCGGTAGTTTTTGGGCTGGAGAGGGTCGAGAGAAGGTTTTTTAATTAGTGGTTTAACATGAACCGTTTTGAATGAGTCAGGAAATATACCAGAAGAAAGGGAGGCATTTATGATGGATCTTGTATGTTCTCCTGCGCAGGTGGAAGCAAACACTTCTTTGAGGGTTGGGGCCGGGCAAGGGTCCAGTGGGGAGCCAGATGGTTTGCGGGCAGATAGAAGTTTGAGAAATTGCTCTGGTGATATTGGACTAAAGGATTCGAACGTTGGTTGCGTAGTGGTTGCAGCTGGGGGGTTGGCCGCTAAGGGGGGAGTATTGCCTGGTGGCTGTGAGAGAGCCAGCTTGGTGTATTTGTTCTTTCGAGAGCCGTGGTGTAGAAGTAGAGGGAGAGTGAGTCACACAGTGATTGTGAGGGGTTTGGGACAGCCGTGGTGCATGCCGGTTTGGTGAACTTGGAGATGATTTTGTGGAGTCCCTTGCTTGGGTTTTTGCAGTTTACGATTCTGCAGTTGTAGTGGGCTTTTTTTGCTTTCCGGATTTCAGCCTTGTACTGATAGAGGTGTCGGGCCAAGATGGCCCTGTTCTCCTTGGTTTTGTCTTTCTGCCATTTGCGTTCCAGGTATTTATATAGTTGTTTAGTGGTCTTCACCTCAGGAGTGAACCATCTGGGGAAAAGGCCACGGCGGGATGATGGTTTACAAGGGGCTGTGAGCGGCATCAGAGATGCGTTGAGCCATGAGTCAAAGGCATCGGGGGTCAGTTGTTTAGTCAGCCGGTAGGTAGGTGGAGGAGATTGGAGGATTGTGTCGGCAAGGTCTGGGACGATTTTTAGTTTTTTCCAGCATTTGCGTAGATTTGGTGGTTCAGATTCGAGTATGGGAGTGGGGTCGGGTGAGTGAATGGCGAAAGAGAGAATGAAGTGATCGGACCAGATGATGGGGGTGGGGGGGTTTAAATGAATCCGGGTGTTGGAGCTGAAGATAGCATCAAGAGTGTGTCCTTTATAGTGAGTCGGGCCATTTATGTGGGGTTGGAGGTTAATTATGTCTAAACCGTCAACCAGAGAGTGTGTCATAGGGTTGGTGGGGATGTCGAGCCAAATGTTGTAGTCTCCAAGAAGGGTGAGGCTGGGATGGTTTAGTTGAAGGGTGGCGATTGAGTCACAGAGGTTGTTTGCAAATTGTCTATCGTAGCCTGTAGGCCTGTAGATTATTAGGAAGCTGTGCGAGAGCGACGGGGAGATGGATAGTTTAACGAGGAGTGATTCGCAGGAGGGAATGGACGGTTGGTTGTCAATGATTGAGGCGTGGAAGAAAGACTTGTAGACGAATGCGACTCCCCCTCCTCTAGAGGGACGGTTCAGTGGGATGAGGGAGTAGTCAGGGGGGAAGGCTTCACTGGCTATTTGTGGGAAGTCATCAGAGAACCAAGTTTTGGTGATGAAAACCAGGTCTGGATTGTCAGAGGTGAGGAGGTCAAAGATGTAGAATCTGTTTTACATACATAATCAATAATCAATTGTAGAGAACGCAAGCCCTCTCCCCCAAGGTGGAGCACCTAAGGCCTCTCCATTCATGTTATCATTCAACATTATCATATTCCATCTCTCAAGAAATCAACCCACCTATAACCATTTTTCGTTATAGTCTTTGTCTGTAAGAGAGGCAAGTTTGAGGGAATACACTGCACATTAAAATTGCCCAAAATCAACAGTTCGTCTGATGGAAATTTAGACTAACACCGGTAGATCAGATAGGAAATGCAGATAACCTAATAATTCACTAGACACCGGGTTCCAATACATTATTATCACAACACACTATGTGGTGGGTCTTTGATCTCTCACCTGTATTCTAACTGCCAAGAGACCTTTGAGTCTATCTGAGATCAATGAACATTCAGAAAACACAATATCCCTACAGGCCAATAGCAAGCCACCACTCGGTTGACCTCTGACATTCTGAGTTGCCCTTTGTTTAAATATAGAAAATCCCTCAATCCCAGTTTTTTCAGTTAGCCAAGTTTCCTGAAATGAAATTAAATCAAAATTACCAAAAATAAAATGTCTTTGTGCAACATTAGAAAAGGAATTAAAACCCCTTGTGTTCCAAGACAAACATCTTATTTCCCATTCAGCTAGAGCTTCTGCTCAGATACACCAATTTTCTGAATCACTTGCGCTATAATTTCCGGCACCACTTCCCATAATTTTGTCATCCCTCTCCAGTTATTAGCATCAACTGTCGGTGGATGTTGCTGCGGACCCACTACAGTTTTTCCCACCGAAATTGGACCAGTTTTATATATTACAAAGCCTCTCGCCTGCCATTCTTCTGTTGAGTTCATCATGGCTTCTTGGGCTAGCCTTGTTTCCATCAATAGTTTTACAGTAGAAGTCTTTGGATAATCCAGAAAACTAACCCGTTCTATATCTCCTGAAACCAAGTATCTTAAGAGACTCAATTTATTGAATTAATTTCCTTCAGAATAGCAGGCTGGTTTAAGGGATTAATTTGTTTACTATTGTCTAGTTGGCTAATATAAACATCTAGGGACATTGAAATAGTGACAGAGTTTTTATTAGCCCCACAATTCGCCCCAGATGTTATTAGCCAGACTGAGACTCCATTTTTTGCACCCAAAAGAGCCTTGCCTTCTTTAGACATCGGACCTTCCCTTGCTGGATCAATATTTAAACCCGGAGTAAGCATTTTGTTCCGGCAACCCCACTGACCCGGCCTGCCTATTTGCAGCAAGCGTTCCTCTTTTTTCAAGAAAATTGGCCTCATCTTCAAAATAGGCAGATAGGGTTTAGATTGTTGTTTCCACCCTAAAAACATCAGAGCTATTTTCTTCAGGGCAACAGCTGAGTCAGTTTGACTACTCACCATCACCTTCGTGATTACCAGAGAGGCCATTTCCTTAGGGTTATTATCACCCATCTCCCTTGATTTACTAGTCTTTACTTTGGCTTAACTCTTTCTTGTACACTTTGTGTTCGGCCTTTTCCACCTGCTCCAGACTGATTGTTTTCATTATTCTTAAGAATCGTTTACTCGAAGGTTGGTGGGAATTTACATCCCTTTGTCTCTGGTACTGAGTTGAGATCAACTGCAAATTATGCTTTTCCTCAATTCTTTTCCTCTTTTTTTTGTTTTGCCATTGGGTTTCTTGTTTGTTGACAATTCCTCCAATGCAACCTTTTCTGCAGATACGCCTTTCGAGGGTACTTATGAACTTGATCATCCGCAAACTGTGTTAGTCGCAAAAACTCTTCCATGAGAGAAGCGGACAATGGTGTGTCCTCCCAATCACTTTCCTCATTTATGTTTTCTACACTTTTATGGGGGGAGGCAGCCCCCTGCTTATTTATTCTTTGATCCAGAATCTCGCCAATCCTATTCATTGCAATTTTTAATTCCTTCCCTTGATCAACCAAGATATCAAATTTTCCTAATTGATCTTTCTGGATAAGATGTAGAAAATCCATTTAATTTTTTCTGTCATCATTTGTGGTTGATTTTAAAGCCACCAAGTTGGAGTCAACTGAGTCCATCTCTTTAGTTAGCTCCAGAAGAATATCTGAGTGTTGGTCCACTTCTCTTTTAATATCTTCAAAAACCTTGACCAGGGAACCCAAGATAAAGTTCAAAGCCACTATTGTTGGAGGGCCCAAGTTGGCCCCTAGATCAGTAATTTGGGTTATACCTTTAGCCTGATTAGTAGTATTCCCATTTCCTGGTACATGGACCTTATCAAAACCATCCTCTGTAAGAGGCCACACATCCGGAACTTTATTCAGTTGAAAGGATAGATCTACTTGAGAAGCTGCAATGATCAGATCTTCGCCTATAAATTGCTGAATCACACTTTGCACCGTCTGCTCGTTCAGTTCTAGCGCTTGCTGCATAACTCCTAGGTTTATCTCCGCTGGTATTTGGCAAAAATCTTCATGAGGAATCATTGGTTGAATGGGGAAATGATCTTTTATAGTGTTTTTCATCATATTTGCTGCAACTGTATAAGTCAAGTTTGTCAACAGTCAATCTTTAGCCACAATATTTATTGGTGTACAGTGTGAACTTTCAATCACCTCCTTTAACATGATTGGGCTTAATCCTGAGCCCATCGGGATTTGGCCATCCCTGGGATAGGTACTTAGCAGAGGTATAAATATATCCCCACCTGTAGTTCGAGCTCTAAGGGATGGATCCTCCTTTCTGTACAGCCCCTCCGACCCCACCTGGGTCTGACACATATCCTGGCCACTACATAGATTATATGATTTAGCCATGGTAGTTTCCTTTAGACCCCTCATGTAGAGAGGAAGGAATAGAAGATGGATCTAACGGTATGGCTCCCAACACACCAAATCGAGTCAAAGGAAAAATTGAATTCTGTAGTCCTCGAGTGGTGATAGGTTCTCCAGAGTAATCAGTTTGTAAGCAGTAAAGCACTTACTATCTGAAAGACCAGACACCTGGCCTCAATTGCCAAGCACGCTGAGCACGTTAGTTTATCACAGCACTTCCGCCCCCACTATTATTGCAGGTCCCCTATACTCACAGTGGACAACGATCGTGTTGAGGCAGCTCTATTTTAATTTGTTTTGTTTCGTTTGGGAGCAGCGAGATCTAAAGGATAGTTCTCCCACAATCTGCGACCCAGATGTTAATATAAAATTAGAAACAGATCTTCATTCCGTTCCTTCTTTGCTTCTTTGGAGCGCTGCCTGTTGGGTTTTTGGAGCACCACTGCCGCCAGGCCCCGCACTCCAGCACAACAGCAGGTTACCTCTTCCACCCAATAAGGGCATGAAGAGTACACCAAGAAATTCCCAACCCCATGATAGGTAAAGAACGTTTCTGTAGTAAGGAATCGGCCCAATTGCCTCATTACCTAAATCAATAGAATAGTGTTGGGCATCAACCACCATTCCTACAGAGGTGTCCCCACCTAGAGTGATACTTTGTGGGTCACTGTTATCCACTAATATTCAAAATTGTGTTGTTTTCTAGATCAAATAAAGTGGTTGGATGCAAATATGAACCTTGTTAATGAATGTGAGAGTTCAAGTTTATATAGGCGTCCTTATCTTTTAGGTTCTGTCCTTGCTTAATTTTGAGAGGAACAGTGAATTGCTGCACCTGTCCTGGGATGGTGTCCTCTTCTCCCATCTGAACTTCAACCGTGTAAGGCAGCAATTGAGCTGACCGGAATTCATTTTCGGTGTTGTCAAAGTATATGTGGTGACCATACTTTGTTGTTGATCAAATCTAGACTAATTGTGAATCGATTTAGATTGTCACTGCCCAAATAAAAGTCAGAGGAGACATCTCTACCGACCCAACAATTGCATTCTATAATTTTGTTGCCAGTGGAAATCTTTAGCATACACCTGCTAGCAGGAAATGCTTAGGTTTTAGGGTTTCCAGACCCATTTCCCATTTATTAATCAATTTAAATATGGGAATGGTGTGATTTCTTTGGAGTTTCCTGATTAATCCTTTGCTGATGAAACTTTTTTCATTATTCAGGCATACTCTGGCGAGTACTGGCCCCTCCCCCTCATTTATCTGAATGGGGTACGACAAGTGTTTGACCTTTTTTCTGAATGTCGGTCAGGCTTTGGGCCGGTTTTTCCTCTTACTAACCCTGTACATTTATTGGGGCATCAAATCTGCCCTCTTTTCCCTCAAGAGTACACAGAAAGTGTAAGTAATTTGCCGGCTCGGCAGTCATTTTCTTAATATTGAACTCTATCATGTGATTTTGGGTGATTGTGCAACATGCTTACAAAACAAACACTTTTCATTTATTTTTGGAAACATTTTTCATCACCACTCTGCAATGCAAAATCGCCCTTCTCTCAGGAAACACTTTCCCACATTCTGCAGCAAAGGTTTTTTTTCAATTCAGGGAATTTACTCTGTTGAACTTTGGGAAGGCACTGTTCTGTCCTAGCACACAAAACAAAAACCCAGGTATTCAGGTGATCATTTGGAACCCCCCCTACTTGAAGGCAGGGTTCAATGGAATTAAAAGTGGCAGGGAATGCTGTATTTTTATACACCCCTCCCTTTAGGGAATTTTGGAGTTGGCAAAAAGAAATAGGAGTACCCAATTACTGTACAGACTATATTTTTATCCACACTGGAGCAATGTTATTGATTTGCAATTTCAATAAAATCGCCCTTCTTATTTGGCTATATGGGAATAAAAATGTTATGTGGTAAGAAAATGCTTGGGGTCTACTTTGTCAGCCCCACTCAATCTATGAAGGGAGAAATTACATCAAACAAACCCCACAAGACTTGGTTGTGTGGTACAAGTTACTTACCTAGGATTTCTGTGGATGTAGCACTAAGGACAAGGCATCAAGCCTCTGGTCATCCTTCAGGTACAGGAGAGGGACCTTGGTCAAATGCCACCTCAGTCATGGATATTCCCCGTCTCAATTCCTCTAGTTTACCTCTCCTTGGTCATAGGCTCCGGCCTCTGTCCCTCCAGCAATCTGGTCAGCAGATCCACCAGATGATTTCAGTCAGTCCCTTTCATTCATTTTAAAGACAGATCCCTGATTTCCATTGTGCGTCCCCTTATGAAACTTTCACCACTCCCACAAGAATGTCTAAATTATCATATGGCAGCTTATTGGCTCTTGCTCTGGATTGGACAACTATTTACCCAATGCCTTTTTTCTTTGATTGTCCCTTTCAGTTTACCAAGCTTGAAGAATTCTGGAGGGGCAAGTCCTCCCACTTGAAATTACATTTCTCCACATTTCAATTTTGCACTTAAAAAACTCTAACATGGCAAATATTTTAAATTTACCGCTAAGCATAACAATATATATAGACATGCCTGAAAATGGTCTGCCAATGCCGGAGCTATCAAAATGAGTCCCATGATTGCACAAGGTAGCAGGTTTGAACAATTTCACAATACTTTATACACTGTTCTTTACTTCCATACACTACTATATTCCACAATTTCAGCTTTGTAACATTTCTGAGAAGCTATCATCACATGTCAGATTATAACTTTAGTTCCCAAGGTTTTTGAGGAGTGGTGTCAATAGAAGGGTCTTCACATAATCTTTACAATGATATCTGGGTTATCTTTCTGCGACATACGGATCTTGTGATATTCCACACAATATGATTCTTAATGAAAATCCATGGCAAAATGATTACAGCATATTTTACCTTCAATTTCCATTAAATCCATTCAAGCTTAATTGGTGGCTAGCTCTTGGATCCTTTGTTAACTCTAGCTGCAATAAAGTCCATTAGCACTCCTGCAAGTCAAAAGGTCTGCAAAAGACAGATGGGTCTCTAGCAGCGTTTGACATTCTTTATTGCAGGCCATCGCCCAGCCAGCCGATGGATTGACCACACCATTTCTTGAATTCTGGGTAATTATTCAGAGTTCAACTCATTAAGTGACCCTTCTGTTGTTACAGTATTCAGATTTTGACCTCATAAAAGCCTTAGTCCAGCACAATTTTCCTCTGCTGAAGCTGGAAAGAGATCTTTAGGGAGATAGATAAACAGAGCTTGCCCCTTCGACCTGATTGGGAAGTTAACAGTTATGTGCCTGTGAATCTCACAAGAAAAGGTCTATTTGGGCTAACCGCATCTTTTCCATGCACAGACAACTAATGTTTTCAAATATTGCTATTCCTTTTACATATCATCCTTTTACATATGATCACTTCACTTTATGATATACATTTGAATGTTTCTGGCCAGGAGGTTTTACAGAGTTAAACAGATCCTTTCCTTCCAAGCTGCAGAATGCCCACATTTCTCCATGGCATCTTTCTTTTGGGAAAAGTGCATGTATTGAAAAGTAGGCCTCTGGTTTTGGGACTTTGACAATCGCATGCCGGGCTCCTTTTTTACTCTATATTTTTTATGTAAACAGCATTCCAAAGTGTATCAGTTGGGAATGAACTGCTTCCCTTTCAGTTTGGCAGTCATCTGTGTGTGTTTTCAGTGCTCTGCATTTAGGCCCAACGTAGCCCAATGCAGTTCCCTTTTTTGTCTGGAGCTGTATTTGAACCCCCACACTTTACCCACAGCTCTCCACCAATATCAAACTCAGGATAAAACAGAAGTACTGCAGCTGTTCTCACAATGGCTAGCAGTTCCAGAGTTCCTTTCTCCAACTGGGATCCAGATCTGCAGTTGTGGAGGAGCCAATCACAATATTTCACCTGGGATAGGGGTTGGCATATGTTTGTGTACTTGTTATATTGTACCCCACTTCATTGGTTCCCTTGGATGGCTGGTGAACACGTCCAACTCTCGCAGATTTACCACTCAGGAAGTGCTCCTGGGATACTTCTCCAGCAGAGATGGAACCAGGCACATATACACTGACTGCCCGATTAGGAACAGGCTCTTTCGTCCTCTCACAGGAAACATGCAGGCAATGCTGCTGGTCAACAGAGAACCACGTGGTGTAATAAAAGTGGCTACCCTTTAAGCAAATCAAAGGCTTGCCCTGCAACACATGTTCTTTAAAAATTAAAAATGTCACACACACACACTGAGTGGCAGAAACTATTCATAACTGCTTATTACACAATGTAATGCACAATTCATGAGGCAATAGCAAAGCCATCTACAGGCTTGATCCTCCGATTACCGTACCAAACCGTTTACATCACTAGGTGGTTCTTTTTTCTGTATCCACAAGAAATGCAACAAAATAATTAGATGTGTTATCCTGCAATGTAATGGAATTCTCCTGTCCTCATGGCCACTACAACGAGGAATCCGGATGTCAAGATCAGTTTTATTAGCAGAAGATACCAGAAGATAAACCTACATCTTAAGTGTTTTGCCCAACTACTAGAAACTGCCAAATAACAATCCCATTCCCAAATTCTCATGAATCACCACCCATTCCATCAATGCAATCAAACACTTCCCAAGCAAACATAATATACAAAATTATCTCCCCACAATAGTTCCCTCAGTGTTTGAATATTTCCACAATGAATACATACACATTTTTTGATTAACATTCTGTGGTTAATTGAGTGAATCATCTTTGAATATAACTGCATATTCAGTATCTTTTTACGATGTGATTAGATTTGAAATGACATACAAATTATTGTAAATAAGCCGACAATAACCTTTGGTGTATGTGCCTATTGTTTCTCCAAATAAATTATTTCCTATAGGCTAGCTGATCTGCTAATTGCCTGGGAATAACCCAAACCGATGTATGCTAATACATTTCTGTTTTTAATTGGGTCTAGCTACATACTTTTGTATTTTATGCATTTAAATCAACATTGTTACCATACATTGGATGGTGTTTCCTCTGTAATTGAGAGTGGAAAAAACAAGCATAGAACATGTGCATTGAAGCATAGAACCCTCCATATGATCACAGCTCTGCACAGCTCTACACCCAGGTTGGCTACTGCTACTAGACACACTTTAGCTGCATCCACCATTGCAAGCTGTGCCCTGCAACAGCAGGGGAAACTCAATCCCACCTAATGATGCATAAAGGAAGAGAGAGAGTTTGCCCACAACGGATCATGATTACAGGATTTCTTCACAGTCCAACAAGCACTATACCAGAGGATCTGTATTATGCCAAATGTGTGGTTTTGACGAGGTGTGAAGCAAAAGGCCTTTCACGTTTCAATGACTATTTAGGTGTGCCTGAGCAGTGTACATACATTTGTGCCTAAGATTTAAATATAGTATAGCCACAGAGAGAAACTAACTACTGAACTGTCCCCCATGACAATACTTGCATTCTTCCCTATGGTGTGAATGTAATTTTGTAAGGGTATGGAGAAGTTCACTCCTTCATTTCCCATCATATCCACATTGGCTATACATGCCTTCCACACCTTAGACAAGATGCATTTAACTCACAATATGAAGGATGGTCTTAACATACTGTTTACAATAAGCATGCAGTTGCTCTTGGTAGAAATTGTGAAACCAGAGGAATTGAAGAAAGTTGCTTTTTAAAGATGACAATCATTCTACTGTGTTCTGCTTCATTTACAGAGAGCTGGGAGGGTTACTCCACAGAGCTAGCAGGAACTGGTAGGAAATTGGTCTCCATAGCAACAAACCTCGTAGACCTGATATGGAAAGAAAAGAGACCTACACCAACTAGCAGAATCTACCAACTTCAAGACGATTACATAGGTAAAATCTCTTTAAATAAGTGTATCAGAATCTAATAGAAAGACGGCTCACCTACAGTATCAAAGCTGCTGACATGACTGTATTGACTTCTCTTTGGACATTAAGGCCTGCTATAGTGTACTCTTTATGGTCATTGGCTTGGAGTGAAGAATGCCTATTGTTATACACTCTCTGTCTGAATCTTCAAATGTCTCTAATTCGTTTTCAGCTTTAGCTTTCTTAATCTTGTTGTTTGCTCTTTATGATATGCCTAATATATTTCTAATGTCTCATACTTACTGCCCATAGACCCTATTCAGCCATCATCACTCTTTGTTCTCAATTCTTCTGATTCATTCAATATCATCTCTCACTTCTCTCAACCTAAGACTGCATTTCTCATCTCTTCCCTCCTCTTCAGACTATATTCCTCCTCTCTTCCTTAGATTTTAATCTCCTTCGCTTCTCTCCTTCAGATGTTACTCTCCCTCAGATTGTATCCCAGCTTTCTTTTGCCTACCCCAGATTTCACTGGTCTTGCATTTTTCAAATTGCACTCTCCTTCTCTGCTGTCTTATTTTGCATGGCTCTCTTCAGCAGAATTCCCTTTTCTTGCCTCTTATTTCCCCACTAGTGAGTCTCCCGTGCACATCTGTCTTAATATTTTGCTATGTGCTTCCTTATTTTCCACTTTGCTATTCGGTCTCCTTCATATCTCACATCATTCACCCTCTTCCTTATGCTTTCACCCAACACCACCCTATATCCCTATTTCTTCTAGATTCTGGAGTCTCTGCTTTATTTTTCTCCCTATGTTCCCACTCTTAACCCCCCCCCCTCCAATCCCCTTAGTTCCCCAGCCATAATTGCATGGTATTTCATTATTTACAATTCCAATGATATTTTATGAAATAGCAGCTAAGTGGAAAATTATGTATTCATCAGTGGAACAGATGAACAAAGTATGTAATGCAATCAAATTTGACAATATTAATTTATAAAAGGGCAAATAGACCAAGGAGTATATGAATCATTATCTTTTTTTTTTTAAAGAGTTATTTCAAGTGTAAATCCTACATTACAATTGTGTTTGTGCTTCTAGCTTCTAGTATGGAATGCCTCTTTTCGGAACAAGATGGTAAAATACCAAGTCTTGAGATTATTAGAATCCACTGTGTGGTGCATAAGCATAGCTGAGCAATCATTTCCGTTATTTACATCTTTCATAACATAAATGTATTGAGGTGGTAGACCATTTTCAATCGTCTTTACTTGCCTTCTGCTATGACTTTGCAATTAACAACATTGATCATTAGGGGAACGGGCTTCAAAAAACATCTCAAATATAAGTATCTAGCTTTTCCTATTCGCTTTCTATTAGAACAATGATTACAGTACTATTGAAAACAACAATAAGGGAGCTATGTAATGTGAGCCACTGGGGCCCATTGACAGAGGTGCGCTGAATCTGACAATAGTATTGATGCATAAAATGGGCATGAGAGTTGATGGAAAGTAATGTAAAGTGGTCTTATGTAGCGCCCTTATAATATTATTACGACTACTTGGTGCATGCTTCTGGAAGAGAAGTGGGATGTGAGAGAATGGTTAGGGGGAGGAGAGAGCAATGTAGGTATGACAATAGAAGTGTTGATTGCTGCAGGCTAAAAGTATCCGATTTCTGCATTTCCTGGAATGTTTCCAGTTCTTTTATGCCCATGACACTATCTCGTTATCTCTCTTTCTCTGTATCCAGAGGGGAGAAACACCACATGCTGTTTCAGTAACTTTGTCAGTTTGCTACCAGCGTGGGTATACCAGGAGGGCTGCAAGTTTAGAAGATCTGGGATGTATGTCCAGTACAGCCCGGATGTGTTTCAGAGTCATGCAGTGAAAGAGCTAAGTGACACCGCTGGGTTAATAAAATGGTGATGGGTGCTTGCTTGCATTAGGCTGCACTATTTATCTGTGGGTGTAGCAGATCCATGTGTCTAGGAAAAGGTGAGAATAGGACATTTTGAGAAGGTTAGTGGGGACGGGAGGGGTATTGACATGGCAGGTGACTCAATGAGACCAAACTGATTACAACAGTCTGTCTGTTATGGTAAATGTAAAAGCAAGATGGTTGCCCCAGAATAGAGGGCTGGGCTGCCACTGTTGTGACATTCTCATTGAGGAAAAGTCTGTCCGATGTATGTGCCACTCTTTGGGTAGGCCCTCTCAATAATTGTCTGAGGAGGAAGGCATCCAGGTTTGCTGAGAGGAATTTGGTTGCACTGTTTTACTTTTCTTTCAGGCAAAGGTTGAAATCCCCAAGGATAATGAGCAGTTTGTAGTCCACTGTGGAGTTTGATTGCACACGTGTGAAATTGTTTACAAATGGTATTTAGAGAAAGAGAGAAGTAGTGTAAACATTTTAGACCTAATGAGATGTAATATCAAACCGTTTCAAAAACAAAATCACAGAAATTCAGCAAGTCATCAAGAGTATACCAAAGAACATAAATAACGTAAACCATCCAACTCCAGAACTACCCAAAACATTAAACTATTTCTCACAAATGTTGACAGAAATATTCACCAACATAGTGAATCAAAGCAATAAAGCAGAATCTCCAGCAGACCCTTGCCCACCAGACATCTACAAGACTATCCTCACCCAAGAGACACCTGCAGAATAATTCCAGAACCCCTTTAACCATCCCTGGCTACAGAGGTAGTACAACACAGCTTCAAAGTGGCATACATTAAACCGCTCCTCAAAGACCCCTCAGGAAACACGGACGACCTAACCAACTACCAACTAATCTCAAACATCCATTATCCAGTGAAACTGCACAATCAATCGGATAGTACATTTCCTCACCTTCCCAAGGTTACACCTCAGACTCACTAAGAGGGAACACATCATACTAACAAGGAGAACCCCACACTGGCTACCAGTCAAAAAACGAATCTACTTCAAAATCCTTTGCATAAATCACAGAGCAATCCATGGCAAAGGAGCAGAATTCGTACAGGAAAAAAATCTCCATCTGCAGACTGAAGCGACTACAGGGATCCAGCAATGACATTTGACTCGAACCAAAGCAATATTCAACACTGGCCTTTGGTGGATCAGCCTTCTCTTACATTTCAGCAAAACTTTGGAATGTACTCCTCAAGGAAGTACGAACAACAAGAGAGCACCTAAAATTCAGAGAATGACTACAAATCTGTCTCTTTAATTCACCCACCTAAACAGAAAATACTATTGAAGAGAAACACACGATTGCAACACATGGAGAGACACCACAAACCATTGTATAACCAAAGCCAAACCAACCGAACAAAGAGAAAGCAATAAACACCAATCTACCATAAAAGGAACTGGCCCTAACATAATCAAACCAACCCACAAGATCACTCAGACCTCTAACACCACTAGCGCTACTAAAACATGCAATTTTCCTACAAAATCACCCTCAACCACCAAATAAAACATACCACTGCCACAGCACAAACAAAAAACAATAAAGCAAACTGCACACTCCTCCAATAAACCACCCGACCCAGCACACCACATATCTCCACAGAGAACTACACCACAGGCACACAAAACAATCCCATACAGATTCACACACCAAACAACTCCAAACCCTACCAACTAGAACCAAACCCAACACACAGTGACTGCTTTTTTCCAAACTGAGGCTAACAACAGCTCAGCAAAAAGTCTCTTGCGCTCTCCCTCTCCATCTCAATCACTAACCCTTTCTAACCTGCCTTCCTTTCCAGATCCGCCTGAACACCTGGAGACAATGAAAATAATCTTGGTGTGCAGTACAAATCTCAATAACAGAACATAACATAATAATGACATAATATGGGGGATTCCCAGTGTATGATGGTATCTGAGGTTGATACTTTTGTATCGATCAAGCCCCTGTGCACCAGTGTGACTCTTGCTCCTTCTTTGCAAGTGCAGTTGATAAACTTGATCTTGTATTCTGATGGGATAACCGTGTGTACTGTTGCAGAGTGATCAACTGTTACCAGATTTTGATGAAGAAAAGTAAATCCATGGTACCATATATGAGTAGGTTGTAGAAGCCTGTGCTGTGTTTGGATTTAAAGCAGGCATTGATGTGGAAGGCTAACCCCACATTACAATTTCCAATCTCCTTCCCTCTTAAATTCATAGCTTCATTTTCCCATGGTTCTGAACGTTTGGGTCCTCTTTGACAGCGCCCTTAAAATTGATCACTTCATTATGACCACTTCCACCGAAGGCAGGATTAACCTTTTCAACATAGGGAAGATCTGTTCTATGTGATTTCATCAAGGAGATTTTGTTGAATCCAAATCCATCTATTTTTTTTTCTTTTGAGCCAAATTGCTCCAAATATATGCGGGAGGGAGACCCACCTTCCCCCCCTTTGCCCTGCCCTTACCTTAATTATTACCTCTTACCCACCTCCACATATATTAGCGGCCAGATTTGGATGAAAAAATGTGATGAATTTGGCTTCGACCAACTCTCCTGCAATGAAACCTCCCTATCCCGGCAAGATCTGCAGCCCCCTTACTCAAAAATCAACAAAATCACTGCTCTCTTCCCCATTGATCAGAAATCTAAACTACTGTTCAAGCTTCATGCATCTAAAGCCGACCCAGATTCTCTCCTAACTCATCATACCAACACCATGCTGGGTGGCTCACTGTGCAAAAACACTCTCTCATTAAATGTCTACTCCTCTTCTTTGAATCTATCCATGGTCTTTCCCTCATATCTGTGCTGACTTTGTGTCCCTCTAATCTGCCTCCTGGACTCTTCCTCCCACTTCTGCACCTTCTCTCATCCTTGCCTCCTACACTGGAATGTTCCCCTCAGCCAGCAAAGCTCTTCACTCACTGGAATTATTCAATACCTGAGTCAAGCTCCACTTGCTAGCTAACAAGCTACCCCCATCCTACCCGTTTCCAACTGACATGAAAAACACCTTTCCTGGTTATGTGACAAATGGGTGCATATAGAAAAGGGGTAACTGTGTAATTACTAGCACAAGGCCCTAAACATATACCTTGTTTATGTCTGAACCATAGTCACTGTCTAGGGTCTATATTCAGTTATAGAACCACTCTACCCCCTAGTGTATTCTCATCAAGAACATTATTGTAACTGTAAAGTCGCCCTGCCTAGGGAATGCATCTTCTCTCTGTAACGTATCCTATGTAGTTCAGGTCTGTTCAAAATGACATTCTTGTGAGTAGATAAATGTGAGTAAATAAATCCAAGCAAATACAAGGTAAATTCAGTCGCTGCTCCCTGTTGTCGCAGTGGGTCAGCAGGAGTTTGAAGGAAATGAGCAGCAGTCTACGGGTTGAACAACAGTACATGCGTTCATCAAATAGTGCCTAGAGTTTAGGAATCAAGATGCTTTATTTGGGACACAATCAATATATTAATGTGATAACAGATTATTGAAGCAATAACAATATACGGACCCAGCAATTCAATCTTTGAGTGAAACATCAGTCTATGGAAAAAAATCGTCTATATGAAGCAGCAGTCTATTAATGCAGCAACCAATGTATTCGGTGTAACACTCAAGGCGTGGTATATGAGGTGTGTCAATGAATCAATGGGTGCAACAACAGTCTATGGATGCAAAAATAATCTACGAGGTGCAGCAATCAAGGAGCGATATGTGGAACGTAGCAATTAATAGGTTTGTGCAACAGAGGTCTAGGGAAGCAAAATCAGTCTATGGGTGTTACATCAGTCTATGAAAGGAAATCAATCTCCAAGTGCAATAACAGTCTATCTTAGCAACAATGAATCTATGGGTTGAAATGATCATAGAACAATGTAATGCAAGCAAACTGTGGGCTCAGAATGTAGCATGTATGTTTCTGAATAGAAACATTGCAGATGTGTGGCGTCCGATGGCGCTGCTACCAAAGGGTATGGCACAGAATATTGTTGCGAGTTAAAGCCCAGTCTGCCCAGTTTATTAAATGTTTTTCTGAAAGGAAGTTTTGGAAACTATTGGGCCAATAATTATTCAAACTAATTAATTTCTTTTTCTTAGCTTTATTAGTAAGGGGAAAGTGGATATTTGTTTGTCTGTGATGCTTCTGAAAAACGTAGTTTATTATAATGTTCCTCTACATTTCTTTTAAAAATATTATTGATTAATATTTACCTTCATTGTGACCTTAACTGAAGAAAAAAAGTATTTTTAGAATCCTCATAGTTGGAGCAATTCCGTTAATTGTTCAAATAGTACAGAATCCACGTGATAATGTGGTTTCATTCAAAGGATTTGTTTTGTGTTACTTTATGATTATTCCCTTCTTTACATAATAATGATCAGACTTAGTATTTGTTCCTTTTGTGTGTTCCGGGTGAGTGATATAAATGTGACTGAGTGAATGTATTTCTTCACCTCTTTTTGTCACCATACGTATTTTTTTATATTTTACTTTCAACAACTTGCTTGTAAATTTTCAAAGAATTAATTGATTTTAATATATTTCGAATAAATGCATTCCTGAATTACACGCCATACTCTTTGTTATAATTTACCTACAAGAGCACCTAATCAGCACTTTTATAATTTGTTTTGGACAGTTTACGATTTTATAGGAACCCTCTCCACTTTTTCACACTTATCACAATTAAGCACCATTTTTGGTATTGAGCCCCACTTGGATCAAGTGGAACCTTTTTAAAGAAATAACCTCTATGTGTTGTTCCGCCTAAGCATTTTGCCACGTGCTACTTCTTCTAGGAACTGAACATATTGAGGTGACTGTAAGTGCCCAATGTGACCCCATATTATCAAAGATCAACAACATTTGATTTAGGAGTTTCAGAATTATGGCTGCATGGATTTTACTCCTTTATATATTGTAATTTGATGAATCTATTTGACGAGATTCTCCATTTACATTATGTTGTTTGGATTTTGTGGTCTCAGGTAGACTGTTTTATATTTTTGTCTGTTGTACTGTTTCTCATTTTTTTGCTTTGATTGAATACATTTTCTGAAAAAAAAAGCTTAACGTGTATGATGATGATAGCCATAGTTCATCCCCTTGGAAATAACGAATTCCTCTATCTTCGTCATGCATTATACAAACAGTGTTCCTGGAGTAAATTCCAATGACAAGGTTTAGGAGAATTCAGTTTCTTCCAGTATCGGTTTGTTGGTTAATGAAAGTAGCAAATAAAGCATGTTTTTTCAAAGTAATATCTTAGAGATAGAGATCCAAGCTACTCCTCACTGATGATGCCCAAAAAGGCTGAAACATGTCTGGGGATGCTTGTGGTCTCGTGCAGAAGGGATGTGACCTAGCAGTTCGGGCTGGACTACCCCCTTGGGGGTGGGACCAAGCCTGATTTGCATATGGTCTTTCCCCTTTTGTAATGGCTTGGCAGGCAAAGAAAGATGGTCTGGAGTGTTGCCCATAGCAATGCCAGAGGTTAAGATTTATTCTAAACCTTCCAGCCATCACCTCTTTTGTTTTGCTATTGTCACCCCGAGTGGGACGGGTATGCCCAGACGTGGGTCCCGTGCCTGCTGGGCCTAGAGATCCAAGCTACTCCTCACTGATGATGCCCAAAAAGGCTGAAACATGTCTGGGGATGCTTGTGGGCTCGTGCAGAAGGGATGTGACCTAGCAATTCGGGCTGGACTACCCCCTTGGGGGTGGGACCAAGCCTGATTTGCATATGGTCTTTCCGCTTTTGTAATGGCTTGGCAGGCAAAAAAAGATGGTCTGGAGGGTTGCCCAGAGCAATGCCAGAGGTTAAGATTTATTCTAAACCTTCCAGCCATCACCTCTTTTGTTTTGCTATTGTCACCCCGAGTGGGACGGGTATGCCCAGACGTGGGTCCCGTGCCTGCTGGGCCTAGAGATCCAAGCTACTCCTCACTGATGATGCCCAAAAAGGCTGAAACATGTCTGAGGATGCTTGTGGTCTCGTGCAGAAGGGATGTGACCTAGCAGTTCGGGCTGGATTACCCCCTTGGGGGTGGGACCAAGCCTGATTTGCATATGGTCTTTCCCCTTTTGTAATGGCTTGGCAGGCAAAGAAAGATGGTCTGGAGGGTTGCCCATAGCAATGCCAGAGGTTAAGATTTATTCTAAACCTTCCAGCCATCACCTCTTTTTTTTGCCAAAGTAATATGTTTAGCATTGGGTCCGGACGGTTACAACACTGGCCCACTGCCCCAAAAGCAGCTTCTGGGATCGTGTAGAAACCAACTGCTTTTAACACGTTACGGCAGGCAATTCAAGATCATACTAATTTGAACTTTTACTGCCAATACGCAAACGTTTTGCTCCTACAAATATAAGAAGAGAAAACACAAATCACAATCGGGTATGGGCGTCTGAATAAACAAAAGCAATTTCTGGGTGCACAAATGAAGATATTCTCCTACAAAATATTGATTGGAAATTTTAGAATTTGTCCAACAATTGTCTAGACAGTCGGCGTGATTTTACTAATTCGTTGTGTATTCCTTGTCAACAACAGAATGGTGTTTGGTTACTTTGCCTAACAGCCAACTTTCACATGCTATAACTTTGATTACTGCATAATGAAAAGCTTTGCTTATTCCTCACATTTAGTGATATCCCACAATACGTATTTATGTTCCTTCCAAAAGAACATTAAGCAATAAGCCCTGAGCCGCTAGGGCATTACCAAGACCAGTAAAGACACGGGGCCCATAGTTACAGGCCCAAGCGAAGCTCGCAAGACCGGGATACTAAGAGCATTCTTTTTCTATTCCGAAACACTGCAGTGTTTCGGAACAAAAAAAAGAGACAAAAAATGGCTGCCGGGGAAGGGAAAACAGAGTATGTAGTCCCTTCTCCCTTTCCATGGCGGCCATTAAAAAAATTGTAAAAATGTAAACAAAAAAATGTCCGCCATGGAAAAGAGAGAAGGGACTACATGTAGTCCCTTCTTCCTTTCCATGACAGCCTGTTGCGGATCGGGAGCGGGCGCGCTGGGTACATAAGTGTTCACAGCGTGCTTGCTCCTGAAAAAGGAGCAGAAAAAAGGTGAGTGGGGTTGTGAGGGCAGGGAGGGGATTGTTTGGATGGGGGGCAGGAGAAAACACTTACCTGAATCCCTGGGGTTGGAGGATTCCAGCCTCCAGCCGTGTGGTGGCTCGGAGCGGGGATTACCCCGTTCCAAGCCTCCTCATTGGCTGAGGGGCTGCCACACATAACCCGGCATGGACAAAGGAAAGGAATGCCGGAGAGGAATTCCCGGTCGGTTAAAGTCCCAGCGACGGCCAATCAGATTGCATGTAACAATCTGATTGTTCCTCGTCGGGTACTAATACATGTTACGTAATGGTAGATGATCGTGAGCACTGCGGTTCTTTTAAGACACATCCTTACAAGGAGCAGAAGAAATTCCATAGTACAGGTTATTTGAACCATGTTCATTCTCATTAGAGGGAGTACCACACACACATTAATTTTCTTGAGATTGGGGTTTCACCCGCATTAACAAAGGGTAATCCAGATGTGGACCCCTTGCTCACTGTGCTTAGAGAGGCCCAGCTTCACCTCACTGAGAAGGCCCAACAAGGCTGAAACATGTGTGTGGTGGCTGATGGTACTCTTGTTCAGAGGAGAATTGCCTAGCATTTTGGTGCTGTACTGCCCTTGCGGGTGGGACGGAACTGATATACAAATGGATATTTCTCCACTGTGAATGGTGCAGTGAGCTAAGTAAAAGAAATTCTATATAAGAGGTTATTTTAACCGTGTTACACACGACAACTGCATGGTCTCACCAGCCAACCTCTCTCCTGGCGCCCCCACAATGAGGAACAAGCCAATGAAAACACAGGGCTCTTGAACACAACCACCTCTTACACATTAAATACAGGACTTGTTGTACAGGATTTCTGTTAATAAAGGACTTGAGTATTGCATGCTACACAGGTGCGGCCAGCTTATAAGTCAAATAGATGTAGGTTTTTTAGTGAAGGTTCAACAATGTGGAACCTTATTTCACTGGATGATACTGTAGGTCAGGGGTATACAACCTTTCGGCTCCCCAGATGTTTTGGACAATAGCCCCCATCAGCCCTTGTAAGCACAGTTAATAAGGGGTCATGGGAGTCGTAGTCCAAAACATCTGAAGAGCCACAAGTTGCAGACCTTTTGCTATTTCTGCTCTGATATATCAACACTCCTTTATAGTGTGAATTTTCCTGTTTTAGTATTTTTATAGCAGTTTTTCTTTTAACCACATTAGTATCTGTTTTAAGGTGTACTGTTTCCCCTTCGGTTTGGGAGAGAATGGTTGGTTTATAAAACAATCAAAGCTTTAATGATGATGACTTGTCACTGGCCCTCTGCAAATCCTGTGACCACCTAGTTCTGCATGGAGTGCTATTCAGGCCCCTCAAGCATCAATAGCAGAGAGCATCTCCAGGCTATGAATGGTGATATGTAATCTGTGCTGTCCCTTCTTTCTTTATGTTTTAGGAAGAACTTGGCAAGAAAAGGTTTCAGAAATAAGGAATCAGATGAAAAGCCATTCCAAAAAACCTACAGCTGTACTGCTGTCTGCTCTGGATGAAACTGCATGTGAGAGGAATAACACTTTGTCAACGTATTCTACACATTCTATATGGGGGCTATGCAGGGAATGACATCCAAGAGGTCTCAAACCCCAACCAGATATCATCACACAAGCAGGCATCCTGCAATCTTTAGTGTTGGGGATTGTTGATCATTCCTCCAAACGCCCACAGACACATGTTGCATTGAAGCAATTGCTCCTCTCTGGCATCTAGTGACTAGCAGAATCAAGTCAGAAAGCCATTAAAATTCAATTGTAAATATGTTCTGGCAACAGCTAGTCACTTACCAGGACTGTCGCTGCCCATTCCCATCCACCATGCCTCCCTGCGTTTAACTCATGCAGAATTAAACCGCTATTGCGGAAAGACAGTGGAATGTGCTTACAAGGCTTTCCATGAAGGACATCCTAAAGTTACCCCTGAGCCTCTCGTTATATGATGTCCTGTTCTAGAGTAGGGGGTTTTGAACTGCAAGTACCATCAATCCTAGCCAGCCTAGTCAATGGTGAGGGGCCATGGAAGTTGTAGTCCAAAACATCTAGAGAGCCACACGTTGCAGTCCCCTATTTTAGTGTCATATCTGTGCTCACACATGGTCACTTGCACTCTATTATTAGGTAATTTAGTCATTTCAATAGCCCAGTCTCGCCTGACCCCTCTCTACTCTATTTCGGGCTACATCAATGTAAATCTTTGTATCTCTCTTCAAGGTATTGCTGGTGCAAATCTTTCCTGAACGTCAAAGGTTTGATGTTCAGTTCTCTGTTAATTGCTTACAATCCTTCTGGAATGGTGGCCATTAGATCAGGCTATAGGATCTTCATGATCAAGTCAATATGTATGGTACAGTGCACTATTGTGTGAAATCAAGATTATTGATGAGGCGATGTTTGCATTGGGAGAGACCCTGGTATGATTACAATGTGTGTGAGATTAGTACCCCATGGTGATAAAAATGAACACCATTGTGGACCAATAACACATATCATTCAAGTGCCTAAATACGTCTGAGTGTGCCGTGTGTGTTGCATCTTTAGTCAGCTGTTTGGAAGACTAATGCATCTTCTTGGTGAATTATGGGTTACCCACATGTTATCACTGGTACATATATATCGCCAGAGTTAATGAATCTTAGGGCTAAAGACAGAGAGGGAAAGTAGTTCAAGTGTAACTTTGTATTCTTCTTTTCCGCAGGGCTATTTAATTTGCGGGGAAAAGACATTCCTTATAATCCCTACTTCTACGCCTACTCCCTGCTGGGCATGGATTTTATCAGGTATGCTCTACGTCAGAGTATTGGATTGTGTGAACCGCTGTGTGTACAAAAGAATGCATGAGCACTGCTGGCCTCAGAACCAGTAGGAGATGTAATTGGGTGTAAGGTTTTCCAACATCTAATTTTTATGTAAAACCAAGTTGTTTTTGAAGGCAGTGGGTACAAGGAAGGCAGAAACAGATCTCCCATTCCGCCCCCACCCTCCTCCTTAAAGAACCATGACAAACCCCTGTTGCGTTAATGTAAGCATGTTACGCCTGCCTTCATTGCCTCCATTTATGCTCTGGCGACTCGAAAATGAGTGGTTCTCAGATGGCCATGGTTACAACTCCATGGACAATTTGATCATTACGCATCATTCTATTAGATTACCCCGATTGTGACATAGCCCTATAATGCCAGGGTTGAACATGGACAGGATTATGGGGACTGCAGATGATGCTAGAAATGGGTTGCGCAGCCCGGGGGATCCACCATATACTGCATAAGGGCCTACATCACGCAGTGGGCAGTGATCCAAACTCATATTCTTTAGCCTCAAACATGGAACATTGGGCCTCATTACATGGGCCTCATTACAAGGGTGGCGGTAGTCGTGCCAGTAAATACCAGCAGCCAGAATCAGTTTTTTACCGGCACCCGGCAATGGGGATATAATTACTCCCCATTCCCATTTGAGTCTCAGAGGACTCAGTGGGAATGGGGAGGCCGGTAGCGTCGGCACCATTATTAATAACGGTGCTGCCGCTACCGTGTCGGTCTGCTCGCAGGTGCCGTTCCACCCGGCAGATCGGGCTGCCAAGCTGGCAGGCACCCGCGAGCAGACCTCGTAGTTTGCCGGTCCAGAAACAACTGTACTGGCAAGCTTAGCGGTACTGTTGTTACCGGACCAGCAACCTTGTAATGAGGCCCATTGTCACACTTTTCAAAATGTGTCTTGTTGACTGGTTGTCACCCTAAACCAAATATAACGATTTAAGGATGCTCAAAATTGGGAATGATCAGCACCATACAAATATATGCCAAACATAGACTGACTCCATATCATTCTAAGGGATGCAATTAATTTAAAGTAGAGTCCTCATAAAAAACACACTTTTACATTTGAAATATTGGTCACATATTAAATAGATAAGTATTAACTAAATACTCGCAACAATACATTTAAAATTGCTGGATAAGGGCAGCAGAAATAATAATATTTTATCAGAAAAGTAACCAATGCCTTAAACACCTTTTCTATGCATGCAGACTGCAGTTTATTTAGTTAGTGGTATTTTTATCTATATCAGTATGTTTAAAGTGTCTGTGATAAGATAGCGCAATAACACACATGACACAATGTGAATGCCGTTCACATAAATTACCTTTTAGTTCAGGGATGAGGTTTGAATAAATGCCTGTAAGATTTGGGGATATATATTGAATGCAAGAATGGTGTTTCCCCATATTCTTTTGAAAAATGGTTTATTTATAACATGCTTAATACCAACAAGTGTTTTCTAAGCACGGGATCAGGATTCGAACCTGTGTTGCTTGTTTGTGTGTTTGTTTGTTTATTTGATTTATATAGCGCACCTAACCCTGAGGTATCTGGGCGCATTACATTTTACATGGTTGCATAAAAACATTTGCATAATATAAGAGGCTAATACTTTACAGGAAATTAGTAGCAGTTATTTACAACATATACCCACGGAAATGTGACAGGCATACAGTGAAATGCATCGAATTCAATTACAGACTGATACATGAGTGATTTACAAGAGTATTTAGCTGCAGACAGAGTATTTTGAGTTTGCAGTGCAGGCTAGGAGCAGCAGGCTATGTTATACATCAAGTGAGAATAGCCATGTTTTCGTTTCTTTTCTGAAGGTATGGAGAAAAGGGACTGCTCTTAAGGGCGCAGGCAGCGAATTCCACAGCTGGGCTGCCATGACTGGGACGCTGCTTCCCCCTGCTTTCTTGAGTTTGAATTTGGGTGCCTTGAGGCTGTTGGCATGCATTGTTCTGATGGGGCGTACTGAAGTATGTTTTGTGATTTTGTCCACTAGATATTTGGGGGCAAGGTTAATGAGACATTTCTGGGTGACGTTGAGGGATTTGAGCTTAATTCTATCCTTAATGGCAAGCCATTTAGTGGCGTGCCTGGCCTTCGAAATGTGTTGCATTCTTGGGATACTGAGCGCCCTTCTCAGGGCATTATTTTGAAGTGTTTGTATTTTACTAGTATTGTGTTTACTCGTTCCTAGATAAAGAGCATTACAGTAGTCTAATTTAGACAGAATAAGAGCTCTTGCTAGTGTAATGCAGCTATACAAGTAGAGAAACGGTTTGCAGGCATTGATAAGTTTACAGGTGTAACTGGTATCTGAGGCAGTGGCATTGACTTGTTTATTCAAGTTTAATGCTGAGTCCAGATAGAAGCCTAAGGTCTTAACCGCTTTGGAAACGTTAATATTAATACCATCAATGTAGAAGGATTTGAAGTGCTGGCTACGTTTGTTGAGTTTTCCTGATGAGCCGATGATTTGGAGCTCTGTTTTATCGTCATTAAGACAGAGCCCATGTGTAGCCATCCAGGTTTGTATGATGAGGTAGATTTTATTAATCAGGGCCACATCCGTGGCGTAGTCTCCTGAGATGGGAATGAGAATCTGATTGTCGTCCGCATAGTTGGTGTAGGAGACACCCAGATTATCAAGATCATCAAATAGTGGCTTCATATTATACATGGTAGGGGAGACGCAGGAGCCATGGGGTACTTTGCAGGTTACTGGTACTGGTTCTGCCAAAGACGTGGGAGAGAACACTCTCATGGAGCACATGTCTAAGAAGCATTGGTCGAAGTGGGCAGGAGCGGTCGGGAGTGGTGCTCCTCTACTTCTTTTAAATAAGTTTTACCATTCCTATACTTTTATTTTAAAAAGAAACCTCTCCGGAATGGTTTCATTTTAAAATAAAAGTGTAGGAAGAAGTTGAAACTCTTACTTTCCGTGCACTGCACTGGACGTGCCCTTAAACAGCAGGTGCATGTGTTTTGGGGTTTGTATTGTGCATGGGAGGGGGTGGGGCGGTGGAGCTTGTAGGGAGCGATGCAGGTCACTAGGGAACATAGTTCCACTACTTCTTTTTCTACACTTCGACCACTGCTAAGAAGGAATGGATCCAGTCCGTAGCTTCAGAGGAGAAATGCACAGCTGAAGTAAGGTGGTTTCACAGCACTTTGTGATCCACCAAATCGAAAGCGGCGGACAAGTCTAATAGGACGAGGATGGCTAAGTCTCATCCATTGAGCTCATCCATTTGGTTTTCCAAGTCAATGAGTGCAGTTTCAGTACTGTGTCTCGGTCTAAAGCCAGATTGGCGGAGACCTATCAAATTATTAGCTTCTAGATAGGCTTGAATCTGTAGGTATGCTGCCTTGTCCAATACTTTCAGGAGAAAAGGTACTGTAGTTATCAGTCTATAGTTAGTGGGAATGCTAGGGTCTAGGTTTGGTTTCTTTAAGAGAGGAAGAACCCAGGCATCTTTTAAGATTGATCGGGACTGAACATGTGTCAAAGGAGGAGTTTATAAGATTGGTGATGAAAGGAGCTAGATCCCTGGCAGCCTCTTTGATAATAGATGGTGGGCAGGAGTCTCCTAGGCATCTGGACGGTTTAAGTGACGTTATTCTGGGCGGTTTAAGTGACGTTATTATGTTCACCACTTCCTGGATGGAGACAGGGGTACTGATTGAGCTGTATGTTGGAGGCCTTAGGACACTTTGGCGGCTGTAAATCGTTGGGTAAGAGGCTGGTTTTTTTAGCTTTGATTTATCTTGAAGTAGTGAGATTTTGTTGCATAGCGCCTCTTGGATATTGGTGCACTAAGTTTTGTCTTTAATGCAGGTGTCAGGTGGATTATCGGGGGAATCGAGTTCTCTTAGGATAGTAAAGAGTTCCCTTGAATTTGAGTTAGCGTTGGCAATTCTCTCGTTAAAGGTGTGTTTTTTCACTTGGATGGTCTCAAGTCTGTATCTCGTGGCAATTTTCGTAAGGTTTTTATTGTTCTGATTTGAGGGGTTGTTTTTCCACAACGATTCTGCCACCATTTTTCATTCCATGTATATTTCAAATTGGGAGTAAACCATGAATTCAGGTGAGTTCAGGGTTTCGCTTTGCAGAATTTTAGAGGAGCTATATTATCTATCGCTTGGTTAAGAGTTGAGTTGTAAAGCTCTACTAGCTCTGCTGGGTCTATGCTGAGATTAGTGGGGTTGGTGATAGGATGGAGAAGCAGTAATAGGTTGTTAATAGTAAAGTTACATTTGCATCTGGATAAGGCTGTTGGGGCCATATGGGAGGTAGAGTTGAGAAGGGGCTTGTCTTGAATAGAGAAGGAGACCAGATGGTGGTCAGTCCAAGCACAAGGTTCAATTGAAGTAATAGTTGTTTTGCAGTTACGGTCTGCTAGCGTATCTTAGGTGTGACCTTTGATATGAGTGGGCAAGTCAATCCTATGAGTAAGGCCTGCCTCTGAAACAGTGCTCGCAAGGGAGGACGCATTTGCATCGTTTGGATCGTTGAGGCTGAGGTTGAAGTCCCTGAGTATTAAAATTTGTGAGCCAGGTTTCATATTAGTGGTGAATAAGGCAGTTATGTCTTCCTCAAAGGTAGAGATGGGGGCCAGGTGGCCTGTATAGGAGGTGCATGGTGATCATACCGGATGCTGACAATGGTAGTTTTACTGACAGGAGCTCCCCAGATGGGAAAGGAGGATGCTGTGTAGCACTTAGACCCAATGTAGTTTTAGCGATGAAGGCAATTCCTCCTCCTCTCGATAATACCATGTCTGTTCTCAGGATAGAGTAGTTCTCTAGGATAGCTAAGGATGAGGTGGGCCCTGCTGCTGGGTGGAGCCAGGTCTCAGTTATGGCTAGAAAGTCTAACTGATTTACCAGGATGAGGTTGGTGATATCCATAGCATAAGCTACCATTGATCTGGTATTGATGAATGCGCCTCTGATCACTGGCAGGTTCTTATCTCGACCGCCCAGGAGGTGAGGTTGTGTTTGAGTAACAGGCGGAGTAGAGAAATTTAGGTGAAGTTTAGGTTTAGTTTTCATCTGTTGGGGTATGATATGATATGATATGATATGGCATTTGTAACGCGCCTATACACAAGTGTTTCAAGGCGCGACGAGGCAGGGAGGGGGGAACAAGGGGAAGACAGACAACGATCCTACTAGGCCAGGTGTCATTCAGACCGCGCAAGTGCAGGGGTAGGGGGAAGGGAAAAAGTGCAAGGGGAAGGGGGAGGAGGGGAGTGCAGTACAAATAAGTAGAATAGAAATAAAATAATAAATAAATAGGGCCAGCTGGTGGCAAGTGCAAGGTAAGTGCAGACAAGTGCTGGGGGTGGGGGCTGTAGTGATACAGAGACAGTCCCGCAGTGCAGGGGTTGCCAGGGAGGCAGTGCAAGTGAAGAGTGACTGGGCCCAGGACCGAGGTCGGTGAGAGTGGCCCAGTTGCAGAATCAGTGCAGTTTTGGTGAAGAATTTAGCTGGGGAGAGGGAGAGAGAAAGCAGAAGTGAAGAGGAAGGTTTTGAGGTGCTTCCGGAACCGGAGATGGTTCTCCTCAAGTTTCAGGGAGGCAGGAAGGCTGTTCCAGAGGGAGTCCCCTGCCGCGGAGAGAGATCTACCCCCAGCTCGTTGCTTCGAACTACTTTAAAGTCGCCCCACTATTTTGCCACATAGACGGGTTAACACTTATATGTTGCTTTAAAGTAGCTTGCTTAGTTTCGGGGAGGTTAACTTTATTCTTTTTGCTAAGTAGAGAGGGTGTTTGTCGGTGCTGGTTCAATAATCTGCTCACAGTGGGGTGTGGCAAGGAGGTATTGTAGAATCTGGAGCCCAGCCTATAGTTTCTAATGCTGTTTGGACATGGTTCAGTAGGCGTGGGTTTGTAGGCAAATGGGTAAATCCATTGGGAGGGGGTCAGTGGGCAGGTAGTGTTATTGCCTGTGAAGCCCACTGGAGAAGACATACTCAGAGTGGGGAGCAAAGGTGGCAGGAAGTATGTGGATCGGATTTGATCTGATTGAGGTAAGGTACGAGATCTAGTGAGAAAGCAACAAACCATTCTGTCAAACGTATGGTTTAATTTCGAAGGCGCTGAATGGTTCATCTTAGAGATGAGTGTAGGACCTGCTGGTAGGGCAGAACTAAGGGAGCAAGTTAAAAATGCTATAGCAATAGTCACTGTAAAGCCCCGGAGCATGACTGAGGTGATGTGATGCTCCATTAAGGTGTGAGGCCTCTGGATATGAGTCGTAATGACTGACAAGATCTGATAAAGATAGAGTATGACTAAAGGCAGATTGCAAGAAGAAGGTTACCAGGATCCAGTAGGAGGTATCCAGGAAGATAGCTATGTCATTGTCTCATCGCCCGTGCCAGAGGTACTGGGTCTGGCGTGAGGTGTTAAATTAGAATTAGTTACGTGACAATAAACGTAAAGTGGCACAAATCATGCATTTAACATAGAAGTAGGTGAACCTTCTGAGAGGCATAATTCAGCTGGAGCATGGACGTCTATTTATGCTACTTCGCACAGTCACAATGCGAAAAAAAAAGATTGGCATTAGCATACGCATACGTATAGATAGCCAGCTTGGGTATCAGGAGGTTGTAAGTCACAACCGGGAGTAGCTAGCAGACCTTCCTTCGAAGCAAAGGGCAAGTTACATGAAAGAAGTAAGGTGGCGAATTAGCTATAACAGTGAAAAGAAATAGGACGAGTTGGTGACAGAGTTCTCCGCAGCAAATGATATCATGCAGATTGGTGAGTTTGTAATAAGACACAGAAGAGGAGTCGCAACGATACGGAAGGCAGCAGATGTTATCTTTCAGATTGGGGTCTTACCGTAAGAGGACAATGTCAATGTCACGGGACGTACACAAAGAACTTGCTCGCCACAGACCAAGTGGATGCTGTGAAGGTGCGGCAGACTTGTTATAGCAGGATCTAATGATAGAGGAGCAGTCAGTTGAGGCCCCTACGACCCTTCCATCCCGGACAGGCACAGACAGGCATTTTTCCCCCGCCCTTCATCAATCGTCCGGCTTCTGCCCGATGGCTCAGGCTATTGGTGGTTAAGGCTGCGCTCGACCAATCCGGAGGCAGATCTGGTCGCAATGTCAAGTGCAGCAAATTCAAATCTTGGTAGGAAATACGGCGGCCATGCTGGAATCGCCTTTTAGCTAGGTGAAGGCTAGTTTTGCATAGAGAGACCACGGTGGCAATGTGGCCAGATAAGGTGCTACAGGCAGCGAAGTAGGTACGGCGATATCTTTGCATACAAACGGTTTCCCCTGAGCTATCTTTTCTCCCTAGGCAAACAGTGTCAGGGAAGGACATACTTAAAGTAAGTGGTGTTTTCTCCAAAAGATAAGTGTCCAAATCATAAAGTTCTTAAACTTACTCCTAAATCCTTGTTTCCCCGGGTCACCCTTTTCAATAAAACAGTATACGAGTGATGTGGCCAACAGAATGTTCCAAACCTTTTCTTAACAAGCCTTTTTAGCCATCTGACTATCCTAAGGTTGCAACACAAATATTCCAAAATGTACCCAACAAAATATTCATAAAGCTTAAACTCCAAATGTACAATCCTATTCTAACAAAAATAAACAAAGACATTTTCCTGGGATGTCTCTTCCTGGGCCTACTTGCATTCCGGATACCCCCTCGTTCTTCCTGCCTTCGCCAACAGCTCACAAGCTGTCTCCCAAGAATTAGGCTTCTCAGGCATCATCTTTTGGGTTCCACCTCAGTCACTACCTTGTTTTCCAGCAACCCACCTTATGGGATTAGGTTCCTCAGTATTCACATCTGGTCTCTCCCAGATTTGGTTTTCCGAATATTCACTTTAGGCTTCGTACAGGCCTTTACGTTCTCTGCATTTGATGTATCTCTCTCCCAGAGTATGTATTTCTCAGCATTCACTTCAGGTTGTTCCACCAACTGGGTTTCTTAGCATTCACTTAATGTCTCTTCTAGACCTTGGGTTTTTCAGCAGTCACTCAAGGTCACACCACCACCTTGTTTTCTCTGAATTCACCTTAATGGGCATTTCTACTGCTTTCATTCGGGGTCTTTTTCAGGCAGACAATGGTATTATTATCTCCTGCCATGGGTCGTTCTTCTTTAGGAAGGACTTACACATTTAGACCTCATCCTTTGGCTTGTGTGAGTGACCTCTTGTCATGCCTTCCTCCTTGCTTAGCAGCCAACTCTCATGTGGGCCAATCTCCTGCGTTAGTACTGTCCAGAGTAACTGCAAGAGGCTGGCCAAGGTGTAAGGTATCTCGTTCCAGGTATCGGGTTCCCCATGTGTCCAGGGCCAGATTAGAAATGTAGCAGATTCCTATCAACCCTCTATCCCAAGCTTTACGGCCAAAGTACTCCCTCCAAACGTGTCTCTTCATCTTAAATAGATCTTACAGCGTTTTGTTATTTTTCTTGGGCCCTATAATTAGTTAGTTAGTTCCATGCATTTAATTGTGGCTTGCAATGTTGGCACCATCTTGGAAATGTTTTAGTGCTCATGCCGGCATTCACTGTGTCCCGCTGTCTCTCTTTTCAACTGCGAAGCCCGTGATTATCTGACTCCTGCATTCAGTAAGTAACGTCTTTATTTACCTTTTGCGTACTTCAGCTCTGGTTTCCCCACTCTGTATCATTCAAGCTGTGACTGTGTTTCAAACATTAAAAGCATGTTGGGCATGGCAATATCTGAGTCTTGTTCCATGTTTTGGTTATATATCATCAATGCTATTTCCTTGGGTGGTTGGAAGCAGGTATCTGGAAGACCTCTATGTTTGATTTACAGAACTTTGCAAGCCTGCACAATCCCACACCTATCACCCTCTGGAAAACGCATCTGATAGCAGTCAGACCAAGCAAGTCTTGAGTGGCTCATACCCTCACATAGCAAGATGGGGAGTTCACTCAACTCAACATAGTGTCATGTGCAAAAACATGACACTTGCAGGCACTACGGAGGAAATAGAGAAAGGCACATATGGAAGAGAGTAAGAGTGCAAGAGGAATATGGTGTCAAAATACATGGAAACGATTTTTTTAAAAGAGGTCAAGGAGTTGACTCTTGCATATTTTGGGTGAAGCAGATTCAAACCACACAGACCAACATAGAAAACGAAAGAAGTGCGAACAATGAGGACATCCCATACTTCAGAGCAGATGGAATCTCCCCGGTACCAGCACATCCATTACAGAGAAGACACAGGGAGTAGTCAAAGCCTATAATGTGGATGATATGGAGTCAGCACTAATGAGATGCCCAAGGCATCAGAGAAGGCATGGAGATCCCTGGGCCGCCAGCAGCTGATCTGTAGCAAGTGAATGAGGGAGACTGGAGTACTTCAGGAAGCCAGACTCAGAAAGGGTGGTCAGCGGATTCTGGACCCAAGGGGAGATGAGCCTGATCCATTAACAAATAGTACATGAAGGGGTGTATTTCTCTCATTCATCCATGCTGCTAAGGTGCATCAATGATGTCATTCTTATTTGAAAACTAACAGTGTTTAGTAGCAGAAATGCTATTTTAATGGCAGAGCATCCTACTCTGAAGAAAGATGGTAACACTAAAACTGCTCATTTGAACTATTTCACAGTTACATGTGTCATTAGAAATGAACATGCTATTTACCTTTGATTGGCACTGTGAGCACTCAGAAATGCGAGACGGGCACAAAGGTAAAGTTTCCTCAAAGTTTGCCATTTATTCAAAGTTAAAAGGATTCTGATAAATGCCTCACTTTCACTTACCTAAAAGAGAGATCTTTAGCTAGCAAACTAAAACAACTAAAAACGGTCTAATGTCCAAAGTCCTCCTGGCTCTCACACTAATGCATACAAACAAACTATACAAAGGAAGTATGGCTGATATTTGGTTTCAACAAGAAAGTATTGTTTTTGCAATTCATACTCAAATATGTCTTGCAAGCACTCCTTATGACCAGGGCTGTATTTCCTTCCCGTGGATCAATTCAGGAATACTAAAATTATAATTCTGTTGGGAGAAATAGGATCGTCTTTTCCAACCACAAAGTCTTTCTTGAAGAATCTTGAAGAAATAACAAGTGTTCTTTTTTCGTTCAAACAACACAATGGGCCCCATTCCGACCTTGGCGGGGCGGTAAGCCCCCAATCCCCATTTACCCTTCCCCATTCCCATTTTTGCCCCATAGGGCATAATGGGAGTGGGGAAGGCGTTAATTACGCCACCGTAAATTACGGTGGCGTAATTAACTCCATGGTCCCTTAGCGCCATGGATTTTAACACCTGCTAAAAGCAGGTGTTAAATACGCCATGGCGCTAAGGGACCTCATACTCAGGCGGTAAGGGTCGGCGCTGTTTACGCCGGCGTAAACCCCTTACCGCCTGAGTCGTAATGAGGCCCAATGTCTTCCACAAAGTCTATTTTCTAGCATGCTTGACTTTCTTCCAACATACAAATTCAAAGTTGTCTGCCTTAAGTGCAATTACTCTGTTATCATAGAAAACCTGTGCTTGTCAAAATAGCACTCTTTTGTCAGGATAGCAAACAACAACTTGTTCCATTGATGCAATGATTTGGTAAATATTGAATTAAGCATGTACGTTATTTTAATTCAACAACGGTTCTTTCCACCACAATTATTTCTGCCACAAGGTTATCAAGTTACCAACTTCTTTCCTGGTCCACTCGCCTGCCAGGACTAACTACTGTAAGCCCTTTCCTGGTATACTTGCATGCCAGGAAAAAACTCCTACCACTAACATCCAACTTGTTGGTTTGAATCCAGTATTCTCAAAACCTCTGTTTTCACATAGTTCCCCACTTTCTTGACTGGTGGCAACGTGAGATGCAAGCATTTCCAGAATTATATCTCTTAGAATGGGAACGTATTCCTTGGTTGTGTTATTAAGAGTCTCTTATACCCTCTAGGCTGCAGGCAATACTGGATATGAACTATTCCCTTGTTTTGTCTGGTTGTCTGGATTTACATGTTGACGATGAACAATAGTGATTAGAAACTTCCCCCACTGGAACTGGCCCACAATCTCCTGACAGACTCTTGGCTGTAGACAACAATGGTTATAACTTTCACGTGTTTGCACAAAGTCTTATAGCAGACTTTTGGCTGTTGACAATACTGGTTCCAATCCTTCCCTTCTTGGGATCTGCACAAAGTCTTAGGTCAGCCTTTTGGCTGTTGGTAATACTGGTTCCAACCGTTCCGCTTTGGGGGTTTACCCAAAGACTTTCTTCTTTGCCACTTATCTTTGTTTATTTTCCTGAATTGATACTCATTTATTATGTTCTGCTTAGATTCATTAAGTGTTCGATATTCAAAATGTAACTTACTTTCACAGAGCGCCCGGTGTTAGTACTCTCTCGCTGAACACTCACTAATTCTTCGCGGTGGCTCCCTTCAGATGCCAGGTCTCGCTGGGTTGCTCCGGACATTACTCTGTCCCTTCTGCCGCTTCGGCGAGCCTCCAACACACAGTATTGCGGTCTCCGGGAGCAATACAATCTCAGTGGATCTCCCGCGGCTTCTTCAGTCTGCTTTACATTGCGTCGGTATCACGTCTTCCTCGCAGAGGGGCTTCTTGGTAGTATGCCATCTTCCGGTGTGCGTTCTCTGCAGTTCTTCGGATTTTCACTTGTTGGGGTGACTTCTGCGGGCAGGCTTCTCTCCTCGTCTGCAAGTGCACTGTGAATGGCTTGAGATTCTTCTGCTACACCTCCCATATGGTTCCAAACTGCTTCTTCCTCTGCTTCCACTTCATCACAACACAACCACCAATTATTCAGCTGACTCTTATCCTGGGCTTTATAATATCCTCCTCAGGTGCTTGAATTGTCAACAACTAGACCACACCTTTGGATAATCACACTTCTGGGTCTGCAGGTCCTCTGAGTTCCTCTTCTTCATCCCAGTACTTTTGGCATTCTGGGAATTGGAGTTCTTAAGAAAATGAGGGATATCAAGTGGTTCCACTTTACAATAAGTCATTGGTAATTCATTAAGGGGGGCAGTGATGTAAAGAAACCCCTTCTGTTTCCCAGCATGAGTCTCCTCCCCGTGATCCTCCATCGTGAAACCACCCCCAGCGTAAGGATCAGGTAGCAGTTGCCAATCGCTAGCCACAGGAGACACGACCCATACCAAGTTTCTTGTGATGATTTCTCAGGTTTCATCACAGCACACTGATAAACACATCACACATTTTATAGTTTTGTACATATCAATGTGGAACATAATACCCCAGGGGCCATGTTGCATTTTACAATTTTTTTGGAAGGCTGAAGGTGACTTGCCACATTCTGGCTAGAAGCACACATTTAAAAAAATGTGATCCTAGCAAAGTAAGAGCGTCACATTAATATAGGCAGAACATTTCCAGACAGCCAATGTTGTAGATACTGTGAGTACAGCAAAGAATATCTCTGAATGCTTGATTTAAACTATAATAATTTACGTTGATGTATTATTTTCCATCTAGATTCCATTGGTTTAATGCTGTGGCCATTTTTTATTGTTTACTAAAGCTATCAAACCTGAGGAGGCAGGTGAGAGTTACAAGCCTGAGCGATGTGAGGGCTTTAATATATCCCTGGGGGCATTTTACTAACTGGTAATACCCCCCTCTGAGGGTTCTATTGCAACTAGTACCCCAGCACATTGTACCGGGGTAAAAATAGTATTTTTACTCGAGTTGAGAAACAGCGTGTCAACCGTTTCTCAAATCCAGCAAAAAAAAGCAAAAAGAATGGCTGCCATGGATCGGAGAGAAGGGACTACCCATAGTTCTTCCTCCCTTTCCATGGCGGCCATTAAAAAGATACAAAAAAGAAAACAAAGAAAATGGCTGCCATGGAAAGGGAGAAGGGACTAAATGTAGTCCCTTCTCCCTTTCCATGGCAACCATGTAATCCCTTCTCCCTTCTTATGGCAACTGGACGACGAAAAGAAAGGAACTTCGTGGGACACCAGAGCACAGCAGATGAGTCTTTGTCGGCAAGGTAACGACTCAGCGAGCGCCAATCAGATCATTTGTAACAATCTGATTGTGCCTCACTGGATACTAATATAACAGGTTGGTTGCTAAGAGGTTAAGAATTCCCAAGAAGGCTCTACACATTTTTAAATAACCAAATCTTCTCATTATCTTGACACCTCACTCCCTTTAATCATGTACATCTTGTATTATGCTCAATTCTGGGTATTTTATTTAATTGCCCAACAGAAGGTTCAAATGATATAGATGGGTCATAGCAATTACAGGTGTTTAGCTTTCTCTATAAGGCTGTGCATTACCCTACCCATGGTTGTGGAAATAGGGTTTTTATTAAAAGCACCAAAACTACATGGGTTTAAATGCATTATTTGTCTAGTTAAAGAGATCTGCAATGCGTATGTATGCTAAGTATGAATACATTATCACAGGTCTGACAATTGTGAGCTACAGAGGATTAAACCTGTTTTGTAGAAAAGGGGAGGATTTTAAAACGGGCATAAAATATGTAACAGGCAGACATTCCGATTAAAGTAGCTCTAACTTTTGTTAGGACATCTTCTAATTCGGTGACTGGGAAAATCAACACATCGTGTGAATTTAAGGGAAGATAAGGAGGGGATTTGTCTACCTGGAAAAATTGAGTTTAATTGGTTCCTTCTTGCCGTCTACTGTTGTTCCATTGTCAACATATTCGACCTGGCTACAAACAAATTGCCAAAAAGGAAGTTCACTCTAAACTTCTAAACCTTACTGTGCTCTGGCTGAAACGTGTTGACATTGTGTTCCTTCCTTTCTCAGGTTGTTCATCAATGAGAGTCGCATCACACCTGAAATTCACAGCTATCTCAACACAAACTGCACCAAGCCCCTTTGTGTGCAACTCGTAGACTACAGCCGCGTCCGTGACAATGTGAGGGATTACAGCAAAGCAAATGTCAAAGTTTGGATTGGCAAAGAATATACCACGTATGGGCTTTATGAAGTTATCCCAAAGGTTAGTATTACATTTAGAACATCTCTGTGCCTGACATGCCGAGAGGCCATCTGTAATGAGGTCCCATAAGAGTGTTTAGAGAATGAAGTGCTTAAGTATGGTGAGATGAACATATGCTTGTCACACAATGTTTTCTGGTTCTTGGGTCTTTCTAGCCTGGTTGTAGTCCCATATCACGCTGGGCCAGACCTACTTCCAGGCCCTGGACATATATCTTACTTTGGTTGTGCCACATTTGCACTGCTGACATGCCTGGTTACATTATTATTTGTCTGGTACGCCTCGTAGGTTTTTACTATGTGGTTGTGTTATGCTGTCCTTTGCTGTCTTTGCTATGCTTTGACCAGTTTAAAAAGATATTCTTTCTTAGGTTTCATTTGCTATGCCATGTTATATTACGCTATTCCGTGTCATGTTATTTTCTCTTTGCGTTTATCCCCCCATAGACCCATCTTGGACTTCCACTTCATCCTCTCTGTATTTATACCTAATCCTGTTCTATGTTGTGAGTGAATAAGGGCAGAGCCCCTTTTACGGAGAAAAGGACATAGAACAGTGGGATGGCGCGGGAGGCGGGAGGAAGGGGAGGGGAGGAGAGGGGAGAAGGAGGAGGAAGGGCAGTCTTGGAAAGGAGATAATAAAGGGAAGTAATGGAGTACCCGGCTCCCATGGGGTTATTTGGGGGCAAACAACTGGCGCTGAGACAGATGCGCCCCACGCCGTGAGAAGTTGGACTGGGTGAGCCCAGCAGAACAACGGGCAAGGTGCCCTGCAGTGTGGAAAAGTGGCGGCCGCGCTGGGCCAGCAATGCTGAAGAGGAGCATCGAAGGGACGGATGTGCCCAGCAGTGAGGAGGGTGTAAAGGTGCCCAGCAGCGTATAACAACGACGGCCACATGGAGCCACAACACGGAGGACGGGAAAGGTGAGGGTGCAGAGCCCAGCAGCACCCGCAAAGTGCCACTGAAGAGGGCCGACGAGCGGAACATACCCAGCGGAGATAACAAGGTGTCCTGTCGGGCGTACGGCACCCAGCAGCAAGGGGGATATACCCCTGCAGGAGGGTGGGCCTGCGAGCCCAGCAGCAAGATCTCTCCAGTGTAGAGGAGGGTTGGAAAGCCCAGCAGCAGTAGGGCGGGAGGACCCCGCAGAGTGATGGATGGAAGGCACCCAGCCGCGGAAGTAGTGGAGGAGGAGCCCAGTGAGGAAGACCAGCCCAGCGCACACGAGTGGGGGAAGCGAAAGCACTGGTTCACCCAGCAGAAGTGCAGACCCAAAAACCCAGAGTAGGGTGCCCACGACCCACATCGCAGTGCAGGAGGGATCTGGTAGGCAGACAAAGAGACTGAAAGCCCAGTTACAGCGAACAGCACTGGAGACACAGCGAAAGCAAAAAGCCAGTAAACACGTCAAATGACGGTGAGGGAGACCGGGGCCCATCCATCCGACCCAGAGGAGCAAGGGAATACAGAGTGAAAATAAACAAAAGGGACACAGTAGCTAAAACCATTCATATGCCAACAGCACAGAAGGCACACAGGACAATAAAGCCTCTTCCCACAGCGGAAGCCACAGTCAGGCCCACAGAATGCACCACGGTGGAACGCCCCAACCAGCGCACAGCGACATCAGGACAAGGCCCAATTACCGGCTGCCCATTACCGCAGATGCTGCCAATAAACAGGGATCAACAGCGCTACAAGACCACTTGCACTAGCAACTGTGTACAGCAAGACGCCAATGGCCTGCTGCGCAGGCCCATCAAAGCAGCCCGCCCGAAGATAAAACTATGAACACAGCAGGACAAGATCTGCATGAAACTATCCTATGGCAGCAGATACACGCAGCCCCCCAGCACAACCCACCACAGCACCATAAAAGCTGTGCAGAGGCGACACGCACCACCCCAGCATCATCCGCCCACGAGAAAGAGGCATTGAGGACACAGACCTCCAGGGACACTAGGTACAAATGCCGCTGAGGTACAGCAAAGCCACAACGCTAAACCACAACCCCAAGGAAACATAGGAAAGTGGTGCAGTGAAGGGAAGCACCACCGAGAGACACGGACACAAGCCCATGACAACTGTGCCACAAATGAGCTTGTAACCCAACCAGCTGAAACGCACAGGATTCTGGTCTCACCATTAACACTCACCACCAGAGTGCCCAGCCCCCACACGACCCTACCAACGTGACGGACGATGCAAAAAGAGCAGCATTTGCCAGCGCCCGGACCCCTGCAACTGCAACATTGGAATCCTAAACCCTCGTCCTACGGAGACCCAACTCATTGGCCCTCCACCTGCTCCATGACCAAGGCCAAAGATGGGAGGAATCGGTTGAAGAATTTTAGGACTTCATGCGGGCACTAGGGGACTGTGACTCACCAAACAAAATGACCATATTCACCAACCTAGCAGGCAAGGAGGTCAAAGGCATCATGAAAACGATCCCCACGCAGGAAAGGAACACATACCAACTCCTTCTTGTAGCAGCCAACGACAAGCTGATTATACACACCAACAAGGAATACGAACGCTACGCATTCAATCAATGCGTGCAGCTTCCACACAAGTCCATTGGTGAGATCGTCATCCGCTTCCAGCAGAAAATAAGCAGCTGCGACTTCGACAACTTCAATGATGAGGAGGCAATATGGCTGAGGATCATTGAAGGGTGCACCTCGTCAATACTCAGGAAACACCTTCTCAAAAAGCCCTTACCCCTACAAAAGATACTCGGCCTGGCAAATATGTATGTGCGAGTTGACGCGCAGTTAGCCACCATTGAAAGTAAAAACGAAAGTGTCTCCATTGCGGCCCTCACAGAAGGACAGCCCGGATACCCTGGGCCTACGAGACCAAGGAGAAGACGAGGACTCAGAAACCTACAATACCAAACTCTGAACGAGACGCAATGCCACAGGTGCGGATTGAAGGTCCCACACAGATGACCATGCCCGGCCATCGGACGGAGAGGCCGGCGATGTGGCCAAGAAAGCCACTTTCAGGCGATGTGCAGGGGGAGACAGAACCCAGCATTCTGACCCGCACCACCACCAAGCCTGACCAGATGTCCTGACCCATCAAGAGGGACCGACACCCAGCCAACACACAGAAGTTTCCAGGTACCACTGACACAGGAGAGATACCGAATGCCACTGGCATCGCAGACAGCCGTCATCGGGTCCATCCCGCCCAGACCGCACAGGCATGGACACCCACTCCATGTGGAATTAAGCCACCAAGGACCCTACGAGATGACGAAATGGGGGGGGGTGCGCAGAAGCCACAATAAACACCAGAAACGAGCAAGCATACTCCCTGGGCAAGTCCAAAGCCCATGTATTCCAGTGGGGAACAGAACAGCCGGTACAGCCAAAGAGATGGTCATGCTGCGAGCCAACCCAGGAAAACCACAGAATACCCGCCGCCATCCACATGCTACTGAGTCCCGCCATAGGGCACAACTGTCTCAGTCATCGAACAGCACTACAGTGCGCCCTCATCAACATTCACTATAGATCATTCGAAGTCACCCAGATGAAGGACCACACGCCCGAGCAAGGTATGGGAGAGACAAGGAAAGCCAGCCACAGGGGACAAAGAACCAGTGATAACCACAATAAAGGACCACAGCGAGATGATGCCAAAAGCCTCCCCCTTCCACAAATTATACCTGGAGGAACAGAAACCATTGAAAGAGGGAACAAGCGAGATGGTAGGAGCAGAGAGCGGAGGGACATATGAAGCACTGCAACGAGAAAATGCGGGTGAGTCCCAGGAGCCGCCGAACAGACCTCATCGAACAATAAAGAGACCCTAATGGCTGATCGAGCAGATGTAGCCTGGGAAGCCTAATGTTAAGTGGGGGGGAGGTGTTTTGAGTGAATGAGGGCAGAGCCCCTTTAAGGAGAAGAGGACACAGGACAGTGGGAGGGAGCAGGAGGCGGGAAGAAGGAGAGGGGAGAAGGAGGAGGAAGGGCAGTCTTGGAAAGTAGATAATAAAGGGAAGTAATGGAGTACCCGGCTCCCGTGTGGTTATTTAGGGGCCTACCACACAGCATGTAGAGGGGCCAACATTCTAAAATTGTGTTTTTCTTTCTTTAATTTCCCTTTCCCAATTTCCTTCTTGAAAGCAAATAACTTTTTATGGACGTTTTGCACATTTCATTTTTATTTCACGTATTTATTCAAGCCCCCTTAGCATTCATTTTATTTGTGTGGATACAATGTCATTTATGTCATACTAGCTGGTTATGACAGGGTTGTATTATGTCACGTTTATATTATGCCATGTTTTGTTATATTGTTCCATATTACTCTGATGTTGATGTATACAAGGCTGAAAAGGCTGGTGGCCTGTATCACTCCACAAAACACCAAAATACACAAAGAACACGTGTAAGCAGGGATCAGTTCACTAAAAGGTCCCAAGTGCCAAAATAGACCGAAAAGTGAAAGTTGATGAAAACGCCCTAGAATCCTGCTGAATCGAAGATCTCCCTGCTGCCCTAATTTAACAGTACACGGCTTTGTTTGACCTGGGTTGCATTATGCAGATTAACTCCCATAATAACTCACCCTCAGCCCAAGAGGAATCTGTGCCTAAAACCATCCCCATAAGGCTCCCAGCAGGGCCCAAGAACCTCCATGCAGCCCTTTCCAGGTCATTGCTCAAAGAGGAGCTACAGTTCAAAACTCACCCTCATTTAAAAGTACCCATCGTTCCTCACAGCTCCACTCTCCAGAGAGTTTGGCCGCTCAGGTGCTAGGGAGTAAGTAGAAGGGTGATTGTTCTCTTGTTCCCTTGTGTGATGTCATGTTAACCAGTTTTTTGTAGCCCATGTGTGATGGAACCTCATCTGGTGAGGGAGTGAAAGACAAGGCTTTCTTTGATTTTTAAAAAATATAAACTCATTCGGGTAATCCTGTTTCTTAAAAGGGAGTCCTGCTAATCAGACCCCCCTTTCATAAAATGCTCAATGCCAACAGCACGTTATATACTTTCGGCCTGCTGCACCAGTCTCCTGACATCTACTCTCCCTGCTCTCAAGTGGCACAGGGCAGGTTCAAAAGTCACAGGTGGACTCCATACAACTGCTGGGACACCAAGTCCCTGTAGACATAGGGTGCACTTTAATTCCTGCAACTCTGAACGACAAACCTAATCATTTTTGCCCCATCAGTCTGGTGGCAGGGTACATTCTAAGAGTAAGCCAAACCTGGTTATGGTATTGTGACAGACAAGAGCACATAATTATCAAAGCCACACCAATTTGATATTATACAATAGTCAACCCTGTGAGCCTAGACCAGGTATATGAAGGCAATGTGTATTAATGGCAGCCTGCTGTCTCCACTCTAGCAAGTGAGACAATAGGCAGGATGCTGGCCTGCTTTGATTCCCCAGGAAGAAGGGTAACACCTCCTTCAGACACCAAAGCTGTCACTAGATCTCCTGGGAACCGTACTGAAAAGAGTCTCTCATATAACAGCGGTCAGTTTATACCAATGTGTTGCACAACAAAAAGCCTTTGAAGTCAATTTGCTTACGAAGGGTGAAGGATTAAACTAATCAACGAGGAAATGCTGGACCTGAGAAGGGGTTTCATCATCTTGCTTTTCTGTAGGGCCATTCCTTTTCCAGTCCCCTCTATTTCCTAAAAGACAATTCACTTGCTATTATGCAAGAAGGCAAGGTTCACTTGTTACAGCGACAGGTATTTTGCCCTTACAGCAGGCTTGTTTTTGCTCAATCCCTGTGACATTTTGCATTAATAAGGAAAGGGTATCCCATTCCAACCTTGATTCATTCATCTGTAGACTTTCAAGTAGATAAGGAAAATCCAAGTTCCCTCTGTTGGGATTGAAGTCCATTCCAAAGTCCTCTAACAGTGAGGTAAAGATAGAGCGCTGTGCCCTAACCAACCGCCGGGAAGAGTGGGGGTGGCTATTGTTTTGATCATCCCCTGTAGGTGCAAGCCAAGCTCCCTGGAGTAGGAGTACAGAATACAAGAATTCACCTTGTCCTAGAGCCAATGGATTGGAACTCCCGCCAACCAGAAAGACCAGGAGCAACTGGAAACCTATTTGCACAACTTTGATCCACTTTTGAAATGTGTTCTACACCTTTCATGCTGACATAGGAACTGCAGTGCAGCTTTTGGCACTTCACCCCTTCAAACTACTAACCTGCATCTTTGAACTGGCTCAACGTTGCTTCACACCAGTAGCACTCTTCGCCACCTCGACTGAAACACCTGCTCACCAATATCGAAACCATCGACTCACTGCTTCTTTGAGCACTTCATCAAACAAACTGGACCTCTGCTCAACATGACTCTTACACTGATTTGAATTTCTAGAAGCCATTGTGTCACAAGTGGACTCGACCCAGCAGTAACATCGTCTCGAACCAATTCGATCCCAGATCCGAACCTCTAGGACCCTTGAAATCTCACTGCATCAAATGTTGACTCCAACTGCACAGAGCCTCATCTTGATGCTGGCTCACCACTGACTTGCCGCCTGGATGAGCACAACTTGCAGTATTTCCAACCCAGCTTGACCACATGGAAAGTGAAGAGAAGCATGGCTTGATAAACTACACAAGATCAAGAATAGGGTACTGTTAAGAGCCCCTGTCGCCAATTCACATTTGGGACCATCGTGACATATAAGCTCCCTTTTCAATCCATTGCTTGAAAGACATTTCCTTTCTGAACCGTGACATTGCCACAATTCCGTACCTGCTCACCCGGTTCAAGTACCCAGAGTGCAATACATTACTATCTGCAACTTCTGTGTTCTTCTTACAGAGCTGGGATTTTTGGCTTGCATTTTTAGATACTTATTTGCATGTTGTATTGTTTAATTAACTCTATGGTAGGGGTTAACGGTCACCGGTAAGGAGACCAGTGATGTTAAACCCTTACCACCCAATTCCGAGGTGCCTTAGTGGGACCCGCAGAGGCTGTGTGGTCTGACCATACGCCCATTGCGGGTCCCGCTAAGGGACCAGGGTGCTAATAACAGGCCCGTAATTTACTGGCCCGTAATTAGCACCTTCCCGATTCCCATTGAGCCCTATGGGGGCTCAAACAGGAATGGGGAATGGTTGGTTGAATGGGGACTTACGGGGTCCGCACAGGTGGGGGAGGAGATACCACCAACTCTGTCCCGTGACTCATGGATGAGTTATAGCAAGAAAAAAATCGAAAACACATACCTTCTTCACACATCCAGCAGAGACATCTTAGCCAGAGGAAGAAAACGCAGATATACATACACCAAGACAGCAGAGGGCAGAAACAAATGCACTGTCTGGCCTGAACGGGTGTTGTTAATTCACGTATAGAGTGGTAGTTACAGAACTGCCCCTGTCAGGGGGATCAATCTGAGCATGGATCACTGATCAGACCTAAATGCATATCTTACGGCAGATAAGGAATCAGGAACTCACACTTGCTGCCTGCTCACCAACCATGACTTTCAGTCAGTGGCACGCAATGAGAGAGAAAAGAGTGAATGCACAAATTCACAACAAAAAATGTAGATTTAATGCCAGCACGAAATGCCGACACAGTCCCCTGCCTGATGCTCATGGTGGCCGTTTTGTGGAATGTTTTAATTTATTGACTTAAGTACTTCTTATGAACCTGGGTCCATAATATAACAACAACAAAGTCCCCACAGCCTCCCTCTACTTTCCGGACAGGAAACACACAAGGTTCCAAAGAAGGTCTATTTATTAATAAAATAGAAATAAATTATTCAATTTGAATATCAACCCATTAGGCATCTATGAACTTTCATAGTCAAATGGTAACTACAATGAAAAATTATCAATAGACTGGTCGCATCGCTTTTGTATGCTACATTTATATGAATGGAGACTTTTGTAGCACGCATCACCATATGCACATTTGATTTATCCTGAGCAAACATCCACCACGGGTTGTACAGTGAATGTAATTTGAAAAGAAATCCAATTAAATCAGAACATCTTTTCTTATGTAAGTCTCTCTGCTTCTTATTCATTGAAAAAAAAATGTGCCCCTCCCATTCAATGGAAATGTCAGAACTTCAAACAGCGTTTTAGAAAACTCAATTGCAACGCAACTACTTAACATTCCTGCATGTGAATCACTCACAAAATAAAAATATATGTTTGCTAGATTTCCTTCAGTTGTGTTTCTATTACATTACTGTGACAATTGCATCCAATCCATTTTTGCCATCCTGTGATAATTGCATCTAGTCCATTTTTGCCATCCTGTGATAATTGCATCTATTCCATTTTTGCCATCCTGTGATAATTGCATCTAGTCCATTTTTGACATCCTGTGACAACTGCATCTAGTCCATTGTGATACCTGCTCCCATCCTGTGAACAACATGCTTACCTCAGTGTCCACATACCTAACTACACAGCGAACTCACCTACAGCATGTACACCCAGCCTCTCTACGTATGCCTGTTAAGCGCGCTACTCATTGAAATGACCTCACCTAACCTCCCTAGCCTAGATCTCAACTACCACGATCACTACACCTCTAGTCGTCCCCTCACTATGGACATCCTGCCTAAGCCCTCACACACTCCACACAACATATCAGACACACTGGTGCCTAACCTGAGCCTGAGATTGGTCAGACTCAGATCCTGTACCCTCCCCATCCACTACCATGCCACCCCTACACTCATACCACACAGAAACTGCCGACTTAGCTCACGCACCAATTGCCGATTGTACTAACAGTGCTGCCTTTGAAGCACTGGTTCTCAGCTGAACACACCCCATCTCACCGGCCCACAAGAGAGAGTTCTTGTTTCCTGGTGGATGTGTCAACCTTCTTAAGGGGTTCAAAGAGAGGTGGGACCCACATGGCATGGTTTCTTTGGGTAAAAGCCATCCTAGGCAACCAAATAAACACCAGATCTTGTCACACCACCACTGCGCCAATACCTCTAAATGCCACAACACAAAGCTAACACACGCCACACCTAACGGCAACTCCTACACTCAACGTACCTCCACACCCAAGTCAGACCCTCCTACCATGCCTATAAAGAACCTGTGTCCCACGCAATACAAGTGCGCTTTAATCAATGTACGCTCCCTCAATGCCCATGCTCTAGAAGTTAATGACCTAATCACCACCCATACTTGCTATCACAGAGACCTGGCTTCACGAAGCATCTGGCCCAGCCATCACACTAGCCTTACCGCAAGGGTATGCCATCCTTAGACAAGACAGGATCGCCAAATTAGGAGGGCGTAGCTCTTATTTACAAAGAAACACTATCTATCAGAACCATACCCCACCAAGGGGAAGGAAATGTAGACATTCTATCAGTCAAACTAGCACTCTCGCCAAACAGCACAATAAATATTCATATCATATACCGACCACCTGGCCCCACCGCCAATTTCATAGGTCAAGTCAATCACCTACTAGGAAACAATATTAAGAAACCCACTAAATCCCTAATTATAGGAGACCTAAACCTAGGATTCAACGACCCCAAGGACAAAACTGCTATCTCTCTAGCCAAAGACCTCCACGACTTAGGCTTCTCACAAAAAATCACATCGCCTACTCACACAAAAGGACGCATCCTAGATTGGATAATGGACCACAATTGCAACACAGTCATCACCTCCAATATTAGCCTCCTTTGGACAGACCACAACTATCTCCAATTCAACATCCCAGTCTCACCATGCACTAAAGTGCCTACCACAGCGCCGGCTACATAGCCAGAAGTGCCAAAAAACTCACTGTGGACAATGTCAGCGCACACCTCAATCTGCCATGCCTAGCGCCCCTGTTCTCCTCGGACCCTAACATCCTTGCAGAGATATTCAAAGACACCATTACTATGGCTGTCAACACTGCTGCCCCACTGGAAAACCAAAAAAGATAAAAATCCTTCCACTCCAATTCCTGGTTCACAGAGGAACTCCAGACTCTGCGCAAAGACAAATGTCAGACGCTCAAAAATTGGCAGAGCAATCCTTGTGACACCACAAAAGATAACTTCAAATCTATAGCCAGAAAATACAGACGCCATCTCCATTGGTAAATCTGAAGCCTACAACCACCGTATCTCTTCTGCCAACTCCCACACTAAAGAACTCTTCAGTATCTTTAAAGAACTAACTGTACCACCTGCATGCCCTGATGAGATTGTCAAAGACGAAGCATGGTGCACAGGCATACAATCAGCCATGCTTGAAAAAATAAACCTCCTCCAAAACAAGATATCTCACCACTACAAACCCTTACCTAAGAAAAGCCCTCATGCACAGACACAACCATATGCAAAAAAAGCAACTTGCCCAAGTTTTCATTCACCGAAATCTCCGAAGCCGATGTCATTGACATCCTAAGACACCTCAAACCCACACAATGTAAGGGTGAAGTGTGCCCCCCAAAAATCATCAAGGACTGCGCAGGAAGCTTCATTCAAAACGGGCATAGTCCCAGACAGCCTTAAAGAGGCCTGGGTGCACCCTGTTTCAAAAAACACAATGCTAGACCCTGCTAACCCCAATAACTACCGGCCCATAACAACAGTTCCATTCCTTCTGAAAATACTAGACAAGGCCGCCCACAAACAGATTCAACTATACCTTGAATTGAACGCAATCCTAGGAAAAAGACAATCTGGGTTCCGCAAGGGGCACGGAACCGAAACCGCCCTTCTAGACCTAAAAAATGAAATCACTAACATCCTGGACAAAGGCAAGCCTGCACTCCTCCTCCTCCTTGACCTTTCAGCAGCGTTTGATCTGGTAGATCATATCACACTTACCAGTCATCTTACGCATGCGGCGCACTTCTCTAAGGACACAGCGTCTTGGGTTACCTCTTTCCTAGAGGTCAGAGCCATGAAAGTGTTCTCAAACACAGCTCATGGTGCACCCTCCATCATCCACTGCGGTGTCCCACAAGGTTCCTGTGCTGCCCGCACGTTCTATAATCTTTTTACCAAGCCTCTCTTTGATGAACTGGACGCACTTGGGATCATATACACAAATTACGCTGATGACACCCAGATGCTCCTTCCCCTGACGGGGCATTATCATCAAGACGCCACTACCCTACAGCAAACCTACTCTACCATACAAGCTTGGATGGCTACTAACGGCCTCTGCCCGAACGGGGACAAGACCGAAATCCTGATTCTCGGACAGAAATCCACACTCTCCAACCTCAACCTGCAATTTCAACATAGATAACTGCGTCATCCCAGTATTATCCTCAGTCAAAACTCTGGGGGTTCACATAGACGCTACCCTATCTATGGACAAACAAGTAGGCGCCATAGTCTCGGCCTCCGCACTGAGTACTAAACTCATCAATGCAATAAAACCATTCCTTACTAAGGATAACTGCCTCTCCATCGCTAGAGCAACCATAGGAGCCAAACTAGATTACTGTAATGCGCTCTTAGCCGGCACCTCCCAAAGAAACCTACCTAGGCTCCAAACAACTCAAAACAACGCTCTTAGAGCAGCCCTCAGCATACCGAAAAGAGACCACATCACACAAGCCAGGAAGACAGCTCACTGGTTCCCAGTCAAGGACCGCATCTCCTTCAAAATGCTCACAACCACTCATAAATGTATGAACTGCTCAGCACCCTCATACCTATCTGACACCTTATGTAGATCTCAATCCACTAGACCGACCAGACTACAATATACCAATCAACTAACCATACTTCGCATCAACAGGATTAAGGCAGGAGGTATAGGCTTCCCTTTCCTCGCACCTAAGCTATGGAATTCCCTCCCACTGACCTCAGAGCTGAAACATCTCTCTTCTCCTTCCGCAAAAAACTCAAAACTGCCCTCTTCAACTAACCTTGTGCTCCTAGTTACCTACCTCTCAATGTATGTATGTAAAGAAATAAGCTCGTCCAATGTAACACCGACGGAATTGTATGTAACTAAGTATGAGCACCAATGTAACAAGTGCCACAATGCCTTCGGTCTGCTGTGCGCTCAACAAATGCTAATAAATAAATAAATAAATAAATTACTGTGTCGCAGTGTACATTTGTAATTTTCAATGGGCGACTTAAAGATAGGAAATGGGTAGCAGTTAATAACCCTTTCCCCCTTTTGGTTGAGCGGATCAGCACCAGTAACCAAACTCTGATTGGTGATGTAATCAATAAATGACTTCAATTATCTTACCCGTCTAGGAATGCACAAAGTGTAATATCATTGAGGTCCTAGTCTGCACCTGGCCATTGCACAGAGAAGGGGTCAGAGATCTCCCAATAGACACACCATTTGGGTAAATAAATTCTAGCACAATATTTACTAATTTCCCAGCATGTGTACCGTCAAACTATATGCCCCCACCCCTCGGTACTTACAAATGCCAGGGACCAGGATTTAATCTATTCCCCATTGGAATATTTAAACTATAAATGAGGTTTCCCCTTGACATTATACTTACATAAGCAATTTTTTGGCTGTCTCCCAGACAGATGAGCGCCCTCTTAAGGACTGATTCAACTCTCCCCTTCTAGGAACAGGTGGGCATCAGTCAGAAAGATGGGGTCAGCTTCCCTCCACAGTCTGGTACACTTCTTTCTGTTTTGGGCATCTATGTTATGTCTTCCACTAAAGAAGGCCTGGATCTTTAACTCGAAGTAGGCCTCTCTTACAGCTGCTGCTGGTAATCCAACATGGGTCCAAAAGAAAGCAACCTATTCCCTTCTCTTTTCTGTTTTCATCAATGTTTCTTTATCTCCTTCTTCACCTCCACCAACCAGACAGTCAGTGAGTGTGTCCCCAGAATCTAAGGGTTTGGACTTTTATAGATCAGAAACCACTCCCTTCAGAAGTGTGTATAATTTGTATAATCTAATTGGTCAATCTGTGTAATTGGACAGTGCTCCACAGGTGACAACACATTAAACCATCCCCTCAATGCTCATTGGACATATGACTGAAGAGGGCAGTCTAATTGGGAGTAACTTCCAAACGCAGTTGCCCTCCCATTTGATGTGATGACATCTTGGAGATTTCTACATTAAACAATTGTATGATATGATATGTTATGATAGGTTATTTATAATGCGCTTAATACCCTGAGGTTTCTAAGCGTGGACCAGGGGATCGAACCTGTGTTGCTCCGTGTCGTCTTACTTCCAAGGTGAGCACGGTGCCGCTGAGCTATCCTCCCGGGACTAGGTATTTTTGTTATTGTAATTTTCTGAAGCACCATACTGCTCACAGGATCGAGTTACTAATCTATTCATCAGTTTACTATGGACTAACCGGAAAATGCGACCTTCATCTCGGCGCAACATATGGGGAATGTGTTGTAGATTTTCTTATTTTTCCTTTGGACACTTTTATAACAACATTCCATTCCCAGGTCAAAATAACAGACTTGTCGGTATGAATGCTAGGACATATGAATCATTGGTACTTGCCATTTCGGTGCATAAATATCCACTTTCACCTAATTTACATAATGAAATAAACATAAAAGGCCTGTTTCACATTCAACCAATAGAGCATTTTTCCCTGAATATTTCTAAAAGAAAATTAAGTCTGTAGGACACTTCCTTCAAACTTTTCAAGCAATATTTTGATTTCAAATGTAAAATTCACACACACATTTCTTTATTTATAAAATATTAAATGGCATCTCCAGTCCCTCTGCCAGAAAGTAGAACATCTGTTAGTTCTTTTGTATCTGCGATACAGGCTATTTATGACTGCTGAGAATGCTCTTTGCCGTGGTGCAATGTCTCTTGAGGTTTAGTTGAGATTTAGTTTCTCAAATCTGCATGTTTATATAGCTCTGTCCCTTGACTGAATCCAGGATCTAGCTTGTCCTTGTGTCATACACAGTCTCCAAAGGTGCAACATTTCCTACTCCTAGCTGATGGGGGGATTTAATTACTTGTGATGAAACCACTGCTTTGAATACATGAAATGTATTTGTATGGAATGTGTCTTCCCCTGCAATCCCTATATTTGAAAAGTAAGAGAACATTTGGTCCTTTGCTGAATTCCAGAGAGTGTCTAGGTTTTTATGCCCCATCCTCTAGCCTGAGTTTCATTGTAGCAAGTCATCCCCCTATCTTTATTTGTTGGGGCAGGAATGTCATTTGTCTATCCAGGCCATGTTGCTGTCTTTATTCCTCAATACAGCCTTTAAATGTCATTGTATTTTCCCTGTTGCAATTGTCACTTTAAACAGTGTAACATAACATATATTTACACTCACGCTCCTATCAAAGACATAGCTGTAATATCTCTCGATGCTTCTTTATACAAAGCTGATTTTCAGTGCTGCAAGGAAATAAAAACAAACACCAGCAGCCCTCTTGATTTTGGCTCTGCTATGAAATGTTGTGCTTTCCATCGCAGATTGGACTGTGTTTCCATTCTAATAAAAAGTTGCTGGATATTTAACTAGAAGTATTTCTTTTTGTGCATTGTCATATACTATTGGACATCTACTCTTGTTATAGATGAGCTGCTAACTTCGCACTTTTCCTTGCAACTGTCATTTTACAGATGCTGTGCTCAGGCTGCATCTCACATGTTTGTTTTTAAAATGGTGCTTTTGTTTCTTTACATACATTTCTTCTGTATATATTTCCAAACACTGCACCGGGGATGGACTTCATCTTTTCAGAGCTACCCACACTTGGAGATGAGGAAGGAATGGTCTTCTCACAATGGACAAGGTGGCTGCAAAGGCCAGGAATAACAAGAGGGAGAGGAACCCATTCAAACCTTTCAGAGACTATCATAGCCTGTGTTGTCCAATCACCCACACTATAAAAGGCAGCAGTACTCCACAAGATGTATGGGAGAGAGGATGACACTCTGTTGTGGGAAGTGTGTGAGAAGGACAAGAGCACAAGAAGATGGTGGAGCCTGAATGAGAGCAGTAGATGGAGGTGCAGGAATGAGAGCAAGATGAGACAGAGGCGTTGGAAGCAGAGCAGTAGAAGGTGCAGGAGTAAGAGCAAGAGGTGATGGGCATGTTCTGGAGTGTTCTGGCCAGAGGGTCACCTGGGGGCAGAGTCAGTGACCAGGGCATGTCAACTCCTGGGAACCACAGTGATCCAGGGACTAGGTTGGGAGATAGTAGGACCTAGGGACAGAGGTTAGCATTGGCAAGACAGAGAGTAGTAGAAAGATTGCATAATTGAGCTAGGTGTGATACATTCCTGTAAGGTTGACTGAGCAAGCACAGAGGGATATCGCAAGTCCCAGAAGAGGCATACCAGAGAGACAGGGTTCAGACTAGACTGGCAAAGAGAAGGCCATCTGCCCGACCTCAAGACCCACTTCTTAATACCCAGACTTGGAGGAGAAAATCCCATCTGAAGGATCCATGATGGGGGGATACATACCAACATGGGTTCTCCTAGGGGTTAGCCAAATGCAGGTGAATGCTACTGCATTTAGCACCTAGAAACACTTGTGTTGGTGCCTAGAAACACTTGTGTACAGACGCGTTATAAATGCCATATCATATCATATCATACTGCAACTGGGTGAACTGCATACCTAGCCACTGCAAAACCCTGAAAACAGGAAGGTTTAATCAGCCATCAGACGCCATCTCACCATCCTAGGAGGAATGTGGCCAAGGCACAGGCACTGTGCAATGAACCGTGTTCCCAGAGGACCAAACCCCACAACCACTAAAGAAGTTGTGCTGGGACACCACCATAACCTCCTGCTACTGAGTAGCTTTGTGGGACAATGTCCTGAGGGGGACAACCTAGGATCTTTGTTTTTGAATTGTGGATTGTAGCTATAGTGCTTTCTAGAGCAGGGGATACACCATATTGTTTTACCTACTATGACACTGTTTATGCTCTTAAATCATCCCTCTTACCGTTTTGCCTCAATATATCAATGAACTGCATTTTGGTTCCAATTTGGTTGTTGGACTCCTTCTTGACAGTTCTATAATCAAACTCGTACCTGTGAAGGCATTGTGAAGAAAGACAGACACAGACAACAGACTTAACGTTCAAACAAAAGATATTTATTAACTGAAATGTTAGGATGGTTAAAGGCCTAACTTTCCCTATGCTAAGGTGAGATTCCCGAACCTGAACAATACTAGGGAAAAGTTGAGTCAAAGAGTTTAACTTAAATGTATTTCTGTGTCCAAAACCTATCCTTGCCCTCACAACTAAAGCTAACATGCATGTACGGATGTCGAATTTAAAGTAAATAGTATTCAAGCTCAAAGCTTTCTTTCAGCTCTCCTTCCCCAAGCATAAGAAAGTTCAATGAAAAAGTCTCAAAATGTATCTTTCTCCAGTTAAAGTGATACAGTTCAGAACCAATCCTTGGGGTTCCCTTCCCCAAGTTTCAAGTAACACAATTCAAAACAAAAGTGTTTTGAGACTCCATTCCCAAGACAACTAGTGTAGTCCTTTAAGTCTCTGGGTCTCCTTCCCCAAGACTTCAATGTGTCATTGTTTACACTTGCTTCTGTCTTTTCAAATGTCTTGACAAAAATACCAGGTCAACCTGGCCCTCTTTCTGGCTTACCTTGCCAGTTCCTTTGCAGTGGTTTTATTGGGCTGTTTCATGGTGTCTTTAGCTTTCACCATTCCCTGCTCTCTGGTCTAGGTACAGTTGACAGACCACACAGTCCACCCATCACAGGTCACGCAACCAGGATCCCTGGTCTCCCTGGTCTCCTCAGCCCACATAGGTCCCTTGACATTTGCTCCTGTGCACCTTACTTAGTTCCTTTTATTGTCCTCTTGGCTTAGTGTGTAATCTTGGACTCCTCTGGCTTCTCCTTGATAGCCTCATGATTCTGCCACCATGTGTCACACACCCCATGCCAAACCTTGACATTGCCACACTATATTCACTCATAAAAGTTCACTGCCTGTCTTCCTTCACCCTTTAATGTACTTAAATTCAAGGTTTGAATTAAATTGGTGTGGCACATATTATTCAATATCATTTACTTTCAGTTTGGTGTTCAAAAGGCACTTATGTTGCTTAATTATGTTCAATATTCTATTTGCACTTATTTGCTTCAATGTTAAGTTTTTATCTAGTTCAGTATACAATATGCATTTTTTTGCTTCAATGTTAAGTTTCCATGTAGTTAGGTATTCACTATATATATTTATTGACTTTCTTTTGTAGGCCGTTACTCACTTGTGGTCCTATAGGAGCCTGTCTGCCACTCACCAGCCTTATGTTTTTCTCCCTGGTGGTTCTTGCTACTTCCTCCGGCTTCTTGATTACTCTTAGTTGCTTCTTCTTCGTCCCAGTACTGTCAGGGGTTACATGTGGGAAAATGAGGGGAGCTGGCTTATAATAGCCCATAATGGTTGGGGGAGGGTTAAGTTGGTTGTAAATAGGGAAAGGTGAATACCATGTCTCGCCCAAGGGCACCCCACTCTCAATCCTCAAAGGCCCTTCACCCAAGTGACCCTCCCTCACTTCTCCACCCCCAGGGTCAGGATCCAAAAATGATGGCCTTTACCTGGCCACCTGTGCAGAAGATCCAAGGGGAGTAGGAATGAGAGGATTCTCACATACCACAACATGGAACAGAGGTACTTGCTATAAAGGTAAACAGACAAAGTAGATTGGATACCATCTTTGCATTACTTCGGTAAAATCGGGAGAGGACATGATATGCTATCAAATGAGGTAGATCAGCAGCAGAAGCGTCCAAACAATACATTAACTACTAGAAAAAAAGGAAGGTCCAAGCAAGGATCATAAAACACACAAAGCCTTGTTACGAGTTTAGTAGCTTTTTGGAAGCAACATAATTACAGCCAGTTTTACTGCACTGCCAAATTCTGACTTTGTAGGAGAAGTGGCAGATTTTTGAGGATTCACTGTGGCGAAATTACTGCTTGTGCTAAATCGTGGGTGAAATTCCATCCGGATGATACATTGAAGATACAGCGTTACTGGAGGGTCTTCATGGGTCCTCAAGTGATCCCTGTGCCTTCATTCGATCAGCGGACCTGGGTGCTTCTCTAGTGGAAAGTCTCCTGAAAACACTGTATTGTGTGGACCCCCCCCTTGAGGACCCTCCAGTAATATTGTATCTTCAGCGTATCATCCGGATGGAATTTCACCCACAAGTGGGGTCATAACTGAGGACATTTAAAGACCAATTACGCACACACCACTGGTGGAACGGCGTGGCCGCAGCAAGCAGCGCAGGACCAACTGACATTGCGTGCTACATTACTGAGGCACGACTTACACCAAAGGAGAGGTTGTGAAGAACCCAGACCACGATCACTGGTCCTGATGAAGGCCATCTTACTTACAGCCTTCAAAATAGGCTAAAGGCTGAAACACAGTCATGTCGACTTTAATATATATATATATATTTATATATATATATATATATATATATATATATATATATATAGTGTCCGTCACATACACTGGGCACTTATTACTATTTGATGTTCAATTCAATACCAATATCAGTCCCCCCTCAAAGTGTTAGGGGTCGTACGTTTTGAGTCATTAGACATTCCAAAGATGTACTAAATGGTGATTGTGATTAGAAAGGTGTTCATGCATGTTTTATGTTGAGAATGTGTCAGGTACACTTACCTGTGGTAATCAATGTTTTATATGAAATATATTTTACAAGGTTTACATGATAAGGACTCATAGTAAGGCCTTGGGATCGGGATGCCTAGATTACATGGGAATGACAGCTAGCCCATAGGATCGTTACCTTAGCATCTGTACTGTTTGCTTGACAGCATCAGGCCATTCTTCAGGGCATTTTTCACAGGTTCTTACGGGTTTGAGAAGTGTTTTGATAGCTTTCAATTGGCTCAATGGTAATTGTTTACTGTGGCATATCAAAGGACTGTTCAATGACTCAACTTAATTCAGGCAATGAGGCTGTGTCTCCAAGTCGGGAGGCTCCACATTCTCAATGGCAGTTTGATTGTGGAAAGCTGATGGTTCAATCCAGGTGTCTCGATATTGGCAAGGCGGCTTGATGGGGCTTAATTGCGCTGTGAGCAGCTACAAAGTGAGTATGCTCAGCTGGCTCAAATCAAGGGCTTGACGTGCATACTGAGACTTTAAGGTTCAGGCACGTACCATTAAATGAGTTTGTCTTGCTATTTGACAGCAGTCTGAAGGTGGGCTGCAGTACCCTATAAAGGCTCACTCCCTGACTTACACATGCATATCCAAAAAATATAAGACACCCCAACGGGGAATGAGACTAAGAGAACAGGTTGCAAGATTTAGTAAGTTTATATAAAGTTGGCATCCAGTGAACTCTGCTGCCTGGAGAGCGCTCTGGCAAACATTACAATTACATGAACTTATAAAGGGAAAAAGCATCATCGGTGACATCGTTACATAAGGGATTACAATAGTTCAAGATTGGTGGTGAGTAGAGCAACATATGTATCCTTAGGCGCTGCTGTCTCCGGATTGGCTGCTCAGTTGGCAGGAGGGTGAGTGTCACAAGGTCCATCTACCTGTGTCCGGGCGGGGTGAGGGTTAGGTCACAGTGAGATATAGCAGACACTAACTAAGCTAGCATGAAAAAACTTCCACTAGACATGCAATAAACAATGATCATTAGTATACCTTTGATAAAATCTAGAAAGCCTATAAATTGCATGCATGAGATTATATCATCCTTCATTGGGTCTTTTACTGGGTACAAGGCGTAGAGGGCTTGTCCTCTGTGATAACCTGGGTGACTGGGTGGTTCTTAGTACATCAAGGCAAGTGGGGAGTTGTAATGACATGTGTTGGTTTTAGGGCACTATATACTGAGACAGAGGGCTGGGTTTATTGGGGGCACTGTGGAGTGGGCTGCACAGCAGGGTCACACTTCTGGTACATTAAGAGAATACCTTAGGAGGGCACAAGGTTACATTAGTAGTAATTTTCAGACAGCGGGGGCAAGCAATCAGGGGCAGGTTTTGTGGAGATGGATGAGCTACAAGGCATGGTTCAAGCCGGTTCACACACAGGACAGTGATCACGGAGGAAGAGTGAGATGATACATTTGTTCATTTGTTTCAACTATCCCCGGCGCATCCATGAGAAAGGGAGTTGTGAAGCTTTCAGACAGGGGAGAAAAGTTGGGGGCCATGAGCGCACTGTGCGTGGCGCTGCAGGGGGGAGAGAAGCCTTTTCGTATTATCGAAGTGAGGCCTAGTCCAAAGATGGAATCAAGGGCACACAAAATGGATGCCAAGTGTGTCCTGCAACAGCCCCACTTATGCTAATGTTAGCATATGGGCAATGGAGGCGTCCCCCGCTATTGCACGAGCAAGTGGTCCATAACATGCAGAATGTGTGAGGGGGGCCCAAACAACCCCTCGCTCCCAAACAGTCCCCCCTTTCGTTACGTCTAAAGTAATGAACTAATCCTTACTGTTATTTTCATTTCGATAGTACTCTGCTTCTTGCACTGCTTCATCCCATGCGGGTGTCCCTTTAATTGCCATCCAAGCCCTGCAAACACTTCGTAAGCTTTGACCCCCCCCTCGCATATTCATCTGGTGTTCATGTCATGTATATTCCCCCATCCCCATCCATGTCCACCCACACCTCCCTGTACCATTGTAACTACTGTGGTTCCTTAATGGTGGTGTGGTATAAGTTATCTACCCTGTCCCCATGCTGGTGATATACAGCTGTCAGGCGATATTTTGGTGTATTTGACTCCCCAGTCTGTATTTGAGCATCTATCATGGTTGCTACCATTGTCGATTTGCCCATTGCTACCATCATCATTGCTGAACTAGGCATGGATTTTGCACAACACCGTATGCCCATCTGGCACACACAGAAAAATAGCAAAAGAAAAACGATGACTGGAACAAACATTTTCATCATGACGCTGAACCACGATCGTACCCAATTGAAGATGTCATCAAGCCAGTTGCTTGGTTCTGTTCCTCCCTCCTTCTGCATTCTCTCCCCCAAATTGTGCACAGCCGAGATGACGTGGGAGAGGGTCCCATTGTTTGCGTCTTCAGAAGGTATGAATGTGCAACATACACTCCCGATTTTTCGGCAAACACCGCCATCCATTGCTGTGAGGAGGTCCAGGACATACCGGTTCTGCATTGTCATTAAGCGCAAGGCGCGAAGTTCCACTTTTATTACATTGAACCCCTCTTCAGTGTTGTTGGCCAGTTGGATCAGCTCCCAGCGCACTATTTGCAGCCAATTGGCGTTTGTCCGTGCTTGGAGTCCTGGCATCAGGAGGGAAGCAAAGAAAGTTTCAGCAGAGTTGAAAAGTTTATATTTGTCAGAAATCTCAACCAGGAGTTCTGATGACTGGCTGGAGATATAGTTGGGTGACCGTCATGTGCGAGATACCATGTCTTGCAGTTCGTTTTCAGACAGGATGTCGTACATGGAAGGCTCTGCTGTTGCTGGCTGGGATGCTGCCGATATATATGTCAGCCACATTTTTCCCCCCTTGGATATGGCTTTCTGGAATCACCATTAGCGCTGAGTGCAGTGTGGCCAGGGCACATGTACCCCTCCAGGAGGGTGGGAGATGCAGGTATGCTTGTTTGCCACATACCCAATACATGTCCATGAGTGCTGCTGTGCCCTTTTTTATGTCTGGAATGATAATTGTTTTGTTGCATTTTCTGTTCAAGCCCATTTGCATGTTTCCCTTGCCATGGAAACAGAGTTTGCGTTCATTTTCTTTCTGCGTTTTGATGGAATTCTCGAGAGCTGTGACCCATGTGAGCTTTGTAATGTGTTGGGACCAGACAGGAGTGCATGTTTCTTTGACCCATTGAAAGTTCTCCTCAGTAAGTCCTCGCTGTGCCTCTGCTTTGCACGTGATAGTCTCGTCGTGCCATTTGTTCTCTGTGAACCGTGTCTCTCTGATAACAAAAAATAGTTCTTTAATGCAAATCACTCCTTGCGGCTTACTCATGCAGGTTTTCTCGATCTGCAGCATTCCTATTGTAACTGTGTGTGACTGGAAAGTGCTCGGAATCCTACACAATATGAGATGAATTAAACATTTGGCATCCGACAAGGGCAATTCTTGAGGTATGAGTATTTTAGGTGTGCCTGATGCGTGCGTTATGCGAGAGCAGACATAACAGCTCTCGTTCGTGGCTTGCTTTGCTGTTGCACTCATGTCTGAGTACCACTTGTTTGATTGATCTGGGTGACAGCGGTCTTCAATCTCATCTAGTCCCAGGCCATGGTATACATCATACCTTTTCCCTCCCGCCCCCCTTTTCAGTCTCCTCCTCCCCCCACCCTTCCATCTTATTTATCATTTTCACTCTCCTGGGGAAAGACATCTGCCCATGTTACATCACTGAATTCACTAGCAGCTTGCCAAGACTGTGGTACTGGAGTGTCTTGGGTAGTTGAAGTATCAGAGCTAAAGTGCACTATATTGCCTTGTGAGGTAGGTTCTGTGATTGTATGTGCATTTATATATGTTAGGTCAGGCTCACCGACCCAGGAATAATCACCATCATACTCATTAGTCTCATTATCATTGCCTAAACCTATAGCAGCAAGTGAAAAAACGGGGGTTTTGACAGTTCGGTTTTTATACAAGGTAGTGAGATTGTCATTTACAGAGCCATTATGTTTCCAAATTGTTGTAACTCCAGCCCATATGAGGCTTGAGCCTTCTCATATCAGGCTTACCCCACTCCCCCCTCTTTTATATTCCCAAATATGAAAGTAAATGTCTAGTACAAGGCAGCAAAAAATAAAATTACAGAAAATACTATTGCCGCAAATGCTAATCCGCATTTGTAATTATACCATTTTTTATTCTATCATCTACTCTATCACTATCTACATTTGAGTCGTTTTTAGAGAGGGCCCTTCTGTCATATTTCCACCTGAAGGGGCGATATAAAAGGGTTAATTACATTGCCAAAACATTTTACACTTCTGTGCATATTTGAAGTTCACCTTCTTCTGAGCACCAGCAGTTTTCGTAAGAAATACTTAAATCTTTTGGAAGCTGAAGATCTTTTCCAGTAAACCACATGCAACTTGAGCTTTCTTCTGTTGTTTTTCCCGCGGGTTGAAGTAAGCTGATGAACTGCCAGGATACTGGCTCTCTCTGGATACTGAGGTGTATTGGTCTCTGCTCCTCAGTGGCAGGAATGGTCCACATTCTTACAGCAAGTGCCCACCCTGTCCCTGGGAACATTAACGGAAAGGTCTACTACAGTCCCCTGGACAGCTATCTTCATTCCAACGGAAGGAGCCTTTGAGCTATCACTTACTCCAACAGTGAACCAATTCTCCCCTTATATATAAATCATAGCAGGGTGACAGTGGCTTCCAAGCTTTGCACAATTTTAAGGATTCTAATGGGGTGTCACACACCAGACCAGAACTCTTGATACTGGCCTAGACTGCAGCGCACAATTAAAACACTTTGTATACTAAAAATTCAGATTGAGATGGCACCCAACCTGTCTCACATCCCCTTTTACAAATACCCCGGGCCACAATGGACCATGAACCAGGCCGGTGGGTGGTAATACAATATTTATTTATTTTAAAATCCAAATGAAATCACAAAAATGTAATATTGAGCAGCAATCACTAGTGGGGTGATAATTACATGGTAAATTGCTGGAATGCACGTAGTTAGACCTTTTCATGTAAAATAAACACTACGCAATTGAAAGGAGGCAAAAATAACTTTTGAGTGGATTTTTAAATGGTATCACAGTTAATCATTCCCCCTGCAACACTCCCTCAACAACTTATTAATCAAACTTTGCATGGATGGGGAGATGTAGCAAGGAGTCAGGTACACTGCAACAATCGGAACTAAAATCTGCTTACCCTTACTGAATAGGAGGCAGTTACTAGTGTACTTTCAGTACTTTCAGTATTACTTCAGTATTACTTACAGGGTTAGAACAAAGGGCAAGGTATCAAAATGGGATATCCTACATTTTGCTATCGGATGGGGTGATACTTACGATAAGCACTTGAAATATGGAATTATGGACCGGCAACCGGTATCTGAACAGCGGGACAAGGGTTTGGTCACGGCACAGTGGCACATCAGCTGTATAAAACAGGTAGCAGGTAGCAGGGCAAACAGGTAGTGCTGGATAATCCCAATGAGGATTCAGCCACCTTTCCCCTTTCTCCCTGAATTAGTGGGATTGTGGTGATGGTTCTGCCTGGATAGGAGGGTCTGGATCAGCTGTCCCTTTCCTGGCAGTGGAATCTGGAATCTGCAGGGTGAGTATGAAATGTCTGGATCTCTGGATATGCTGATGCTGGAAATCAGGTGAGTCAGTGCTTTGTCTCTCTGAGCCTCCACCTTTTATAAGGAGGATGACATCACAGGATTATATTATTAAGGGCAGGCTTTGGCTGGACATGCCTCTAACAACTGGATTGGTCAGGGGTGGCTGTCACCGCCTTTCTGTCAGCCGGTTGGACTTCAGGGACATGACATCAGTTTTATGGTGTGTGCTTACAATGCATATGGCCCTCCCACAGTTAATTTTGACAAAAATCAATTATGACATAAATTGCACATTTTTACAGTTGTGCTTTTGCAAATCACATAGGCAAATGACATATTGTACACATATCCTGTCATTCCAATTCCCAAGTCCTTATGATATTGTTTCGTCCGTCTAATAATCTTTCACAATTTTTAGTGGCAACCATTTCACCTAAAATTCTACAATGTTATATATGTGTACAGATTATCATAGAGCATGTTTGCATTAATTTCCAAAGTTGCACCATGGATACTTCTCCCATGTATTACATTTTCCTGCCGTTTGCGTCCCCAACAGCGCGTTAGGCAGCTGTTCAAATAAAAGGTCCTTTGAAACTGACATGCACTTTGGAAGAGTTTGCTTGTGATATTTTGTTGCAAAATAGTAAAACACTCGCCACACGGCTTGGAGTGCAGTTCTTTGCTATTTCACAGATTTTGCCTGACACAGCCTGTCATTCAATGAGGAATGCCCCCTTTTGCTGGAGCACAACCTGATGGTGGATGAACATAGCTAGGTCTTACTGGAACCAAATTGTGTACAGTTGAAAGGATGGGCAGGGCATCAGCGCACAGTCATTTTAAAATGCAGATGCTTTCTTTTTCAATGGGAAATTCTGAGCTGGCAGCGTATCAGCGCTGCCCTTGACTTCTTTTTTCTGGTGCAAATGAAGAAATTACTGGCAACAATTCTTAAGGTGTTCTGTGTTTCCTCTTGCCCCACATGTGTCTGGTGAGACAGCGCAGCCATTATTTTGGGTGAGTGCAAAACACAGTTTTAAGGCAAGGCGATCGTGCTCTACGGAGCCAGCACAGCCATTCTGCTGGTAACTGCTGAAATGTTGTTTGGTGAGGTAGGGGAGTTCTGCTGGGCTGATAAATGTACCCCACAGCAAGGATCCAAAGATGGCATCTCTCTAGTTAAGTGTTCTCCCTCTTCTGCAACAATTCACAGGGAGCCTTGATTCTGTCAAATTTGCTGTGTGGTAAAATCTAAGCATACAGTGTTTACGACATGGTGGAAGGAATTCCATGCTGACTCTGCTTGAGCCATTTCCCCCAAAACAAAAGAACCTGATTGCAATTTCCTCTCCATGCCCAAACAACACCATGATGAAGAGGTTTCAATGGTCTGTTCTGTGTTCAGTCGATTCTTTAATAGTGCTCACTTCATACGTTGCTGAAGTGTGAATCTGTCACTTCAGAACACACATGCTTTCCTGGCTTGGGTTGAATCAGCAAATAAAAGCCCTGGAAGAGGGGTCACTTTTCCAGCATTTTGCTCTTTCATTTTATGAGCCAATCAGTCAGAAGGGCATTTAGGACACACATTATTTTTAACCATACCAAATTTTCCGTTGGCAGAATTATGTTGCTTTATCATTAGTTTTGTTAAGTAGGTGTAGAATTTGAGGAAACTGCCACTAGGTGTGATTGAACATTGTACATAGCAATCAGTTTTAATACAGAGTATTATGCATTGAAATAAAACCTCAATGCTGCCTGGTGATTTCCTCAGTGCTGCCAGGTGATTTGGGGCCTTAGCAGACTGTCCTTATTATTATTATATTTTACCAGGCCCATATCATTCGGTACCAATAAGATCAAAGGTGCCTATGGATAGCTATATAATGTTAGACCATCTTTCTAGTTCCTGTGGGCTCTTAAAAAATATAGCATGAGTAAGCTATGATACAGTTTCTCATCTGAGCATTTGAGGCTGCATGCCACCTTGTATATAGAAGGTTGCCATTTCACCCTTCCTAGGTGCTGGTGTGCCTTTGGACTGTGCTCTGCAGAAATAATCGTGTATCCACTATATGAATGGAAGTGATTAATTTACTTAAATCCTGAGCCAGAGGACAGAACATTTAGAGACAGTATGACAGCTAAGCGCTTTCCCGCAGATATAATCTTCACTTTGTAAAACATCTCTAGAGTATCCACCTTTTCAGGTGGCGTTCTGTCACATGGAAACATGGGTTGATTTAAGGTGTCACTGTACTGTAAGAGCCTACTTGATTATGCACCACTGGTCTAGTTTGTAAAGCAGCAGTAAGTGGTGCATCACAGCTAGTGGGAGGTTGCAAATGGGGGAGTCCAGTATGATGTTTACAGATATCTGAAAGGGTCCCCACAGGAACATGGGCATGCTTGAAACTGAACTCAAGAGTACATTTGATCTGATTCGAGGATAGGGGCTAAACCATTACACAGACTGCCCCTTTGATGCTGCCCAGAGTAACAGGTTCAGTTTGTGTTGGTCCTTCTGGTGCAGCACAGGGGACAAAGTCTCTTGGATCTGCAACACTAAAGTGAAGTTCTTTTGGATGGATAAGCACATTTGTGAAGATTCCATACAGATCGTGGTTGCGAAGAATCATCTGTCTGCCACCGCTTGTGTGCTGCACTACTTGCAAGTTGTTGATATCTAGGAGGTGTGACATTTACACCTATCCTCAACCTAATACATGACAGTAAATAAAGATCTCTCAGATTTAATGCAAAAATAAAACCTTCAAATCCAGCGGACGTGGAAGGTGATGACCATCTTAACTTGTCGCTGCTCTGTAGATGTTTCTCTGATGTAACTTTGTCATTGTGAATCACTTCTGTTATAGTTTATATGGGCTCATGGGCTTTATAGCGGGGGACACTGAGTTAAGACCTTTATCACTTCCCACATCCTCTGAATTTGAAGGGTTTCGTTGTGTTAAATCTGACCAAACTAAAGTTTTTTCACTGAATTTCAAGGGTTTTGTTCTACTATAGTTTCTTCGGGCCCACTGCACATGTTTCACCAATATGTTTCATCAGGGCCAACTAGGTTTGAAATCCCAAAGATGATCCGTACGGCTGCATTTTGAATCTTCTGTAACTGGTGGATATCGGCCATATTGGCCCCTCCAAGTAAGGCATTGCAGTAATCCACACGTGGCAGTATCACTGCCGTTACAAGTTTTATACGATTTTCCACCGATTTTAGCGGGGATACTTGTCTAAGTACCCTTAGATGGTAGTTAGTGTTGGTATCAATAGCTGTGACATGTGCCTCACTATCAAGACTTTCTTCCATGTATGTGCCTAAGGTCTTGACTTTCTGCACTATTTTAATTTGAATGCCTTCGATGATGAAATGGTCATAATTTTGGCTTAGTTTGGATTGAGCATGCTGAGAGCTGAAAGAGCATCAACTCAGTTTTAGCAGCATTCAAACAGAGCTAATTCGATGACATCCATTTTTTTATGACATGGTAAGCTGCGGCCAGGGTTTGTTGATCAACGTCATGATTCCCGATTATATTCAGTACCAACTGAAAGTCGTCTGCATAATTACAGAAAAAGATCCCCAGAGATTCCAGTTCAACACATAGAGGAAAAATGTAAATGTTGAACAACAAGGGTTAGAGACATGCCCCCTGGGGAACTCTGCATGTTATAGTCTGTGACTCGGAGGCACAATCACCCCAAGAGACACGTGACTGGCGGCCCTCCAAAAAAGGATCTGAGCAAGTAATGGCATTGTTGGAGAGTCTGCCAACAGTAGCCATCCTGTTGAGCAAGATTTTGTGGCCCAGCAAGTCAAAGGCTGCAGATAAATCCAACAGCATCAGCAGCCCTGACTTGCTGTGTTCCAGTTTACCGAGCATGTGTGTTTGTAAGTCCAGCAATGCGGTCTCGGTTCCATGGAAGCTCCGGAATCCTGATTGCTTCATGTGCAATTTACCAGTATCACGTACATATGATTGCAGCTGTGTAGTAGCTGCCTTATCAATAAGTTTGAGAAAAAATAGGGTATTTGTGATGGGTCTTAAATTAGCTGCATCCAAAGGGTCCAAACCAGGTTTTTTTAGTAGGGCGGTGACTGCCACATTTTTAATAGTGTGGGGAATAGAGCCGGTGCGGAAAGAAGAGTTGACAAACCGACAAAGAAAAGGTGCAAACAGTTCCTGATGTTCCAGTATATATTTAGACAGGAAGATTTCCCCCGGGCAGTTTGTGGGGTGCATATTTTTTAGTAATTCCAACATTTCAGTTCAGTTAAAACTAGCTGGGAGATTGATGGAAGTAGCTGTTTTAGGTGAATTAGGCTTAAGCAGGGGGTTTGACAATGGGAGTGTTAGTGTTTCCTGTTCAATTTTATTTTTGGCCTTTAAGAGCTTCTCAGCAAAAGCCTTCTGGACTCTATTGCAATTGTCAGAGGTTGGTCTAATAGAGGGGTTGCAGACCATAGGTTTCTCCCATGTTCTAAAGAGGTGAAAAATGTCCTTTGTCTTATCTCCAGCATGATTTATTTGATCATCATAGAAAGATGTCTTGGTCTCTATGATCATCTTCTTGTACTGTTTCTCAATGAGTTTCCATGCCAACAGATTCTCATTAGATTTATCTTTATGTCAAGTATGTTCCTCCTGTCTTTTGCTGATTTTAAGTTGAGCAAGTGCAGGAGAAAACCATTTGTGGCGGTTGGGCAGGTCTTTAACCATTTTATCTTTCATTGGGGCATACTTATCCAACATATCCAACATGACTTCGTTGTAGACTTTTATAAGTCTCTCTGGGTCATCGAGGTTGTCTGTTTTATTCATGAGAAAATCTGCGCAAGTAATTCAAATCTGGGGAGTGATATCTTTAAAGTTACGTGATTTGACAGTGTGTGCCATGGCATGGGGCCTCAATACGAGTCCGGCGGTAACCGAGGTGGTAAAACTGCCTGGTTACTGCCAGACTCGTATTACCATTCCGCCTCCGTGATTCCCGGAATTACTGGGGCATTACAACCCCGGTTTCCTGGGAATCACGGAGGCGGAATGGTGTTAATCCCCATTCCCATTGAGTCCTTTGGGACTCAATGGGAATGGGGATCATGGAAACACCGGCAGCATCTCGTAATGCTGCCGGTGTTTCCTCGTCTGCCTGCAGGCGGGCGGTGTTAAACCCACCAGGTCAGACCTGGTGGGAACATCACCTCCCGCCTGCAGAGGCCAATCTCTATATATATTTGTGAAAGTGTATTTGTATGTTCAGGGTTGGCTCCAGCCCCATTACAGTTGGAGGGCTGAAGTTTTTTGGCCCAAGGTCGGCATACCAGTCTGGGATGTACTAGCGATAGTGAAAATTGACCAACCCCACCTATTCGCCCTGCATAGGGCGGGGTCTGGCCCTGTGCCATCAGTATAGGTGGTTTCAGAAGATTGGCGATTTTGCGATTGTTCGCTCCAGCCCCACAACAGTTGGTGGGCTGTAATTTCGGTCCAAGGCGGGCATAACAGTTTCGGGTTTACTGGCGACAGTGAAATTTGACCAACCCCATCCATTCCCCCTGCAAAGGGGTGGAGCAGGGTCCAGCCCTGTGCTATCAGTATAGGCGATTCCGGGAGTTTGCCTATTTTGCAAATTTTGAAAAATAGGCAGTGAGGACACAATATAACATATACAAGCATGCACACATATATATAGCAGAACCCGACGTGCATGTCAGCTTCAGACCTGGGCAACACCGGGGGGCAGGGGGAGACCGCTAATACAATAAAAGTCTGCATGTATGGAATCACAATAAGATCATAAGATCTGACAGTCTGGGGTACACAAGTGACCTGCATCAATTAATCTTCCAGAGGGAGAGTTTGCAAGATTGTAAAAAATTCACAAGACCAAAATGAGTAGAAGAAACCAAGTCTGAAACACTCTGCTGGCACTGTGGGACCCAGGAGAAAAAAGCCAGATGTTCTCAAAACAAAAAAAAAGCCAGAGGAACAGATATTAGACGAGTTGTGGGTCTAAGGGTATAACTAAAAGTCAATGTGAAGGACCTGGTAAAATACAACTGATACTGTTTGATTGACACGGCCATAAGAGGGAAGAGACCGTTATTAGAAATAACAATACTGACAAGTGAGGTGGTAAAGGTTCCAGAAATAAAGGTTTATGTAATTAAACTCTTTTTATGTTGTCAGAGTTTAATTGTCACCACTCACCACAACTTTCCCAATGAACCAGGAGGGGTAGGCTATCGGTGCGTCCTTTGTTGGCATTGTCTCGTTTCAGTACACAAAATAAATACAATAATGCTCATCTGTCGTTTATAAAAGCGGTTGTTTTAAGAAATATCAAGAAATGTTATTTAAAAAATGGATCTTGCGATTTTGTAAAAAGTGTACATAAGCATAACTTTGAAGGGTATGTAACTAAAAGGGGATATTTGGGAAGATAGATTGTAAAAGGGAAGGTACCGTTTTAATAACATCCTGGCTTGAGGCATATTCTTTACTCATGAACTCTTACACTATTCATACGTGTTATACATTTGTGTAGAGTTTGTGTCCACCCCTCCCCATCTAACCTCTCGCTCTCTGCCCCCCAAACTTATCCCTATGTGGATGATATATGTATTGCACTTAAATATGAACATTGAAGGTAAATTAGAAAGTGATGGAATTTTGCTTTCTCTTTTTCTAACATGAACAGTTAAATGTTCATGGAATTGCCCATTATGCGATAAGCACACTGTATCTTAAATCACTATAAAATAAGAAAAAGAATGAAAGAAAGATAATAACAGTTATAATGTAGTCTCTGCCCCACCCCAATGGACATTCCATATTCTTTCTAAAAGCAGCAACTGAGGGTTAAGTCTGATCCAAACCACTGAGGTGTTATTGACTATCTCCGCAATGGAGATGCTTGATGCAACCAATATACTTTGACTTGCGCAACCCGGTGAACCATTTACCACTCCACACTTTATTCTTCTCCAAGATCATTACGTTGTTTTCCTATAAGCTACCCCTCCAGTGGATACCACCTACATTCACAAATAAGCGCACACCTCCCGAGGCCCCTCTTCTATTTCTAGAAAGCAACCTCAAGGCTAATGCTAACTGCGTCTGCATGTGACACAGCACAGCAACATTCTGACTGCATTTCCACTTCTGGATTTTTATGATTTTGTATTTATTTGCAGGAAAAACTCTTGACTGACAAATATTCCCCTGTGATGATGACTAAAGCGGTAAAAAATGCCAAAGAGCAAGAACTAATGAGGAAAGCCCATGTGAGTGGACAGGTTACTATTAAAAACTTTCCTGATTGTATTTCTGAAATGTATTAATGCAAGTGTGCATTCTCCTCTATACTGTGCTCTATAAGTCTTTAGTTTAGTGTGTGGTGATAGATCTTTTGTGTTGGATTGTATGACTCTTAGTAGGGGTAATTATATGTGAAATAGAATCAGACCACTTATTGCAGTGTAATAAACAGGTCACTAGTAGGATTCATCTACACAGCTTGGTAAAATAATACATCTTCATAATAAAAGTTTGATTTTAATGTTTTTTTATTTTCTTATTTATTTTGGATTTCTGACTCTTCTTGACATCTCCAAAGCTTAAGCGTTGTGGTGACTAGAATAAAAGCAAATTGTGTTTGCATCAAAGAAAAAATGTAAACATTGTTCATGCATGTCTTACGCCTGGGGACATAGGCCATCTGTTCATTTTCTTGTTGCCAGAACTGTACATGCTACTATGTTTTGGCGAAACCTCTTGCTCTGATATGCTGTGGTTTTGCAGTTTACGCCTACAGCTGGCTTTTGTACTTGGCTGGTTAAAGCTCCTCCCATTGTTTAGACGTTTTGGTTTCAATACACGTAACTCTGTGGGTAGCAGAGGAAAGGGGGCGCAAGCCGAGGCCTTGTGCGCTCTCTTGAGCCTTGCAGATACATAGCACATTTTAAGTAATCGTTTTGACAAGATGGACTAGCACCAGGTCGATGTCAAGCTTTCTGACCGTGCAAAGCTGTTACGGGCACCTGGTAGGTATGTGGGCGCAGCAAACCAAAAGAGAAGATCATGAATAGAGAATACATGATTGTGTGACCCCAAAAACCAGGGAGAAGGCCCAAAGCATCACATCAAGAAATCTCCATAACAGCATCATCAACAAGAGGCATTAATGGGAGTGCAATTAACACAAAGGATGGCCTGAAAAACAGGTAGAACAGTGTATGGCCTAACAGTCACGTTTTAACACACAAGAAGGCATAACATCTGTGCAGTAGTACTAGAAAACAGTCTTCTCAATCACAAAGTGATCGTGGAAGGGACTCAAAGTACATCCATATAAAGAGACACAAGGATAGCGGGATGTTGTATCTAAAACGGCCTGTCTTGTAACTAATATTAGGAATTGCCTGTGTGCCGCTTATCTAAAAGTAGAAAGAAGGAAAAAAAAACAGGACATTGGTCAGGTGAATATTTCTAATCTCACTTGTTTTGTGAGTCATTACCAGAACTCCCTCTTGGACCACTCTCTTCCATTCACACATAAAAAGAGAACATCTTTGGCTTTGTGCCAGCAGTCTATTTGTAGGTACACATCATTTTATTAACCTATAGACTTACTGAGTATTTATTATTCGTTAGATTCTCTACAGTTACAAACAGGGTTATTTGCTAAAACAATAGCCTTAGTTTGCTATGGCGAAGACACTAACTCACAGCTCTCTCCGGATGGATAACATTCATGTTCAAGGAGCTTGGAGTAAGGGCTGCTAGGCTAGGTAAGAATATTACCTAAATGCAGCAACCGCTGTCTGCCGGTTTCAGTGGTGTAAGGTTATTATAACCACTTTCTTCAGGACAGTCTTCAATGCAGGCAGTGAAATATTCACTGGAATCTAAGAGAGGCGATGGAGGTAGTCTGCATTACCACACCATCCTCTGGTGGCAAGTATGAGAAACTCAAAGCGGAAACCTGCAGGAAAACAAATTAATGGAAGTGACCAGAAGAGTAAGGGGAGTAAGAGGGAAGGCCAAAGTGGAGACAGGTCCACTACTTTTCAGGGACTAATGGGCAGGCTCAGACTGGTCTACAAGGCAATAGGCACATGGCCAAACCAAAAATGCAAAAAGCTGGCGTGGTCCTGTTTTTGGGCTAAAAAGTGGCCTATTTTTTTTGCCCAATGTGGGCCTGTTACAGTTACTTCACTATGTGGCTAATAGTTTTGACCAGTGTTGCTGAATAAATATTCTTTAAAATTGACAATTTGCATAACATTGTATCAAAAAACTCCCCCTTGGATACTATTCAAACAGTGTCACAAAGGAATGAATAGCCATTTGCAACTGTGGACCACTTTTTTATTGATGCCCGAGACAATGTTATGGCCCAGTCTGACCCTTCTAATGGGTAGCTGAAATTTGTTTCAATGAAGACATATTGAGGGGGGAATCTCTCTTGCCCGGCACCCCCACAGATAGGAATCAGAAGCATCCCTTTGTGAATTCTGACTATTTGCCCTGTGCACCTATTAACCATTCAGTGCATTTCACATACATGAAGTGCGACTTACAGCAAGTTCACAGCCTGCACATTCCTAATGATGGTTGCAAACTGTAATGCATCACAAATATTGCATTAGCAAATCCAAGAGCAGGGGATACGTATGCCTGAAAGGGATTCTCACATGATCGCATAATATTATTAAGGGGAGAGGTTGTGAGTAACTCAGGCACTCACTAGACCACATCTCCTCCCTCATACTTTCAGTAGCCTTGATTTCAACTTGACCTTTATTCCTTTGTTGTTGTTTCTTTTAAATATGAACAGACAATGAAACAAATGTACATTTAACTGCTGGTACAAAGATTAATGAGTGCCAGGCACGGGTGGTTTGGCCCTTGCCCGCTCGACCTGCAGCATGGAAGACTCCAAGTCTGCACGCGATCAACCTCCAGTCCCCTTCAAGCTAGGGGCAGCAAAGACAATGCAATACATTCATTCTTGGCCAACTGTTACACCCGGGGACGTATTGCAGAAACCTTGCACTGGCGCAAGGGCCTTTTTGCACGGTATTAGCACTACAGCAAATATTGCACAAGTGCCCAAAAGTGTATTCTTTCAATGCAGTTTTTGCACGAGAGCAAAAGTGGCCCCGTGCCAATATTGGGTGAAAAAATACATTGGAAGAATACATTTTTTTCAATTGCGTAGTTTTTGTCCTGGTGCTAATGGCATGCAAATGGGCACATTCCCTGAGTGCAAATTGTCTTACCTCCAGCTCAAAGTCACCATCTAAACAACTGGCTGGACATTCACAAGCCATCAATAACTTTTCAGTTCATGTTCACAGTATATGGCCCAGGCACCAAAACTTCTTTTGGGGTAAAGAAAGGAAAAGGAACGTGTTATGTAGGTTGTATATGTTTTCAAAATGTATGAACACAAAATTGGAATAGTGATATATGAGCTGGATACATTTCTGATATATTGCATTCACATCTAAGCCCACCTCAAAGCTGTACTGAAAGGCAGGAAGGACAAGAAGAAGAAAAGAGGGACCGAGGATGTTTCTAGCACCTCTCCCTACCTAGCCTTCCTCAACGCTGGCCACTTCCTCAGGGCAAGTGCTGTCTTCCCTTGCGGTGCTCGCCCTCCCTGAAAATGGAAGGCGAGCTGCACACTCTCCACCCACTGCACTTTAGCCAATTAACTTAGGAGGCCAACTATTACTCCTTGGGATGTACTGCCAATCTCCTCATTATGCCTTTGTTATATATTGGACGCCCACAGCGTAGTGTCACTAATTGCAGACCACCATATATGTTCCCTATGTTTACATGGTGGCATCAAAGAAAACCAACAGGCCCTGGATAAGTGACACATTGTTGGCAGTAACCGCCTTCTAAATAGGGTACAACAAATGGCCATGATTTGGAAACTGCAATAACAGCGAAATCTGCTAAAAACACTTTTTTCTCTCTCTTTCTCTCTTGCTCGCTCTCTGAAATGTTGAGCATTCCTTTCCTCCTCCTTTTTAAACTCAAACGTTCATGCCGTATTTTCCCTTTCCTCCCCCTTATTTGATGACTGTAAATGCCTTCCTCGTCTCCCTCCGTGATTATGGTGGCATCTCCTATTGGAGTTTCTGCGCTAAGCAATTGCTGCTGCTCGACTCCACATGTTTCTACACTGAATGGAACTCTCTGCACCAGCCTTATACTGCCTCAAAGAATCCATTCCAAGGCTGCCTGGATCAGACACAAAGCAGTTCCCAGTCAAGGGGCCTCATTATAAGTTTGGCGGTAGCCGTGCCCGTTATTAACGGTGCCGGTGCATCCGTCCTCCCCATTCCCATTGAGTCCTATGGGACTCAAATGGGAATGGAGGTGCCTTTTTTCCGGCAGCCGGCAATGGGCAATTACTGGGTCTGCCAATGCCTGGTAATTGCCCATAGCCAGTGCCGGAAAAAAAATGACTCTGGCAGCAGTCGAGCCGATATTTACCGGCACGGTTACCACCAGGGTCGTAATGACCCCCATTGTACATTTGTCATGCTTTGGTCTGGAGGAGTGATTTATGGGACACTGTCACTTTTCTACAGGTCCGGGATGCCGTCGCAGTAATTCAGTACTTGGTGTGGTTGGAGAAGAATGTCCCCAAAGGCACCGTGGATGAGCGATCAGGCGCACGTTATGTGGATGGGCTACGAATGTGAGTAATGCAATCCAAACTCTCAGCAATGAGTCCTGGTTATCAGGCCAAAAATGATCAAATCTGTGAAATTAAGGTATTGTTTTTTGTCTAACACCCCAAATCATTTTGACATGTGCAGCTTATAAACCCAACGTGTTCCATAACCTAAAATAACATATGTTACGTAGGATGTCAAAATTATTTTTTCTTTTTTTATTACTTAAAGCACAAACCTAGCTCGAGAGCACTTTACAATAAGAAAGGCACCAGCAATGGTCTTGGCATTTTATACAGCAGCTCGGTACTATTGGTGGAGGGGGAGGGGGGTGATTTTTACTCAGATCGACTGCCATAAATTCCCGAAACTGAAAAATATGCTATCATGTGAAGAATGGAGATACAAAGCTCACGATGCAGGGCAAGCCTGTTGCATGGTGCCCGGGTTGCTGCACCTGCAAAAGCAATCTGCCAAAATCCATTTCCAGTGAGGGTCGCAATGGGTACCCTACTGAAAACCTCTGCCATGCGCCTTCTCTGGGCATTATGCATGCTGGGTAGTGGCATACGGAGTAACCCAGGAGTTCCTGAACTCATATGGATACTCTATAATGAGGCAGAAACTGGCCCACCTGACGGTATCTGTCAGGCAATCCCAGGTATCCTTGAGCAAGAAAGTAAGACGTGTATATATTCCACTTCCAGTAAAGTATGTTTGGTTTTATGGCTGGCCAGGAAGTTTCCTTCTGGGACATCATCGTAACATTCCTAAGCAACATGTATGTTCCCATGATCTTGTCATGTGGATGGGATATGTCAAGCGAGAGGACATGCGTTGATGCTTTGATCTACTTGTTCTGATGTTTTGCATTTTTTCACACTGCACCAGTGCACGCAATATTTGTATGGATGAATTTGTTGATATGATACGGCTATGGTTTAACCTTTGCTACAGTTGGGAACTTGAAGTAAGTTGATGTTGTGTGTATTTCCTTAGATGCAGCGTGTGCCTTTGCTACCAACTGGAAAAAAACCAGTAAACCAAATATAGGAGAGTGTGAGATTGTGCAGTTGGTGGCACTGCCTTTAGCAACTCTTTGGGGGGATCAACAATGCATCAACAGAGGGCTGCAAGGTAGTGCTACTATGTGGGCTGGGGAAAAAGACCTTCCTGGCAAAAGCATTCTCTACGCCTTCATCTTCCCTTTACCCGCCTTCCCCTCCCTCCTCCCAAACACTGTCAAGCATAGAGAGAGACAGGCTCACATCATTAAGCAAGACACTAGACAGAATATGCAATAAGGAGGGACAGAAGAAGGCAGTGTGAAAACAAGCACTGGAGAAAAGACACCTAATGAAAGGATTCAGAAGGAAAAGATTATGAGCATAGGAGCCGGGCTCAGACTAGCCTATAGGGCAATACCCAATTTGCATGCCGTACGTATTAGAGTTGGGCAATGTGTTTGGCACAGTTTTGTGGCCCAAGTGGGACAGTTTTTCGGTCAAAGTGGGGCAGTTATTTGGCCAAAGTGGTCCAATTTGATGAGTTACTAAACTATGCAGCTTGTAGTTTGGACCAGTGCTATTAACATATGTTCCTTTAAATACACGATTTGCCAAAGAAACTTTCCCTTGGGTACTGGTCAGTCTGTCACCAAAGGAACACATTGCCATTTGCAAGTGTGGGCCCCCTTCGCGCGAACCTACCTTGGCTCAGGCGTATCCAGTGATAATGTTGATGTAAAAATGGCCACCAGGTGGTGACATTTCCCTAAAAATGCACCCTCCAGCCAATCAAAATCTTTCCCCGAATATTGTAGGATTGGAGGTAATAATAATAATCCTCCGAGAATATTTGAGGAAAGAATTTTAGGTGTCAGTGGAAAAAAGCTACCTATCCGTTGACTATTTTATGGCGAAATTATCACATAGAACCGGCTTGGGCTGGTGAGCCGTTACTGCCGCTAGTGGCCCCCCACTGCTGGGGTGAAAGCCATATATTCTCATCGCATATACTCAAAACCACAGGCAGCACATTTTCATTGTGCATCTCTGCTCTATGATGGCTCTCAAGTCTACTGCACGCTGCATCATCATCTGTGCATTTCTTTAGGCAGATTTTTCAATCTCAGAGATGTTAAAACCTATTGCCTTGGCGCAAATCAATTTAATGTGCCAAAAGGTGAGCTGGCAGTTTTTTGAAGCTATTAAAACAAATAATCCTCTGTAGAAGCTAACATAGATCTTTCTATCAAGGTGAAAGCAACCAAACACATACAGGTAGCATTATAATGCCAGGAGCGTGGTGATGAAGGATCAAATGGCATCTCTTCTCTACTTTCCATAGCAATAGTTTTGGCATCAAGTGGCACGAAACACCACCTGTCTGTCAAATTTAAAAAGATATAGAATAACAATAGGGGGGTTTCACCTGGGAGGTGAATCAGCAGATGAGTGGCAAAAGTAACACACACTGATAGTGAGGGATCTGTCAGTGATAATTGTAGCATACATATTCTTATGATAGATGCCTCTCAACCTTTGCCTCCTTTGGCTTAACTGGTCGACTTTCAGCTCTCTGACTAATCCTTCTCTATGTGATGTACTGCTAAAATCTCCTCGACTACACTCTTTCCAGTAGGTGTCCGCCAAGGATCTCCCCTTTCCCCTCTCCTTTTTACATTCTGCACCAACCCCTTGGGTACACTTATCTCCTGCTTTGGCTTCCACAACCACCTCTTTGACAATGACACCCAGGTTTTCTTCTTTCTCCCCTTCACCCATGCCATCTCCCAGTACATCACCAGTTGTCCCAGAGCCACCGGACACCGGATGGTTCTACTCTGCCTGCTGCCAAAGTCTTTCAAAATAAATGGAAATCTTATCCCTACCTGTCGCCAATCCTTATCCCACTCTCCCATCTCCTATCTCCATCACTCTGGACAAGCTTTCACCCTCACCCAAGGTGAGCAAACCTAGTATGATTATTGACTCTGACCTGAAACTCCAACATTTTATAATGTCCACCTGTGCCGCTTTTAGGGTCAACCTTACAAATAACAAATAAATTGGCCACCATCTCACTCACACCTTGACCAAAACCTTAATCACTATTCTTGTACTCAGTAAACTCAACTAGTGATCCCATATTGGCACGTCCCCTTCCCCTGATGTCAAAGCTATCCCATCAACTGAAAAGTTCAAAAGCCAACTCAAGCTCAACCTACTGACAACGAAGGATCCTCCTCTTACTTTAACCCTGTAGGCCCTTCTGTTATGGTCCAAGTTGTAAATGTGTAAATATGTTAATACCAGTTGCTATGGCTGTGGCTTTCAGTGTGCATTTTATTGAATGTCCCAGTTCAATGCCTCATCACCCTACCCCCTCACAAACTAATTTCTCAAAATGGGCAATCTTGCTCTTATTGTAAAAATTCCCTACGCAGAGATTTCATATGTATCCTGTACTGACTCGTCTGTACATCATTTCTGGTCGAAAAGAACCCAACAATCAAAAAAAACAAAAACAACATACAAATATGGGTGTATTATGATTGCCTGAGAGAGGGCCTAATGCACTTCTCTTCATTGCGACAAACATCAGCCATGTTAGAACACCACAATGGTGACTAATGTAGTATAACAAGGCCATAACATAACATTGCCACAAACAAGACCCCTAGCTATAGAAAATGTAACATATAAAGTTAAGCTGTTGTAGCTCTCTGTGAATCTGAAACTGTATAGGTACTATGAAGGTAAGTCATCAGGTCTAGACCTACAAGCCTCACTATACTCATGAAAAAGTGTAAGATCACATTGAAGCAACCAACTTGAATTATTATTATTATTATTGGGTGCACATCTAGCACCTGCAAGCAACAAGCTCTTTTTAATCATAAGGGGAAGAACACAGTGAGGGAAGCATAAAAACAAGGGAGCCTGGAGCTAACAGCATGGGGGGGGGCAGGCCATTTGACAGCAAGGGATCTACAAGCAACCAGAGGAGGAAACAGCTGGGAGTAGATCACTGAGTTACAGTTAAGGTGAGGAGTGAAGGTTGTGTGGACCTAGGTGTTAGGGGGGAGCCATCCCTTGAAGCGGAAGGTCTTGAGCTCCTGCCTGAACTGTAGAAGTGATGGAGTGAGTCTGATGTTAATGAGGAGTAGGTTCCAGAGTCTTGGGGCTGACTTTGTGAGTTTCTCAGTGGGGTAGCTTACGAACATCAGGGTGAAAACCTTGTAGATTGAGGCAGTGTGATGAGGGTCTGGTTATGTGGATGAATTTGCAGAGTTCTTTGATAAGTTGTGCTGCATAATGCTGGACACATCTGAGTGGTGCCAGGGTAGTCACTGGAAGGTCTTCCAAAGGGCATTGTCACCATCCTGGTGGAAGAGGACCAAGGCTTGGACAGCAGATCTGGGATGAAAGGCTTAATTTTCCACAGGAGAGAAAGTTGTTCAGAAGCCCCATAGGATACTTAAAGAAACCTTCAATGTTCAAATTCTACAGAAAAAGAAAGGCATAAGGCAACAAAGGGCTGCCCTAAAAAATCAAATCCTGATATAAGGATGCACTGAGAGTCCTCAATAGTCAGTACAGAAACTGGATTCAATCCTACAGGCATATTATATCACAACAAGACGGGGGAAAAAATGCTCAGCGCATTAAGCTTGAGGAATTCCAGAAATGTCTGGACTGTTGTTGGATTGAATCATGATTCCGCTTCTCACAATCAGGAAATCATCATACAAGAACAGACTTGCGTGGAATATTTTTCAGAGGTTTATGTGTCAACAGAACAATCACTCACAGAAATAGAAGTGATTGCCAAATGGTCTTTAGTATTTACCCACACTTATATTGAAAACCTAATAAAAAAATCCTCCTCCTCCAGGGCGGTGGGGCCGAATGACCTCAGTAATACGATCTTAGAAATGAACCCAGCAATGTGGACGAGGGTCCTAAGATCATTAATCGATATTATAATTTCATCCAAGAATTTACCGGAGTCATGGAAACAGTCTGTGGGCATTCCATTTTATAAAAAGGGGAACCGGCTTTTGGCATCAAACTATCGCCCGATCTCACTCCTGGATGCCGACAGTAAAACCGTTGGCGTCTTAATCTTGGAGAGATGGAGATGTGTGCTCAATCTAAAGGAATAATTTCTAAGCAACAAACAGGCTTTAGGAAGGGCCTATCTACATAATTGAATGGCTTAGTCCTGAGCTGTTTGAGTGCGGGCTCTTTCCAGAAGGGTGGCGCTCCTCTCTTTGGGGCGTGGATTTGGGGCGTGGATCGACCTATCCCAGGCGTTCAACACTATTAACAGGAATCTCCTGTGGAAGAAATTGGATGCCTGGGGCATCCCTCTGAACCTTCTTTCCATCCTAATGGAACTTGAACTGAACACAATGATGTGAGTGAGATTAACTAGATCAGTGCTACTGTCTGATCCTATTAAGATCAATAGAGGAGTGCATCAGGGTTGCTTGATAGCCCCTCTTCTTTTCATTATTTTAATGCCTGACTTGTATCAATGGCTGCAAGAAATAGGTTTAATAACACCACAAATTGGAAACACTAAAAGTAATTGGTTGACATATGCTGACGACGTTGTGATCCTAGATCATTCCCAGATTGGGCTGCAACGTTTGTTGTCCACATTAGAGGATTAGGCATGTAATAACAACCTAACTATAAACCTAAAGAAATCCAAGGTACTGATATTTAAACATCAAAGGAAGGGAGTTAAGACTATAATTGGCTATTAGATCAACTCCCAATAGAAATTGTATCAGAGTTGACATATTTGGGGGCCACAATTAAATTCTTTCCAACGAAAAGCCATTTCCTCTCAGCCATCGACCTTAAAGCCATGAAGCTGGGGTCCCAAATGAAAAAGATTAGATCTAGATTCTGTACTTTTTCCATACTCCCGCTGGTGAAGTTCTATATAGGTAAGGTGGTCCCAATTATTTTCTTTGGTCTGGATACAAACTCAATATCGATGGATGTGGAATGGGACTTAATATAGGCAAAACTATGGAAGAAAACATTCAATCTTCCTAACTGTGTTCCAGTAGCATGCCTTAGATACAAATTGGGCCTGTCTTCCTTAAGATCTTGCTTGGAGTGGAAGTGGATTTCCCTATATGGGTTAATCTTAGACCCACCCCCCTTAAGAACTCTCTCTATGAGGATGTGGCACTCTCAATGCAGTGCGCAGATAATGGGTTCCTTGTGAAGTTGAAAATGAAATGCTGTGATATACTGACTAGTGCAGACTGTACAACTGACCTGCTTCTCCAAAACCCCTCTAAAATGAAAGAACGGTTGAAACGCTCTTCTTAATATTTAGATTAAACCTCTTCCCAACTCTTGAGATTAAGGCAATAAGGGATAAAGAAGGGTGTACCAATGACATATGTAATAAGTGTGATGAGAAATAACGTCAGTCACTTAAGCATCTGTTATCTAATTGTACTGGTACTTAGGACCTGAGAATGGCAAGACTTCAGAGATTTGTCCATGATGTTCGCTGGTTAAACACTAATGAATTCTGGTACAGATTATCATCAGGAAACACAATTTTCTTGACCGCTGAAGTGGTCAGAATCCTGAAGGATTTAAGTCTGGATGGTAATGGAGATATTTAATATGAGAAGATGTGAAATTGAAGTGCATTTTTATGTTAGATTATGTATTATTTGATTCTTTTATGATTGCTGATTAATGTTTTTATCTTCTCTTTATCTTTTTTCTTTTTTAATATTTTCGTTCTCCTTTGATAACCGTAAGAGTTATGTAAAGTGAATGTTTCATGTCTGAGCATTTTATATCGAACGTTTGTAATTTGTGTTAAAAGTTAACATTTCGACTAAAGCACAGGAAATAAAAAAATAAAAAAAGAAAGTTGGTACCTAGTCGTTTGTGTCTTCCTTTTGTAATGGCTTGGGAGGTGAAGGAAGAAGGATGGTCTGGAGGGATGCCAGTGCAATGCCAGAGGTTAAGATGAATTCTAAACCCTCCAGCCATCACCTCTTTTGTTTTGCTGGATGTCAGGGTGTTCGGTGTTGTTGGTCAGCAGAGCTAAAGTTGTTTTCTGGGATGAAGGGCTTAATTTCACACAGGTGAGAAAGTTGATACCTAGCCATTTGTGTCTTTCTTGCTATATGCTGTTTGAAGGAGAGGTGCTGTAGATGTCAAACCCCAAGAATTTGGTGCAGGTGGCAAGCTGGGGTGTGAAGCTCTCGAGGTGCACAGCAGAGAGCCAGGTCTGGATATCAGGGTGTTCGAAGTTGTTGGTCAATAGTGGGAATTCATTGTTGGATGGGTTGAGATTCAGGTAAGCAGTCGACATCCACTGTGGACATCCACGACTGAATCAATGAGAGGCACTCCTTGTGAATGACTTTGATGGAGGATATCTTGAGGTAGAGCTGCGTGTCATCGTCATTTTGGTGGATGCGCACATTGTGTAGAGCGAGGAGGGGTCCAAATATTTCTTTGACATGAAAAAAGTCATTCATTTTCATTTCCATTTATTCAGGAAGCAAAAGAATTGTGATGGCCCCAGTTTTGACACTATCTCTGCTAGTGGACTGAATGCAGCTCTTCCTCACTACAGGTAAGAAATCGGCCAAAGCTATGCTTTCATAAGGTCATTGTTTGCTTGAACAGAAATAATGATGACCAAATTTGCATATATAAACTTTGATTGCATCTGAAGAGCTCTGTCTGGGTTTAACGATTCCCAATCATTCATGCATAGTAAATGAAGGAGGTGCACAGGAATCCCAGTGCAAAATCTGATAGAATGATTATAACTAGGATCATAGCAGCAGTGGCAGAGACAGGCTTTGATGCGGGGGGGACCAAGTGCCGCTCATGGGGGTGCTGCCATGGCAGTCGGGTCAGAGAGGCGTTGGCCCGGGGGTCACTACCATTTCCTTAATTTTGCAGGTATAACTAGGAACTGTTGACGCTTAATATTCAAAGAAAAATTGACAAGGTTTTTTACCCGATATATATTTCATTTATAAAACCTACACTTCTACAAACAACATCCATTATCAATTACACCCCACACATTTGTTATGGAGGGAACATCCAATTAAAATTTTATTTCAATTTGACAATGAAATCTAGAGATCTAAATCAGATACATCCATTAGCAAGGCAAAAAAGAACACATCAATAAACATTCACAAGCAACCAATATACCATGCTGTGCTCATAGCTCGTCAGATAGCACAGCAAGAAGAGAGCTTGCTTTGACATCCATGCAGATTTCCGACGCAGGTTCGAATCTCGGCAGGGCCAAATGCAGCCTTTCATCCTTCTGAGGTCGATAAATGAGCACCATACACCTTGGGTAATAATAAGCAGTGCTCAGATGCCTGAGGGTTTGTAGCGCTATCTGAATGCTAAATTATAATCATAGCAACCGGATCAAACAATACAAAACCACAGACTGCAATGGAAATATGTTTTAATCATTTCCCTAGATTCTCTGACAACAAGGTTGTCTGCCTGGCATAAACAAGCCATCTTTTGTCCAGACATTGGAGTTTAAAATAAAATAATCTGATAATATAACTACCAATATTGTACCAGATTGGGAGTGGTACAAAACATGACCTATTGTCCCAGCAATGTGGATCCTCCTGAAACAAAGCTAAACATTATCAAACAACTTACATACAATTGTATAGATCTTTCAATGTACTTGTCGTTCTTCCATGAGTGCATCAGTGCAATATCTTTAGTAAACATTTCTTAGTCAGACCTTCCAGGATTTTGCGGCATGAAATGGCAAATTTTGCGGCACAAACCTTTATTTATTGCGGCAATTTTGTGGGTCATTTTGTATTAACTGGAGGGTGTAAGATTGCCACCTTGCAGGAAATAGGCAGAGTGCAAGGCTACAAGAGAGCCAGGGTATCATTATTATGTATCCTTTGTATTAATGTAATAGGAAGAGTCCCAGATGTCTCTGGCTTGGCAGAACAGTGTTTGATTTGGCTACATTTCTGGTTTAATGTTCATGCCTATTTAATAGTATTAACTAAATTGATCATTATCAATTGTAAGGCTGAAAATATTCCCCTTCTATGTTCTCCAATGCCCCAAACACCCACACACCTCTCTCACCAACACACATCTCACCAACTCTCCATCACAGCTTACATTCCTTAACCTCTCACTCTGTCATACAAATACTCACGTGATATGTCACACTGTCAAGTCACAATTTGCATGCCCAGCCCCTGCCACACTCCAAATCATACTCCCAACTCAAACCTTTACACTCTACAATTCCTCCTGCAATATACAGTCCTTCATTCGTTTGTGCTGCTTCTGCATCTTGCATCCTTTCTCCCATTCTATCGCACTCTTCCCTCATCCTTTTTCCCAATCTGCAGCTCACTGCCTCTTTCTGGCCAACCGCTTCCTCTCTGCTTTCTGGCTCACTGACCACACGCTCCCTCTACTTTCTGTACCTCTGCTCGCTCTCAGATTTCTGGCCCACCGCATCACTGCTTCCTCTGCTCTCTTGTGCAGCGCTTCCTCCTCTGACCCACTGCTCTCCCTCTGCTTTCTTGCCTATCACTGCACATCTCACCCATCACTCTCCCTCTCTCTCATAATGTAACCATTTTTAAAAATGTTTTTAAATGTAGATTTTGACCCAGTTCCTCAAATAATGGGGCATTTAAAAAAAGAACAGAGGATATGCTATTTTTAGACAACCCATTTTTGGAAATGAGCAGGTGACCTTATTCTCAAAGGTGACTGGCACATTTCCACAGGCTTGAGCTGTAGCGCAAATTGTGCGCTGGCCAGCTGCCTTGAATGGTGTTCTGGGTTGTTTGACCGAAGTGTAATTATTTTCAAGTGGAATTGCTGCAAATTAATTTGCACTTCAGCCAAACAACCCAAAATGTACCTTTCACCACCGCCCCCTCCCCTACTTAACTGCTTGGTCGCTGCCGCTTCCCCTGCAACCCTGCGGTGCCAGATCCGTCCCTCTAACGCGGCTTGGATCCGACTCTGCAGGGTCCTTTTTTCGTTATTTTCTTTTTTTTCTGTCCCTGCCTCCAATTTTGAGGAAAAAGGGGAAAACACTTCTGCAACCACCCTAGAACATGGGGAGCGGGTGACACCCCCGCAACACATGTTCAGTATTTATAAAAATCGATCGAATAGTACTGGACGAAATAGGTCAAATTGTAACATTCCTTAGATTTTTGTCATCAAAATGGGCAGTACTTTTAATAGAATCGCTCTCCCGACAGTGTTCTGCAAGCTCCCAGCGCCTTTCACAGGGACAGGCCCTCCAGGTGCCTGCCGCTGTAAAATGCGACCCAAAAAATGCATTTTTATCCTGTTTGAGGAACAGAAATGCAAGCGACACAGCAGCGGTTCATACCTTAAAAGATATGCATGACAGGGTCAGGAAAGACCCTGTCATGCAGTGGCAGCCCCACATCCCGTGCGCGTAGGGTTGCCTACAATTTCTGCACATTTAAAAGTGCATCTTGCTTGGAAATGAGGGATGTCCTTTTAAATTGACAGAAACGCCACTTTATTTGATCAAGAAGGTGAAAAAGGCCATCTGAATGGGTGCGCATATAAAATGTGGCCATTCATGTGTCCCTTGTGGATTGGGCAGCATTTTTTTGGGGCTCAAGTGATGAGATGTGTTAGCGCATTTCTTGTGCAAAAAAAAGTTGAGAACCTGGCACCCTGAGCATTATTTTTTTCAAAACAGTAATTGTTGCAAATTACTTTAAATAAAATGTAAAAAAAATATATATATATTTTTTTAAAGATGCTGTTTTTGCACAAAGAACCAAAGAACAGCCGGGCTGTGCTGTAACTGCTTTCCTGCTAAGAATTATTACCAGAATCCAAAGATCCAACCCGTAGTGCCGTGCTGTGCCATGCTTTGACTAGATAGCTGTGAACTAGAGCCATTGCCAACCCTGTCCAGTCCAGTGCGCCCAGCAGCCTGTCCCAGTCCAGTGTGCCCAGCAGAATTCCTGACCAGAATTCCTGACGGTTCTGTTCTAACATATATAGTGAGTATCCATAGTATAGGACTGTCATTAGCCTATGTACTGTATAGCAATCCCTATTCAAATCCATCCTATCTAATATCCAGAACTGCATTGTTAGAATAGTTTTGATTTGCTTGAACCCTTTATCTCATCCCTATTATCTCTTTCTGTACTGGTAGTGTTAAACCGATCTTTGCGCTGATATATTTAATCTGGTGAAGGCAAGCTTCTCGGCAGGCAAAATCCTGATCCAGAGGTGTTCTGGTCTGGTGGCTGTGCTGTCATGTAGTATTTGCTTCTTCATAGTCTCCCCTAGCGTAAAGAACCCTGTTTGTCTTTTAAAAGCGCATCCCTGTTTTCTCATTGTTGCACCTATTTCAAAAAAACAACCTCCACGAAAACGTCCATACCTTCTTCATGCTAGAAACAAAGTGTCTGCTTGTAGCTAACATCCTAAGCTTTCCATAGAACCCAAAACCGCATTTCAAATCCTTATAGTTCTCCCGCGATCACGATTACCGTGTGCAGAAAAGTTTGCAATGTCATCTTTGATGTCCTGGGTGTTAGTCTTAGCAGTGCACGGGGGTGGCGCGAGTTATGGTTGCTTAGCTTACAAATTTCTGGAGGTTTTCAGTTTTACGGCAGTTTTTGGGGCATTTTGCGGGATCGCAAAATTGCTATAAGTTGGAGGGTCTGTAACTTAGTACCAAAAAGCCAACATGTGCCCAAACAATTGAGCTGAAAATAAATAGCCCTGATATCAATGCTTGTTGCATAACAATGGCTCGATAAATACACACAAACTGTTCCTTCAAATGCAAGGTGAGATTTTGTCCCAAGCGGCAGTAGCCTACGGAAGACTAATGTGCTTGCAGATGTTTTGCTGTGACAGATTAGGATCAATAAGCCCTCTGCTGAGACTGCTCTCCCATAGCAATACACCTATGGACCATCTGTGCTACAAAGCTTTTCTGCGTGCTTTCATTGCAGCAAATGTCTGAATTACTTTATCAATGTCCACAGAGTCAGCCAAGTCTCTTTCAATACTTAGGAAGGCTAAATTTAAAAGTCTCTCTTAACCCATTGTTGACCATAAGTTTTCATTAACTTCAGCCTGCTAAAACTTATAAAACTTCTGCAGCCGAACGTCTTACAGGCAAAGTGAGAAATACTCTGTACAAATTAGCAAGGTTTGGGTAAACAGCCTGCATATCACTGGCTAGCAAGAAAGGCAGAACCTCGTTTATTATTAACTGCTTATATTTCCCTATTCAGTGCACAAAAAGAAGAATACTCTTCCACACTATCGGGCACAGAGACATATCCTGCATAAAATGTAACTAACTCTTTCAATGCATCAGAATTATCTGAGCTAATAAAATGTTTAGTACCAGTGCTGAGAATTTATACGCAGTATTTCTAAAATCTTGAGACCTCAGTGTCATCTGAGCAACGAAGGTATCAAAAAGAACATAGGTTTCTATTTTGAATGCCTGCCTCCAACTCTCTAAAGGATTATCCGCAGCTGCTTCATCATGAAAACTTTTCTTAGCCCTCTTCCTTTTCTCTTGAAAGTGTGTTGATGGCCCACACTCTTCAGCCATGTTTCTAGCATCTGTTTCAAACCAATCAAATATATAATCTGGCACAAGCTTCTCCAGTTCCTTACAGCATGTCATAACCATGCGTTCTGCAGTCACTAAGTAAATTACATTGCAAATATGTTGACAGTGTATGCACAGTTTGCAGTACTTTGTGCCAAAACATATTAAGAATTTAAACTTTCAATTGTGCTCCAGAACCCCAGTGCATCCCAAAGTGCTTTTCCATTTGGACTTCAAATTCATCCAGTGGATATTCGGCGCAGTGCTGTACTAATTTCACAGAATCTACTACCCTTTTATGACTAGTCCATCTATTGTCAGATAGATTTTTTAATGTGAGGGGTGTTTCCTTTAGGTCATGCTCCTGTGGCTCTTCCTGCAGAACTTTCATGCAAGGCAGACTGCTGGTAAGGAAAGTGTACAGTCCCTCAAGTGTACCAAAAAATAACTTTCCTTTTATAAAAAAAATAACTTTCTTTTCATACATGAGTGTAAGGCATCAATCAGCACATGGTTTTAATTGGGCACACAACGGTGAGCATATATAGATCTGGGTGAGACTTCTTTGATATGTGCTTGTAGTCCAGCAATACATCCGGGCATAGTGCTTACACCATCATGCCCCTGCAAACGAATTAAGGAAACATCAAGTTCCAGGGACTCTAAAGTCGATGTCTATAGTTTTAAAAGTCTGCCGATCCGGCTCCAGGAAGTACATCAAATGTTACAGAATGTTCAGCTGCATGACCAGATGATGTCACATACCTAAGAGATAAAGAAAATTGATCATCTCTGCTATTGTAGAGTCAACAATGACACTATAGAATTTGGCTATTTTAGCTTCTTCAAGGACAACACGTTTTGTCTATTTCACTAGTGCACAAATGAAATCATTCTGAATGACATGGCTCAAGTAGGTTTCATTCCACTTACCATGAGCCATATGCTCTGCTCAAACAGTGTCATCATCTTCAGCAACTAGAAAAAATGTCCTTTATTGAATGTACTTCCCAATCCTGCGTGTTCCCTGTGTCCACGGAGAGTCATTCCTTGCTTGAGGAGGTACAATATAGCATCAAGCAGTCGTTTTAGAATACCAAGTTTTTTTCTCTGTCTGTTCTCCTTCAGCTTTTATTAGCTTAGAAACAATAGTTATATCATGGCTAATTCTAAATGTGGCTATTTGTAGCTGTTTGTCAGCTTCAAAATGTATCTTAGAAAGTTTATGCATTTGAATTTTTTCTGTTCCTTTTTTAAAATTGGAAAAACCACAGCTGGGATCAGACCAATAATTAGAAAAGTGCTCATTTCTTTTATCTGCAAATAGCCAACATGCGAAGCAAAAAAGACAGTTACGCCTAGGAGAACACACTAACCTCTGCCGTGCAACAGAGAATGCACCTGCAACCTTTTCTTTATACCAAACTGGCCTAAATCTTGGAAAATTGGTGTTGTATGGAAATTTTGCTTAGCCATAATCCAGGCTGACATGAACCGGCTGCAAGAAGTGCTCGAACGAAAGGTGTAGACTTTGCCCTGTTCTGAAAGATGCATGGATCTGTTGGGTAATCTTGCTGCATGTCAAGTGCAACCTGCATTTTTACATTCCCACTGCATTCCCCAAGTTCTTCAGTATCCATGTCTTGTGCTACTTGTGTGCAAACATTGTTATCTTCAACAGTTTTAGTGCAATCAGCAGTTGTGTTTATGCAGTGATAAAATCGCTGCAAAAATGTTGCCTGTACACCAAATCAGGGAAAAAAATGGTGTGGTTTGACCCGTTAAAGGGTGTCTCCCGCTGCCCCTAAATGGTATAATGGGTCCAGAGGTTGCTGCGTTGTCCCCTGCATCCTTTACATGGATTGCAGCAGCAAAACCACAGCCTTTTTGCAGTGATATTTTGTGTCCACAGCCATTTTTGCCGTGATTTTAAAACATGAAAACCAGTTGTGCAACCAAATGTAACTTCAGGCTGGGTAACACTGTCTGTTGCATGATCAGGATCCTCTGTAGATTCAGTAGAGTATTGCGGATGCTCAGGAATGTCAGTGCATGATGGGCGATCTGTGGACTGTATCGTGATTGGAGGAGAAGCAGTAGACAGAACTTCATCAGCAAAAGCATGAGTGAATGAATGAAGGAGGTTTTCCTGCTGAGTTCTGAAAGCAAGGATTGAATGAATCTTGTAACTAAAATAACATCCTTCAGTGTGTTAGAAAACATTGGCATCATTTGAATGGGCAATAATGGACCTGTGCTCCTGCTTGCCAGTGGAACATTTGGGCTGGATCTTGTAGAGGATGTTGCTGCTTTCACGAGTTTCAGTTTGCTGACCTGTTTTCATCTTCTGGCATCAGACATTTTTGGTTTAGCAGATGACTCTGGATTCATGTTGCTCTATTATTCCCTACTCCTGCAGCAAGAGAAGGAAAGCACTGCAGATTAGTGCATGTTTTAATTATGTTTTCACAGCTGACTTACCAGTGATTCAAATTGAGCTGCAACAAGAGTGTCTCTCTCTAAAAAGGTGATGAGCAAAACAGAATGATAAAATCATTGTTGAGCCATTGCTCGTGGGGAAATTGAACATCTGTCACAGGCGACGTTTCATTCTTGGTAATGCATTTTACAGAGTTCAGTTCAATTTACATGGAAAATAAGGAAAACAACAGTTCCAGGCAATGTTGGTTTGTTGTGGGGTGGCCACACTCACCGCCGCCCTAAACCATGCCATGCTAATGCAGGACAATTAAGCTCATTCAGGACACTTTAAATAGACTCCATTCGCTGCTGCTAGAAAACCAGCACATGTGGTGTAGATGTGGTTGGCGCTGCTGCCTGCGTCATGCTGGATTTTATGGCTGACATGTTTATTGAAAACATCAAAAAGCCAGCTTGGGACAGTTTTTGGGTCAAAGTCAAAGTCGGGCACTTGTTTGTGGGCCAGTTTGCTAAATTACTTCACCATGCTGCCTGTGGCTAGTATGTTAGACTAGTATTACTGAATAAATGTTCTTTAAAATGCACAATTTACATCACATTTTATCAATTGTCTTCCCCCTTGGCATTGGGTACTGCTCAAGCAGTCTTTCACAGAAGGAATGAATTGCCATCTCTCTCCCATGGGGACAGACACCCACAGATTGCATCGGTTTAGTGCAGTGCATTGAACTGGATAGAACCCGTACCTATTTGTTTTCTTTGCATTCTGGTACTTGTTGTTTTGTTCTTCACAGTGTAATTTCAGTTTATGAGTAGCAGAATACAGGGCACGCTCCCCAGAAGCCAGAACACATTATAGGTATTTGTATAAGCAGGTGCTCTAAACATAACAACTCAACTATAGGAAGATCCATATGGGGCTGCAGAGAGCCTGGTTCACACTGGTGCTCTGGTGGGACGCTGAGATTCGCTGTGACAGCGAACAACAGACTGAGCACAGCACTGACAGGAAAATGTTGCCTCAAGTTCCTGTTAGCTGCCTATATGCCAAATATCTTTAAAATCAAAAAGGAGTCAGTTTCGCCATCATAGCCCCCAAAAACAGTTTTGTGGCACCATGAAAAATCCAATGCAAAAAAAAACTTTTTCAACATGAAAACAATCATCACATTTTCTCCATGTTTGGCATGTGTGTACGGTGGAAGGGCCAAACTTTCTTTTCAACAAATTTGGCAAACTTTAATTTCAAATGTCACACAGGAAAATATGTTCCCCTTTTCCTATGAGTCAGTGGCAGTCATGTCTAACTTTAACAATGGTGTGTTGCTATTGCAAAACCACAGTGTGTGTGTGTGCACATACACTCGTGCATGTGGTACTGCCAAACATACTGTGCATTTATCAAAAGTTCATGAACTACTGGAACCAAAAACCCCACATCATAAACAGTGAGTGCAACCACTCATCAGTCTCATTACCATAGCAAAACCCAAATGGCAATGGCTGGAATGTGTTTAATCATTCATAACCATGACCAATGGGTCTGGCACAGCAGCTCTGGCAACCTTACCCTCCCATTTCAGCCTAAAAAGCCATTACAGAAAGGGCCAGGCCGAGGCTGGTATGCATTTTAAGTGGATTGAACGGTGGAAGTAAGTCTTCAGACCTGAGCAAAACCGACTCATGAATTTATTATTCATCCATCATGCTACTAACAGAATTTAACCTTTGCATCATTTTGGAACGCGCCAACTCGAAATTACTATGCGTAGTGCAGGACTGAATTATGATGCAATGCATACGTTTGTAAAAAGCAGTGTACACATAGTCATCGGATCTGCAGCTCTGAGCCAATCGGACTCATCAATTCATTATTCACTTCATCCATCATGCTACTAACAGAATAAAGGCTTTACATCATTTTGTAACGTGCCAACTCAGAATTACTTCTAGGCACGGCGTGGGACTGAATTATGATGCATGACATGCTTTTGTAAAAAGCAGTGTGCATATATAGCCATCGGATAAGGCCTCCTTTTCAGGCCTTTGCATATCTGGTCGTTTGGGATGAGCGAAGGGTAGGACATTTTATAATGCAGTGGCAGTGCCTTTGTCGATTCACACAATTATTTTACGTAGAATATTTTTGCAATTAATGGCACTTCTGTCTCATGGTCTTAGATGTCTGTAGCTGACATGTCTGTAGCTGACATGCACATGAGGGATTCCGGAATGCTGGCTGAGCAGGCAGCAGGCTGAATCAAGAGCTGCTGTCCCCTGCTATGGATATTTCAATGATAATGAATTCAAAAAAGAAAATTGACTCTTTGGAAACTCCAATCTCCAAGAAAACTAAAGCAGAGATGGAAGACAATCCCGGTGGTCAAGATGTTTACATGTTGCTGTTGAAGGTCTCACAGTATTGGGAGATTTGAAGATCTCCTTTGCTGATCTTTCTGGTAAGGAGACTAACCGGGAAGGTAGAGTTGGACAGCTGGAGAAGGATTCAGCAGGGATCGCCTCTGAGATTTCTGGAAGTTACAGAGCATACAATGATTTGAAAAGAAAATGGAGAATCTTAAGGTTAAAAATCAGATGCTGGATTTGAAATCTAGGAGTCACAACCTCAGATTGGTAGGTCTTCCAGAAGATTTAACTGATGAAGGTCAGCTGTGTAGCAGTTTAATTAAGATAATTTCCGAAATATATGGTCAAAGTATTCTGCTACCAAGAGATCTGGACTTTGCCTATGGGCTGTAGGGTGGGGAAGATGAATAATACCAAGCCAAGACAAATTTTGATGGTATTTAATAATATCTCTGCTAAGGAGAGAGTGTTTAAAGCAGCCAGGGAAAAAGGTCAAGTGATTTACAACAAATCTAAGGTAGCTGTGTTTCCTGACTTCCCTAAAGATCTAGTTGAAAAACAAAAGCTTTTCTTGGATGTGAAAAAACTGGATAAGGAGATTAAAATGATTCTAGTCACCCCATCCGTACTTAAATTGTATTTCCCAAGTAGTCTTAGGTCGACTGAAGATCCAGAGGAAGGTAGGAGTTGGATCCTAAATTATAAATTAAATGCAGCATAGGTGACCTATTACTAGATCTGATTTTAGGTGTGAATGTTCACTTGTATGGGGTGTGGGTGTAGGCAACTGGTCCTGTACTTAATTTAGGTTGATTTCCCTTTTAATTTGATTCTGAAATTCGTAATTTTTTATTTACATTGACTTTAAGGCTTACACAATGGTGGTCAATAACGTTTTGGAATGTGGGTCATTTGGATTTGCTGATCGGAATGTGCTTCCATTCAAACTCCGAAGCTTGCTGTGTTCCTTTTTCTAATATTAGCGTGGCCTCGTCTTGTTTGAAAAGGGGGATGTATGTGTGTGATGACTTCATAGACGTGCGGCGGATGCGGAAGGAGGGGACAAGACTGTGGAGTGGGGGCATGGCGGTTGTGCTGGGAAGAGGATCGATGTGGCATGTTAGTGTCTGATTGAGCCACCGATTATGTCAGACTCGACGCACGGTGTATGGCGTGGAGGGGCAGTCATTGGTTCTGTCCTTTGTGATGACACGGAAAGGGAATATTGCTGTGTGGATTATAAGTGATGGCAATGAAGGTCGGTCGGATACGGTAACTTTCATTTATGTCATAACAAATGCTAGATTCTGATAAGAACTTCCGCAATAACAAAATAGCCACACACGGAAGGGAATGACATTACACTGTCCTTAAGTGAAATAAACTGGGGCCCAGAGCTTACGTTTTGAGTGAATCACCATGTCGATTCGAACGCTTTACATTTGGTTAGCATTATCCAGTGCTGGATGTGACTTTTAAATTCTGCACTAAAATAGGATGTCAGGTAAATATTTTGATCAGGTGACCATATAGACGCTTTGAGTTGTTGGATTCATTGTTGTGGGAGTTTTGTTGACTTTCCAGTATGTATTCCCATTCTTCGCACTACTTACATTCACACACCCTGTTAAAGGGGCAGTATTAGGATCCAGCAGCACAATTGCTTAATCCATAGGCATCCCGCAAGTTGTACAAACATGGATGATACATTTAGAAGGAGATACTTTTATAGCCCCTAGGATATTGGTTCCTTATCCTTGGCTTGATTTAAATTCATCCAGGGATGGAGCTTGGTACTCATTCCAGAGACCCCACTCTTATTGTCATTGCACTTGTGGTTAGGTTGGGGTGGATTGGTAGGGTATTAGATCTGATGGGAACTTTTTTTTTAACAATTGTTCGTTTGTAAATTCAGACGGTCCAGAGTTTGCATTGGAATGTGTGCTGGGTGCAAATTGTCTCGGCCTTCTGAAACCATTTCGTGAGTTTCATTTGTTTTTATTTTTAGAGGGCTTTTGATTGAGAGACGAGGTTCTTTTAATATAATTTGATCTTGAGGGTTACGCTTATAGGGAATATTGAATTGCAGGGCACATAGTTTTTGCTCCAAGAATCTGGTTATGTTTGTATGTAATTTGACTGGGGTGGTGGGAAGGATTACTGTTGGCCAGGAGGCTGATCAGTATTTTACAACTTTAGTTGGATCCATATTGTACTAGATACAGGGGGGCGAGCTCAATCAGGGGTAGGTTTGTAAGGTTTTATTCGTTCTACCTCTCAGTGCGTCTCTGTGTGGTGTTATGGTTTGTTTTGGGTTTAATTTGTTTCTTTTGTTTATTTTACATTTATAGGTTTTTTAAGAGTATTAGTTTTTGTACTGTCCGCCCTTTTTTTTTTCCGAGAAGTTTTTGTGGATGACGAGTTGATGAGTTGATGAGTTTTCCAAGGAATTTATAGTGGATAGAATGAATTCAAGCAGTCTTGCTAGGGACTCGTTATGATTGCTCTCATGGAACGTTAATGAGTTGAAGGATAACATCAAAAGGAAAATGGTTTTGACACATCTAAGGCATTATAAAGCTGATGTTATTTGTTTTACAGGAGACTCATTTTACGGAGAATGAGGCTGTTGCATTTGAGAAAAGTTTGCCAAGTATTGCATTACATTCATCATACACATCGAGCTCTAGAAGGGTAACAGTTCTGTTTAAGAAAGATTTTCAAGGGAATATATTGGATTATAAGGCAGCCAAGTTGGAAAGGTGGTTACTGGTAAAGATTCAGATACAAGACCTGGTGATGTCTTTGTGTAATATCTATGCACCTAACGATTTAGGATGATGTCTTATGGATTTAGAATGTTTGGGTGGAGATTTTAACCTGGCGGTGGACCCTTATTTGGATAGGAATAATCAGGTTATCAGATATGGTAGAAGGAAGGACAGAGAGGCTTTGAAACTGTTGATGGATGATTTTGCGCTGTCTGATGTATGGAGATTGGAGAACCCCGCGGGGAGGGAATACACATTTTATTCAAATGTACACCATATATACTCTCGAATTGACAATGTATTAACATCAGGGGTGATCATAGGAATTGTTGAAAAATGTGAAATAAGGAGTATAATTATTTCTGACCACGCTCCAATAAATATGGTTGTTTCATTGAATTATCCATCAGAAAAGGCGAGTGCGGAGATTTAGCACAGGAATTCTAAATGATGATGACTTGAAGAAACAGTTAGTTGAAGAAGCATCAGAGTATTTAAGAACCAATTTAAATGGAGAAGTTGGGGTTGAGATCAGTTGGGAGGCATTTAAGTGTGTGATGTGTGGAGTGGCTATGAAAGTGTAAGGGATTAAGAACATGAAAAGAGATGCAGAACTTAAAGAAGTGAGCTCAATAGTGACAGCTTTAGAAAAGGAGCTCATGAGACACTTCTACAATGAGAGACACTTTGAATTAATGAAAATGAAACATAAGCTTAATAAGATCCTTAGTGAAAAGGCAGAACATGCATTATTTAGATTAAAGTGAAAATACTGTGAGGGTGGTGAAAAATATGGTAGACTATTAGCCCATAGATTAAGAACAAGGGAATCTACTAGGGTGATATGAACCATAGGAAAAAAAGGTGGGGTGACCAGGAATCCAGTTGAAATCAACAAAGTGTTTACAAGCTTTTACAAAGAATTCTATAGCGAGAAGTGCACATTTGATGCACAAAAGATTTCAGAATTCTTTGGGACAATTAACTTGAAGAAAATGAATGAGGATGAGAAATCTTTTTTGGATGCAGAAATCTCACTGGGAAATGCCCTAGGACAGACGGTCTGCCCTCGGAATTTTATCGAGTGATGCCTGATGGGGTCATGGAATTAATGAGGGATATGTTTCGTATGAGCAAAACAAAAGGAATTCTTACTCCCTCTTTGCATAATGCTTCGATTTTCTTATTGCTAAAACCTGACGGTTCAGAGTTGGATCCAGCGAGTGACAGACCCATTAGTCTGATGAATACAGACAATAAAGTCTTGTCTAAAATTCTGGCAGGCCGACTCAAGAAAATCCTCCCTGGGCAAATCCATCCTGATCAAGCCGGCTTTATTAACGGGAGAGTGTCATCTACGAACTTAAGAAGATTGTTGCTAACCATGGAGGAGTGTCAGAAATCGAAACTTGAGTCAGTTGCTCTCTCCCTCGATGCTGAAAAGGCTTTCGAAAGGGTGAACTGGAACTTTTTGCAATATAAAATGGAGAAGATGAATATTTTGGAATGGAATTTATGAGCTGGGTGAAGGTCTTATATAATAGCCCATCTGCAGTGATCAACACCAACGGCAAGCTTTCTGAAGAATTTGAATTACAGTGGGGACTCGTCAAGGGTGTCCACTGTCTCCATTGTTATTTGTGATCTCTATAGAACCCTTGGCGGAAGCAATTAGATCTGCTTCACAAATTAAGGGAGTGAACTATGGTAAAACTTGCCAAAAGCTCTGGTTGTATGCAGACAATTTATTGGTTGTGGTACAAGACCTCTCAAACTTAATTGCAGAGCTGATGAGGGTTTTGAATGACTTTGGAGCAATCTAAAACTATAAAATCAATTGGCAAAATTCGGAGACTCTACCGTGTACGGACAACACAACTTGTGATGTGGTTAAGAGATTTGGATTCCGATGGTGCGCAAATAAAATGAAATACCTGGGTATCCTGGTGACTGAGGATATCAATGAACTTAGGAAAGTCAACATGGACTTATGCATACAGAAAATAAAGCAGGAAATTGATCGCTGGACTTCACTAAAGCTATCCTTAGAGGGCACGGTTAATGCAATAAAAATGACTTTGGCACCAAAAATTACTTACATTTTAGGCATGGTCCCACTCCAGGTACGAAAATCAGACTGGAGGAAAATAGATTGTATGCTACAGTCCTTTATTTGGAATGGGAAATTTCTGAGATTAAAACTCAGAGAGAAAGGTGGTTTAAACATTCTGAATTTTGAAAGATTCCACCAGGCGTTCACCTTGAAGCACATCTTTCCTTTTGTAACATTGGAAGATAACTGGGTTCGAGCTGAAGCAGAGAGGGCAGGCCCATTGGATGTGTGTGCCATTCCATGCTTTGAACGATTTCTTAAGGACAACTTGGCGGTCATATGAGCTCACAGCCAGAATAAAACCTAGTAGGAATGCAGACTCTTCAATATGACTGAATCCAAAAATAAAAAATGGAAAAAAGGTGATATTCTTGAGCGATTGGTTTTTAGCAGGGATTAAGAATGTTGGAGACTTGTTCAAGGGCCAAAGCTGGAAAACATTCTGAGAACTAAAGACAGAATTCAAGCTTGCAGTTAGTTCATATGGTGATTACAGAAAATTGAGAAGGGAGGTGAGTTTGCCAACTATGAAGGATTTTCCATCAATATCCAGTATTCAGAATTTCAGTGGGAAAGAACACTTAACCTCCAAGATGTACAATTTGTTAAGTGACTCTAGAGCCAGACCATAGAATCCTATTGACTTGGTCTTCTATTTTGAAAGAGGAAATGTCCCCACAGCGATGGTCGAACGTGTGTGGCAACATTAATGAAGTATCCCTGAACATTGGTGATCAGGACCGTCAAGTGAAGATACTTAACCGAACATTCTGGACTCCAGTCTGCCTTTTCAAGCATGGTCTACTGGACTCAGACTCTTGTTGGCGATGTGCTCAAGGGCACAGACATTAGAACATATGTTGTGGGATTGTATTAAGTTGAAGAATTTCTGGAGCAGGATCATGGAGGTGATGAATACTACCATAGGTGAAGAATTGGAATACGACTTTGCAACAATAATCCTGGGTGAAACTGTCTTGTTGGATGACTTGAACAAAAATCAAATCACCTGGATTATACAAGGAGCAGCAGTGGCAAAGAAATCGGTATTAAAGGCTTGTAAAACAACTGACTTTTTGAATTGGCGCTACTAGCTAGAGGAAATGTACAAAGTTTGTAATATTGAACGAGTAAATTACATGGTGCAAAAGAAGGCTTCAAGTATTCAGAAGATCTGGGGGTCATTCTTGGACTTAAACCTGTCATAGAGGGTGTTTAGTTTGCAGGATGCAAGACAGATAAGTAATTTTTCATTACTTTATGTAATTCAGATGATGTGAAAAACCTTTTCTTTGTTACATTCTTGTACTGTACTGATAGTTAATTTGGACATTTTAGTCAAGTTTCTGGGGTGTATTGGGGGTGTAGGGATGTTTTTTTTTATTATTATTTTTCTTCCTTTTTTCTTCTGGGTTCTTGATGGATAAAGTTTATGGATTGTCATTAATATTGTGATTTGGTTTGTATAAGAGAGTCACTGTTTTAATTGGTTTATTATTTATTCTATGAAAATAATAAATGTATATCAGACATGCACATGCGGGTCTTCTATAGCTTTGTGTATGTTATATTGTGTCCTATCTTCCTATTTTTGAAAAATCGCATAATCAGCAATCTCTCCAAATCGCCTATACTAATAGCACAGGGCAGTACCCTGCTCCACCTCTGTGCAGGACACATGGGTGATGTTGGTCACATTTCACCATTGCCAGTACACTCCAGACTGGTAAGCCGATCTCCTTGTATCCTAACTTCCTATTTTTCAATAAGTTGCAAAATCGTCAATCTCCCAAAATCGCCTATACTGATAGCACAGGGCCGGACCCCACCCTGTACAGGGTGAATGGGTGCGGTTGGTCAAATTTCACTATCCCCAGTACACCCCAGACTGGTATGCCAACCATGGGCCAATATTTCAGCCCACCAACTTTTATAGGGCTGAGGCAATCCCAAGCATACAAACAAACAAACTTTCATAAATCTGATAGCACAGGGCCAGACACCACCCTGTGCAGAGCGAATGGGTGGCGTTGGTCAGATTTCACTATCGCCAATACACCCCAGACTGGTATGCCGACCTTGGGCCAGAACTTCAGCCCACCAACTGTTGTGGGGCTCGTGCCAACAATTGCAAAATTGTCAATCTCCCGAAATCACCCATACTAATAGCACAGGGTTGGACCCCGCCCTGTGCAGGGTGAATGGGTGGGATTGGTCACCTTTCACTATCGCCATTACAACCCAGACTGGTATGCTGACCTTTGGCCATCATTTCAGCCCACCAACTTTTATGGGGCTGGAGTCAACCCCGAACATACAAACAAACTTTTACCAAATATATATATATATATATATATATATATATATATATATATATATATATATATATATATATATAGATTAAGTTGTCTTATGAAATTGGTCTATCATATTTGCTGTTTTGTATAGCATGGCCCTAGCTGTGAAGCAATGCTTTGAAACAAGAGGATACAGCAAAAGGGTACAAACATATGAATACAATTAAAATGGTAGACTATTGACGGTATGCTTGGAAGGACATGGGGGGCTAAAGAGGGATAAAAGCCAATGACAAAGGTTATGGAGGGAAAGGTGCATCCAGCCCTGATGAATTTTGGTTGGATCTGTTGCTGTGCTTTTTTGAAGCTATGTTCCTGTGAATCCCACATTATGGCACCTTTCTAAAGGATCTGTTGCGGCGTCCCTTAGTCTCAATCAGCGATTGCCTCTCCTGCCTTCTTCTCTGTATTGTATGTTCCTCTTCAGTCTGTAGAGCTCCAAATTGATAATTTAGCAGACATGTCCTCTGAGTTGCAAGGAGAGTAGTGTTTGCACTTGTTCACCTGTTACGTAATCATTACAAATATCAATCTGTAAGAAGTGTGATTGATGATCTGGCTTCTATTAAGCTGGTCCTGTTAGAAATTGACTTTTGCACCACACATTTCCAAATTCCCAACTTTTGGCTCCATTTCTCCTTTTCCCTTCGCCCATCAGTATGATACACCCCAGTGTAGAGTCCAGAGAAAAGATATTAGGGTGCTTCCTAGGTCAGTCTTAAGTAGCTGTTACTTTTTTTTATCTCCAGCTTGAAATATTGATAATACTTCAGCAACATTTAATAAATTCTCATGGTGTCCAGCTTAATCACAGTAAAGCATTGCCTTATAGATGTCATGTTATTTATTGATATGAATAGTGTCAGAAAAAGAGGCGGCTAGCACCCAAGCATACACAAGGGGAGTTCATCCTTAAGAAACAAACCTACATGAGCAGGAGAAAGCTTTTCACAGCGCCAATTCGGAAACATCCCTACACACTGATTGACAAAAAAGGTTCACAAATAAATAATCTTCTTTGCAGATCGCAATCTCCTCTTAGCCCCTAACACCAAAAGTGGAGAACAAAATGTACTTCCAACTTATCATTCCACAGCCAGAACCTCTGTGATTGATTGTATTATGTGCCCCCAAAAGGAAGTTGCATAATTCTAGAACTTTCAGAGCATGAACAAACATTAACGTGGCAATAGAACATTAATTATACATTGGTTTTCCAGAGGCCACCATACTATCCAGAATCTGCAATATGGGTCACTCAAAACAATAAACACAAGTTTGACATAGTCATCTGAAGTGAAAGAAGGGATTTTGCAACAATGGTTGATGTACCAAGCATGCCCAGTTCCAGAATTGGCTGACTCACATGAACCTGTTGGACTCATGCCTCACCTTGTACACAGTGCAAAATCACTCAACTTCATGGTCAACTGTGACATCACTTTCAAAACAAACAGTAACAACAAGACTCAAGCACCATGGGACCAGTTTGCACTCCTCAACATAGTCAGGTCTTGACGGATCCTCGCATGAAGGTATTTAGATTGCCAGGGGGTAGCGAAGACCATGTAGCTTTATATGCCGATGATATTCTGAAATACCCCAAGAAATCAGGGCCAGTAGTGATGGAGGTGATGAATAGATTTGAGGATCATTGTGGCCTCCGAGTCAAGTGGGACTTATTCTTGCCAGTGAAGGGTGAGGCGGATGCTGTCCCAGAGAATTTCCCTCTCACTATCGCTATGGGCAAGATTAAGTATTTGGGCATGCAAATTGGAGCAGATGTGGGTGTCTTCCTGCGAAATAATCTGGACCCACTATTAATGTGAACAAACGAGGATGCCAAATACTAGGCAAGTCTTCCGATCTCTTTATTGGGTAAAGCAAATCTATTCAAAATGAGGCTCTGCCCATACTGCTCTATGTTTTCCAAAAATCCCCCATCAGCTGTTTTGCACTATAGAAATCATACAGAGAGACATAATATGGGCTAAGAGCACCCCAAGAATGAAGCTCAAAACAATGACAAGATTGGTATGGGAAGTGGGACTGGGACTTCTCGACATTAAGAAGTATTATTGGGCATCCCACCTCTTGGCAGCTAATGAAGGGTGTTTGGCAACAGCAAAAGGCACATATTAGGCTGCAGCGGGAAGCGATGGGAGATCAGCCCCCAATACAAGAGATATATGGAAGCCCACAGAGACTTAAAATACTACAGCCAGGCCAGCGCACACTTGAAGTACAGAGAGATGTGACTAGGGCGATGGGCTGGGGTGGGATGGTGATACTGGAAGCACCTATATGTGGAAATCAGGATCTGCCTGAAGTTGGGAAAATAGGGGAAATGACGTGATGGTATACAAATGGTATCAGGAAAATTCAGCATATCATGAACCAAAAACATTTGGCAACCTTCAGACACCTAGAAGACACCTATGATTTAACTGACAGAGATTCATTCACATACATTTGGTTGAAAAACACAATAATGCATGAAGGTAGAGATAACAGGGATATCACGGAATGCTCCCCATAAAAGTCAACCTATTGGATGGGAAAATGACAGGAAAAGCCCTTACACTACTGTATCAGGTGACCCATATGTCTGAGGTGTGGGGCGATGGTGGGCACCTTCATGAACACGATTTGGGAATGCCCCAACATACAATCTTTCTAGGGTTCAATATTCAATATGATATCAATGGCTTTAGGCTCACACATACCAGAAAGACCCAATTTGGCTCTATTGCACGTCGGGGAGATACAGACTTGAACTCTAATGAAAAGAGCTTGGTTAAAACAGCACAGATGGTGGGCAGACGAGATGTGGCAGCAGGGCCGGCCATTCGGACAAAGCCAAGTATAAGTAGATGGACTGAAGGCATGGACCACTGTTGAGAATATTTAGGGACAGAGGTTGTCCCAGAAAACATCTCAAAATATGGGGGCATTGGCTCGACATGGTATGATCTCACGCAGAATTAGGGCTTGCGAGGTGAGATGTAAAGTATGGTGCGGAGGGATAGAGAACCCTAAGGGCGGGTGGCTTAGGTGGTACAGAAGGGAGGAAAAGGGAGGCTTCTGACCAGCCATGATGGAAATGGTAATTAAGAGGCAAGGGTTTGCGAATGAATAGTACCGTATGTTCGTTCTTTCATTTTGTTTTATTCTTTTACAAAATCAATAAAAACTGTTTTATAAAAAAACAAAAACAAAGTCAGGTGTTTCATCCATGCACCCAGATTCACAACATTTGTCCAAGCCTTGGTCTACTCAAAAAGGATGTTGGCAATGCCCTACTCACAGAAGATCAACGTGCCACTATGGCCCCTGTGAAAGATTCCAACACTCTGATTCACACTCATCATAAGACTAAGATCATTCAACCACATCACCCCCTCAAGGAGTCGCATTGGCTATCCTCCATTCAGGCATGTGTCATTTGTGCAACATAGCCTGCATCAACTACAAAGGAGCCACCACCAAAACACCCCTCCACCTGTCTAAGAAACTGACCATCTCTAGAGGTCAGGCCGCCACCAAAAACAACATCAGCAAATTGGAAACAAAAGACTGCAAGAGGCAAAAACATGGAAAGAATAGGAAAGAGGCCATGTTTTGCAATGCACCCTGTCAGTGGATCAAATTACCAATGCAGATTAGAGAGGCAAGACCTGAAGACCCTAATCTTAAATCTCCACTCAACCCTACTTTTACCCCTCTGGAGCTCCCCCTTCCCTGCTCCATCTACCCATGCCAGCTTCTCTGCTACCATTGAAACCTCCTTCATGTAACCCCTTAGGTGCATGCCCTATGTGCAGCACTCCTCTGCTTCCCAGCTAGGTTTGTGTTTTATGAAATGGTGCAAGCTACCCTAAACCAAATTAGGAGAGATGAAACTCACAGGATGTGCATCCATGATTATGGGTCCCGTTTAAATTGACTACTGCCATTGATAAAAAGAACCATGTGTGGAGGATGTTAAGAGGACTGCAAAATCAAGTATGAACAAAAGAGTGCTTCGATTCACAATGTTATGAGAAGTACAAACTATTTCAAGACTAAAGAGAGTGCCACATAACAAGAAATCCAGGAGGGCAGTGAGACATGGACATTTTTGAATTAACAGAGGCTATATAGGAAAAAGATAATAATTGGTTTTGGAATGTGCTAACAAAAGGCATGCAAATCTACAAAAGGGGCGTTGATGTAAAGATAACACGGCTAAACCACTTCAGGAAGATTTTTTTTTTGAGATGATGCCCAGTCTAATGAGCATTTGGTCTTTGGATATAGGAGCCAAAGGAATTGAATGAGCAGCTCAAACCAGCAAGAAAAAAAGCTAAGCATTAGAAGGGTTGGCTTATAACAAAACTCCAGTAGCAAACACATTGCCACCGAAATGCCTCAATGGCGTAAAAGAATGTGGGCCCTCAGGAACCAGAATATTTATTGATATTGGTCAAATGTTCTTTACAAAAATGTTTCTAGGATTCTAAACATCCTCCAGGTTTGGCAAACAGAATATAGATTCCTGTCACCTGACTATCACCGTTGTTTTTGTATGTTTCTCCCATGTTGTCATTCTGATATGCAGTGCTTCTTAAAAACCTGGAATGTCAAACTTTGCTGTTTTATGCTTTTTGCTGAAAAGTCAAACTTAGCCTTTTTTTAGAGTTTTGCTGTATAGCCAAACTTTGCTACCCCATTGCTAATTTCTCTTTACTTTTCTTGTATACTGTTGCTTCTCTGTAACCTGCTGGCACAGTGACCTGACCTCTCTCTTTTGTTCCACATCTACCTGCCTTAGTCCCCCCTGCTTCTCCATCCTGTCATAGCTTCCACTTCCGTAGCGCTTTCTGTTTCACCTATCTTTTCCAGCTGCTTCTCCATTGACTATCATTCCCTTTGCATTAAGTCTGGCAGGAAGAAGTTCAAAAAGGATATCTTGGTCTCCACCCCTGGTCTTCCTATCGCTGACACCTACTCCAATTCTTCCTCCAGAAAGACCCTCAGACAGACCCTCGGGCTAATCTCCTCCTCTTTGATAGGCACTTCCCTTGCCTCAACAACTTCCTCTCACCTCCTGCTGCCTCCTCATCACCCTCCTTGGCTACCTTGCCCTCTCTCGCCCCCCCTCATTTTCCCCTCCCATGGCTCCTTCCACTCAGCAAAGCATACCTCTGATCTGTACCCCTCCCTGGAAGGTCTTTAAGGCTGGCATCTTCATCTTGCAACTCGCAATTCTCGCTCTGCTGTCAAACACTCCTCTGACATCTGCCACCTCCTTGAAGAACTTGACCTTGATGTCCTCGGTCTTACCGAGACATGGTTCACGGCCAGCTCTGTCACAAGCTTTGACACACTCCTCCCTGATGGCTACAAGATCCTCTACGCACCCAGAACCTCCCGGTCTGGTGGGGGGGTAGCCCTGATCTTTCCTGAATGGATTCCTCCCTCTATCATTCCCACTCAAACCTACTCCTCTTTTGAATGCCTTGTCTGTAGGCACTCTCTCATAGCCATTCTCTTACAGTGGGTACTATCTTCCGGCCTCCTGGTCAAATCACCTAATTTCTCTCTAAGTGGGTGGGCCTCTCCTCATCCCTCCTGGCCTCTACCACTCAACTTCTCCTCCTCGGTGACCTCAATATTAATCTAGACTCTCCTTGTTCATCCTCTTTACTTTTCCAACTCTGAAATCTCTCCATTGGCTCCCAGTGGATGCAAGGATTACATTCAAAACCTCTACCTTATCCACAAGGCTTTCTGGGGCCTGGTTCCAAAATACCTCCAGCTATCCCTCTGTAACTACCTCCCCTCTCTTTGCTCCTCTACTTCTAACTCCCTGAGGGTCAGTCGTTTTTCAAAGAAACGAGCTGGGGGTAGATCTTTGTCTTCCGCTGGGGCCTCCCTTTGGAAGAGCCTCCCTGCCACCTTGAACCTTGAGAAGAACCATCTCCGGTTCCGGAAGCACCTCAAGACCTCCTGCTTTGCTTCTGCCTTCGCCTCCCTCTCCCCTGCTGATCTGTTCCCTCTCTCAGGATCGTGCACCTGGCCTACCCTCTGTCTTCCGGGCCCAGGTACCTGTTCACCCTGCCACCCTCCCACACTGCCTCCGGGCCACCCCTTGGACTGGGGTCTGTATCTGTACCCATACAGTCATCCTGCCTTTTTTTTATTTCTTCCTGCACTTATCAGACATACCCTGTCTGCTACCTTAAACCCAGCACTTTCCACTTGCTGGCTGCACTACCAGTTTGTTGTCTTTATTATTTATTTATTAATATTTATCTGTGTTCTCCTTTGCGCCGCACTTTCCACTTCTCCCCATGCACTTTTCCCCTCTCCCTCTCCCATGCACTTGCGCGTTCTCAATGTCACTGGGCCAAGTAAGATCGTTTTGTTTCTCCCCTGTTTTCCCTCCCTTGCATTGTCGTGCTCGGAAACACTTGTGTACGAGCGAGATATAAATAAAATATCAATATCAACAAAGTGGATTCAAAAAATCCACTCCACCTTTGCTACAGAAGAGTCCTTCAGATAGCTCAGCGGCAATGTGTTTGTCTTGGAAACAAGAAAACGCAGCCCAGCACAGGGTTGAATCCCGATCCTGCGCTTAGAAACCAATCTCTGGTATTTTGCGCAATATAAAAGAACAATTATAATTCTACTCCTATACCTGATTATTTTATTACAGCCAAGAATTTGAGACCATGTACAGACCGGTTCTGGACTAGTCGACAGAAAAGCTCCACACTTTAGGAACTGCGTCACACTGTAGTTCAGGTGTAAAAAGTATATATTTAATATGTTGCCCTTTCCAGATAACACGTGTTTCGACACACAAGTGTCTTCTTCAAATCAGGGCTAATCGAAACTGACATAATGTAATAGCATATATTAACAACATTATAAATTGAGGACATTGAAAAACCAAAAATCCAAACAATAACCAAAACATCCATCGTCGCATAAGTGTAAAAAAGATGCCACCAAATACCATGATACAGTTTAAAGTCACAGAAAGTCAGGGAGGGGTGAAAGGGGAGGAGGTTTAAGATATAAAAGAAAGAGAGAGAACAGCAAATAGACAAAGGCAAAATATAATTATTAGTTCGATTTATATGAATGTTTCATCTCAACATAACATGACCAGTTCTTTTCTTACACAAGGTTATATAAAGTTTTGCTCATGGGAACCTTACCTATCGTCCATATCTAGGTTTCCAATGCAGAAAAGCACAAAATATCACGGGATGAATCCCCCTATGTGAGATCAGAATGCAAATTGTGGGTTAAATGCCAGTTTATGTGCTCTGTGCTATTCCTAATGATACGAGTCTACGGCATCTTTAGCCATTACAAATCTTTGGCTGACAGAGAAAAAAACGAAGTATATGTTTGGCCTATCAAGTGCAACAAAAGGATTTAGGAAGTGTGGATCATGTAGCATGCGCAAACACGCGCACTCTAACACAGAGTCGTTCACAGACTCAAGGGGAACAACCATCACATTCAAGGACACAATTAATTGTCGCAGCAAATACATTGTATACGCCATCATATGTACATGCGAACGGATATGCATTGAAGTACTATCCGTGAGCTTAGGTCTAGAATACGAGAACACTACCATGGTATCAGTAAACTGGATACAACCTTGCCACTAGCACTACACTGGAAAACCAAACATCAATTGGATGACAAAATGAAGTTGAGGTTCATTGGTCTCAAACAGGCTCTTCTGGGGGAAAGAGGTGGAAACAGAGAAGTCCTCCTTCGCCAGCTTGAAGCCCGTCTCATTTGCAAGTTTAGAGCAACTGACTTTGGACTCAACCAAGAGCATGAGATGGGACATTGGCCCTCATTACGACCCAGGCGTTGGACCATGGTGCTAATAGCACCATGGTCCATGCCGGTAACTTACCGACTCCGCCATGGCGGAATGGGGAATTGCCGCCCCATTCCGAGGTTGGCGGGGCGGTAATTCCCCATGCCGCCATGGCCCTTCCCCATTCCCATTTTTGCCCCATAGGGCTCAATGGGACTGGGGAAGGTGCTAATTACGGCACCGTAAATTACGGTGCCGTAATTAGCTCCTAGGTCCCTTTGCAGGTTGCTTTTTTAACGCCTGCTAAAAGCAGGCGTTAAAGTGCCACCCTCAAAGGGACCTCGTAATCAGGCGTTAAGGGTTTAACGGCGCCGCCACCTTCTACGGCGCCGTTAACCCCTTAACGCCTGGGTTGTAATGAGGGCCATTTTCTCTAATTGAAATTAAGAATATGTATATTTAATACTATAAGCCAATCTATACTTGAACTACGTATGTATGGCTATACTAACTCATTCACTTTGATACACCTAATATTAATTCTCAATTCTAGTCACCTCTTTATGTTCGCTCTTATGCTAACATGTGTAATTATACTTCTAACCAGTCATGCCCGACTAGCACACAAGATATGTGTCCAGGCAGTCCCCCACGTAATGGGCTCTTTCGCTATGCTCGATGCTGTTTATGGCCCTTTCTAGTATCTGGCCATACACTTATTACAAAATACATACACTTCACTCACCAAACCTGCAGCACAAAACTAATAATAGAATGATGTAGGGACCATAGTGTCTTTTTTGCTCTACATATGTGATCACATGCATTTATTTATACAGATAAGACATCATATACTGTAATGTGCTGGACAATGGGACCTTACGATATGGTCTTTCACTTTGTATAACCCATAATATACTAAAGAAAGCTTCAACATGGCACCCAGCGTTCCGATACATAGGATGAAATATTGATCAAAATAGAAGAAGGACTTGGGTTGCCATGGCAACCAATGTATACACAGGGCAGTGCAGCCGGTTTCAAGACCAGACGGCAGGATACTTTGCATGGTACTGAGGTAAGCCCAAACAGCGGTACATGCTGGAATAAATAGGCTCCCTAACTATACAATAACACGATAATGCAGGACCGCGTGTAGGGGTGCATCCGGGCGGTGCTTGGGCGGCCGCTTTCGTAGTACCATGAGGTGCCGCAGTTGTGGTTGCGCGAAGGCTGTGCGGAGGTGCTCGCTCAACGCAGATCCGATTTGAATGTACAATAACACCGGGGTATCTAAACTTCCAGCGGAAACCAGTATACATATATTTATGTGGTTTAATGAGTACGTATACAGCAAAATCGTTTGACTCTCTAATGTTCTGTATATTCAAATAGCGAAAAGCAATTTGCATATTTTTAAGTGGTTTTAGGAGTATGAATACAGTGTAATCGTTAGACTTTCTCATTTTCTGTATATCCATTTACCTTCAATAGAGCAAACATATACTTTGTTTTTTTCTCTGTCAGCCAAAGATTTGTAATGGCTAAAGATGCCGTAGACTCGTATCATTAGGAATACCACAGCGCACATAAACTGGCATTTAACCCACGATTTGCATTCTGATCTCACATAGGGGGATTCATCCTGTGACATTTTGTGCTTTTTTGAATTGGAAACCTAGATATGGACGATAGGTAAGGTTCCCATGAACTAAACCTTATATAACCTTGTGTAAGAAAAGAAGTGGTCATGTTATGTTGAGATGAAACATTCATATAAATCGAACTAATAATTATATTTTGCCTTTGTCTATTTGCTGTTCTCTCTCTTTCTTTTATATCTTAAACCTCCACCCCTTTCACCCCTCCCTGACTTTCTGTGACTTTAAACTGTATCATGGTATTTGGTGGCATCTTTTTTACACTTATGCGACGATGGATGTTTTGGTTATTGTTTGTATTTTTGGTTTTTCAATGTCCTCAATTTATAATGTTGTTAATATATGCTATTACATTATGTCAGTTTCGATTAGCCCTGATTTGAAGAAGACACTTGTGTGTCGAAACACGTGTTATCTGGAAAGGGCAACATATTAAATATATACTTTTTTCACCTGAACTACAGTGTGGCGCAGTTCCTAAAGTGTGGAGCTTTTCTGTCTACTGTTTTTCCAAGGGGTTGGGGTATGGTCCCCCTTTTTCTGCCCCGCACTAACTGCGGCACAATCCCAAATTGTATTAGGAACCAGGCGCATGGGCTTATAAATTGGTACAAAAAAAAAGAACTTTTTTACGGTTCTGGACTAGGTTGCAGCAATATAGGATGGACCCCACACTCCTGAAAACAATTATTAATCTCTATATCAATACTTACACCCCAGAAAAATAGGATTTGAGTGCTAGAAATGTGAACTCCTTCAGACAGCCATAAGAGTAAAACAAGGTTGTCTCATGGATCCAGCATTATTCAAGCTTTTTACGAAGGACTTGTGAGTAACTGTTATTCCCCTGCTGCATGCAGATGACTTTATGATATTGGCAAGACAAGAACAACTGCCTAGAGTAAAAAACATACACCTAAAACAGTGCAATAAGGGGATCCAAGCAAAAAAAGGAAGAAAACATGACTTTCATAATCAACAGAAAGATGTTTGGAAAATGTAAAATCTTACCCGTACGTGAGCCTGATTATGACTAATTAACATAATTGAAAGACCCATCACTTCATCATTTTCGTAAAAAAGGAAAAGCGGCAAAGCATGATAAGCAATTTGCTGGAAGATTGGGATCTAATTCTTCAAGTCGCATGAAGTTGTTGATGTCAAAATAGGATTTCCTATCGGGCACTTATATGAGGTGATACGAAGGGGGTAGAGATGATTGCTCTTTTTGGAAGAACATTTAGGAAATGACTCCAAAATTTATCCCAAGCATGATCAACAGTAACTCTCGAAAAAGGCCTTGCATATACTTCCATCGTGAGTCGATTAAGATGTGCCCCAACGCTGTTTTCCTTCAAAAGACGCATACGTATGGAGGACAACCTTGTAGACCGCAGCTGGAAAGAATTCGCTAGAGAAGAGCACAACTCGAAGAGCCGAATAGCCTTGCAAGTAACACTGCACCTAAAAGAGGTCGAAACTCCCGGGCTGCAAAATTAAACAACAAAGGCAATCCTGAAAAGGAGCTTGCAAGCAACCAGAACATTGACTAAAAAGAAGACATGTAATGAATGCTAGGAATCTCGCTTGAATGCCATTTAATCCGATTTTCTATCCTCACAAATATCTCAATCTTACCCCCTGAACCTCACCTTTTTAAAAGCAATTAGAGTGTCTACAGAATAACAGTTTACAAGTGGCCAAGATTAAGAAGAAAAATGGCGAAGACTTAACACAGGTCTGCTCATGTGATATGAGTGCCAAAGAAACCTTAGTAACAAATGAGGGAAAGAATGCCTATGGCCATGATGAGCTGCACTGTAACCAGGCATTTGAAAGAGATAATGGCCTCCGCTACCACCGAGATCCCAACATAACAGAAATAATTCATGAAATAAACGTTCTCCCCATCTGAAAACTCAAAAGGGAAATCCAATAATATAGGAAAATCCACACATGAAAGGGGTAATTACAATTCATCAAGGAAAATAATGTAAGAAATCGAGTCATTCCATTTCAAGTTCATCAGGCAAAGATGAATAGATTTAGGATTATTCGTACTTAGACAAGCTTACTCATGTAGAAGTGCTGTTGTATTCTGCTTTCATGTTATCTTCTTGTATTTTTAGTCTTCTTTTTCTTTTGATAAATGACTTATATTAAAAAGCTTTTGACAGACATCTTTCAAATCCAAAATGGTAGCAGCCTGCACACTATCCCGTATAACTTTAAAATCTAAAACTCTAAAACTATAGATTTAGTGTTTACTTCCCAAAAATAATGAAAGATCTGCGCAAGCGAGAAAGCTCTAAAATACTCAGCCTAAGCTAAGGCTCCTCCGTAACAAATAGGGGTCTAACCTCCTCCATTATCCACCTAGCCTTGGGCTGGGTGATCGGCTCACTGCTGTTTCCTCTCTTGGTTCCTTAACGATCCATCGCTGAAGATGTGCCTGCCCTCTTCCTCCACCTTTGTTAGCTCCCTGCTACCGTGTATTGATCCCATGCACTCTGATTCTCTTGCTGTTTTCTTCTCCCTGTGGCTTGTAATGCACAGGAAGTGGCAATACTCAGGAAGTGGCAGGCCGTTCTTGGAGCTAACAGCTTAAAGGCCAAATGAACAGGCCCAAGCATAACACGTGCTTTTAACAAGGGATAAAATCCTTCACCCTGGCTAGTAGCACCCTGGCATAATGTCCTCTGGGAAGACATTACACATTGAAACCTTTAATTTTCCAATTTCTTTCCCTTTTGTTCCAAAATAAATTCAAAACACCAATTTTACTTTCCTTCACTTTTCAACTATCCCCTACACCCTTCGCGCTTCTGCATCCTAAGCCACATTCTCACGATAGAATTGGGCTATTATGTAGGGTCTTCCGCTTGGCTCCTGCTGGGGTCTGAATGGCAAATGAGTATGCGTTCCGCATCCCTAGTGCTACTGGTTTGCGAAAGCCTTTTTAGAGAATTTCTCTACAGTGCGTATACAGAGACAACATCAGGCAGCATATCAATCAAAAAGAATTACATAAGTAAAAACAGGCCCATGACAATCATGTAAATCTCATTTCATTAATGAAGTCATTTATAATGGAATATTAAAATATTAAAAGAAATGTCTGCTGAGCCATACCTTCCATCTTAAAAGTAGCTGTGTTGTGAGGGCATAGTTAACTCATATTTACTTATTCAATTTGTGCACAATTTCCCCAGACATCATCTAGACAGAATTTCATGTGCCAGTACAGCAAGTTCATGAAGGCAAATGCAGCTCCTCTGTGTTTAAGGGAGTAAGTCATCTGACAATTTTTAAAATGTCATCTTCCATGCAGCATGTGTTTGTGAAGTGGATCGAAATATCTTAGAGATATGCATTATCACTCTTATGTCCTGCGCTGCTTTGCTGGTTTAAACATAAATTGATGACCATGTTAAACTTTCAAGGCAAAGTTCCTAACTGGCCAGCTAGGAAAAGCTTTAGAAAATAGGTCTACAAAATCTTTGCATATTTGGATTGTCCACACCCTGGTTCAGGCCTAGTACACAGAGACTGCTCCACAGAAGATCGTTTTCAAAGTCCTCCAATTTGATATTGCAGCAAAAAGCTGCACTTCCTGAGCATGTTGCAATATTACTAAAAAAACAGAAGCTCCTTCAGTCTGTGCATCTCTTTCTTCAAAGTGTTCAATCCTCTGATTGGTCGGATTACTGTGGAATCCATGGATGTAACTGCAGACTACATTTCATTAAAGACATTCTGTTCTGCCGATAAACGAGCAAGGGGAGCACTTGAAGGATGCTCTTCCCTACAGTCTTTCTTAGGAATAGAAGCCTGAGGAATCCTTCCTATGAGGATATCCGGTCTCATTGAGTTTTTCTTACATAACATTTGTTTATTTTCTAGGCCATCTGATGCCGTCAACCGGAAGCTTTCAATGGATAAAATTTACCTCGTTGACTCTGGTGGACAGTACATGTGAGTATTTTTTGATGTTACATTAAATTAATGGAAGTCATTGCAATGGTTAAAAATTACATCTAGAAGTTCATTGTTTAGTATCAACAGCAAACGTACATATAGCAAAACATAATGACCCGGAACATCATTTGGGGAACTGGAGCAACTTTTCAGTATGCTGATGTCCTCATTTAAGATTAGTGTTATTAATGTTCATAAATCAGATGATATAATATGATATGATATGGCATTTGTAACGCGCCTATACACAAGTGTTTCAAGTTTACACAAGTGATGCAATATTAATTTCATTTCCAACACAACCATGTAGTTTAATCAAATATTTTGTCAATGATATGGTCATCCATGTAGTGACTAATACATGTATTAAATGAATAAATGTATGCATTTACATGATCCTTCTGGTGGGGAAGGAAAACCACTGCTTGAACTTGGCTATGCCAATTTAAATGCAAAAACATCCCAATGGATAAGAATAATTCAAGAAAATGGGCAATAACTCAGTCAACGTAATGTAATGATTCTAAAGCTGTTTCCCTTTCAGCAAACTGGGTATGTACAAAACAGAAAAGTAAAGCAAGAAAGAAATGTCAATGGACAACTGATCCACTCATTATAATTATCACTACTGTTCCTACGTTTTGAGAGTTTAAAGCACTGAAAGTTTCAGCATACGATGCATATAATGGTTTATTGTACTCTTTTCCCAAATCTTTTTTTTTTAAATGATAATTAAAAATGTCTTTGGTTGTGATCTTGGTGAATGTCTGGAGTCAATTTACGCCACAGTTTGTGCCCTTGGGTAGAAAGGGATATAGATACAGCTCCTTCTTGTTTTGTTCATGTTTCCCCAGTGCCATTGTGAAAGGTAAACTGGAGCTGTTTTCCATTAATATCTGTGTGTTGTTCATAGGATATTCTGATTTATATTATTGCTGTTTGTACAGGAACCATTTGGGCTGCCAGGGAGACAGGCAACTTGAAAGCAACGTGGCTGCCAGGATTGCCCCGAAATCTAATGCTAACTTTTGTGTCTGTTTGGAAACAGAGGTTGTTATCTAGCAAATATTTTTGAAAGGTTGTTAGAAAGTTTGAAATGTTGTTGTTACTTATTGGTTTGGTTTCATACACTTGTTGAATATAATTTGCATAACGTTTGAAGGAGTCAGTCAAGTGTTCAAGGAAGGAGGCCATAGGTGGCAAGTATGAAGCACTCAGGAGATAATGATGACATTGTGGACTGGAAAAAGTGTCGGGTTGAGCCTGGATCTGAAATGACTTGCTTGTACCCCGGTCAAGCTCATGTTCCTCTGGGAGCCACTCATAGTTCTCCAGATGGTCTGTAGCATTGTAAGCAGAGTCCTGTAAACTGTAGGCCCAGGGAGTTCTAGCAAAGCAGGATTTCGCCTAGTGAAAATAAAATCTCATGCTCTTGGATCATGACCTTCCCTGTGTTAGGCCTTTAGATCTATGAAAATATTAAAACACCTTAATTTATTATGAGCACTAAATGTGCAGTTACATAGAATTGCATTTATAAGGTGTACAAACTCATTAGAACTATTCAAAACTATTTGGAAACAGTAAACATTCTCTGCATTGTTTTGTTTTATTATGTCTGGTGATATTTTATACTTTTCTTTGAAGCACACTTAAATTGGGATTATTTTATGCTTCTTTAGAGTGAACCATATTTATCAAACAAAAGACAACTGCCCAACAATATATTTACATAGACAACATGGGCCCACAGTTGTCCCTAAGGTTTTATTGGCTGTTTATACATTTCTGAAGACTATAAAATCCTGGGATTTGTTAGAGTGATAAGAAATTGTGTTCCTTTTACTAATATGCACATATGGGGTGTTCATTGTTACAATAAAGATTTACTTTTGCAAGTTGAAGTCAGTGTTAAATCTAAGCTCAATTGTTGAGTGACTAGGAAACCATTTAATTACATTGTTTTAAAAACCCTTTCCCGTTCTACTTTATCTGCAGGTTGATCAACAGATGTTATAAACTGAACAATCATTTAAGAGATAGTGCTTATTCTTTTGATATTTAAGGCAAGATAAATTGTCCTGTTTCTGTGTTTCTTGTACGCCTGTAATAACCATTTTCTCACAATTGAGACTCTCCCGGAGCAAAGGTAGAGCTCAGCTACAAACCAGTATCATTTGTTTTTTCTTCATATTGTCACATATGTTCCTCAGGTGATCTTTCATGCTCTTTCCCTGAAGAAAGGGACCTTCCTCATGGCGAAGATACAAGACATGTACTTTTACCTGTGGCTTTTATTTTGACATTTTACCCTCTACGAACCCTGAACCCTTTGGCTGAGGCATATCAATGAAAGTGTTAAACACAAAATGGCTTTATCCCACCAAAATAAAAATGAGTCACTGTTAATTGCTTTTCCCTACTTCTACTGCAACGCATGAATCTAAATGCAGCATGCACGTACTCTGAAACCAGCACCTTTTTTTGTCAATGGGAGAGTGTGGATTTCATTCAGTCTGTATTTTAGTATGAGCACATTTTAATTTGTAGGTTATTGATGACAAAGAAGATAGTCATTCAACTCTTTTGTTCATCAAGTATGCCATGAAGGCGTCAAGAATCACTATTTAGTATTTTTACGATATATATTTAATACATTTTAGTTCAATTTAGCAAACTTAAGTATTACCATTCAATAAAACATTCTTCAATGCTTTGATGTTCTTCCTAGAAATGCTATCTCACCCCTTTCAGTGTATCTCTCACTAAACATCATAATTGATTCCAAAACAATGATGTTGCAATTCTAATCATCTCAGAAATTAAACATCTTTGCTTGTGGCTTCTAGAAGCAATCAATACATAGCATGAGCTGTCAATCTAAAAGCAAAGTTCAAACGAGCCTACATTGTATACTTCTTAAAAAATGGCTTCTAAAACATATCACCCTCTAAACTATTTCTCAAAATCGATTGCATCAGTTCGGTGCAACGACAAGTGCAGGCAGCACTCAGTTGTTTCAATTTAGATTACGTCTGGCCTAGGCCTCCTCATTAAAAAGACAGTGTTTATCTAAAAACATAGCAAACTGCATAGCACAAAGCAAACACTTATCAAAAAGTGCTGTACTTTTAAATTCACTATCAACTACGAATGGGCACAGGAACATTTATTTATTTGAAATCTGAATAGCACCTGTCTTACTTTGGAAACTGGCAGAACAGAATCTTCTGACCCTTTGATTCAGACTAACATAGGATAAACGTAGGATAAACAGAATCATATGCTTTTTAATCTAAACATCTTGTGCTAATTTTCGCTTAAATTGGCATACTGAAAAGTGAAGGAGCTTGGAATTCCATCGGAACCATCTAAGAATCATTGCCATCCGCACACCCACCAGCTGATCCTCAAAAGAGACCTTTGTCCACCTGCCAAGCATCTGGAAATTCAGCGTGTTCTAGCCCTATCTCAGCATCTCATTTTGGATATATACACAATTAATCTTTACTCTTATCTCTGTGTGCAGGTTGGACAGGACAGTGTTTAAAAAAGAGAGGGTATTTAAAGCCATTAGATCAAAACATACGTTATTTGCTATAACTCTGGAAGTTCTTTGGGGCCTGTTTGGATTTTAGAAAACTAAATTTGCTATGGAAATTGTCAATGATGGAATATTTTGTCTAAAGTGCACCTGGGGATCATTGTGATAGACTTTCTATCTGTTTTGCAAAAGTCTGCTATCTGCCTTTAAACCTAAGCAAGGCTTATTTACATTCTCTGTGATGTTTGGACTTAGCAGTGGTGTTGCACATCTCTGAGGTGCGAGCCAAAAACCACATGAATGATCTGGCCCTTATTACTGTACTGTGATAAAATAGACATTTCTCATCGTACAATAGAATCCAATTTGCATCAACATTTGATACAGTTTAATATGTGTCTAATTGCTACCTTTAAGCTATATGGACATGTAGTTGTATTATACAGGTTCTGCCTTTCTAAGTGCAAGTCTTGTAATGGCATGCAGTGAAATAATTAAGTTCTTTGGAACCCCCTGCTTTTCCAAGTGTGTTTAGGCGGTTGGTACAATTCCTGCCCTTCTAAATTTGTGCCGGTGTTGGCACAATTCCTGCCTTCTTTGCTCTTTCTATTTACAGCGAATAATTGATTTTCTATAATTCTAACTTTGCAAGTGTTTACAATTCTAACCCTACCAATCAAATGAGCCTTGCCAAACCATTAATTTGAATTGCATATAAGAAGACACATATTTGCTTTACTTTAAGCTAAATGATACCCAGGTATTCTGAATAGCTCCTACTGTTCAAATGTTGTATTTTAGGGACATCAATGGCTTGCTTTACTGCAAAAGTTGATTAATATGTATTCCTCCTCAAAAACAGTCATAATCTGTAAAACGCTGCCTTGGACAGCTGCCGGGCTCAGCCCAATATTATTGCTTCAAAAAACAAAAATTTGTAAAGATTTCTAAAAACATAATGTTCGGAGTGTTTGTAGTGGTACTATTGGATAAGCTAGTCTTGATTATGTCAATGACAAAGAAAGAGGAAAAAACATTTTCATCACTTTTTATCACACTCCATAGGTTAGTGGAGTAGAAGCCAGATTGGTAGGTCTGTAGGAGGTTGTTGGAGTTGATGTGTGCTTGAGGTTGAGTGAATATAGCTATTTTGAGGGTCTTACCGAAGAATGGAGGGTGTGTGATGGGACAATAGTTGCTGGGGGTCATTGGGAACACTGATACAATGATAGTTTCCAGCATAGGTAAATTGTTTTCTATTCTGATTATTCCTTGTCTGACATATCCAGGTCAGGCTTAACATAGTAAAACATATGTGGGTTGTTTGAGGCTCACACTTGAGGTTTAATTCCAAATTGGAGCAGAGTTGCAGGTAAACATTTTTTAAATATAACCATCTAGAAATAGATCTAAGCTAAAAATAGTTCTAGAAGCAATGATACATTTTAATCTGGGCTACAAAAAGGAGCACTACTTTGGTCTTCCTGTCTGCCAAAACCTCTGCTTACAGGCTGCCGTAAATGCCACAAACGTCATCGAACCTCAGCATTCAGTCAAAGGATCTGCTGGGTATCCTTGAAATGGAGATATTTTGTTAAATCATGTGCTTAACATATAAATTCCTATCTCTGTCAAAATATCTCACCAGGCAAACATGTCTTATTGATCTTCTTGTAAGGACCCTATCTGGATCCTATGAGACCTTACAAAAAGCGTATTTAAATATTATACAAATTCAATAGGCATTAGGATGTCATATAAGTTCTTAGCATTTCAAAACCAAACAAGATTCGCTTACTTTCTAATAAGATCCTTATCGGACTGGTGTATGGGATTATTATACCCCAAAGTGCACAGTGATTTATGTAGGGATGTGTCAAAATAGCTGTGTGCAACTAGTGGCTTCGAAGTTGCTGGACCTTCCGTGCATTGCATATAAGAGCCAGGTGGGTTCCCCTTTCCGATTTCCTAGTGTGGGACAGTCCAATGGGTGTACTCTGGAGTCCATTTGGGAAATTCAACTAAATGATGGAACCTATGGATTCACGCTTAATGTGCTGAAGTCTTTTATAGAAGCAAAAGCAGTAAATATATGAAAGATGGCAGTCACGTGGAGGAGTAGCAAATACGCAGCCCTTTATTTGTGTGCTAGTGTGATGACCTCCTCAGTTTCCCATGACAAATATTTCCCTGTGGGTAAAGCTATGATAGGCTCAACCCTGCTGTGCTCCCATTCCAAGTATATAGCTCCTCTACCTCGTGGTCTTGCAGTGCCTCTGTCTCCTTCAAGCATCTCCTGGACCACCCTCCCAACCACTGATCTGCCCTCAACTGAAATGCAATTGCCTTAACCCATGTGTGTTTAATGTCCATTTAACAACAGGATTTGAGGGTGGGGGATCTTAGCTTTGGAAACATTTTTTACCATTTTAATTGATTTAAGGAAAAGGTGTCAGCATTCTATTGCAAGACAGCATTGGCAACCTTATTATTGTGTTGACAAATCAGCACAAGTGAACGTTTTGCACCAACATTTTGTATTTTGGTTTTGGTACCTGTGAACATTGTTTAAGAGCAGAAGAATGCACATATGACAGTATTCCGGTCATTTCGGAATTGGTGCTGATGCAACACAGGTGGTAATTATGCCAGTAGTAACCATACTGTGCTATGTGGAGTGTCACTGTAGGAGCCATTTTGGAAAGCATCTCATGCTTCTCATTCTTCCACAGGGAGGGAACAACTGACATTACGAGGACAGTGCATTGGGGAACGCCAACAGATTTTGAGAAGGTAAATGTCTGGTTTTCCACAATTTAGTTTATGGGAGCTGGAGTACATGTTTCTTCCAATGACAACTCTGATTAATGCATGTTAAACATGTTGCAAACTTGTAATAGATATGCCTATAATCCTTTACAAAACTAGGTGATATGCAAAAAGTGAGAGCTTGGCTCGGCTCGGATTTGGCTCTCCATTCACACAGACTCTAGTGACGAGCCAGAGCCTGACATGTGGCTTACGTAAGGTTCAAGCCTTCATTGTCTTACCCATCTTTGGTATTTACAAAGACGCTTTTACGTAGGTGTGCACCAAAGTAACAGCATAGGTCCTGGTGCATCATTTTATTTTTAAAGTGCGTAAACTAAATAGATATGTTGGGGGTAAGAGCTATCGGTTTAAAAAAGTGCGGTATTGGAATTTCCCCATTGGTGCACAGAAAACAAATGAAGCTCTAGCACTCATGCTTTAACATTGTTACTAATGCATACCGGTGTAATAGCACCGAGGTAAAGACAGTGAAACGTGCAGAGTCTGTGCAATGGAAACAGTGCCAAGTTTTCCTTCTATAAGACTGTACACAATTGAAATAAAATAGATATGTGTTCAAGACTGTTGCAGTTAATGGAAAGTAGTGTTAAGTGTTTTATAAATGAACATTCCGAATTCAGATTTATACAATGAATTTTGACGAGCATTCTGTGTTTCATGTCTGCATTTTAAACTCTTTAATTCGTTTTCTTTTGCTCCGTTACACAAAGGATACCTACACCCGAGTCCTAATAGGAAATATTGCCCTGACTACCCTGGTGTTTCCATCAGGGTCATCTGGTAAGCATGCTTTACATTCTGATTCATCTTGCACAGGGAGTGAATGTAAGTGAATTAGTGAGTATTCATAGTATGGAGATCGCTGTGTCTGTGTGTGTGTCCCTGTGTGTGCATGTGCGCGTGCGTGTGTACACTCAGTGAACAAACTTTAGTTAAGAAACAGTTAAGGGGAAGCAACGTATCACAATAAAGCCCATGTAATCTGGCGGGTGTTGGAAATGACACTCAGAGTGCTACTTCATGTCATTCATAATGGCATTTTGTTATGTCATTGTTGACACAGCCCACTGGAGTGTCTGTTTTGTAGTTCGAGATGGTGTATCTATGTAGGGTAATCCTTTCACGCAGCTCCTAGCAGGGCCCAGCTGCATACTTTCCTTGTGTGCATTTTATTCACTGGATGAGGTATCCAGCGTGGATGATATGCCTTTGTATGCCTTTGTATCTGTATTGTTCAATAATGTGTTGTTGTTATGGCAGATGTGGTGTAGATGTGCTGGCACATTTTGCATCTCCTGATGTTGCATCAGTACTTTTCAGGCCCTCTTTGATTCTTGATCTACTGGAGAGGTACAGCCCACCACAGACTGTGCTAAGTTTCTCTGTTGATTGTATGCAATTTGGGGAGATTCTCTGATGGTGTCTCTCAGCTCGTCATCCCTGCTAAATATTGGTTTTAGGTCCTTAACAATCCTAATCAGTTGTGTTTACAAGGAGCAGGAGGAGAGGAGGACAAGACGGGGTGATGCGAATAAACGTGGATATCATTGGTGGCAGACATTTAGTTTGCATTCTAAAACCCAAGCAATACACAGTTCTAACAATGAGTAACAATCAAGGTCTGATATGTTTTGCTGTTCATCTATGCAATGGCTCAATGAACAATGCCTTCCTGAGTCTGAGATAGTTGGAGAGCTTTGGGAAGCTTGTGCCAACGTTTTTGGCCTCAGAAACAGAGCATCTAAGCGTTTCCTCTGGTAGCTCGGTTGGGTGGATCTGTTATTGTAGAAAAGTAAAAGATTTCAGGCGGGACGCATCAATGGAGCCGCTACAGCTCTTCAGGTATTACACAGTGCTTTGAAGTTCAATCCGTAAGGCCTTTGGGGTATGTTCAGGTTTGCCTAGACTCAGGACAAGACAGGATGCTCTATTCTGCACTTATGGTAATGGCAGAATGTCTTCCTTCCACCGACCTCTCTTACAATAGTGTAGTTTCAATAAAATTCAGGCCCTCACTCTTAGATGGCTCCATATGTTTCATGACTGCTTCCCAGTGATTGCTCTAGTTACTATCACAGGTACAATCATTGGCCAGATATCATGATCATTCATTCATTGCTCATGTTTCCATCAAGATGTTGATGCTGCCCTCCTGATTATTGTACGATATGATTTGCTTTTGCTCACTTACACATGTCACTACTAGTGTGCCTGCTCTCTGGTCTGAAGCACACAGTGATCAGTCCATTATTAGACAAAATGTCATAACAAATAAAGGAATGCATTAGAAGTACAATTAATGTAACACATACTAAAGTTTCAGAGATTGAAGCATTTCCTGCCCTTGTTGGCCTGCTTTCATTATAACTTGTGTTTATTTATATGAATTTGGAAGCAGGTAGATTTGTAGACACTGAGAATAGCAATGGGTTAATTGATTTAAATTAGATACAGGTGAACATGCAAAACTTGCGATTTATAGGAAGATGTCCTTTTTCATTTTACCAGTAACGAAAGTCATTAACACATCATTAATCAAATCAATAGAATGCATTCATGATCGCGTGAGACGGTTAATGAGATTTGACCATCCACAAAACGGAGTGTGCGATTGCTTTTGTCTTTTATCATGTTCAAACTTATTTTTATTCATCCTTTTGTCCCTGGCCACAGGAATAAATCTGGAGTCCTTTGCACGACGAGCATTGTGGCAAGCTGGGCTGGACTTTGGTCACGGAACGGGCCATGGAATTGGCAATTTCCTCGCTGTCCACGAGTGTATGTTCTTTTTCTGCCTTTCAGTTAGAGGGAACCATCTCATGGACATATGCATGTATCTGACTTTAAGAACATGATTTCTACAGGGGCTTCAGCCCCTGTCATCATTAGTCAAATTTACCTGCAGCCTTATCAAGCAAGTAGGGTAAATGTAATTTCAGTGGTATTAAAAATAAATGCCTATTCATAGCCAGTGATTTTAAAAAAACATTCATGGCACAAATCCCTCGTTGGGCCATTAGAAAGAGTTATGAATCCTAGACGTCAACAAATCTCATCAAATGGTGCCCAACATTTAATCAATTTCTCTATTTTCCAAAAATGATTTAAAAACGAATGTAGATATTAAAAAAGTCAGACATTTATGGGGAAGGAAGTTAATATTTGCAAATATGGAATCAACTGCCACAATATGCATTTGGCCTGAACATTTGAAAATAAGTGTGCAACTATACTAAGAAATGTTTACTTGTTGTGTCTGCCAAAAAACATGTTTTTGATCAAAGAAATGTAATGCAACTTTTTTAGCACTCACCATATTGCAAGTATGGTAGTACATTTCCTGGATAAGTATTGCTATGTTATAAGGTGGTATAATGCATCCATACTCCCCAGAGGTGGAAGTAAACATTTTAATAAATCTCCAGGAGTTTTTAAACATTTCAGTATAGCACAGAGGAGAGTATAGACGCTTCCTTTCGGTACATGGAAACAACTTCTTCCATACAGGAAAACAACCTTTTGTCTAAGGTCTCTCAAGGGAAGTGAAAAAATGTATTTCGTATACTCTCGTTCTCAACGCCTTTCACATGTAATGCTTCAAATAGAATACAAACTTTTGGGCATTAATACAAATGTACAAACCTCTACTGTACACAATCCTCTGATAGAAAAATAATATTCCAAGTGGTTTAGTACAGTACTGTATTGTGCAGTTCTTGTGGATTACAAGCGGTGGTCATGTCAATGCCCCTCAGCATGACTTCTCCTAAAATATCTGCCCAAACTGTAAGGAGAACTTTAATCGCCATACTCACAGTGGTGTCCTTCAATGGGCGCTGTTGTCATTTTGCACCAGGGGGTGGCACGACATTGCATCCAAATGTTTTTACATATTTTGGCCATCTTGATCACCTCAAAGAATAATATGATAGGGTGCTCTAGTTTTTCTTATGTCCCTAACCCATTTTACAGCTACATAATTACAGAATTTGTCTAGTGATCCAGGGTGTGTCCTTACTAAATCTGGGGCTAGGGACACGCGTAGCTGTAGATTCAGGTTTTCCAATGAGAACTGTTGTTTTACTGCTGAAAGAGATGTACCTAAAATCTTCCCTCCTCTGCAAAAATCAGTGCCTATCCATTAGAAAATGACAATGTTTTTAACACAAAAAACGGTTTTTGAATCATATGTGGTAACTTCTTTGGGCCACCCAGAATGAAAACTCACATAGGTTTTCAAAAATGTTAACTAAGGAGCAGGGTATGTCCCATGAAATACCTGTTCCCCTCTGTAAGGGAAGAGGCTTGGGGTCCCCATATTGAATGACTATCTCTGTTGGGACTAACAAATGTCCCAAACACCTAGCCTAAAATTTGCTAGAGATGTGTAGACAGAGATTTCCATTATGGTTTAACAGAAGTTGAACACACATCAGGCTAGTGTGCAAATGTTGCATTGCATGTATTTACAAAAGGTGTTTTTCTTGATGGTATCGTGTTTCTCGGTTAGGTAATACACACAAATTCAAAAGAGAGGGTACAGGCAAGGTCTGAAGAATCATAGAAAGTTTTCCTTGTTAGATGAATATGTAAAGGCCCTTTATAAAGTAAAATTGAATGACCTGCAGCATTTGGTAGATCAGGCCGACCGAATCCCTGGCTCCATTTTGGCTTTTGAAAACGGTGATCTATGATCCATGATTGTTTGACACTGAATGATGTGTCCCATAAGTAGTAAAGGGTGAAGAAAAGGAAGGTTTACTTGTGCTTCATCAAGTTTAGTGCAGCCTTTGATTCAGTCATTCTTAATAATCTCTGGACCAAACTTGATAACTAGAGTATTCCACTAACGCTGCTTCAAATCATTGTAGTGGTCCACTTTAAACCTGTGTGTATGTTGTTTGGGCATAGTGGGAATGCAACCCGGCTCGGCAAGCCAACTGGGGCATAACGCAGTAAGCAAATGGCCCTTTGGGTGTGGTGCATGCAATGGATGGGGATGCAGAATAACTCTGCCACCAAATAATCGAACCAACTCAGGAAGAGGGCAAAGGTGTTTTATTAAAAATTATCTAAAACAGGGAGTTACAATGGACATCAACAGACGTACGCTCGAGCTCTCAGTGCATTTCTCCTAAAACATCTTTATATGCAAAAAATATGTCAGCTGTGATGTCATACTTCATGGCAAATAAAAAAAAAAAACCTATGAAGAGTTGTGATACATTCAAGAGGAACATCTAAGGGCTGGGATTGTGATTGGATATCTACTGTCAGGTGGACAACTTATGGCTACCTCTAAAACATGTTATCTTCAACACTATTAAGTACACAGTATAACATTGGCTCTCAAACCATAATGTCCTCCATTATACGGCCCTCTATAATTGGTTGGCACACTTGTGCCATGTATGGAACATATGTTTCACTTAGCAGCACGTAAGCTCAGGCCCAGGTGCCAGGAGGTGAACTTGACTTTCCCTCCCTGCCCAATTAGCCTAACATCTCTCATCACCCATGCCTTCTGCCTTGAAGATTGTCTTTGAACTTGGCCTTGCAAAGTATTCTTGTCTATGAAATATATGGGAGTACAGGCATTCACTGTCGTTGTTATAGGACTCCACGCTCAATTCGATTTTCATCCAAGGCTCATGTAACAGGAGACCACGATTTGGTCCATCTTGCAGCATTTAAATATCTTAAATTAATAAAACTTGGCATGCTTGGTGGTCTTTCTTTGCACCTTAACAAAGGATGATTCAGCTTTGCACATTCACTGCCTTTAAAAATAGATAACCCACGTTGGCTGCCTCAGCTTTGGCACTAGGCCAGACAGCCTCGCCATTCATTTCCACAATCTCAACTTATTCTTGCTGCGACACAGTTCTCGCCTTTTCTCTCCATGGGTCCTGGCTTACTAAATTCATGACACCGATGTCCAGTTTCTATACAATGGTGGCTTTGCCTGTAGTATATTCACTACATATAGCCAGCTTCTAAGATTACTTAATCTACTTGTCTTACAGCATCTGTAGTTATTAAATGGCAGGCATTGTCTGCAGTGCTTCGCACACGTGCAATCTTCTTTATGCATATGAAAGTTTACTTGATTCTTAACGTAATCATCAATTTCCACAAGATCCGTACATTCTCTTCAGCCAGTATTCTCAGTGCGTCACGCTCGTCCTTCATGGCGTCACCAGCTCCTCTTTTTGCTCCTTTTCATATCCCATCAGGGTGTTCCTCCCTCAGATTGTCATCTTTTCAGGGATACATTTTATAGGGATTTCTCAGAGGATACCTTCTCTCAAACACTCGCTGTGGAACAACTGCTGGTGTTAAGCACAATCTCAGGCTTCCAACATATAGGAGGTAGGGGGCAGGATTTCCTGCAGATGCATGTAACTGCTCATCTACATTCCCCCCTCTGGTTGAGTTATCGAGCACCTCTTCAATGGTCTCCACATCTTGATATTTTCTTTTGAAGAAGTGCTTATTTAAAGTCCAGACAGATCTTCATCACCCCCCCTCACGGTGCCGGCTGATTTGACATGCTCATCTATACTCCAGGTCATGTAGTCACACTGTCCATTCGGATTACAATCAACCCATCGTCCCACATACTTCTTATGATTCTTTGGATACAGGAACATCATTCCTTCAGATGCTACAATGCTGGCCTCTATGTATTTTCTGACATCTTCATCAGTCAATTCCTTGGGTCCAAACCTAGATTCGACATCGATCATGCTCTTCAATCCTACCGCTTTCTGTGCCGTCTTCTTGAATTGGGCGATCACTAGCCTGATTACACAGAATCCAAAGATCAGCATCACCAACATTTCTCCAAAATGCTACAATTATGGCCTCTGTCAAGGTCCTATTCTTGTCATTGTGAGAAGGTATGAATGTGCAACATGATGGCCCGATTTTGGCACAAACTCCCCCTTCCATCACTGCGATCATATCAAAGACATTTCAGTTCTGCAGGGTCATTAGTCGAATGGTCGTATGGCCGTCAGCTCTTCTTTGATAGCATTGAATCCCTTTATGGTGGTGTTGATTGTTTGCAGAAGCTCCCATCTCCTAATCTGCAACCACTTGGCAATGGCCATCGCCTGGATCCCAGGCATGAATATAGTCCTAAATATTGAAGCAGTCTTGCTGAACAACCTGTGTTAATAAGGAATGGCGTCATATGCTTCTATTGATTTGGCTGAGAAGTAATTCCCTCTTCTGGTTTGATTGAGAAATTCAAACACGATCTTCTTTTCCTCAAATGGGCATCTACTTTTGGAAATTCTCCAATTTTCAGGTCACTCTGAGAAATCACTAATGCTGGAACATGAATAAGCACCAAAGAGCATGTTCCTCCCCAATCCCTGGGCAGCTTCATGTAGGCCCTAGACCCACAAGCCCAATATCGATCCATCAAAACAACTGTCCCTGCTCCCATCCTAGAAATGTCAACTGTAGTTATGCAGCCTTTGTTATCTCCCACATGCTTCTTTCTGTGTCTTCGGAAGCACAATGTCGCATTCGCCAATGGGATCACAACCAGTGGACCTGACTCACCTTCTACCCATGTCAGTAGTTTGGCATGTTTAGCCCATGACTTCAAACATTGATTGGTCACTCTCTGCACATATTCTGGCTTCAGTAGATGAGCTGCACTGGACATCATTCCTCCTTCTCATCCCTTCTTGGACTTCACTCGTCTATAGACTAACACTTGAATTTGTTCCCAGCATCCAGGTGATCCAGCTATTTCTGTTACATCAGAGCAATCCATTCTCTTCATGTCTTCAATGACTACCTCTTCCTGTCCTGCTGCAGGATACACAAGCATCTTGCTCTCCCATCCAGGTTCCTTTTCCATCTGTGTAGTCTTGATATAATCATCCTTGAATGGAAACGACTATTTTGATCTCCATCGTAAAGTGTCCCAACTTCCCTGAAATTGTGCTCTGGTCATATATGCTGCAAGATGAAAGAGGAACCTGGCATCGTGTTCTGGGACGTCTCTGGAGATAAATGTTTGTACTGTATTCATGGCATAGGGGATGAGAGCGCAGATGTAGCAACTCTCCTTAGATGTTTTTTCCCCTACTTCCCTCATGTGCTGGTACCACATGTTATTACCCAGGTGTGCTGCATTATCTAGATAGGTATTTATCCCAACAGAAGAACAAAGAGAGTAATTGTACAGACATTTATTATGTACAAAACATAGATATCAATTTTTTGCGCCACCCTGGTACTTGTTGCACTTGTTCATTCTCTAGAACCATGCCAGCTTCTACATTTATCATCTTTAATACAATCATCACATTTCTTTATATTTGCAACTGTAAAATCTGCTAAATTATTGCGGTGAGAAGCCTTCTTATCACTGGACATTTTTGGGGACCTGTAAAAAAGTGTGAATATCGATGTCTCTTCTGACAAGAGCAAGATAAGCTCGTAGTATAAACACAAAGACAGCAAGCACAAGCCGATGAACATCACTGTCGGTAAGTACCATATGTTTAACTCCTTAGAACAGGTATTCACCAGAAAATGAATCTGGATACTGATCTCATTTCCAATTTCTGATCAAGAACTGACGTTTAGGCATAACTTTGATGCTTCAATGTATTTCTAAAAGTTTATTTTTTGAAATTCCTGAAATTCTCAGCAAGTCTTTGCACTCCTGCTAAAATATCTATAAGGAGTGTCCACTGAATCTCAGTTCAAATACAAAAATGTGCATTAGCAGCTGGTTGCTTTATCATCCATCTTTGTCATCGATTGAGTCTGCACACACTGAAATTCTTCTTCTTGCCTTGCTTCCAGATCAACATCGGTGGGAGGGCGGGTCACACCTTTATAGGCTTTTAGGTCTCTCAGGTGAAGCCAAGCTCGTCTGGGAAAATGCAGCTGTTCAAGCGCACCCTTTAATAATTCTACTGGCATCACCAGCTTTCCAGTGCTGTCTTGTTGCCATAATGCTTCTATGGGGGATAAAGAACAACCCCTAGGTTTCCACATTTACTGCTCTTCCGGTGGTGCACTCCCTTGAATCTCCATTAGTTAGAATATCAACAATTTATTAAACCCTTCTTGCACTAACATGGTGCAGGTATGTGGCTGGGTGGGCAGGGATTTCAGCCTGAAGGCAGGGGGTAGTCAGGTGCCCAAAGCCAAAGCAGACAGAGATCAGCAGAGAAGAGGAAGGGCAAAGGCAGAAACAAAGAGGAAGGTCTTGAGGTGCTTCCGGAACAGAAGATCGTTCTCCTCAAGTTTCAGAGAGGTAGGGAGGCTGTTCCAGAGGGAGGCCCCAGCCGAAGAAAGAGTTCTACCCCCAACTCGTTGCTTGGAGAAGCGGCTGACCCTGAGGGAGATGGAGGTGGAGGAGCGAAAAGCTTGAGTAGGAAGGTATTTCCGAGGGGAGAGTTGAAGATATTACAGACCCAGGCCCCAGAAGGCCTTGTGGACAATACAAAGGGTCTTGTTCTTAATCCTTGCAGCCACTGGGCACCAATGAGGAGATTTCAAGGCTGGAGAGATACAACCCCTGGGCTTAAGGCCAAAGACAAGTCTCGCAGTCCTGTTATGGATGAGTTGAAGAGGCCGGAGAGTAATTGCAGGCAGATTTAGAAAGAGGCTGTTACAACAGTCCAGCCTAGAGAGAACCAGAACTCTAGAGACAGTGAGCTGCTGGGGGAAGGAGAGGAAAGGAAGAATACCTCTGAGGGGGTGAAGTTGGTAGTTTGACTTCTTAGAGATGTTAGAGATGTGTGAAAAAAGGAAAGGGTGGAGTCGAAGATGACCCTGAGGTTTTTAGCCTCACAGTTTTGAGCAGGGAGAAGGCCAAGGGAGGCCAGCCAGAGGGTGACAGGAAAGGAAGGTGCAGGTGTGCCGATGAGGAGGATCTCTGTTTTACTGGCATTATGGTAGAGTTTGTTGGTGGCTCACCACTCCTGGATTGCAGACAGACAATCAGAGATGAGACAGGGAGAAGAGGTGGCAGAAAGGAGCCTGACAAACAAGCTGGGTGTCATCCGCATTGCACTGAACATTGGGGCAGAGAGCAGCAATGCAGTGATGCCAGTTATTGGTTGAAAAACCAGGGAGAGACGTTAGACCCCTGGGGAAACACCACAGGTAGAGAGTAAGATAAAAGAGAGGAGGGACCCAAGTTGGACCAAGTTGGACATAGCCATACACAGTCATTCCCTTTAATAACATGTCTCTTGCATAATCTAATGAAAGATATCTTCCCTTAGCTGATCCATATAATCAATCTAGAATATGTTTGGATTTTTTTTAATGCAGCTCCTAATGTGTTGCAGGGAAAAGGTTCAAACAGTTTAATAAAAATGTATTGAAAAAAAGTTTTATTTTGTGCTAAGTGCCAAGGACAAGTATACTTGTCCTTTTTACATAGACTTCAATAATAGCCTGGCACTTAATAACATGCAGATTCTTGCTCATGTGTGTTAAACTTCAGCTGTGCACACATTAAACGTTCTACCATAAACAGTTTCTGGTCAATTAATGGCAGTAAAGTGACACGGAAAACTATTCTGCAAGCAAGGAATTGAAAAGATTTTCACAGCTTTAATTAGTTTCTGCAGTGGAAGCTGGAATTCTCTCTGCTGACATCACAACCAAAGCGTAATAACTGATTAAAGAGCAGTTGTGATGTAATTTTGTTATTACAGGTCAGTTGCGATGTCACAACTGACCTGCAATGAGAAACGTATTGCCAGGCTTTTATACAGATATTGCAGGCTGCCATGTATTATAATGGGGCCGTTACCAATAGGGTCAGCCCGCAGACAAGGGTAATATCATCATTAGCACCTATGTAGTTACCTTCGTGGGTGTTAATAGTGTGTATTGAAAGAAAAAAAAGAAGCGTATCTTTTCTGTGTAGCCTGGTGCCGTGTCCTGTTTTATAGTCCATTTTCACTGTTGATGACTGTGACTTCATCTTCATTGAAAAAGGACTCTGGGAATCATGGGGCGGCACCAGCCAGAAAAGCTATGTTTCTTTTTCTTTAAAAAAAAACACACTCTCAGGACCCGCATAGGTAACTACAGAGGTGCTAAGAAGTGAGGGGAAGGGAGGAGAAAGGAAAGAGGAGCGGGCAATGGAAGGCAGCGCTTTTCAGCAGCACTCATGCTGCTCAGAACACGGACTTGTATGAAACAATACAGCCCGCGTTCTGAGCATCCAGATTGGCCAGAGCCTCCTTCTAGGGCGCTAATGAGATATCAGATTCCATGTCCTGTGGTAAGTGATGTACAGATGATGATGTTGGTATTGAAAATGAACCTGCTTTAGTAAAAAGAAGGTAAAACAGGTATATTCTGCTCTGAAGTAATTTTTGGGGGATGATCTTCGCTTTACTGAATATATCTAATAATTAAGAGGGGAGAGGAAAAGGTCACAGAAGAGGAAAATACCAATTCTCTCATTGCAAATAAGTGGGCCGTGAGTGCAGAAGTGTAGAAATTACTTTAGCAAGGCAGTAAGTTCTTAAATACTCTGATAAATTATCTTCTGTTTTTTCAGGGCCTGTAGGATTTAAGTCAAACAATATTCCAATGACCAAAGGAATGTTCACCTCAATAGGTATGTATTAACACCAGTTTTTATGCTTCCACAGGTAAATGAGTTTCAAGACAACTTTTGTTTTAGACACAAGAGGGTGGACCTGTAGGATTCTGCAAGTAGCTTCTCCATCCTGGAATAACAACAGGGGGAGATCTCGCATTTTATGTTGCTCGCCATTCAACTTTCCTGCTCTTTGCCAGTAGTACATACCTTCAATAAGATCCTCAGGAGGTGATGGAAAGTCAGCCTTGACTAAGCAAAAATACTGGCTCTGCTACCCCCTCCCAACAATGATCTGCTGACATTCCCCTAATGGCATTGAGCTGCACAGATAATATCCTCTGGGCACCCTCTGGTTCGATGCAAGATTCCAAGCCTGTGCTATGGAAGCTGGAGGTAAACATCTCCACTTTCCACCTGTTTTCGGCGCTATTAGCACACCGCTAATTGTGCCAGTACTAATAGCCCTGAGAAACCCCCATCGGGTCCAGGATTTACGGCCTTACCACTACTAGTGATCTGACATCAATTGCACCGGACTGAGTAGCAGTATCGCTAATTGCATTTGGCGGTATCCCGGTGCAATTACCGTCAGGATACCGCCCAACTCGTGATGAGGCCCTATGTCTTTACAGTGAAGCTCATCCCATTTTCGTACTTTTTGACCCACCATACCAGGCTTTGTAATTTCCCAGACCATGCCCACACCCCAACCCTCTCATCCCCACTCCTCACTAAGATCTCTTGTATTTCTTACGCTGATCCTGGCACATTCAGACTCTTGCTCACCAACAACATTCTCCATTGTCAGTCCACCATTTCCACCGATTCCACCTATTCCAACATCTACTTTCATGCACCATGAGGCAATTCCCTTATCGGGTGGCCATCTACCCCTGTCGCCCCCATTCCATGTATTCCCACGTATTCTACCAAACTGACAATTTTGACACGAAGCATCAATTGCCAGTGTAAGAACATGACCAGTGTTTCAGCAGAAATCAGTCCCTACATTATTGTTCTTTGAAGTCCCATTCACAATTTCAGTAAGTCTTATAAACTAAAAGACTCAGGAGACCTCAAATCTATAAACAGTTTATTAGGTTACTTGTTCTTTCTTCATCTTCAGCGTCTTCCTTTTCAGGGCTTTAAATGTGCAGGTTATTGGCAGGAGAGCAGATACAGAAGTCATCTGTTTCTGTCCTCTGACGCAACAAGCTGTAGAAAGGATAGACAGACTGTTCTATAGTCCAAATAATGATGCCATTCTAGAAACACTCTACAAAAGCATTGTACTTGGGGAGTGGTCGAACCATAACAGGTTGCTATCCTGGAAACGACCACCCATCACCCTGCACCCTTGTTATACTGGAATACTGAAGATGCTTTCTGTAGGGCCTGCAATATGTGAAACCATGGGAAGTGTCTGGTATCTAAAACAGTTTTGCGCTTGGCAGCTTTTGTTAGTGCGGTGTCCTTGATCCCGCGATTGTTCCTGTGGTGCTGGTGGTGTTGGGCTGTGGTGGACTACGGTGGATTGCCCTGCATGGTGCGTCCGGCCAGTGTCCGGCGTGCTGCCACTCTATAGCTTTAAGATGAAGTTCCGCTTTGTATTCTTAGTATAAGTGCCCCCCAGTGTTTACGCTTGGTGGTTGGTGGTTTGTTTGCTACCAGCCTTTTGTTATTCTTTCACTGGGGTAGTGCTGAACACCACCTCATCTTCCTTTATTTCACTCTTTTTTTTTTTCTGACTAGGGGACTGCGGGCCGTTCTTTGCCTTTGACCCAAGTCTAAGGAAGAGCAATTTTGTGCTCAACTAATTACATCTAATTACTTTCATACAAAAGAGTGAAATGTATGATCTTCGGAGTGCGATTCTATCTCCAGTAGCCCGTGGTTCTTTGCAAACTGCCCAGGCTGAAAAGGGGGAGACACCCCCATGCAAGGTGAAGGAAAGGGACAGGGCGTCTTTTTTCAAACCCTACAAATCAGGATGGGGCATCTTCCTTCCACCCCCTAGTGTTTACCCTTTGGACAATCAGTCCCCAACTGGCTCGGGATTTCAGGATTTATCCTTGCAGATGGGGGAAAAGGAGGGTGAATCAACGCCTCTGAATCACCCTATCTGTGCCCTCTTCCAAAACAATTTGGATTTTACCTTGAGGACTACCACCATGAAGAAGGTGATTGCAAACCATCTTGCCTCAACTTTAGAACCATGTCTGTCTAATTCCTCGCCTCCTCTCTTGGTTCTTGGGGAGGGCATAGTTCATCCAGAGGTGCTTTTGACTCATCCTCAGGATGAATTTGAGGAGCTGAGAGATGATGACTTGTTGGAGCTGGAAGCGGTGGTCTCGGCCTCCTATGTGGGGGGGGGCTTCGCAACTGGATATAGATAGGCCCCAAAGGAAGCCTCAGGATTTATTAAATGCTTCCTCTGCTCATGTGAGATCTGTTGGTGATGTTGAGTACACCTCTGACGAGCCTGTGCCTCCAACTATAACGGCTTTAAATGTTGTACTATCTTCCTTGGTTAAGGACTTTGAAAATTTGAAAACAGAGGTTTACCAACACACGGGCATACCATTAGAGATCACGAAGGATTTGGAAGTAAATGAAATAACTTTGGTGGCTCTAAAATCAGCCGTTAATGAATCACTGGGAGGATTCTTGAGTGAACTTCACAAAGAAGTAAAAGATCAAGCCAGGAAAATGGATCACTTGACTGACCTTTGTGGGGACTTAAAAAAGGTGTCCGTGACGTGACTCTACTAGAAAAAGTTGATCATTATGACCAACAGAATCAGGTTTGTCCACCAGTTTCCCTTGCCCCCACTCTACCCGAGAGTATTTTGGATGATACTCCTCTCTCTACTTCTGTAATGGAAGAGTTTCTGAGATTAGCTGCATTGGCGGACTCGGATATCCAACTCTTGGCCCCGGTGGGGGGTTCCCAAATAAATACTTCATCCTCTGAGGCAGACTTGGGAGTTCAACGTTGTAAGAAACTGAATGGAAAATCTAAAAAGAAAAGAAAAAGAAGGGCGATAGTGGTGGATGATACCATCTCTCCTCCCAAGAAACAGTCCAAACGGAATAAAAGAAGGATTGCCTCGGACACTAATCAGCACCTACGCAAGCTAAAAGATGGGTTAAAGATCCTGGATAAATCCAAAAAGGATCAGGTACCAAGGTCCCCTGAGTTTAAAAAGGGGAAGAAAGTCTTTAATTCGAAAGATCAAAAAGCGCAGACCTCGTCCGAGAGTCTAGGGCCTGTTGGGAAATCAACTATGGGAAGTCAAACTGATTCTCTAGAAAAATCTAAGAAAATTGCTCCAATCTTTTTGCTAGCTAAACAGAAAAGGTCTTTGTCTTTTCCTTTGGTGAAAATAGCTCCAATCTTTTTGAAAAAATCGGAGAGGACGACCATAAATTCGGGTTCTAAGGTCGTGTCAGCTAATGCTGAAAAATCTCAAATTAAGACTACTGATGCAACTAATTGTTTACTAGATTGTTCGGATCCTCATAGGCCGTTTGGTCTTCCACAGAATTTACAGAATGGACTTCTGCCTGTTACAGGTCCTGCAATTGCAGAAGGTGTGGGAGTTACTCCAAGGACGGGCAATACTTCCTCAGGACTTCAGAACTCAGACAATAATTTGTATAAACTGAATCCTGACTTGAGAATCTTTTTGTCAAGGCATATTCCGTGGTGTCCAGTCATTTGGTCGACTACAAACTGGTCGACTGCAATTTGGTCGACGTCATTTGGTCGAAAACCAAATGGTCGAATTTTTTTTTTATTATTTATATATGTGTTTTGTGGGTTTTCGTGTAGAAAAAAAAAAAAGAAAGAAAAAAGGGGGTTGGGGGGGACCCCCCAAAAAAAAAAAGGGAGTAAAAATAAAAAAAATAAAAATTCGACCATTTGGTTTTCCACCAAATTGATTCGACCAGTTGTCCAGTCGACCAATTGTTTTCGACCAAATGACTGGCAACCATATTCCGTCTATAAGAAATGACTCACCCTTAAATTGATCTGCTATTCTTTCGGAAATGAAGACTATTCCTGCTTTGAAGTATTTTTCATCAAGTGATATTGAGGCTGTGGTTTTCTGTTTAGCCCTGACACGAATACGGCTGCAATAGTTTTGAAGTCTAGGTTGGGTTTAGATACAATTATGAGTGAAGAGATGGCCTGGGACCAGAGAGTCTTGGAGCTCTCTCTATCTTGTCCGGTACCTGTCTCTGGCCACTTACATCAGGCAGCGAATCTAGAGCAAGTAAGGGGAGCCACATTTAAGGCAGTTCCTGCCGTTACTCATTTGAATATGTGGGATATGCTCCCCGAAGTTATTTCACAAGTATTTCTTAAAATGGGGATGACCCAACCGAAGATTTAGGGGTAACCGAGATTAATGTTCTATCTTGGAATACTAGAGGTTATGCCTCATTTTGTGAGGAGCCCAGAAAGTCTGAAATTTTTGATTCTTTTGATTTAATTATTTTTCAAGAAACATGGTTAACTTGTAAGATGGGTTTGGATGGCTTCTCTATTCTTCAACAGTTGGCTGTGGGTACAGGGGCAGGCAGACCAAGGGGGGGTCTTTTAGTGGCTTCTAGCAATGAAGTTTTTAAATCCTCTGTTATTATTGTAAACAGTTACCAGGGGATCTTAATAGTGAGATTGACAAGAAAAAGTACCTCAGATTGTTCAAATTGGATAGTTGTAAATTTATATTGGCATCATGATGCCTGTCCGTTACCAGAGTTTCTGCATGCTCTGTCTGATGGTTTAGTGGAGTGCTCCCTAAGATTCCCGGCAGATGATATTCTCATTGCCGGGGACCTTAATTCCTAATGTATCTCTACAGTGGATCCCAGGTCGGGAAAGTGTAAACAAAAGTCCAGTAATGGCAAAATATGGTCAGAGTTTATGAAGGATTGGAACCTTTCTATGTTGAATGGTAACATTAGGGGGGATATTCCAAATTCTGCTACCTGGCATAGAGGCTCCTCCTTCTCTACGATTGATTATCTTTTTGCATCGAAAAATATTTTTGAGAGCTGTCGTAGTTTGAATGTTGGGGATGGTAATAATGATGATCATGCTATGTTGAAGGTGGCCCTTTCTTATGAGAGTGCTCTGGAGGTCCCCCGCTATGACCAAGAGCTGCTCATTAACAACGCGGGGAATGTAATTAGAAAGTTTCCAAAAGGGGGTCAATTACTAAATGAGGACTTGAGAAACAGGGTGAATGATCTATCGTCTCTGCAATTATCCAAGTTGTGTATGCCAGGGCTCTTTATGAATTTGTTATCTTATTTGACTCCAGTAGTGTCTGTATCACAGAAACCCCATAAGATTCATTAACATTCTTTTAATGATCAAATCAGAACACATAAATTAGAGTTAAGGTATCAAAGATCTGCTCTAAAGAATTCAGGCTTATGTTTGGAAGTCTATAGGGCAGAAGTAGCTAAGTTAAAGTACAACTACAGGAATTGGCTTCGAGCCCATAAGCATCTGGTGGTGCAACAGGATGCTGAGAGAATGCTTTCTGCTCTCTCTCACAGAAATTCGCGTAATTTCTGGTCAATGGTGGGAATGAATGTGGTAGTTAACCATCAAAAACAAGACTCCGTAATTCAGGAGGGGGTGTGGCTTGATCATTTTACTATGGTTTATGACTCAGAGGCTCCAGAGTGTGGGGTGAAGGCCCCAGCATCTAATTGGGATCTAGTCTTTAATGTCATGGACCTAGAATTATTAATTAAGAAATCTTCAGCCTCTAGAGCATCTGGTCTGAATGGTTTGAGTAATTCAATTCTGAAAAAGGATCCAATCACCTGGGCGAAAGTTCTAAAAATACTCTTTGATAATGTCATTAGACAGAAGATCTTTCCAGATACCTGGAAATATTCCATAGTTATTCCTATTTACAAAAAGGGTGATAGGTCATTGGCCTCTAATTACCGTCCTATCTCTTTGTTAGATGCAGATAGTAAAATCTTTTTGGGCATCATCCTAGGGGAATTGGAAGCCTGGGCTAAAACCAAGGGAATTATACCAAAGCAGCAATCCGGCTTCAGGAAGGATCTATCTCCTTCATTGAATGGGCTAGTTCTAAATTGTTTAGCTGTAAAGTTGTCTACCAAGGATGGCCCTACCCTTTTTGGAGCCTGGATTGACCTTTCCCAGGCTTTTGACTTGGTTGATAGGAATTTACTTTGGAAAAAACTTGATGCTTGGGGTATTCCTCCTGGTTTACTTTCTATATTGAGAGAGCTGCATTCTAACAACTATATGCGGGTTAGATTAGGCAAATCGGGCCTACTTTCTAATTCAATAAGGATAACTAGAGGGGTTCGACAAGGTTGTTTACTTGCTCCTTTGCTTTTTATTCTCTTTATGGCAGATCTAACTAATTGGTTGCATGATATTGGTCTAATATCTCCATATATTGGTAACACCAAAATAAATTGGTTATCTTATGCGGATGATATAGTAGTCCTGGATTACTCTCAAGTGGGGCTACAACGTCTGCTAACCGCCTTAGAATCCTATGCATGGAGCAATAAACTTAATATTAACCCTTCAAAATCTAAGATCCTATTATTCAAGAGACCAAATAAAATAGTTAAGAATTTTGCCTGGAAGTTGGACCAGTGTCCGGTAGAGGTTGTTTCCGAATTAACATATTTGGGAGCCGTATTAAGATAATTTCCTACCAAGAGTAATTTAATGTCATCTATTGATCTAAAAGTAGTGAAATTATGTGCTCAGATGAAAAAAATTCATTCTAAGTTCGGCAAATTCTCTATCCTCCCACTTATAAGATTCTACATAGGGAAGGTAGTTCCCATAATTGTTTATGGATTGGATTATAGCATTATAGTTTTGGAGATAGATTGGGATATAATAGAGTCTAGGATTTAGAAAAGTACTTTAGGCCTGCCGGTTTGTACTCCAATTGTTAGTTTGCGCTATGAACTAGGTCTTTCATCACTTAGATCATGGCTTGAATGGAAGTGGATGACTCTGTACAGACTAATCTTAGATCCTCCAAAGAATTCCTTATTTGAGGAATTCGCTATAGAGTACCAATTAGGGAACAATGTTTTCCTATGTAGATTGGGGCAAAAATGTTTAAAACTCTTATCTGGCTGTGACTGCGATGCAGAATTCCTTCTACAGAACCCTTTGAAAGGGAAAGAAAAAATGAAATTGATCGATTGGATAGACACCATCAATAATATGCGAAAAACGAAAAGATCAGCTTCCCTGTCACTATTAGATAAACGCCTTTCAACCGTGCCGGCTTACTTAAAGAAGTCCCCAAATCCTCGGTTTAGATCTACGTTCTTGAGGTTTTGTTTAAATTTAATTCCTACTTAGAGTTGTTAGCTATTAGAGATAAGGAAGGAGTGATTGTACCGATTTGTGATAGGTGCCCTAGTAGTGATCTCCAGACTACCAAGCACTTGTTATCTAGTTGCTCTGGGACCTGGAGCATTAGGGCCGGTCTCTTTAATAGATTTGTTTATGATAAGTCTTATATTAATTCCGAGGAGTTTTGGGCAAGACTATCTTCTGGAAATGAGTCGGCCTTATCAATTGAGGTTGTAAGGTGTTTAAGGGAACTGAAGTTAGTTTTAGACTGAATTGTTAATGGTGATCTGTATTCCTGTTTATTTTTCTTTTGTCTTGTCTTTTTATTCAAGATGTTTTGCTGTTTTCTATTTAGAATATGTAAATTTTTGTTGGTTTGCATATTGTTTTATTTCTCGTCGAAATGTGTTAAAAGTCAAATTGGCTATTGCACAATAAATTAATTTAAAAAAAGTATTGCAATCTCCAGAGATTCTTAGCAATATCATGGAGATCAGTTTCCTCCAGTACAGATGTCTTTCTACTCGCCACTCCGTTTCTGAAAACATTGGAAATGATATTTGGTGGTACAATCGAAAATAACATTTAAAAAACCACAAATGCAGTAAAAAAACAACCAAGACAAAATTCGAAAACATGAAATAACTATTAACAATAATTAGGATAATTCAGTCACATGGTTGTAGGGGTCAAAGGAGTGATGGTAGAATAAAAAGAAAAGCTCATTTAAACAAGGACAGAATCCAGAAAGACACATTAGCCCTTGTTACTAGTTTGGATGTGCAGGAAAAGTGGTGGCAGCAACACATTTACTGCCACTTTACCACCACTTTACCACTCCACTTCCTTCAAATCCCCTGTGGAGTCTGTTGTGATTGGCTTTCCTTCATGTGCATTTATCCTGCGCGTATTAGGTGTATGTAAGGAGTGATGTCATGTGTGGAATGTTAGCTGAAGGACTGGAATGTTTATGTGTGAATAGAGTTCCACCCAGGGCAGTTGAAAGATATGAGCCTGGGTGGTGGGAGCCAGTGGGTTCCTATATCTGTACTTCCTAATCTCCCAATCTCCAAATGTACCTGATGAGACCTGATGGACCTGAATAAAGTAACCTGATCTCCATGACAGCTTGACAGCATATCCTTTTAAGTATAACAAAGGGGGGTCTGGGAATCTCTTTACCAGCACGAACACAGCCCAATGACCTGTTCTTGGATGAATAACCCCTGGGAGAGACTCTACCAAGTCTTTAGCTCACTATCCCTTTCACAGAGAAGAAATGTCCCTGCATATCAGCCTTTGTTCTGCCCAGGGGCAGTCCAGCACCGAAATGCTAGGCAATTCTCCTCTGAACAAGAGTACCATCAGTAACCCCATACACGTGTTTCAGCCTTGTTGGGCATCATCAGTGAGGTGAAACTGTTGCCTCTCTAAGAACAGTGAGCAAGGGGTCCATGTCTGGATCGCCCTGTTAACTTAGGGTGAAACCCAAAGTTAATTTATGCAAAACAAAGGAGGGTCTGGGAATCTCTCTACCAGCACGAACACAGCCCAATGACCTGTTCTTGGGTGAATAACCCCTGGGAGAGACTCTACCAAGTCTTTAGCTCACTGTCCCTTTCACAGAGAAGAAATGTCCCCGCATATCAGCCTTTGTTCTGCCCAGGGGCAGTCCAGCGCCGAAATGCCGGCAATTCTCCTCTGAACAAGAGTACCATCAGTAACCCCATACACGTGTTTCAGCCTTGTTGGGCATCATCAGTGAGGTGAAACTGTTGCCTCTCTAAGAACAGTGAGCAAGGGGTCCACGTCTGGATCGCCCTGTTAATTTAGGGTGAAACCCAAAGTTAATTTATGCAAAACAAAGGGGGGTCTGGGAATCTCTCTACCAGCACGAACATAGCCCAATGACCTGTTCTTGGGTGAATAACCCCTGGGAGAGACTCTACCAAGTCTTTAGCTCACTGTCCCTTTCACAGAGAAAAAATGTCCCTGCATATCAGCCTTTGTTCTGCCCAGGGGCAGTCCAGCGCTGAAATGCTAGGCAATTCTCCTCTGAACAAGAGTACCATCAGTAACCCCATACACGTGTTTCAGCCTTGTTGGGCATCATCAGTGAGGTGAAACTGTTGCCTCTCTAAGAACAGTGAGCAAGGGGTCCACGTCTGGATCGCCCTGTTAATTTAGGGTGAAACCCAAAGTTAATTTATGCAAAACAAAGGGGGGTCTTGGAATCTCTTGACCAGCATGAACACAGCCCAATGACCTGTTATTGGGTGAATAACCCCTGGGAGAGACTCTACCAAGTCTTTAGCTCACTGTCCCTTTTGACAGCATATCCTTTTAAGTATATTACCTGAAACTCTGTCATAACATTTTGACAACAAGGTCTGGTCTTGTAGAGGATTTTTGGATGGACTCTGGAGAGAACAGGTACCTGTATTTGTGGTCCAGGGAAAGGAGAGAGGAGACACTGCTGCAGGGGGTGCAGAACAGGAGGAAGTTGAAGTTGAGAGACTTTTATAAAGGAGAGAGAACCCACTGCCCCCATGTGAGTCCCACCACCCATGGAAGAGTAAAGGAGGCTGCTCTGGTAGACACCCAGAGAGCATTAAAGAGCAGGCTGCCCTGGTGGTAGACATCCAGGGAGGAGAAAGGGGGGCCAAGGGAGGTGATTGGTCCTTGAAGGCATCCAGCATTAATAGTAGTGCCTGTGACTGTTTTGGCTGTCAAACCAAAGGAAACTAGAGAGTTGTATTGCAAGGCACTAAGGGGAAGAATTTGTGGTACATGGTAACGGTGCCTGTGACATATTAAATTCAGGAAAAGTGGCTACCCACACAGGCAGAATTGAGGAGAGACTACCTGGGATGCATGCTGGAAGTCCCAGAGAACGTAAATGGTGTCAAGGATGCCCCAGTGTCATCGTAAATGACAGTTTGAGCAGACCCATGGTGTCAGCGTTCCCTTCCCAATAGTGTATGAATTGACACTGTGTGCAGCCAGCTGTCATTTATCCTGCTTGTATGAGGTGTATGTAAGGAGTGATGTCATGTGTGGAATGTTAGCTGAAGGAATGGAATGTTTATGTGTGAATAGAGTTCCACCCAGAGCAGTTCAAAGATGTGAGCCTGGGTGGTGGGAGCCAGTGGGTTCCTATGTCTGTACTTCCTAATCTCCCAATCTCCAAATGTACCCGATGAGACCTGATGGACTGAAGTACCTGAATAAAGTAACCTGATCTACATAACAGCTTGACAGCATATCCTTTTAAGTATATTACCTGAAACCCTGTCATAACAGAATCCTGTAGGCGTCATGAATGCTTACTAACACTACACTACTGCACCCTAGTAACCTGATGGATTTATCACCAGAACAAGTGGCAGTAACAGTAACTGAGCATGACAGTATTTATTTTTTTTACGGAAATACTGACAAACTGGTCATGTGGCCCATAGTTTCAAGTTTCAGATTACAGACCTATAATCTTATGAATGATCTTGTGCCAAACCTTTAAACCAAAGAAAAAAGACATATCCCAGTTTCTCCCTATGTTTGTCTTGCCTCTGCAGGCCCAATGATTATTGTTTGTTTGTTTATTTTATTTATATAGCGCACCTGACCCAGAGGTATCTGGGCGCTTAGAAGTACAGTTACATGAGAATGGCAAAAGCAGTTTGTACATACATTCAAGTGGGTATCATACATTGGTAAATACATACTTCAATACTAGACAACTAACGAGAGGTATTTGTCTAGGCACATGTAATACACAGTGGTTATTTAGTTCTTGCTAAGTATCCAGGCTATAACTCTTCTCCTGAAGTGGTTGAATACTTGTAAGGCCCTGATGTCTGATGGGAGGGAGTTCCAGAGTTGAGAGTCCAGTACCGTGAAGCTAGAACCGCCGGATCTTTTTAGGTTAAACCTAGGGACCGTCAGACAGGAAGTGTCTGTAGATCTGGTGATGCGTGTGGATGATCACCAGGTGAATTTGTCAGTGAGGTAGGGGGGGCTGTGTGGTTCAGTGCTTTGAAGGTCATACATGAGGATTTGAGTTTGATCTTTTCATTTATGGAAAGCCATTTGTGTTGTATTCTAGTAGCTGAGATGTGTTCATTCCTAGGTACATTCAATGCAGCTCTGAGAGCATTATTCTTCATAGTCTGGAGTTTGTTAATTATTGTTTTGTTGGTGCCTAGATAAAGCCTGTTACAATAGGCCAGTTTGGAACCTATAAGAGCTCTGGCTAGGGTGAGGCAATCATCAGACGATAGCATAGGTCTGCAGGCTCTTATCAGTTTTCCCTGTGTAGGCAGTGGCTGAGGTGGTCATGTTTATTTGTTTACTAAGGTTAGAGGTGGCGTCAAAGTAGAAGCCAAGCATTTTTACTACTTTGGCGATTGGAATTTTATTCCCATCTATATTGAATATGTTGTAATTGGGGCCAGGTTTGTTTAAGTTGCCTGGGGAGCCTACTAGCAGTAGTTCCGCTTTATCATCATTCAGGCATAGGCCATGGGTGGCCATCCATGCCTGAATGATGGTGTAAATTTTGTTTACCCGAAGTACATCTGTGTCATATGAACCTGTCAGGGGTAGGAGTATCTGGGTGTCATCTGCATAGTCGGTGTAGGTGACATCCAGACAGTCCAGTTTCTCAAACAACTTGTAAAGATGTTATACAAAGTGGCTGAGACGCAGGACCCTTGGGGTACGCCGCAGGTGATCAGAATGGGGTCAGCTGCTGCGGCGGGAGAAAAGACTTGCATAGTCCTTTTGTTTAGGAATGATCGTATCCATGTGATGGAAGATTTGGAGAAGAAGGTTGCCGTTTCCAAGTGATCGCAGAGTACCTTATGATCAACTAGGTCAAAGGCCGCAGACAGATCTAGAAGGAGCAGGATGGCAAATCTACCTTTATCTTTCAGGTCGTCAATCTGGCTTTCTAGGTCAATAAGGGTGGTTTCTGTCCCATGTTGAGGTCTAAAACCAGATTGTCAAAATCCTAGGAGTTTGTTAGCTTCAAAGTAGTCCTGTATTTGCAGATATGCAACCTTATCCAAAATCTTTAGTAAAAATGGGGCCGTAGTGATTGGTCTGTAGTTGGTTGTAATGGTGGGGTCAAGAGTTTGTTTTTTGAGTAGTGGGAGTACCCAAGATTCCTTCAGGTTGCTAGGTACCACACCACTGGTGAAGGAAGAGTTGATGACTTAAGTAATGAATGGTGCCAAGTCTCTGGCTGCGATCTTAATAATCTATTCTGGACAGCTGTCGCCCTGGCAGTTGAAAGGTTTCAGAGAGGCAATGATTTTTTGTACATCCGGTATAGTTTCATTTGAGAATTTGAAGCCTTGAGGTAATGGGGGAGGAGCTGGGTGGTTCTGTGCTTCCATGAGGGGTTTGGTAGCTGCTTGGTTGGTAAGTAGTTTGCGTTTATTCGCTATTTTGGTCTGAAGATTGGTAATTCTATTGGTAAGCACACTTTGGATGTTAGTACACCAAAGTTTGTCTTTTATATGTCTGAGGGTGGGTTGGGTGACTCTATTTCACGCAGGATGGTAAAATGTCCTTTGGTTCTAGAACCTGCTGGATTTATTCTGTTGTTATAGGTCTCCCGTTTGGTACGAATTATCTCATTTTTATATTTGGTATAGATGGAAACTAGATTAGTTTTGTTCTCATGGAATGGTGTAAGTTTCCAAAGAGTTTCTACTTTTCTTTTTTCAGTTTTAGAGCACTTTTAGCTAAGGGGTAAACCAAGAATTCACATGGGCTCTTGGTTTTCCTTTGCGCATTTTGAGAGGTGCTCCTGAGTCAATAGCTTTGATCATGGACACATTATAGGTGTCTACAAGGATGGTAGGGTCACTTGTGTTAGGTAAGGCGTTAAGAGTCGGGATAACAAGGGGCGTGATTGCCTCAGCCGTGATATTCCGCTTGTTTCTGGTGAGGCATGAAGGTGCTGTGGGGCATGTTTTGTTGTGAGCTGAGGTTGTAGTAAGCTCAAACTCGATAAGGTAATGGTGTGTCCATGTTTGAGGCGTAATGCTGTTTACTGAGATGTTGCAGTTTAAATCTGCTACCCAATCAAGACTCCTTCCCTTCTCATGAGTGGGGAGGGTGATTAGCATCCTCTGTACACCAGTTACTAATTAGCTTCAGCCTCAGTCAACCAGACTATTCCAAGTATCAAGCAAGACTCCCCTTCTAACCCACTCCCACCAGGGCTTGTTACCCAACTACTCCCAACTCAGAGATGATAGTACTTAAAGTGTCACCTTTGTATGTGGGGATCCGCCTAAGAGTGGAAGCTTTAATACATTTGTCATCACAGGGAGTGATATCATCTCAAAAAGGTCTAGCACTCCTCCGCACCCATGCTAGACACTCATAACGAGCTGTAGTGTTATTTAGAGCACCCCTAATATTGAGCCTTCACTGCTAGAATTTCAGCCAGCAAACATCACAGCCAGGATCTTTAGGCCAAATTCCCTTCCGAAAACTATTTTACCTCTAGAAAGCTTTTGGTGACATCTTGAGTGCACTAGACTGGAAATGATACACCAAAGACACTGTGCTGAACCCAATAATAATGCTTGATTTTAATATAACCAATCAATTGGGATCAGTATTGAATCACTAGTCTTGTCTAGATCTATGCCCTAGCTAAGCCGACACGTGTTTGACCAATTATGGTCTTTTACAAGGCTCTACAATGGCAAGAGATTAATACAAAAATATACACTGATTCATCTAGCACTGTTGGTATACCCATCATTAAAGCATACAAAGTATCACATCCATTGGGAAACAAAAGAGGCGAGTAATAGAAAAAGAAAAGCCATCTTTAAAGAAGATCATTGATAGAGTTGAATAGTTTGAAAACAAAAAAAGGAGGTAATAAAGTAAAGAAACAAGAAAATCATAAAAGTAATGTAGTGCACTTGAACGTTATTGAATCTGCAAGTTTGTCAAAGCTGAGCTGCCTTGGTGATGACACACACACGCACACGTTCCCAGGGAGTGTAGTGTCCAAAACCAGTACTCCAGAACAGACAGCACCAATCTTTTCAGTGCTGCTAATAATTTCCATTAATGCCACCTCTGCATGATTATAGGGTGTGTTGCCATGGTAATTAGTTTACTTGTCTATGGTATGATAAATATGAATTATTCTTAAATGCTCTGTTTCTATATACTGCGTTGGTGTAAATACCAATCACAATCTGATTGCAACAGTTTAAGTCTATAATCAACGGAGTTAACAATTGAACTGAATGTGAACTCACCAATGTCAAATCAGTGTGCCACTCTGCAATTCTTAGGTTGGCAATTATATTAGAAGTCGTTGTGAACGAAACCTGTGAAGCCGGTATTGGATACTGTTAATATTCAAGTTCGTCCGTGAAAAGATTTAATGGATTGCGAGTGAAATAACATGGTTCTCACCAGTTGGATTTCTGAAAGTTGATACTAGGGGTGTAGCTGCATAATAAGGCGGCGATTCTGTTGTCATAGATCAATATAAAAACAATTAAATTGTGCATTTCTAAATGCATTCTAGCATTATTTGTCAGTGATATTAGGAGTTTCTGAGCAGACTAATATCTTACCATGGAAGATAAGAGCGTCCTGTAAGGTGCACTCTGCCGAGATCGGGCGTCCCACGTCTTCGCACTGCAGGCACCATTTTTGGTTGTATTTATTAATAATAGAGTGACATCATCAGCGGGTTCCATCTCTCAAAACGTTCCCTTCTCTGTTTACAGCACAGGAGTTACATCCCTTGCAAACGGTTTTGTGTTCATCCGCCAGTTCGTACACACATAAGATCTGTACCGGTAAATACATTGTTTTGATCCTCCTTACTGTGCTATACATAAATAAAACGATATTGATCCACACAAAATTCAGAGTGCTAATCATCTCTCCACTGGCTCCCGGTAACTGCAAGGATCAAATTCAAAATCCTTCACATCATTCACAACGCTGTCTGGGGCCTAGACCTGTCTACATCCAGCTTCCCTCCTGAAATACCGCCCAGCCAGAATCCTTTGATTCTCTGGCCCCAACTCTGTGCAGGTCAAACATTTCTCCAAGCAGAGAGTGGGAGATAGATCCCTCTCTTCAGCTGGTGCCTCCCTTTGGAAAAGCCTCCCTCCTCCCATCAGACTTGAGCCATTTCTTCTTAAGTTCCGGAAACTTCTCAACACCTTCCCTTTCTCCTCTTTCTTCCCTCTCCCCCTCATGTGCTAAACTCTCCACCTGCTGCTGCGACTGTGGCCTGGTCCTTTCAGAGTCATCAGGGACCAGACCACCCCCCCTACCAGTCCCTGCCAACTTCCTATGCAAGCGCCTGCCCTCGGGCGTCCTTTCCCAGACTATCCCAACCCAGTCCTCCTGTCTGCTGTACTTTTCTTCCCCTCCCCCCTTTCCCATGGTACTTGCTGCCCTGGCCTAAATAGCACTTGCCCACCCCCACCTGTGGGGCTCCCCCATTCTTCCACTTCTCCCTTCACCCCCCAACAGCTTGCACTTATCACCTTGTCATGCACTTGCACGGTAGGATTGTCACATGGCCAATATAACCGTTTCTTTGTTTGTGTTGTTTTCACATATTGTATGGTGCTTTTCTAATTGTCTCAAATATGACATTGCCTATTGCAATTAGTGATATTCGGAAGTGATTACATAAATCCCATGATTGGTGACATCATGCATTAAAATATATACATTGGCTTCTTATTCACAGTTGAGACTGATCTAAATAGGACAGATTTTTTACACATATTTTTAATTGAACATTGTCAATTATTGTTGGTAGTGTCCTTGTCAAGCAAGTGCTAAAAGCATATATAATGTAAATAGCATAGAGAGAAGATCCCTCATTGTATCCATCACATCTGCCCCTTCGCATAATGTAAGAGATAATAAACAGCAATGTGAATTGATGGCGTTCATTTAAAATGTCTATGGGCCTCATTACACGGATAGCGGTAAGGGTCTACCGGTACCGGTATTTTACCTGTACCGGTAAATCCTTACCGCCTTACTACGAGGTCCCTTTGTGGGTTGGGGAATTTAACGCCTGCTTTTTGCAGGCGGTAAAAACCAACCCGCAAAGGGACCAGGGAGCTAATTACAGTACCGCAATTTGCGGTACCATAATTAGCGCCTTCCCCATTCCCATAGAGCCCTATGGGGCAAAAATGGGAATGGGGAAGGGCAATGGTGGAAGGGGGAATTACCGCCCTCCAACCTTGGAATAGGGCGGTAATTCCCCATTCCACCAAGGCGGTGCTGGTATTTTACCGGCATGAACCATGGCGCTAATAGCGCCATGGTTCACCGCCATCCGTGTAATGAGGCCCAATATCTCGTAGTTCAAGACAACCTCAACAAAAAGTATTGTAAGCGATTATACACATTTAGCATAAGCTAGTACATGTCTTATTATTATTGTAGACCAAATGGTTCAATATGTCCTAGATGCAATGTACAGCTGCACAAAGCCTTACATCTTCATAAAGGTCCACAAAAATACATTCATCTCATGTTCTTTGTTTAGACCAGTATATGTACTCCGTAGTCTACAAATTAGATATGATATGATATGATATGGCATTTAAAACGCGCCTATAAACAAGTGTTTCAAAGCGCGAAATTATCCTGGGTTCAATTTGGCACAGCAACAACATGTGCTCCCCTCATCTTTTGCTGCAGATTTCCTGATGAAATACATTAAATCTAATGTCCTGCTTATCATCCAGCTGATGTCTTTCCTGCCAGAGCAAGTATTAATCTCGGATTTGGACTGTTGAGAGTGGAGAGATGTTCTTGGATACGTGTTCTCAACTCACAAATTGTGCTTCCAATGCACATCTTTTGACATACACATACAAATGCATATACAATGAATTTTCTGCAAAACCTAATAAACTTGTTAATGTGCACCTGATCTCCCAAGAAATTATAAAATGCCTCAGTATTGCTATGAGCATATCTATACATAATGCAGTTACTGGAACACTTTACACGGTGGTTTTAACCATTATCTACCAGTTGCTGCCTTCTCATCAGTATCTCTCAAAAAAGATGGACTTAATTTGTTTCTGATAGAACAGGCTCTTGTAAAAATAAATCCCTGTTTTAAATCTATAACCTCTCTAAATTCAGGATCCATCAATAAAAGGTGCCAGTGCTTACACACTAGTTGGTACAGTACTTTAGTATCTTTAGTGTATGGTGTTATGATTCTAATATTTGGTTTTGTTGTTGTTTTGGTCTTCGTCATTAATGTTGTTTGCTTGTCAGTGTTGCTAATCTTGTTCTGCGCTTTGGTAACAGATTGCATGGAATATCCTCTGTTTCTGAATCTCTCAGTTATAATCTCACACTCCTGTTGAAATACTCTGTCATCAATGCAGTTTCTCCTGGTCCTAGGAAACACACCCTTAGGAATGATATCTATTGTCGATTTCCTGTGACAACTTGTTGCAAAAAGAGTAGAAGTGCCTTGTGTTGGCTTCCTAAATGTCCTAGTTTGTAACTTCCATTTTTCCACATAAATGTGGAGATCCAAGAAAATGATAGCTGCACCATCACTCTGACCAATCAATTCCGAACCAAAAGAGTTATTATTGGGAACGTTCACAAATTCATGAAAACGTTACGTACATGGCCAGACCAATATCACATCATCAATGCATCTACACCATATGATAACGTTTGAGGTGAATTCATTGTTGGTCAAGGCAAAGGGCTCCTCAAACTGGCCCATAAAAAGTTTTTCTAAAGAAGGAGCATAATAGTGCGTAATAGACAGGATTACATTGACACGGGGAACACACATTTGCAAACATCAGTATGCTATCAAAAATTAAAATGTAACCCAATAAAAGAGCCGATTGCAGAATGGCAGATATTCATTCTTAAATGGTACAGGAAAGGACTCCTCACAGATGTTGAAAGACACTGTCTTACTATAACAGATCCAGCCATGCCCACTATGTACTTCCTTCCTAAGCTTTACAAGCAGTTTGACACCTTAGCAGAGGTATGACCGATTATGAGTTGCATTGATTGGGCCATGGACATACAATCGGAATATATTGAAAATGTGAGTGAGGAACCAGTTATCACTCTGCGTTCTTATATCAGACACACTATTCGTGTATTGCAGATCCTACAAGATGTAAATTGGCAGCCTGACATTTTACTGACAATGCTGGATGTTAAGGGTCTTTACACATCAATTGAGCATGATTTGGCAATCAAGACTATTGATTATACTTTAAAAATAATATCAGCATCTTACCTTGAGCATATTGATATGGTTAAGGATTTCTTAAAGTTCACGCTTGAACATAATAACTTTTTGTTCAACAAAGAATTTTATTTACAAACTAAGGGAGTGGCTATAGGGGCCAAATCTGCTCCTAATTTAGCCAACCTGGTGCAAAAATAGAACGAAAACCGAAACCAAAGCAAGACGGCTAACATTGTAGAGCGAATTAAAGGAGAATAAGAGAGCATAAGGAGAAGCAATTTATACTCTGATATAAATAGCTGCAAATAACAAAAGTAGTGGTCCCTGTTCTTGAGGGTATCCACATTTGTGGGATGTGAGGAAGTGCCATTTGGCAAGGGTGCAGAAGCCCTGGCTTTTTATTTGTATTCATTAATAACATGATGCAGGTAATTCCATCTCAGAAAGGCTAATCTGCTATCAGAAACTCCTTTTCCAAGCTCTGTGCCAAAGGTATAGTGGACACCTGTGCCCTGCTGGCTCAGTACCCTGATCTGCAGCACCTGCTCTCCAGTTGCACACACCAGGTTCAGGGGTCAGAGGTGCCATCTTGACAGCTGCAGTGACAGCCAAGTCTCTGGATTGCAGGAGCTGCATTTATTACATGCACCCCTGCTCATAAAACGGCATAACTATGCTATACTGGTGGCACGTTAATCTGTAAATCTAAGACATACCTGAATTTAAGGTATGGTGGCTCGTATCTCTCATAAAGATCAAAGCAACCGCAATTTGATACCACACATGTGTCAAACGTGTGAGCCCAGCTCAGCTGTGGAAGAGTAATGTGTATTACCCCCAGGGGGTTTCCTTTCTTTGATCCTTTGTGCACGCCATAAACCTGGTGGAGACAGCACATACAATACGAGCAGGTGACTTTTGACTTTTCTCAACTTTGTCTATATGTTTGCCGCCGATGCCAATGTACTCCCCACTTTTTTCATTTGTGAATATATCCAATATAAGTCTGTCTCAAAGTGCTACTGCACTAATTAAGTCAACATCTAGATGAAAAAAGCTCATCTTCCTTCACAGGATAGTTTTGAGCCTCTGCAGAAAACATACAATACGGACGGATATGATGTTCTTGGCGTTTGGTGTGCTCCTGATGTGAGGGTGGGCATAAGGAGAAGTTTCAAATCTGCCCCCTCCCTATTTTTTCTTGTGGTAAGTCCTTTCAAATTTATTTTGGTTACCACAGAGGAAGGGACGGTGACAGTTGCCTTTATCCATTTTAAAACTTTCCTTGGTTGTTCCAATTCGCTTATTGGATTTTGCACAAATGCCAGAAAACCAAAATAGACCCAATTATTTTGTTTTTCACTTACAGGGTCTTCTATTCAATGTCCTGATGAAGGCGAACATGAGGATCTCTATCCACATTACCGCCAAAATGCCACATATGCGAGGGGACTGAAAGTGTTTCTACGAAAGGCTGTATGTTTACAGTTTGGGGCACAGCCAACCTTTTTCCATCGAACTGATTGCTATTTCTCCCCCCCCCCCCCACTGCGTTGGCAGACCCCACCTCGAGAGGCATTTTCATCCTCAAGGGCAAGAGAGAGAAGAGAAAAAAGATCATTGACATTAAGGACTGAACAACAGGACAGTATTTTGCTTCCATTCATTGACAGAGTACAGTCGGTTTTGAGAAACAGTTCTCATCCAGATGATCAAAAATGTACTATCATAAATGACTGCATAGTGAATCAGTCCTCAATTTTCACTATTTGACATACTAAGTGGTCTCTTCTTGATTGTTCCTTTGCACACTGACAACCACTAGTAATAGATATTTCAGTTTTGATACCTCAACAATTTTCCCTATTTATTTCTTTAGTCACATTTTTGGACATTGTTATGTGAAACTCAGGTATTTGACGTAGTTTTGAAATGTGAACCTGCATCATATTCTGGTAATTGGTTAACTTGACATTTAGTCTGTTTACGCCTGAACTTGATTTGTGTTTCTATTTTTTGAAATCTTCACACTTATTTTCAATCCAATTATCACTATTTGTTTAATTTTTCTTATTGTCTGAATTCATGTATCTTTACATTTGTAAAACAAATATATATGGGCAAATAATGGTAAACCCCATGGTTTGTTTGTTTGTTTGTTTTAATTATTTATATAGGGCCCCAGACCCAGAGGTAGAAGGGTGCTTCAGGAAGCGGTTACATAGTATGATATATACATTTTTCATTATACAAACATTTATACAATTTACAAGATGGAAGCATAGTTAAATAACGGCAGTATCCACAGATATTTTGAGAGACGAGATAAATATACATTTTTGTTCAGTCGCCATCCAATAACATGTTTCCTAAAAGTCTGAAAGGACTCAATAGTTTTAATGTTAAGTGGTAAGGTATTCCAGAGTTGGGAGGCAAGCACCGTAAAGCTGGAACCTCCAGCTCTTTTGAAGGTAAATCTAGGCACTGTCAAGCATAAGGTATTGGAGGATCTGGTAATTCGGGTGGCAGGTTTCATGGTTAATTTATTGGTGAGCTATGGTGGGGCTAGGTGGTTTAAGGCCTTATATGTGAGACAGATGGTTTTCAGGTTGATAATTTGTTGTATGGAGAGCCATTTGCACAATTTCCTGGCCGTGGAGATGTGCTCTCGCTTGGGGATGTTTAGTGATGCTCGTAGGGAGTTATTTTGCAGTAGCCCAATTTGGACTGTATGAGGGCCCTGGCCAATGTAAGGTAGCTATTAGAGGATAGGAAGGGTCTGCTGGCCCTGATCAGCTTGCCAGTGTAGGCAGTGGCTAACACGGTCATGTTGATTTGTTTGGAAAGGTTACTGTTGGCATCAAGGTAAAAGCTGAGGGTTTTCACACTTTTAACAATGGGGATGGTGTTACCATCGATGATAATGTTATTGTAGTTAGGGCTAAGTTTCGACAAGTTACTGGGAGAGCTGACAAGGAGAAGCTCCGTCTTCTCATCATTCAGGCATATGCCGTGTATGGCCATCCATGCCTGAATGATGGAGAAGATTTTGTTAATCCGGATGACGTCCGCGTTGTAGTTACCTGAGATGGTGAGGAGTATCTGGGTGTCGTCTGCATAGTCGGTGTAGGTGACACCCAGATGGTCCAGTTTGTCGAAGAGTGGCTTTGTAAATATGTTGTACAAAGTAGGAGAGATACAAGAGACTTGTGGGACACCGCAGGTGATGGGGATGGGGTCTGCTGCTGCTATTGGTGAGAAAACTCTCATAGTTCTTTTAGCCAAAAAGGATTGTATCCATATGATGGCAGAAGAGGAGAAGTGAGCTGCGGATGATAGGTGGTTGCAGTGGATTTTATGATCGACCAAATCGAAGGCCGCTGAGAGGTCTAAAAGGAGTAGGATGGCAGCGTTACCTTTATCTTTGATTTCATCAATCTGACTTTTGAGGTCAACAAGGGCAGTTTCTGTTCCATGTTGACGTCGAAAGCCAGATTGACGTATTCCTAGCACTTGGTTAGATTCCAGGTAGTCCTGAATTTGCAGGTAAGCGACTCTGTCCAAGATTTTTATCATAAATGGGACTGTGGTGATGGGTATATAATTGGTGGGTATGGCTGGGCTAGTGATTGTTTTTGAAGAGTGGGAGAACCCGTGGCCATCGATGCGGTCGCTCCTCTGAAGCCGCCCGTGAGATGCCCGCCGCCTCCGTCAAATTCTGGTGGTTCCGCTGAGGCTACTGAGTCGCCAATACCATCTGAGGCGACCGGAACCTACACAGCACAACCTGGCCCAACATGATCTTCGAACGCAGGACCGTTCTACCCGAATCTAGCTGCTGAACCCTACCCCCATCACCAGCCGAAGGAAACAAGATGGCGGCCACACCGGAGCCTAGCAGGACACTACGTGCCTCGCGGTAGCGAAGCTGTGGAGTGCCGAGGAGGAGGAGCGGACGGACGCCTTACTTTCCTCGGGGGCCCGCAGACCCGCCAACACAGAACCGTCCGGATCGTGCCAGTGGCAGCCGGAGTCCACGGCAGGGGCTTCCTCTGTGGCTTGTGCCTGGAGCGCGCTGCGCTTGCATGCTCGGCTTGAGCGGGGTGCTGGATCCTTCTCCCCCCTCCTTTCTTGAGCGGACTCGGGGCCCTGAAGCACACATCGGGGAAGCAGGTGGATCTCCCTCACCCCCACTCTTAAGATCGACACTGGTCCTCCCCCCAGCACCAGCCAACGGCATTACTAACCACACGCTGGGAACGTACGGAGGGATACAAGGTCTCCCCAGCGACCGACCTGCTGCAGGGACAGGGGGGAATGAACAGGGGCCCCAAGGTCGCCCCTGCCATCCAGAGAGGCCCCAGCCTTGCGGGTCTCACTGCAGCAACACCCTCCCCCCTCCACGCAACGACTGGCCGTCCTGAACCGGACCTAGCCTGCTGAAGAGGCAGAGGTCCCCAGCAATCACCCAAGGTCCGCCCCGGACTAACACCTCCTGGGGCGCCCCGGCCCATCCACCCACCCAGTGACCTGGAACACTGCGGGGCAACGGCTGCTCCCCGTCAGCTTCTCTTCTACGTTCGGATACTCCCTGACAGCCAGCGGCGGAAGCACACGACCTACTGCCCAAACGACTCTCTGGACTCTCCGGGACCAGATCAAGCAGGGAGCTTGGAGTGATATTCACCCCTGGAGTCACCTCCCACAATCCTAGTCCCCTCCGCGACTCTTCGGCCAAGACCCTCAGCACAACCATCATGTCCAGGCAATCAAAGGTTGGCAAGGGCACGGATATATCCACCATGTTCGCCGCACCGGATAAAAGTAAGAAGCAAGATCCTCCTAAACTGACCCCACAGAAACCACAATAGGACAGGGGAGCCCTCGCTACTAAAGGGGGCCTAATAGCCTTCATGGCGGACATTAAGTCAGAGTTCCGCTCGTGCCTCTCAGAACTCACCACCAAAGTGGAGCAGACAGACCAGAGGGTTACGGAGGTCGAACAGAGACTCGGAGAAGTCGAAGACCAGACTCGGGATCACACTACCACTCTAGGGGAAATGCAGAGATCCATTAATACCCTGCAACACAAATGCGAGATCCTGGAGTTTAAACACGAGGACCTTGAAAACAGGGCACGTCGCAACAACCTCCGCATTCGGGGTGTCCCAGCCTCCGTCCCCGACAACAAGCTGACAGACTACGTGGGGAGCTTCTTCGAGGCCTTACTCCTGGACCTGGATAAATCTCAGCTCTTGCTAGACCGGACCCACAGGCTACACCCGCGCCGGGGGGTGGATTCAGATCCCCCCCAGATGTTATTAGGAGAGGATATCACCTTCCAGGGCACTCCACTTCAGATTTACCAGGACCTCTCACTACTCACCCTACAGAAAAGGAGAGCACTCCGACCCCTGGCACTTTTCCTCCAGGACCAGCAGATGGTTGTTCCCGACGGCTCTGCAGTTCACATACAAAGGCACCCTGCGCCGGATTAGCCACCTGGAGGACGCAGAGAAAATCATGCACCCGACCTCGCCCCGAGAGCCCTCCACGCCGAACCCGGAGGGGGCTGGGGACTCTGAACCACTCCCCTCCCCAAAGCCTAGACGATCGTCATGGTCGACAACACAGCGGAACAACAGAAGGAGATGATCAGAGGCGCTTCTGCGTCCCCAGATACTAACATCATCCTAGCCTGGACTCAACTTGGCCTCACCTAAATTTGGATCCACCACCTCACTCTTAAACTGATAAGCCTCAAAGACGGAGGCGGCGGGCTATACCCATGGCTCATACCCATTCCAAGGATACTTTCCACCTCTGGTTCCTTGGAAACCCACAGTACACAATACTCGATGGGACAGTTGGCCCTGTTGGCCAAGGGTGCGTCCGTACTCACAATGTCGGCCCACCCGTCAGTTAAAGTTGTGGCCCCCTGTTGGGGTCCCGCGTTAAAACCTCAAGCGCAGGATGATACTCTAAAGACTCACAGTGGAAATGGCAGTTGAATCACCAGCTCACGGCTCCCCCCCAACCCAAGTAATAGAGAGAGAAATGACATCAGACCACCAAATCCTGAGGCTTCTCTCCCTAAATGTTAATGGACTGAACTCTCCTAACAAGCGAAAAGCAATTCTACTAAAACTCCAGCACGAAGATGCTGCGGTAGCCATGCTCCAAGAAACTCATCTGCTGCCGGCGGAGGTTACTCGGCTCCGCTCTCGGCTATTTCCGCTTCAATTTTTCGCCTCTGGAGCAAGCAAAAAGGGAGCCACTGCGATCCTTTTTAGAAAAGACTTGAACCCGCAGTTTCTGGAAATGAAAACATGCCCGGAAGGCCGATATACAGCTGTCAAATGCCTATATATCTTTATCTCGGTGTACGCCCCTAACACTGGTCAATCGCACTTTTATGACACCCTGGGCTCGTCTCTTGCCCGTTTCGTAGAGGGCCAAACGATAATCGGAGGCGATTTCAACGGGGTTCTTGACCCCACCAAGGACAGATCGCACCCCCCAACTCCAAGCGATTTTGCCAAAGCACTAAGCCTCCTGCAGCTGTTCAGGCCCTTAGAGATAGTAGACGCATGGCGGGTGCTTCACCCCACCGAAATAGACTACTCCTTTTACTCATTCGTTCACCGAACCTTTTCGAGGATCGGCCTTTTCTTGACCTCCCCGCAAACCTTGGCCTTCATCAAGGAGGAATCCATCGGCACAAGAGTCATATCTGATCACGCCCCAGTGATCTTGGAACTCCGGGCCCAGAACCCCAAACTCGATAATCTACGTAAATGGTCCTTATACGACACAATCCTTAATGATATGGCTACAAGAGACAAGATCGCACAAGGGATAAGACATTTCTTTGACGAGAATCCAGCCTCAGACACCTCGCTGGCGAATAACTGGGACGCCATGAAGGCAGTGATTAGAGGCACCCTGATCGCCCAGGGAGCGGCCTATCACCGGGATAGGCGACAAGACTCGGATAGCTCTGGAAGATGAGCTGAGGGAGGCTGAGGCAGTCCTCAGGGAAAAGGGTTGGTCCCCTAAGACGCAGCGAATCATACGCATGGCGAGGAAAAAACTAGAAGCCCACTATGCGGAACAAACCGCACTGCTGATGGCGAAAGCCAAACAGTCATACTACGCGAAGAACAACAAGGCAAACAGATTCCTGGTGGCCAAATTGGCCAAGCAGAGACGCATTAATACGATCACCGGCCTGCCTGATCCCAATGGGGTCATACTATATTCAGAACCCGAAAAGCAACGATTAGCAACAGACCATCTGACCCAAATCATGACGGCAACCCCACGGAACCTACCGCAACAGATAGAATACCTGCAGAAGGCAGCATTGCCTCGTCTCCCTGACACGATGAAGGGCGAATTGGAGGAGCCCATTACAGAGGAAGAGGTTGAGGAGGCCATTAAATCACTTAAAACACGGGCCCCGGGCCCGGACGGCTTTTCAACCAGATTCTATAAACTATTCAGATCCCAGCTGATTCCCCCCCTAGTAACTTTGTTCAACTCCTTCAGGGAAACGGGATCAGTAACCCCATCGATGCAGGAATCAACCACCATCCTCTTGCCAAAACCAGGAAAAGATCCGAGAAACCTGACCTCCTATAGGCCGATTGCACTTTTGAACATTGACGCAAACATATACTCCAAAATGTTGGCGAATCGCCTGAGTCACGTCCTATCGGAGATTATCCACCCCGATCAGGCGGGCTTCATCTTACACCGCACGACAGGAGATAACATTCAGAGAACCTTGAACCTGGTAGACCTTGCCTCCCGGAACTCCCAGAAACTAGTCTTAATGGCACTGGACACGGCCAAGGCATTCGATAGGGTGGATTGGGTGTTCATGAAACACACCCTGGGGGCCTTCGGCTTCGGGACAGCATTCGAAACGATGATTCTAGCTAATTATAGCAGACCAAGAACCTTCCTGAGAATCAACGGGCACAGCTCGGCTCCGATCCCCCTGTCCTGCGGAACCAGACAGGGCTGCCCACTATCACCTCTGCTCTTTGCACTCACCATGGAGCCCTTTGCTCAGAGAATCAGGTGAAACAACCAGATCAAAGGCCCACAGAGTGGCCCCACGCAACACAAAATCACCCTATATGCGGACGACGTACTGCTCACGATCTCGGAGGCCCATTCATCCCTGAAACATGCGCTACAAGAAATAGCCAGCTATGGTGAGGTCTCAGGCTTTACAGTAAACTTCGACAAATCATCGGCCCTAAGCATTGGCCTCACCCCAGCAGAGCGTGAACCAATGGCCAAGATGTGCCCGATAACATGGGAAAAAAGAGCCATCCCCTACTTAGGGGTCTGTATCCCAGCTGACCCAAAAGACACATATAAAGCTAACTTCGCCCGGTTGTTCAAAGAACTGGAAGGAGACCTGAAACGTTGGGCGACCCAGGAGATTTCTCTGCTGGGGCGCATTACAGCCTGTAAAATGAACCTCCTTCCAAGGTTCCTGTACGCCTGCGCCTCCCTTCCAGTAGCAATTCCTGCACCAACTCTTCGCGATATCCAGAGAAAGATGTTGAAATTTATCTGGAAAGGTAAGAGAGCAAGAATCCCCCTCAGAACTTTACTAGGGGGCTCCAGACTGGGAGGGTTGGGGGTCCCAGACTTACGGGTTCAACTAGCACAGGTCCAGGCGTGGCAAACTACTACAAATCGCCCTAGATGGGTAGAACTGGAACAATCGCAAGTGCCCCTACCCCTGCGATTTTTGCCACACATCCCACCCCCCATCAGAGCGCACTGGGGAGACCTCCTCCTATCAAACAAACATACCCTAAGCTCCTGGGACTGGGCGCTGAAGCGTAAGGGAGTGCCAAGAGGTTTGACCCCACGATCCCCGGTCTTCCATAATCCGGCATTCTCACCTGGAGCACACCCCCGCAACTTTCAGAACTGGATAAATGGCGGGTTAGAGACTATAGGCCAGCTATATACGGGAGAGATGCCCCTCACATTTGAGCAATGTAAGGAAAAGGTTCCAACTCCAGAAAAGGGACAGATTCACCTATATCCAACTGCGCCACTGGTGCTCGCACCCTCAAACTCTGCAAGCAGCGACATGCCCTCCCACCGCCCTGGAACTCACACTTGGAGATCTTCCAGCTCGTGGGAGAGTATCCACTCTGTATAGGCGCTTCTTAGGTGACTTCCTGATCGCAAGAACTCGCTGCATGGCCCAGTGGGAGGCAGATCTGGGTCACCCAATAGACGACCAAACCTGGGTAGACATTTGGACCAGAACTCACGCCTCATCCACCTGCATCACCAATAGGGAATGCGCATATAAGATCATGTTATGGTGGTATTACCCGCCCCTTAGACTCCACCACATAAATCCACAATTAGACCATTCCTGCTGGAGAGGATGTGGCCGCTCAGGCTCCTTCTTTCATATGTGGTGGGCTTGCCCAAAGATCCAGCAATTTTGGAAGACGTGTTTGGGAACCATCGCGCAAATCACCGGAACGGCGATCCCGCTGGAACCAGAGCCAGTCTTGCTGAGAGCTCTGATTCCCGCGATCTACCCACGCTCCGGGACCAGATCGAAACTACTCACATACTGTCTGCTAGCAGGGAAAACGGTGTTGGCCCGCTCCTGGAAGTTCCCGGAAGGCCCTCACATGCCCCAATGGTGGACTAAGCTTTGGGATATTTTGATTGCGGAGAAGGTGACGGCAGCGCAGGCGGGAACTCTCCACCGATTCCAGAATATTTGGGCCCCAGTACTTGAATACGACCAGCGCTTCCCCGCCCTGACCTACAAACCCACCAGGGCTCGATGGATCCTGAAAGACCAAGTGATCCCTGAGGGAGACCCATAGACTTTGAGGCACAAAATAGGCGATCTAGGAGGGAGGAATCCGCCTCCGAGGACCGAGGGGAAGGTGGGATGGGGGATGGGGGGGAGGAGGTCAGGAGGAAAAAAGGACTGGGGATCAACATGCCTGAATGATTGTTGCTGACAATGTTTTGTAATTATCAACCTGCCTTGATTTAAAATAAACAAGTAAAAAAAAAAAAGAGTGGGAGAACCCAGGATTGTTTTAGATTGCTGGGGACTGAATTATTAGAGAAAGACAGGTTAATTAATTTGGTGATTAAATGGGATAGCTCTCTGGCTGCGTCTTTTATGATCTGGGCGGGACAGCTGTCCCCTTTGCAGTTGGAAGGTTTTAAAGAGGTGATGATTTTTTGAACTTCCAATATAGTTACCTTCTTAAATGTGAAGCCTACATTGGAGTCGATGGGCGTTGGTGAGCTAGGGCTGGTAGACTTACTACTGGTAAGTTGTTGACGTTTATCCTCAATTTTGGTTTGGAGTCCTGTGATTTTGTTGTTAAGGGCGTTCTGGATGCTGGTGCACAAGGGTTTGTCTTTCGTGCAGGTGTCTATGGGTGGATTGGGATTTTCTAATTCCTTTAGTATTTTAAATAGTTCTTTGGTGCAGGATCCTGCCTGATCTATCCTAACATTATAGGCATCTTTTTTTAGTGCAAATTATCTCCTTTTTATATAGGGAGGAGATATTCGTAAGATTGGATTTGTTTTCAGCAGATGGATTTGTTTTCCATAGTAGTTCTGACTTAGCTTTCTTTTTTCTAAGTATTTTAAGTTCGGGGGGGGTAACAGGAGTTCAGATGAGCTCTCGGTTTACCTTTACACATTTTCAGTGGGGCGATGGTATCAATGGCACTGGCCATGGAGTCGTTGAAAGTGTGGATCAATAGGTTTGGATCGGCATTGGCTGGTAGTGCGTTAAGGGTGGGGAGGACCAGGGGTATTAGGGCTTCGGCAGTAATGTTACTTTTATTTCTGGTCGGACAGGCTGGTGCCATAGGGCACCTTTTTGGTGCTACATGATTGATATTAATTTCTAGAGGGATGAGGTAGTGGTCAGTCCATGCTCAGTCAGAGCGTTGGCTAAGGAGGAACCTGGGGTGTCATTGGGGTCATTGTAACCAAGATTGAAATCTCAGAGGATGATAATTTGTGTTAGTGGCTTGGAATTTTCAGCAATTAGCGAGGTGATGTCTTCTTCAAAGACTCCAGGAGGGCATGGGGGTCTATATATAAAGTGAATAGAGATTGTGCTTTTGGGAGAGGTTTTCAGCTTGACTGTGAGGATCTTGCAAGATTTGAGTGAGGAGGAGGAGACTGATCTGCCGTCTAATGATGATTTGAAGATGATCGCTATGCCTCCTCCCCTAGCATTGGGTCCGTCAGCCCTGAGGATGGAGTATTTGTCAGGAATAGCGAGCGTTAAGTATGGTCCTGATGCTTCATGTAGCCTAGTTTCAGTTAACGCGAGGAAGTCAAGATCGTTAGTTACGATGATGTCCGCGATTTCAGTTGGGTGGGCATCAATGGATCTGACATTAAGTAAGGCTACTTTTAGGGGGAGTCATTTGGGCTTGTTGGGGGCTATATGTTTATTGTTGGTCTTGGTGTGGAGTTTGGCAGAAATCTTACTAGTCCTGAGGATGAGTCTAGTGCCTAGTCTATTGTTACGGGCTGTAAGGTTGGGGTTGACTGAGCATGTGGGTCCTGGAGACTTGGGTGCGGAGGGATTGGCATTAGGTTTGGTATGGTTAGGTTTAGTGCTAGGAGAGGCGCCCCCTGTCAAACCTAGAGCACTAGGTCTAAGATGACCCAAGATTCTGTTAGAGATAGTGTTGACTAGGAAGTCAACTGGGTGGCCATTGTCTTTGGAGGTGGTATGGTTAGAGTGGTAGCTAGAGTGGTAGCTATGTGGGAAGGGTGGCAAAGATGGTAGGAAGGGTGTGGGGCAGAGGATGGGTTAGTGTCTTGGACATCCAAGTTTGGCTAGGCCATCCTTGAAGGCTATGAAGTTGTTGCCGCTGCAAGGTACATTGTCCTACATGACACAGAAGGGGAACATGATAAGAGTGAACCAGGTGAACATGGTCTGGCTACGAGGTTACAAGGTGGTCTAAGTTGTAGAGCTAGGGAGGGTTGATATATCTTTGGCTAACTGCTCATAGATGAGCAGCACAGGTTAGAGGCTCACATATAGCTAGGTGTAACCTGGGCTAGAGGTTGGCCTATAAGGTTATCTTAGTAATGGCTAAGAGTGGCATGTGCATATGGTAAGGCATCACCTAGATTTGAGATAGCACTCTAGGCTGGAAATGCAACACTCTAGGCTAAAATACAGTGAAGCATCACCTACATTTGCTAAAAATGTAACACTCTAGGCTACAATACAGTGAGGCATCACCCAGAATAGACAGTATCACTTTAGGCTAAAATACAGTAAGGCATCACCTAGATATGAAATAACACTCTAGGCTAAAAATGTAACACTCTAAGCTAAAATACAGTGAGGCATCACCTAGAATAGACAGTATCACTTTAGGCTAAAATACAGTAAGGCATCACCTAGATTTGAAGTAACACTCTAGGCTAAAAATGTAACACTCTAAGCTAAAATACAGTGAGGCATCACCTAGAATAGACAGTATCACTTTAGGCTACAATACAGTAAGGCATCACCTAGATTTCAAGTAGCACTCTAGGCTAAAAATATAACACTCTAGGCTAAAATACAGTGAGGCATCACCTAGAATAGACAGCATCACTTTAGGCTAAAATGCAGTAAAGCATCACCTAGATTTGAAGTAACACTCTAGGCTAAAAATGCAACACTCTAGGCCAAAATTAAATGAGGCATCACCTAGATTTGAAGTAACACTCTAGGCTAAAAATGTGACACTCTAGGCTAAAAATGTAACACTCTAGGCTAAAATGCAATATGGCATCACCTAGATTTGAAGTAACACTCTAGGCTAAAAATGTAACATTCTAGGCTAAAATACAGTGAGGCATCATCTAGATTTGAAGTAACATTCTAGGCTAAGAATATAGTATAGCAGCCTCTGGTTTATAATGCAAAACTACAGTTCTGATGTACACTGCCTAGCAGTGCGGTTTTCACTGGGAGAGGTGCGGGGGCAAGGATCGGAGAAATGTGTGCGAGCATTGTGTTGCAGCTGGGACAGGATAATGGAGGTGGCCAATCAGGTAGGCAGGAAGGTCTGGTTAGTGGGCCCTAGGTTAGGGGTAAGGCACCGTAAATTCAGTTCAGGTAGCGAGCAGTGTAGATGTGGAACAGCGATATAATGTGCTATGGAGATGTATCAGGAGGGGTGCTGTACTGGCAGATGAGGAACAGGCAGATGCAGTTGATAATAATAATATTAATTACATACAGTGGAGCTTGGGCCTGTGGGCAGGATTGGATATATATGGGTACACGTATGCAGTGGTCATTCAATATGCGTGTTTACAAAGCATGTGTGCCGATAGAGTCTAAGGAGAGTTCAGGGTTGTTCCATCAGACATACAGGTCGTGGAGTCGCTCTTCTTGCGAACTAGGTGATTTGCGTGTTACTCACAGTTCGTACTGTCGGGTGGCGTAGGTCTTGATAGCCAGCTGAATGGGCGTGTTTGCAGTGGGCACCTTGGTCTACCTATGAGAGCTGCAGCGCTCGTGTAGGAAGGGGCGAGGAGACAACCAAACAGAGTTTCAGGGCCTGGGCTCTGGCAGCCTCTGGTCAGGCTCAGGTCAGGAGCCTTAGTGTGTGCCTTGGGGGAGTGCCGGCTTCGCCTGCCGGCGCTCTCTGATAAGGCACAGAAATACCGAAGTAGCCAATGGATGTTGGCGGCATCAGGGGGCCTGGGGCCAGACAAATTAGCAGAATATGGCAGAGGTCATCTTAGAAAAGTAAAAACCTTGTGGCATGTTCAGCGATTCTGCGAGGAATGGTAATCCAGCCACGAAGTTGGGGGTTAGACACCCAGCAAATAATAAGTAGGGTTTATAGCGCGGAGCTGCAGGCTTGACACGCACAAGGGCAGCAGGATGCAGGCATGCCGGAGGACGCTCGTATTAAGCGTCTGGCTTACCTGAGCATCACAGAAGGCTGAATATCGTGAAGGGGGAGACTGCTTCTCTGCAGCGCCCGAAAGTGGTGCGAGCCCCAGCTCGGCATGCAGATGAGTGAGCAGGCTCAGGTCAGGAGCCTTAGTGAGTGCCTTGGCGGAGTGCCGGCTTTGCCTGCTGGTGCTCTCTGATAGGGCACAGAAATACCGAAGTTGCCAATGGATGCTAGCGGCGTCAGGGGGCCTGGGGCCAGGCAAATTAACAGAATATGGCGGCAGCCATCTTAGAAAAGTAAAAACCTTGTGGCATGTTCGGCGATTCTGCGAGGAATGGTAATCTTGCAGCGAAGTTGGGGGTTAGACACCCAGCAAATAATAAGTAGGATTTACAGTGTGGAGCTGCGGGCTCGACGCGCACAAGGGCAGCAGGATGCAGGTATGCTGGAGGAGGCTCGTATTAAGCCTCTGGCTTACCTGAGCATCACAGAAGGCTGAATATCGTGAAGGGGGAGACTGCTTCTCTGCAGCGCCCGAAAGTGGCGCAAGCTCCAGCTCGGCAGTGCAGATGGTCTATTTGTGTTCTTTCTGGCATAAAAACTAATAATTAATTTGTTGTTTGAAATAAACCAGTGGCTGGCCCAAGGAGATTCCTAATTAGTACAACCCTTGTGTGCCCAACCCTAAATGTAGCAGTAACCCCCATTTTTGGTACCTTTGTGAAGGAAGGCAACACCCTCTCCAGTGAGACAGACACTCCAAAGGAACCTGTCCTGGGAACAGGAATCAAAGGGCACACCCTGCACAACGCAACTAGCCTCACACCTCAGTGCTGAATACAAAAAGGTCCTTTGATGATATTGACAAGGGAAGGGGCAGGGTTATTGTGGGCAGAATAGCTCAGGCCAGCTACAAGAAGGTTCCACCATCTTGTTTCCCTCCCCTTCCTGTCCCCCCACTACCATTAATTCAAAACACTTTGGGTGTGATGTCAGAAGGCAAATGCCACTTGTTCCAAGAACAGGGATTGGACCCTTAAAGCAGGATATCTTCTATCCAATCCACATAGACTTTTGTCTTTAAAAGAAAGGATCTCCCACTTCTTCTTTGGATTCTCTCTGAACTTCAAACCCTGAAGATTTTGTTGGACCCTGTTGGGGGATCAGACCTTTCCAAAGTCCTCCAGTTGTGAGGTGAATACAGGTAGTCCAAGGCAGAGGCAAGTTCTGTCCCCTAGTCTTCCCCAGGGAACATAGGTGCTGACCTGCTGCTGGAACAAAACCTGCCTCTCTGCCAGCCCCACTACCATCCAGGGCCCCTCTGTGCTGGATGATCCCTGCAGGTGTGTGCCAGCCTCCCCCATGTTTGGGAGCATGAGAAACAGATGACTATCACCATTGAGACCCTGGAGTAGCACTCACAGCTCCTGAGAGCTAAGACAGTCAGGATTACTGTATGTTAGCTATCTAACCACTGTGAGTCGTGATTTGAGCCTGTTCGACACTGCTCAAACCAATAGGACACTCCGGAGCTGCCTTTGCCACTCCCCAACCTTCACACCACAGTTCCACCCTTTCGAACAAGTTCTCTGCCGTGCGAGCTGAAGTGCATCATTGCCTTGGCTCGAACAAAGAAGCACTGCTGCACCTACATCACTCAAACAGCCATTGAAACAACCAGCCTCTTCATCGCCAATCCATCTGAGGATTGAAATGACCCTGGTGTACTCTCCAAACTGCACTGTTCGAGCCCTTCAATGGACCAACTCGTCTGCACATCCAGTCATCAGCCCTCTGCCGTCAGACCTCGACCATGGAACAAAACCTGGTCAAACGATCCACATCGCTTGAGCATCACCCTCGAACCACAGCCTTCTTTAGTTCGATCCCGCCTCGATTTCTGCTTCCCACTTGACTACCGCAATTGTTGCATTTCAATTCGAATCGAACAGCTGAACAGCACCAAGAATCCTGGTTCACCGTTGCTGAACTGCCAAGACACTGAAAATGTATTAGTGCTCGATAAATGTGCCCCTGGTCCATTTTGGGCCCTAACGACTGGCTAGGTGACAATAATCCCTTTTACAACTCAAGAAAAAAATCCCTTTTTAAAATTGTATTTTTATCGCCTTTTCTCCCTCTGTCTTGTTACCCAGAGTGCTGTATCTTGCTATCGTACTTATTCTGAGTTCTTTCTACAGGGGTGGGTTTTTGTAGTTTTTTTCTGTTTAGCTAATAATGCATATGGTGTGTATCATTAAAGTATATATATTTTATAGAAACTTGAGTGGACATTCCTTTATTTTGAACTGTTATAGTTCACTGTTTGGGTTGCTAATGTTTCATATTCACAACCCTCTTGAAAGTATAGCCTTCCCTCGGCCCACATTATCACAAACGGCAAAGGGGGTATATCTCTTAACCAGTGGTTGAAGTGTATGAAAAGAAGTAGTGGAACTATGTTCCCTGCTGGCCTGTACCCACTCCACACAAACCCCATCACCACGCCCCCTCCCACACACAATACAAACCCCCAAATACATGCACCTGCTGTTTAAGGGAATGTTCAGTGTAGTGCACTGAAAGTGCACGTTTCAACTTCTTCCTACACTTTCTTTTAAAACAAAACCATTCCGGAACGGTTTCTTTTTAAAATAAAAGTATAGGAACAGTAAAACTTAATTGAAAAAAGTAGAGGAGCACCGCTCCCGGCCGCTCCCGCTCAATTCGACCACTGCTCTTAACTATCCCTGTTTTACCTTTATGATTGTCGTTCACTCTTGGTGACATGTAAGGGCTGAGGCACTTTTGCCAGGGCAGAAGTCAATTCGTCAAATGGGTTGCTTACTTTTTTTCGCCCCCAAATCTCAATTGTAATCTGTCTATATTACTACATGTTCTTTTTCTATATGTGCCAGAGATGCACACCGACAGAATGTCATAAATTACAACCTTTTCCATATGTTTGACTTAAGTCCTGCAAACTACACTATCAGGAAGGTTGATTCCACAGTTTATAGACCTGCATCATTCCATCTATGGGGTCTTTCTTTGTTCTGTCATTAGTATATAATGTTAGGTTGGTTCTTATGTGTCATAACTCAATGGAGTACTCCCACCAGGTTCATTACAAGCATGACGTAAGGCAAATTAGAATGTATGATGCACATTAGTGCAAATACATTTTAAGAAGGTTTGTACAGGGGAATTGCATAGTCAGGCTGAGGCAAGCCTTATTTGTTGTTGAATAAGCCAGTCAGATAGCACAGCAAGCTGAGTGCTCATTTCTGACATCTGTGTGTAGCCTGCTGACATGGGTTCGCTCCCGCTGAGGAAAGCTCAGCCTTTTATACTTCTGACGTCAATACCTTGAGTACCACGATATCAACTGTTATTAAAGCGATTTGATCCCCTCGGGTGAGCTAACAATATATAAAACTAGCGCTATTATTATCATTCGTTACACTTTGAGTGTTGTTGTGATTGCAAGTGCTTGGAGTAACTATCAGTTTAAGGTGTTCTATGAGCAACTGGCCTCCGATGAAATATTTCGATATGGTTCTGTCAATGGTGGATCTACCATTAGAGGAGGACAATCAACCCACCCCAACTTGCCATAGGAGGGGTAGCCACATGCCCTGCAAAGTGCAAATTAAGTCAAACTGCGTGAACTACTAATAGCTCTCCTTGTGTCGCTCAGACACCTGCGCTCCTGTCTCCCTTCTATATTCTCTCGAGGATGCATTTCCACAATGCATGAACCAACAAATACCATCATCCAATTTGAGATTCATAATGGTTTGATATCTATCTTTCGCCAACACATGTTTCAACCATTTGAAGGTCTTCCTCAGGGCTGGATATCAACATTGATTACAATCACATGAACAATGTATGTGTTAAAATTACACATAAGGCCCCATTACGAGTTTGCCGGTCCGGATACAACGGTACGGGCAAGCTTACCAGTACCGTTGTATCTGGACCGGAAAACTCTGAGTTGTGCTTGAGGATGCCTTTCAGCCTGCCATGTCTGGCCTAGTGGAATGAAAGGCACCCGTGAGCAAAGCAGGCATGGCACGGCTACCACCAAGGTTGTAATGAGGCCCATAGACAACACCCACGTATTGTCAGAACAGAAATAAACTTAAACAAAAGAAATGTATTTTTAGAACAGAAATCAAATGAGTTAGTCAGGTAGTCAGTTATAATTTCAAGTACTAACAGTGCAGCGCTGACAAGGCCCTTCACTCAGACTTGGATGCACTTTGTTGCATGTGTTTTCAAGCCCATGACTCTCTTCCTGCACGTGCCTCACCAATCTCGTGACCGCATATCGAAGAGAGGAAGAGCCGAGAAATACAGACAGGCTGCAAAGATCCAACGATCTGCAAAGATACAAAACGATTATGCTAACATGTTTGTTTTCCAGGTGAGAGGTTTGGGAAGTTAATATTGACACCTCATCTCATTCATGTTTAGGGATTCTAGGAGCAACAGCTCACATAACAAAGTGCTCTAAATAGTCCATCAAGATGGGCAGCTTCCACCAGCGATTACAATAAAATGTATTCTCAAAAACATACTCCCACTGATCAGATTATTTACGCAAACATCTCCTCTCAGGCAGACACTGTCTACATTCATCACAGGACAAGCTATGGATCCTGGCCCTCATTACAACCCTGGCGTTACGGGGTTAACGGCGCCGCAAAAGGTGGCAGCGCCGTTAACCCCTTAACGCCTGATTACGAGGTCCCTTTGCGGGTTGGCGATTTTAACGCGATTTTAAAATCCAACCCGCAAAGGTACCTTGGTGCTAAGCACGGTGCCGCAATTTGCAGCGCCGCAATTTGCAGCACCGTACTTAGCGCCTTCCCCATTTCCATTGAGCCCTATGGGGCAAAAATGGGAATGGGGAAGGGCCAGGGCGGCATGGGGAATTACCGCCCCGCCAACCTTGGAATGGGGCGGTAATTCCGCCATTCACCATGGCGGACCCCGGCATGAACCATGGTGCTAGTAGCACCATGGTTTAGCGCCGGGGTCGTAATGAGGCCCAGTGTGTTAGTTGTGGTTGGAAGGTTTTGGTATGAAAGGAAGATGTTGTGGTTGTGATCTGGTATGAAAGGAGATGTTGTGATGTAGTCTTTTTTAGTCACGGGCCAGGAGTGCTTGCTATTAGAATGTTGATGCATGAATGATGAGCAGCTCAGGAGAATGTTGAGTGGGTCTGCGAGTGACTGTTCCATGGGTGTCAGTTGGGGGGCTGAGCTGGGTATGATAGGATGGCCGGTGGATCTGCTCCTTTGTATGTCATGTAAACTACCTATCCCTGTTTCCTGTCTAGTCTGATGTGCCACTGTAAATACTCAGGAGTAACGGGTCCATGTACATTTGTACTTATGTATAATAAAGCTTCACCTGGACAAACCAATGGCTCCACAGCTGGTCTGTGTTTGAGTGCTGAGCACAACTTGAATGACAACACTGATAATTCATAACACATTACACGAAGACTAATGCAGTTAATTGCTGTTGGAATTCACACCTGGTATGCAAATAGTGTATATAGTGCTAACATATTTGCTTCAGACCTGCAGATGAACTTAACTGGTCTGCTTTTAAATCTCAGTTACCAGTTTAATGGTATCCACTACAGAATAATTGTGCTGATATGATAGCTCAGTGGGTTGAGCACTTGCTGCTGCAATGCGTGAGTGATCTGCAGGTTGCAAGTTCGATTCCAAGCAAGGCCATCTCAGCCTTTCATTCTTCTGATCTTGATAAATGAGTACCAACACAGATTGGGTGATAATGTGTGCATATGTGTTCTATAAGAAAAGATCTTAAGCATAAGTGCTACATTATAGCATATTATCATGTGGCCTTGGACGTCTGCTTGCATTCGCAGTAATTTGACAATATGGATCTATAAACACAGATATTAATGATACATATGGTGATGCATTCTTGTATGAAATGTATATCACATTAGTGAAATCATAACCATATTTTTCGTAGTTTACTTAGGAACAATGCTAATTGATGCACTTCCTGTTTTGTCAAGGGGTGAACGTTTGTGTTTTATTGCTTCCCGGGATGTCACTTTCAAGTGGTGTCAAATGAAATCAGTTCTGGTGATGTCATCAGAGGTCAAGGGTCATGAGGCAAAGGGGTGGAACACTTTTTTGAGGCGCAGAGTGGACCACTTTTTCTTGGGTCCCCGGGCCTATTTCTTGTCCCAGTCCAACCCTGATTATGGAAACTAAGTTTTGTGGAGTGACAGACAATAATGAACAAAAAACATGTTCTCAAACATTTTGGCCAAAGTAAAAACGTTGCTCTTTTTTCTACAGAACCGGGATATTATCATGTTGGACATTTCGGTATCCGCATTGAAGATGTGGTCCTGGTGGTAGAAGCTCAAACACAGGTGAATGTTAACATGTGAAATATGCTTTGTGTGGTATTTCTGAAATTATAAAAATGCACATCCCACATAGCAAGAACCGAGTCCCACATTTATGAGTAAGACTGAAACAGTAAAAGTAGGATGTGTTTACAAATGCTGCCTGCTTGATTATGGGCCTGTCAGAATGACTGCATCCTAGCAATGCTGCGTACATTAATTACCACTATAATTGAACATCTCATAATTAAGCACCAATGTTTGCCTCCTCCTAGGAGGTGGAGGCTAACATTTAAAAACTCCCAAGATGTTTTTTAAGCGTTTTACCTTGGAAGCCCAAGCACTTCCCTTCAATGCCGCAGAACATGTTTATGTATGGAGAACATCAAAGGGTGTGAAAAAGGGGGTGTTTCTGATGCCCATCTTGTGAACACCCTTGCCATGTAAAGCCCGAGTAGTCAGGAAAGATCATATTGTGCATTTAAAATAATTGCATACTTTTGATATGTACCTCTACCGCATACCAATCCATTCATTGCCATCCTCACGTTGAGGGTACAAATGGATACGAAAATTAGGATTTCTGGAGAATTGTTCATTGTTATGTGGATTTCACGAAATAGCACATTATTCAATATTTAATTACCTAATGCAGTTTTTCCATTAAACAAAATCTGCCTTACTCATAATGAGGGCCAAGGTGTTTAATTCATTTCATGTACATTAAGAGAATGAACATTGATGCAACACACTCCTCTACAAAGTGTTGGAATCATTATTTTATAGTTACCTGATCTAAAGGCCTATATTGCGGAATGCTAACGTAGTTTCTGATGGATAGAGCAAGACCCTTCAAACTCCATTTTGAATAATAGGAGATGGGGATTTACCCTAAGTGTGCGGGCGTAATCCAGATGTAGAAAACTGCTCTCGGTTTCCTAGAGAGTAACCTGCACCTCACTGGTGACGCCCAACATGCAGTGACATGTATATAAGGTTATGTTATGTTAGCGGTTCTTAAAACCCGCACTGTCGCCACATGCATGGTTTCTTGGCGCTCTTTGCCAGTTGTATGATTTTTCAGAGGAGATTGCCTAGCTTTAAAGTGCTTGACTAATCTTGTGGGTGGGACCAAACTAATATGCACATGCATAGTCTTCTCTGTGAACTAAAGAGTGATTGAGACTTTGGGCCACAACCCATAGCACAGGTTATTTCAGATGTTGTTGGTTCTTGATTGAGAGTTTCTCAAATTCTGTGTGTCAATGCCACTGGGAAGATCCTGAATTATGAAACCAAAGGAGTGGCTTTGGCTGTAAACAGATCTGCAACCCAAGATCCAGAAGGCAGCACTAATAACTGAGGTCCCTTGCAGTGGTGCCACCTCCCACCACCTTATGGCACAAGGGAAACAGAAGTAGTGCAGGCGGTTGGGCAATGCATCCGGCTAAAAAGCATGAGGACTACTTCTTAGAACATGAAAAATGCACAATACATTGGAGAGTAGAGGGTGGATTGTAAGGGAGGTTTGAAGGATATCAGGCATTTTAGGCTAATTAGAATCAGGGACCATGTAGGAAAAAGCCCTCGCAGGACAAGGCTGAGATGTTGAGCGAAGCAGGTGCGCAGGAGATGCTGCCCAACTATATGTAGCATGCTTTGCCTTGCCATGACTCCATGCCCATAAGAACCGAGGTACAGACCCTCTGCGGCAAAGCCCTCGCAGGACAAGGCCGCGGTGTTAAGAGATGCAGGTGTTTGTGGACGATGGGGTTGTGGAGTAGACAGTGAGTGCAGACAACCTCAGCCTCCTTTCTGCGGCCGCCAAGTAAGAAGGTTCAGGGATAGTTAGCTTGCGTCACTCCATGCAACCCCCCTGACCTGGTGCCCCTTATCACTCTTGCACTTGCGTTGTTTTCTCCCCTGTGACCTGCTCCAGCTCCCCCCAACCCTGCCTACTTGCGCTCCCTCGCATCTTAGGCCCTGTGTGCTCCCTGGCAACCCAAGGATGCGTGCGCTACCTCGTATCTTGGGCTGCATGCGCTACCTCGCATCTTAGGGCACACATGTTCCTTCACAACCCTAGGCTGTGTGTGCTCCCTCGCATTTTAGGCCATGTACACCACCTCGCCTATTATACTGCGTGTGCTACCTCACAAATCTAGACAGCATGCGCTCTCTCTCTACTCGGCCATGCAAACCCCTCCTTCTCCTAACTGCTACCCTCCCCGCATTCCCCGACGGCCCTCTCCCTCCCCCACTTTCCTAGCTCCCTTCCCCTGACCTATTGTGTACTGTTCTTGAGGTTTTGTTCTCAACGGTTGCTGGCTCACATTGCATTTCCTGCATCCCTGCTGTATTCATTCTTTTCTTCTAGGTTCCTTTGGTGATTGTTCTGTTTTTGTTATTCTTTGTTTCTCCACGGTTGTTTGCTTACATTGTACTGCCTGCATCCCTGCTGTGTTAATTCTTTACTCCTAGGTTCCTCTGTGATCATATCGTTATTGTTGTTTTTGTTTCTCCATGATTGTTTGCTTACACTGTACTGCCTGCATCCCTGCTGTGTCCATTCTCTACTTCTAGTTTCCGTTGACGATTGAATTTTGTCTATGTACTGCATCTGATTTTCTGTCATTGTTCCTCTGTGTGCCCCTCCGCCTTCGGTTTCCCCCTACCCTAGTGTTTCCCCCGCCTGCCTGCTTCCCAGTGCTACCCCCCACCACCCTCCCTTCTTCCCCCCCACTCTTCCTCTCTACACCCTCTATGGTGCTCTCTGTTCCACCTATCTTCTCAAACTGCTTTTCTATCAACTATCATATCCATCTCACTAAGTCTGGCAGGAAGAAGTTCAAAAGGGACATCCTGGTCTCCAACCCACGCCTCTCTATCGCCGATACCTACACCAATGCTTCCTCCAGACAGACCCTTACCGTCACCTCCAGCCCTATGGACTCCCCCACCCATATGGTCTCTGTTCTCGCGCCTTTTTCCTCTTCACCCATTAATGGTGGCACACGGTGGGAGGCCCTCCTGGCCCCTTTTCACTCCTCCAAGACCATCATTAAGGTCTACCTAACACGGCACTGTCTTGGTCCAAGGCTCTCAGGCCAACCTCCTCCTTCTTGATAGACGCTTCCTGTGCCTTATCAACTTCCTTTCTTCTCCTGCTGTCCCTACTTTCCCCTCTATGGCTCCTCTGCTGCCTCCATCCTCTGCCACCTCTACAGCTGACTCTGCTGCTTCTTCGGCCACCCTGTTGCCTCCTTCCTCTGTACCCCTCTGGCACCCACCTCCTCCTTGGCTACCTTGCCTTCTCCTCCTACCTCCTCTGCCCATTCTCAGGCACCTGCAACACTTCCGCAGGACATACCTCTGACCTGAACCCATCCACGGAAGTCCTTCAAAGTGGGCAACCTGCTCCACATTGCTACTCTTAACTTTCACTCAGCTGTTAAGCACTCCTCTGACATCTGCCGTCTCCTGGAAGAAATGTTTCTGATGTACTCGGTCTGACCGAGACATGGTTCACGGCCAGCTCTACCACAAGCTTTGACACTCTCCTTCCTGATGGCTACAAGATCCTCTCTGCACCCAGAACCAACCGTCCTAATGGGGGTGTAGCTTTGATCTTCCCGGAGTGGATCCCTGCTTCTATCATTCCTATGCAGGACTACTCTTCCTTTGAATGCCTGGTCTGCAGACTCTCTATCTCTCCTCGCCTCTCTCTCACTGTGGCCACTATCTACAGGCCTCCCGGCCAGGTCGCCTCCTTCCTCTCTTAGTGGGTGGACCTCTCCTCCTCCCTCCTTGCCTCTACCTCTCAACTTTTCCTCCTTGGAGATCTTAACATCAGCTTGGATGCTACCTGTCTTTCTGCAGGACTCTTTCGCAAACTCTTCGACTCTCTATATTCTTCCCTCTGCGGGGCACACCCTGGATGTTCTGATCTCCTCAGACCTCCCCCTCTCCAACCCTCTCACCACTCCTCTCTCCTGGAGGGATCACTTTCTCCTTTTCTCCCACCTCTTTCCATTTACCCCTCAGGCCAAGCCGACTCAGCACTGCCACCTGCCTTCTTGTTCATCCGGCCCATGAAGCGTGTTCAAGGTGAGGCTTTTGTCGCTACTTTCTCTCCTCCTTCTGCACCTTTGGCGAACTCACATCCTGACACATCCTTATCTAACCTGCATCTTTCTATCTCTAACACTCTTGATGTACTTGCCCCTGTCATGAGGATCCGCTTAAGCCCAAATCCAATTGCAACTCTTGGTACGATTCTGACCTCGTCACCCTCAAACGCAAGTGCAGGGTGGTTGAGAGGAAGTGGAGGGCATCAGGTGCACCCTCTGACACTGTCATGATGCATGCTCCAAAAACTCGGAACTGATGGGCCCACCCCAGTCACAAGAACCTATAAGGGCTTATCAAGCCCTTAAGTGTCCGAAGACCCCCTGGACTGAGTCCTGGCGCCGTTGGTGCCAGGCTCATTAAGTGTTGACCTGCATGAGCTATTTACTCAGTCTAGTTAGGCTAAGCCTTTCTGTATATCCAGGGTGTGGCCGAGGGACTATTTTATCCGAAAGGCAGGGTGTGGTTTAGGGACTACTTTACCTGGAACTACTTACAAGGCTATTTAAGCCACACCCTGCAGGCAGAACATGCTTTGTGTTATTCTGCACTCCTGCAGCGTAACGCTCACCGTGTCTGTCCTGTCCTTGAACTGCTACAGCCACGCCCATCCAGAAAATACATCCATTGGTACATGCGAGAAGAAAGAAAAGAGAACAGGAGTCAATACAGCAGCGAAGGCCTTACCTGCAGCATTCCATCTCATCGGTTGCGCCTTCAGCCGTTCTCCGGACCACCGCACCTGCAGAAGAAAAGGTACCCGCTCAGGCATCCAATACTCACCCGGGGTCAGCGATCTTCCAGAACACGTCAGAGTGGTTCTTCCATTCACCATTCCGGAGCCGCGACACATCTGCACAGAAGGAAAAGAAAACAGCAGGTTAGTCGCACACGGAAGGGAAAACAGTTATTCAGACATTCAGCACCACTCTCTCGCGCAACTACTCACCTGAGGGAAATCTGCTCAGCATTTTATAAGAGTCGAACCTCCATTCAAAAATACGCTCGAAACCGCGCCTGAAAAAAAAGACAAATACAGGTAAAAAATTTGGGGAAAATAAAGACTTCAAGCACCTAAACCAAGCAACCATTGGCATAGAGACTTACTTGTTTGAACCAGCTTTCCAAGACTCGGCAATCGCCCACAGGATCAGTGAAGCAACTAGATCCAGGAAAGACTGTGCTTATTGCGCCCCTGCTAGAGACCGCAGGACAGAGGGCCTATCTCCTTAAACTCTAAGGTGAGATCAAAGAGGAGCAGGGAAGTAGCTAATATCTTATTTCAATCTTCCAGACAAACGCCTCTTGGGGTGATAACAAGGGAGAAGTCACGGCATGCATCATCATCCATGGAGTGCCACGCCAGTGCAGACATCATTTGTGCAGCCACGTGCTACGCCCCCGTGGAGACCAGGTGAGCGTGACAGAACGCGAAGCCTTATACAAATTCTCTACCTGGGCGTCATGGAAACCTCTGAGACAGATCAGCTAGCCCAGCTTTTGGGGGAACTCCAGACCGAGGTCCATTCAGCTCGGCAGGAAACCAATGCCTTGAGGAGAGAACTGATCGTGATGACCTCGCTTGACAACTGCTTCAGTCACAGGTCGGGCAAACACCGTTACCAGGATTGGGGTCAACGGTTCTGACAACACCAAGCAATCCAATTCAGGTGGTCCTTCCAGGGGACGTACCTTTGGCACCTCCAGAACGCTTTGCAGGAGACCCAAAAAGGTATGCGGTCTTTATAAATCAATGCCGACTACATTTCATATGTAGACCAGGAGCCTTTCCAAACAACCAGTCTAAGGTGGCTTTTGTGCTATAGTACCGCAGTGGCAGTGCGGCAGACTGGTCAGTACCACTAGTCAATCGGGACGATCCTATTTTGCGGGACTTCCAGAGGTTCCAATTGAACATGGAGAAGCTGTTTGCCCGCTACTCCCAAGGCCAGGCCTTGGATAATGAGCTCTTGTCTCTGTGTCAAGGCAATCAAGATCTGTTAACTTACATTTCAACCTTTAATAGGCTGGTAATGGAAAACCGACTGGCCAGATGACAAAAGAACAATGCTTTTTTACCGAGGTTTGAGAGGGGAGTTAAAGGATGTTCTAGCTCAAGTGGTCAACCCTCCAAGAGACTGTGCTGAATATATAGACTTGGTGGTTCAGCTTGAACATAGACTACAGAACCGTAAGGCAGACCGAGCTAGAAGGGACACTCAGGTATTTGTGCGCCCAAAGGAAAATGCGTCTAAGACCACCGACTTGGCCGAACCCATGCAGATTGGAGGGGTGCGCGGGCCATTGTCCAAGGCTGAAAGAGATCGGAGAAGACAACAGTTGTGTCTGTATTGTGGGTCATCCGGCCATTTCCTCCGAGAGTGCCCAGTAAAACCACCCAAGAAAGCAGTTGGGTTGCTGGCAAAGTTGAAGCAGAGCCAGAGTCGGAAAACTACCCGGCCCGACAAGCGTAGAGGTCCGCTTGTCGAGTGAAAAGAAGGACTTCCAGACCTCACACCTAGCCTTGCCAATGATCCTCATACGTCACCAACAGCCATCTCGAATGCATGCAGTCAGAGCATATATCGACAGCGGAGCCATTGGAAATTATATGGATCAAGAATTGCTTACAAGGATGAATCTTCCTCTCTGCGAAAAGGCAACAACAGATTTAGTCACCACTGTCAACAGGACTGAGATCGCTTCGGGTCCTGTAACGCACTCAATGACAGAGATGACACTTTTGTGCCAAGACAGATATCGGGACGACATTGTGTTCGATATAATCAAGGCTCCACAATTCCAAATAATTCTGGGAATGCCATGGCTAGAGTCACACAATCCTTGCATCGACTGGCGTGCTAAGAGGCTGACCTTCTCAGGCGAATGTGCTCATACCTGTTATCAAGTAAAAGAACCTCTGGTTAAGGAAGTGACAATGATCATGAGTCTGACTAACCCGCTACCTCCGGTATATCAAGACTATCAGGATGTTTTTCAGAAGGACCAAGCCAACACTCTCCCTCCCCATAGATCGTACGACTGTCAGATCGACCTCATACCTGGCCCACAGATTCCATGCGGTCGGATCGATGCACTCACTGAACCTGAAAATCTGCACTTAAAGAAATATCTAGACCAGTATCTGGCTAGCGGTTTTATCCGCCCGTCCAAGTCCCCGGCAGCCTCACCCTTATTCTTCGTGCCTAAGAAGGAAGGAGACCTTAGGACTTGCATCGATTACCACGCATTGAACCAAGTCACTGTTAAAAACCGTTACCCCTTGCCCCTGATTCCTGAACTCTTGGATCAAGTTAAAGACGCACAAATTTATACCAAGTTAGATCTCCATGGAGCATACCACCTGGTACGAATCAAGAAAGGGGACGAATGGAAGACCGCCTTCCGCACCAAATACGGGCTATTCGAATACCAGGTGATGCCCTTTGGCCTTTGTAACACCCCAGCGGCGTTCCAGTATTTCATGAATGACATCCTGCGAGAATTGATTGATGTGTGTGTCGTAGTATATATCGATGACATTCTGGTATATTCCTCATCTGAACAAGAACATGTGAAAAACGTCTGTGCTGTTCTGGACAAACTTCGACAACACAGACTATTTGCAAAACTGGAAAAATGCTTCTTCCATGTTCCTGAGGTCGAGTTCCTTGGATTTATCCTAACCCCTCAAGGTGTACGCATGGATTCGCGGGAGGTGGATGCCATCCTCAATTGGACTTCTCCAACCTCAATTAAAGGAGTTCAGAGTATGCTTGGATTCGCGAACTTTTATCGTCGCTTCATTCCAGGCTTCTCGCAGCTAGTGCATCCCATTACCTCTTTACTACGAAAGAACAAACATTTTCAATGGTCAGAGGAAGCAGAGAAAGTCTTCCAGGACTTAAAGCAGATATTCACCTCAGCTCCAATCCTGAAACATCCTTGTCCGGATCTACCGTACGTGGTTGAGACCGATGCTTCCAGCTTGGCAATGGGAGAGGTCCTCTTGCAAAAGGATCCTGAATCTGGTCAGCTTCACCCAGTGGCCTTTTGGTCATGGAAATTCATGGCTCCAGAACTGAATTATGCCATTACGGACAAAGAACTCTTGGCCATCAAGGCGGCCTTCAAAGCTTGGCGGCATTATCTCTTAGGAGCAAGGCATACAATCACGGTAATCACTGATCACCGCAATCTACAGTACCTGAAGGTGGCGAAGGCTCAATCATCTCGCCAACTCCGATGGGCATTATTGTTTGCTGAATTCGACTTTGTAATCACCTATCGCCCTGGTTGTCAAAATGGTAAGGCGGATGCCTTATCTTGTATAGGAGTAGACGAGGAGTCCACTAATCCCGACCCTGTGCCCATCATTCCTGGAGAAAAAATCTTAGGGATTACAACGTCTCTAACCTTAGATGACATCCACAAGGAAATCACTCATCTCATGGATACCAACACTCTGAAGGATTGGCCTGCCAAAAGTGCTCACCACTCAGTCTCAAACCAAATACCATATTTTCAGGGACGTCTCTATCTGCCCAGCAAGGAACTTCAAGAAAAGGTAATCTCAAATTATCACGATTCTCTGGTAGAAGGTCACCCTGGGATCGCTAAAACTGAAGCCAGGATCAAGCAACACTTTTGGTGGCCAACATGGCGTAAAGACATCAAACTGTTTGTGCTATCCTGTGGAGTCTGTGCACAAAACAAGGCTCTAAAGAAGAAATCACCAGGCCAACTGCACCCACTGGATATCCCACCTACACCTTGGCATACATTGTCACTCAATTATATAACTGACCTTCCTCCTTGTAATGGGTTCAACACAATTTTGGTGGTGGTGGACTTGTTTTCCAAGATGGCCCATTTCATTCCACTGAAGGGGTTACCCTCAGCTTCGATCCTGGCAAAAGAATTCTTAGAACAAATAGTCTGAATACATGGATTCCCTTCCAACCTGATTTCAGACCGTGGCAGCCAGTTTATCTCACGTTTCTGGAAAAAGTGCAGCAAGCTAGCTGAGATCGATGTAAGACTTTCCACCAGCCACCATCCCCAGACTGATGGTCAGACTGAGAGGACCAACCAGACTTTGGAGCAATACCTCAGATGTATGTTACACCAAACGGAAAGCAGTTGGAAAGATATTTTATGGATAACCGAATACGCCTACAACAATTCCCTACACTCCAGCATTGGACAAAGCTCTTTCTATACCATTTACGGGATGCATCCACGAACCTCTAATCTTGACCCGCCTCAGCTTCTGGAAATGCCAGCAGTACGAAGTTTGCAGAATACTATTACTCAAGCCTTTAAAAAAGCAATAGACCATTTGAAACTAGCTAAAGAAAGATACAAGAAATCGACAGACAAGCATAGAAGTGAAGCTCCAAGGTATCAAGTTGGAGATAAAGTCTGGTTGGCGTCAAAGCACATACCCATGAAAGGAACTCGTACCTTCAATCCCAAATACGTAGGTCCATACACCATTAAGGCCATCATCAATCCGGTAGCTGTGAAACTGGACTTGCCCCCGCACATGAGGATTCATCCTGTGTTTCATGTCTCACTGTTAAAACCAGTACAACCAGGGACCCGAGTGCAGCCATCACCAAAACCGATCACGGTCGACGGGGAACCTGAATTTGAAGTTAAGGATATCCTGGACTCAAAGGTCATCAAACCAAAACTATTTTATCTAATAGACTGGAAAAGATTTGGACCACATGAAAGAACGTGGGAACCTAGTGAACACATTCATGCTCCTCGGCTATTAAAAAGGTTCCATCGTAATCACCCGAACAAACCGGGACCAATTGGAGAACCCACCATTAGGGGGGACTTGGGGGGGAGTGCTGTCATGATGCATGCTCCAAATACCCCAGAACTGATGGACCCACCCCAGTCACAAGCACCTATAAGGGTTTATCAAGCCCCTAAGAGGTGCCCGAGGACCCCCTGGACTCAGTCCTGGTGTCGTTGGCGCCAGGCTCATAATAAGTGTTGACCTGCATGAGCTATTTACTCAGTCTAGTTAGGCTAAGCCTTGCTGTATATCCAGGGTGTGGCTGAGGGACTATTTTATCTGAAAGGCAGGGTGTGGTTTAGGGACTACTTTACCTGGAACTACTTACAAGGCTATTTAAGCCACACCCTCTAGGCAGAACACGCTTCGCGTTATTCTGCACTCCTGCAGCGTAACGCTCACCGTGTCTGTCCTGTCCTTGAACTGCTACAGCCACGCTCGTCCAGAAAATCCATCCATCGGTACCTGTGAGAAGAAAGAAAAGAGAACAGGAGTCAATACAGCAGTGAAGGCCTTACCTGCAGCATTCCATCTCATCGGTTGTGCCTTCAGCCGTTCTCCGGACCTCTGCACCTTCATCACTAAAACTCAGGACATCCTGTCCACCCTCTCCTCTTCTTCCTCCTCTTCCTCCTCCTCCACTCCTGGTCTGCTTGTGGCCACCTCTCCTCCCCCTTCTCTTCCTTTCCCTTGTTCACCCCAGACGAAGTTTCTGGACAAGTCTGGACTATGAAAGTCTCGCAGGTTCTTCCCTGTTCACCCAGAACCATCAAGGACCACATCGACACTCTTGCTCCAGCCTTGGCCGATTTCTGCAATCATGCTTTTGCCACTGTAACCTTCCCCTGCCCACTTAAGCACTCTCTTGTGCACCCCCTGCTAAAGAAGCCCTCTGCTGATCCTTCCTCCCCAGCTAACTATCGCCCAGTCTCCATCACTCCTTTTCTGGGTAAACTCTTGAAAAAGCTGGCCATCTCCCAGCTTAATCTGCACAATGAATCTGTTGGTTGTCTACATGACCACCAGTCTCTCTTCAGAGTGGCCAGAAGCATGGAAACTGCTCTCCTGAACATCCATGAAGACCTGCTCTCTAACCTTGATTCTAACCTTCCTTCTTTCATTCTTTCTCCTGCTTTTGATAGGATCAACCATGCCATCCTGCTCAATCGCCTCTTTGATAACCTGGGTATCACTGATCAGGCCCTGGCCTGGCTGACCTCCTTTCTAACTGATCAAACCTATCAGGTCCAACTGGGGTCTTTCCTCTCTTCTATCTCTCTCTCTACTTGTGGTGTTCCCCGGGGGTCTGTTCAACCAATCCATGGCACCTCTTGCCCACCGCATTGCTGCTTCTCTGCTCCATCTTTCAGTGTAATGCGGATGGCACAGAGCTCCCTTTCAGGCTCCCCTCGGCCACCTCGTCTCCTTCTCCCATTCAAGACTGCCTGGCCTCAATGCAGGAATGGTGTGCGACCAATAATCTCTACCTTATGCCGGTCAAGTGGCACAGCGCGTAGAGCGCTCGCTTTGACATCCGTGCAGAGCCTGTTAGCGCAGGTTCGAATCCCGGCGGGGCCAAACTCAGCCTTTCATCCTTCCAAGGTCGATAAATAAGCACCACACACCATGGGTAATAATAAGCCGCGCTCAGATACCTGAGGGTTCGTGGCGCTATATAAATGCCTAATTATTATTAGTATTATTATTAATGCCAGTAGGATTGGGATCCTCCTCATCGGAACATCAGCTCCCTCCTTTCTTCTCTCTGGCTGCCCACTCTGGGCCCTCTTCCTGGTCCTACCTGTGAGTTTAAGAACCTTGGTGTCATCTTCGACTCCACCCTCTCCTTCTCTCCTCACATCTCTAAGAAGTCAAACTATCAGCTGCACCTCCGCAGAGGTATTCTTCCTTTCCCCACTTTCCCCCCGTAGCTCACTGTCTCCAGAGCTCTTGTCCTCTGTAAGGTTGGACTACTGCAATAGCCTCTTTCTAAATCTTCCTGCTTCTACTCTCTTTCCTCTACGCCTTATCTAGAACAGGACCGCGAGACTTGTTCTTGGTCTCAAGCCCAGGGATCGTATCTCTCCAGCTCTGAAATCTCTTCATTGGCTCCCAGTGGTGTCAAGGATCAAGTTCAAGACCCTCTGCATGGTACACAAGGTTTTCTGGGGCCTTGCCCGCATTTCCTCCAACTCTCTCTCCCTAAACATCTCACTTCTCGAGCTCTCCGCTCATCCACCTCCAACTCTCTGAGGGTCAGTCGCTTTTCCAAGCAGAGAGTTGGGATGTATCTCTACCTTCGGCTGGGGCCTCCCTCTGGAATAGCCTCCCTGCCTCTCTCAAACTTGAGCAGAATCCCCTCTGGTTCTGGAAGCAACTCAAGACCTTCCTCTTCCCTTCCACTTTCTATCTTCCTCTCCCCTGTTGATATCGTCATGACTGCTCCACACACTGGTCACCTGGCCACCCTCTGAACTTGGGCCCAGGTCCCTGCATGTCCAGTTGCACCTTGCACTGCCTCTGGGCTCTCCCAGCACTTGTGGTCTGTATCCTCAACCCTACAGTCCCTCCTCTCTGTAGTTATGAGCCACCCGTTTGCTGCACTTTGTGATTTACCTACACCGAGCCACCCACTGGCCACACTTTGAGCTACCTTCACTTCTCCCTCCCCCCTCCACTTGCACTTCTCCCCTTACACATCCCTGGACTTGTGCGATCTGAATGACACAAGTCCTAGTAAGATTGTTGTTTTGTCCTGCCTCTGTTTCCCCCTCCCTTTCTTGGTGCGCCTAGAAACACTTGTGTACAGGTGCCTTATAAATGCCATATCATATCATTGTTGGGGATAGCGGCAGGATACCTAACTGTAAGAGGTGAGAGACTTGGCTGCGTATGAGTTATCTGTATCTCCTTTGTAGGGGATACAAGGAGGGCGGAAGCTGACAAGAGGAACCACATGCTTTCTATTTTTGCAGTGTGACAATGAGAGGTGGAGGATGGTGGCAGAAGTGCGTGGTACATTTACAAGGTCATTTAAAAAAAATGCAAATTGCGTGCTCGGAATAACCAACACTTAAGCCTATGTGTATGTGGTGCCTCTGTGTGCAATTATCAACTTTTTCAAGGCAGAGTCCCAGAGAGAATAGTAAAATAAGGCAAAGTCACCTTTACTCTTTACTTTTAGCCTCCATATTGGCAAAAATGTAAATGCTGCCTGCAAAATACTCTTTGGAGGCGGCATTTATTAAAGGATTACTAAGAAATCCACTGGCTCGTTAGCAGGTGCTAGTGTGAGGGGAATTCCCTAGGAATCCATTAATTTCTCATGCAGGCGTAAAACGAAGTGCTCAAACAAGGCGGAGGAGGAAAGCATGGCAGAGATATTAACACAGCTGCGTGCCCCTCTTCCACCTTCTGTCAGCACGAATCTGGGGCACAGTGGAAAGCGGAGGTATACACCTTGCTTTTATTTCTCCATTTTCTGCACCACCCGGTGACAAATGACCCCCTTTATGTTCAGTTACCCTATGACTCCTGTGCTGGCCCTCTGCACTACCAGACGGTAAAGCCCTAATTCACTTACCTCACTGAATGCCACTGACAAGCTAAAAAATCCTCAGTGAAAGTATGCATAAATAATGCGGAAATAGCCACCCCTGATTATTACCATCTGTCATGACCTCTAGGTGGTCCCCTGGCATTCCATGGGAGTGGAACATACTTAATTATCAAGAAATCCTATAGGTATTCACCTCCTCTTGGCCTCCCTTATCCATCCGGCCTAACCCTCTCCTGCATCCTAATTCCATGTTTCGGGATCAGTGTTGCTGTCTTCTCAAGCCCTTAAGGAAATGTTTCCTTTGACAGTATTACTTATCACTAAAGCACTCACCTGTTCCATGTGTATTAGTGCAAGAGGAGGCTCCCTAATCCAGCCCTGCTTGTCATTGAAGGAGCCAGGCAGGTGGGACATCACATTTGGCAGATACTTGACCGTAAAGCGCCCAATCAAAGAAAACTAGAAAGTACAGTAGAGAGGTCAATGATGGAATGTCCACACTGGCAGCATCTACTTTAAAGGCAGCATGCCTATGTTCTGCAGCTCCGGGGAGAGCTATGGGCTTTAACAGTGCATTACTAAATGACTCGCCTACTCCTTAGCTAACAATATGGGGAAAAGTAATTAGCATCCATCCATCCAAAGTTGCCAGTGAGTGGGCAGAGCTAGTGGGCATGAACTTCTGGTGGCCACATGATCTCACAAATACCTAATGCAAATAAATAGAAAAACTAGATGATGGCTCATCTGCAGCGATCCAGACCGATTGCGGTTCTCCATGCACGCTCTTGCGCTAGTCACTAGTGTGTTCTCTTGTGGATTGCACATTGCTCATTTCTGCTAGTTCTCATTTGCACATGTGTTGAAGGCCATCAAGGCTTCTAACGTGTTCCCCGAATTTCCTGAAGAGCATTTGTAAGAGTGGCAGAACATGAATTATCCACACATGTTTCTGTGCATGCCATCTATGCATGTCTTCAAGGTGCATTTACAGCAAACCATGCATGCACAATGAGGTGATTGCTTGTCATTGTGCTTCAGGAGGTGCTGTGCATGCTTGAACATCTGAAGCTTGTCTAGCTTTCCAAGTGCTACCAAATGCTCAGGGCAAGCTGTATGCTGTTCGGTGCTCAATGCACATCTTCTGTGATCCCTCACATGGTCATTTACCAACATGCTGCTAACATTCCTCCTAACCTATTCATTGTTTTGCAGCTTGGACATTTTGTTTAACCAAAACTTAGCTTACTGTGCTTTTTGGGCCACAGGGAATCCAAAATTGAGTAGCACGATCATAATTTCCCTCATACAAAAATGCTGGAGCTAAATTGTAGAGACCACCTTCAGATAAAATGGGTAAATTAGCAACACTATATAAGCTTGTGCGTACTGTGAATCACACTTTTTCTCCTACAATGTTGGACATGTTGACTCACACCAACCGCTGGACTGACCAGATGATTCTGGCATTCCCTTTTTACTTTGCCACCTTCAAAGGAGGCCCTAGGGAACGCCATCTCTTCTCTGCTTCTTCCGGAGACATTGGCAGTGACTGAAGCACACGCACAGACATCTCTGGCCAGTGATTGGTTACTCAGGAGTTGGCATGATTGGGCCCTGGAGGTGTTGGACTCCCCCCTTATTTCAGAGACACATCCCTGTAAGGCGGCCACCATAGCACAATCTCTTGCTTTTAGTTACGTGTCCACCGGATGGCGCTAATCAATGATGCAGTGCAGGCAGCCCTAGAAATGGCTGCAGACATGAACAACTTGTTGGTGGTGAATGTGGCAGTTCCACCACATGTACAGAGCATGGAGCTAAGGGAGGGGGAGATTATAAATGAATGCCTGGAGGGAGTTGGAGAGGGACAGGTGCAGGACTTTGTGTGGAAGAGAGAGAAGGTAGTGATGTTGGCAAAGCAGCACAGGGCAGGTCCCGCTTGTAGGGGCTGCATCAATGGAGGTGTCAGCACCAGTAACAGGCTGCACGTCCCCACCCATGAAGGCAAGAGGGAGGGAAAAGAAGCAACTGCAGAAAATGAGGCAAAACTGTAAATTGGGGTGATCTGACAGGAATGTGGGAGGGAACAGCTAGGGTAGGGCTCCAGCCACATTGGTAGGCAGAGTGGCACGGCCAGAGCCGAGCGCATCCTGTCTCACAATGTTTGTCAACACTGGCTAGGGTGCATGCCCTAATGGAGAAGAGGGAAGTATGAGCATGAGGGGGCACACCACAGCAGTCACCAGAAAGATGAAGGCCATGGAGGGATGCCACTGTGCCTCAGCAAACACGTAAAATACTGAAGGAGGTCAAAGGAAAATCGAGGTGTTGGACTGCAGAGTTGCAGGTGTGGAGAAGATTGATGGTGTGCTGGACAAAAGCAGCTGAAATACGTAGAATGCAACAGGGAGAGGCAGGAGAGGACTGACAGGGGTTCCTGCAGGTGAAGATGAAAGGGGGCAAACTGCTGGATGGCCCCTCAGTGATCGAAGTACAAAATGGGCTAGGGACAGGCATAGGGTTTTGAAATGTACAGAATGCAAGTGGAGGGGGCTAATGAGGGAACAGGAGCAAGGGGTCCCTGGAGCTTGCGGTTTGGTCACCACTGAAGGAGGAGCAGGTGAAGAACACTGTGAAAGTAGCAGGAGATGTAAAATGATGGCAGGCAGGCGAGTACACATGGAGGCAAAGACAGACAGTGTCTGGGATAGTGACATTCAGGGCAGTAGGGCTCTAGATGTTCAGCACAGTAGGTGGTTGTGATAAGAGAGTGATCAGAGTACACATCACTGTACAAGTTGCCCGATAAAGGTTATTAAAAAACCACAGGAAACAGATCGCTGTGTCCATAAAGCACAATTTATTGAGAATGTATTGATATACATTCCCGGGAGGATAGCTCAGCGGCAGCGTGCACGACGACACGAAGCAACAACAGGTTCGATCCCCGGGTCCGCGCTTAGAAACCTCTGGGTGTTTAAGCGCGTTATAAATACGTAACTAAGACAAAAAAAAAATACGCAACTAAGAAAAACAACCAATTCCTGTAACAGCGCCTCGATGCCTGCGGGCTGTGTGAGCGCTTTATAAATGTAAAAAATAAATAATAAAATATATTCAAGCTACTGCCCAGGAGCTGTGATGCAAAGATAGGTCTCAGAGGGGGAGAAGGAAAGTTCTCTCATTCTATGAGTCCCAATGAATATAGCTAATTGGATGTCACCCTTCAAGATATGTTTAAGTGTTTACTGTGAAACATTTACAGAGATATATGATATGATATGATATGATATGGCATTTATAACGCGCCTATACACAAGTGTTTCAATGCTTGACACGGCAAAGGAGGGGGGACAGAGGGAAGACAGAGACAGCCATCCTACTAGGCCAAGTGTCTGTCAGATCGTGCAAGTGCAGGAGAAGAGGAAAAGTGTGGAGTGGAGGAGGGTGGGGAAAGTGCAGTACAGGGGGTAATAGAATAAATAAAACAATAAGAGAAGGAGGGCCAGCTGGTGGCAAGTGCAAAGGGTAAGTGCAGACAACAGGTTTCAAGTGCAGGTGGGGGACTGTAGGGATTGAGAAAAACAGTCCCCAAGGGCGAGGGTTGCCGGGGAGGCAGTGCAGGTGTGTTCAGCGCCGTTTGACTATTCTGATTTAATGGAAGAAAGGCCCGAACATGTTTTGACAAAGTAGGCTGGATTCACGATGAGAATGAATTTCGTGAATCTGAGAACGAATTTCGGGAGTTAAGGGGAAGTAGCACTCAATAACACCTGGGAGCTCAAACTGAATATCTGTCACCAGTGGATGGTAGCCACGAGACAAGTGGTGGCTGCACAGAAAGCAAGCGTTCTGCCTTTTAGTATACACCTCCCCTTCAGGGACAGCTCGGTCAAGAAAGGGCCCGGGCTGACATGCCTCGTGCTTAAAGAGGTGGCATGGATATGTTGTGCTATGCTATGTTTTTTCATGCTATGTTATGAAGCATTTATACAGCACCTAATCACCACCCTAGCGGGCTGATCGTGTCTGGCTTGTACGGGAACTAGGTGTATTGTGTCCTCTCCAAGGTTGCCCAGACCTTGGTCTGAGGAGAGAACAGGAGTGGGCATAAGAAAAGGGAATGTGAAAGTGGGCAAAGTCAGGAATGTGCTAAAGCCACGAAGAGGTAGGTGTGCGATAGTGGCGTGTGTGAGGGTCCATTGGAGGGGTGTGTTTCAGCCTTTGAGGGAGGTGGCGCCTCACTGGGTTTTGTGAGCAATTGGGAATTACCAATACCCCCAAATCACTCATAACTGCACAGGTTACGGATTTGCCCTATGGCATAGCATTCACACGCACAGAGGCAAATCAAATTCCCCACACACTGTGCAGTTGCTGTGTGTGTGCCATTTGTGACCAAGACATCAATGTGATACTGCCCTCCCTATGTCCCTTGCTAATCAAGCTGACAAAATTAGAACTGGGGATGAGTAATACAAAATATAAGCTTGCAAATCCCTGAAAAGTGAGGAAAATGGCTTCCGAGTGTGCAGAATCTAAAGTTCTGGAATGCTGCCTGTAAGAGCTCCATTAATATACCCTGGCCCTCATTACGACCCTGGCGGAGTGGGTTTACGCCAGCGGTATTCGCGGCGGACCCGTCCGCCCTACTACGAGTTCCCGTAGCGCCATGGAGCCGTTTTCCGCCTGGTTTTTCCAGGCGGAGAAATCCATTGCGCTACGGGACCTTGTTGTTAATTACGCCACCGTATTTTACGGTGGCGTAATTAACGCCTTCCCCACTCCCATTATACCCTATGGGGCAAAAATGGGAATGGGGAAGGGTAAAATGGGGAATGGGGATTTACCGCCCCGCCAAGGTCGGCATGGGGCGGTAAATCCGCCAACCCCCATGGCGGTATTGGCAGCTTTCCGCCGTGCTCCATGGTGCATATTGCACCACGATCTCCGCCAGGGTCGTAATGAGGGCCCCTGTCTTTTCTTTCTCATTCCACCAGCCACCATCACAATGATCTAACAGCACTGAGGCTGTGTGCCCTATGAAATGACACCCACGGGCAGCAGGCAGTATTTCGTTTATTAGGGTGTTTTATTGGGTGTTTATAATGCGCCTATACACAATGTGTTTCAAGGCGAAAAATAAACACTCTACACTGAACCCTGAATCTATGGCTGTTGTGTGAGCCCTCTGTGACCAGCGATGCAACATTGCCCTCCTTCTGTCCCAGGATAAACGAGCTGAAAAGATGGAACAGGAGATATGCAATACAGAGCAAAGGTGAATATTGTTGGTCTCCGAAGGCCATGCAGTGCAATGGATAGACTGAATAAAATAAATATGTTATGCCTGCACCTAGATGAGAAGGAGATCATGTTTGTGTTTTGTGTAGCGCTTTAAGCCACTTCCCAGTACTGAGGAGCGGGGATGGAATATTTCTGCCTGCAGGCCTTCAACTTAAACACTAGTGTCCTCCAAGAGCAGCACTATAGAAATATGCATGCTTCAACACGATGTTTAAAAGTGCACAGATAGGTAAGGCACTCCTTCATACAGTGCTATAGTTTACTTATTTATTTATTGGTGGTTTGTAAGGCACCCACTGCAATGCACAGATTGCTTCATGGAACACCGGGGAGTAAGGGGACAACAAAGACAAAGGAGGGTCAAGAATGAAAGGCCACATACTGTTCTTGGATTATTCATTCCAGGAGGGGAGGCGAGCAGGGGGGAAAGCTGTGAAGCCAGGAATCCTACCGACCAAACAAGTGCCAGAGCCATTCAACAAAAACAGTGCAGCTGGGGGAAAGGGAAGCAGATTCTACGACATCCTACAAGAGAAGAGGCCACGGGTAAGGGGGCTGCAAAGAATAATAACAGACAAAAGTGCTAGAGATTGGGGAAGTCCGTGGGGCACCCCAGAATCAAGATATGGGTGTTAAGCATCTGCCTGGAGTTCATGTGCTTTATTTCAGTGGGGAGGCTAATCAACGGTCCACACCCCTAGTCTCTTTTTCATGGAAGTAAGAAGGAATGTCTCGTGGCCAGTGACGATCTCAGCACCCGCAGGGAGTTGTGCCTATGGATATATGGTTAGAGGAAGGCAGAGGCGCTGCCTGAGAAAGCCTTCTGTATAATGCATACCGATTTGAAGGCAATCCTTTCCTTGAGAGGCAGCCAACGCAAAGCCTTCAGGGCTGGTGCGATGGGATCATGGGGGGTTAGTCTCATGATTAGTCATTCGGCCCTGTTTTGAAGCTGCTGCTGGACATGTATTAGATTGTTTGTAGGGCTCAGGTGCAAGCTATTAAAATAGACCAGTCTAGCCAATACCATGGCTCTAATGCCTTCCACTGTTTGTTGATTATTGAGGAAAGGAAAGATACGTTTCAGGATATGCAGGTGGGGGTGGTAAAATGCTGATAACTCTTCGATCAGTCTATATAAAGACATTGTATTTGGTTTTTTTTAAACGTTTGCTGCCTCTATGATAGTTGAGGGGGTTGGGGCGTCGAGAGGGATGTTGTAAACGACATCAGCATCAGTGTTGAGACTTTGGCCGTTACATTTAATATAAATAAAAGTGTAAATTCTCTTGCAGAAGCAACCTAAAATGTTAAATCAATTACTGTGGAAGAAAATGGCAACCACATAAAACTATGCCTGTGGTCTTTATTTCATCAAGTAAAAAGGAAAACGGAAATGTTTTTTGCCAGCGTGGGCCTCGTACTCCATCCAATGAATTTGGGCAAGTGGAGGCCCCGTGTAACTATTGCATGAGATTATAATCTGGCGGGTCTGCAGTGGATTCACATGAGAAGGGGTAAAGGAGGACTCATGCGGCCATGAGACATGCCTTCATCATGTTTGTGACACACAGGTAGTATTATAAGTCTAAGCGAGGGGTACACTTACATAACATGTGCTCAGGGGATTTCAATTTGGTTTTTGAATTCCCGATGTAGGTACAAAAGAGGGGTGAGATCTGAAAATCTCAACATCAGTAAGGGAGTGGGCTGGTATATGCGAAATGCGAGAGAACAAGGCAGAATAGTGGTGACATTTCCGACGCCCAGATTTTACCATGTCCCCATTAGGAATGGCACCAAGGAGGGTACAGGGTGAATGTATGCCCATTGGCCAGCTTTCCTGCCTAGAGGGACATCAGTGGATCATCATCATGAAGTGTTTATACAGCACAATGCTCACCATTAGAGTGGCCCCATGGCACATAGAGGGCAGGATGCAGGGGCAGTTATTGTCTGATGATCCTAACATTGTTACGTTCTGTCACTTATGGGATGTTATTCCCAGGAAGGGATGACACTAGAGCATGGTGCAGCATTGCGTTGCCAGTACCCATGCAGAGACACAGCAGCATATGTGCCTCTCTGGCACACAGTTCCCAGCCCCTACCACCAGACCTTTTCTCTGCCTGGACAGGGCGCGAGCATTGGTATGCGGCTACACGTTTTCTGTTTAAATGATTCCTAAAAAGGTCTACATTTTTCTCTTTTACATCACTCTTGAGTCTAGGCCGGGTATGGAGCAATACCTTCACTCACTCTGTTTCAGGTATTTGGGCCTGGAATATATCTATATTTGTGATTTTTGTGGCACACTTCCTAGTCAGAATATCTCTCTTCAGCTTCAGCATCTCACCTCATAGCAATTTCTTGATGCGTATGGAAAAGAAAAGGTTAAAGTGGACAACCTTTGTTTACTAGGATACCCCAACAAGGTGACGCATTTCTGATGGCTTATCTGGCCAAGAAGGGTTCATTGAATCCTCCTGATACCCACATCTGAGTGGAGCATCGGACAGAGCCTAACTCTGGGCTCCCTCCAGGAGGCTTGATTCGGTGGCCTTTCACCTGCCTTGCAGTTGAGGGGCCTGGCATTGTAGAGATGGGGCCCCTTCCTACCTGACTCCTGCTCGAGGGGGCCCAAAGTTCCTATACATAAAATACTCTTTTCTCCTTAAGCTGAGGGGGGTCTAGCCATGACTCCATCCATCCTAGTTCCTCCTCGTGCAGGATCTAATCATCACTGAGCATTGACCCTTAGTCGACCTTCAATCCATGTCAGATTCTGTGCATATTTCAGGGTGAATCTTTCATCAGCCAAAAACAGTACAGACAAAAAGAGTCCCTAACAGGGTTGGATCGCTCCTCGCTTTGAAACTAAGCAGGGTCAGTCCCAGTTACTACATTGCTGCATTGTCCACAAGGCTTTCTGGGGCCTGGGTCCAAAATACCTTCAACTATCCCTCCGTAAATACGTCCCCTCTCGAGCCCTTCGCTCCTCTACTTCTAACTCCCTCATGGTTAGTCGTTTTGCAAAAAAATGAGCTGGTGGTAGATCCCTGGCTTCGGCTGGTGCCTCCCTTTGGAACAGCCTCCCGGCCACCTTGAAACTTGAGGAAAAACATCTTCGGTTCCGGAAACTTCTCAAGACCTTCCTCTTTGCCTCTGCCTTTGTCCCCCTTCTCCTCTGTTGATCTGTTTCTTCTCATGGCATTGTGCACCTGGCCCCCCTCTTGTTCTTTCGGACCCAGGTACCTGCTCACCCTGCCACCCTCCTGCACTGCCTCCATGCCACCATCTGCACTAGGGTTCTGTATCTGTACCCATACAGTCCCCCTCCCACGTTTCGTCTGCACTTATCAGATATACCTTTCTGACTAACTTTCACCTGCCACTTGCTGGCTGCACTACCATGGTTTAAAGCCCTTATTTATTATTTATTCTATTTAATATTTATTTATGTTTTCTCTCCTCTGCTTCGCACTTTCCACTCCCGCACCCCCCTTTCCTTGCACTTTTCCCCCATTTTCCTTTCCCATGCACTTGTGCTTTCTTAAATGTCACTGGGCCTAGTAAGATCGCTGTATTTTCTGTTTTTTTCTCTCCCTTGTTCCCCTCCCTTTTTGCTTGGTCGCGCTCTGAAAGACTTGTGTACGAGCGCGATATAAATAAAATATCATTTAATTTAATTTCATTTAATTTCATACATGGAAGACAGTCCACAGTCCCAAATGCCATGTATTTTCTTAGTTTTAAATAGCCCATAACACACGGCATCCGCATTATTATTTTTTAAACGTGCTACTGTTATACCCTGAAAGTTTTGCACTCAGAGACCATTATTTGCCTTTTGTTGAATTGCATTCTGGTAGTTGTAGTCTCACAGTCAGGATGGGGTGGGGGGATAATGCCACAATTGTACATGTTTTGCCTAACATCGTTCTATAAGGATTTATATATTTGAGTGACACTATGGCATGTTTACTTTTCAAGTTAGCTTTATAAAGCAGAGTATTTTTGAAAGCTAGACATGGGGTTAGGAGGGGGAAATGATGAGAGGGAAAGTAAGTCATGAGTATTTGCTTACAATGTGGCAAGAGAGTTTGCAATCCTGGACACTGGTGCAGTTATTTTCCCCTGATTGTGGCTGCTTTTCATGGCACCAGTAAAGGACACATGTGGGAGTACAGCGTACCTTTTTTTCACAGGGCAGATGCACCCCCTTGGGGTTTTTTGAGGTTGGCAAGCTTGCTCAAGTATTTGGCTAGCAGGAATGTACTCAGGTTTTCATGTTCCCAGTGCAGATGCTTACTCACAAGACCATAAGCACGTGCTTCATATTGGAATTTAGTTTTCCAGGGAATATTTCATGACAAATTGCTAGGTTTAAAAGGTAAGCACCTTTTATACTTTGCCAGCATTTTTTTCTGGAATATTTCCTCTCCCAGGTTATTTTTCTGGTGTTCATTAATTTTTTTTAAAGTCCAATGCTATTTTGTCTTGCACACATTTGTCTAAGGGGTGTGTTTATTTAACTACATCTGTATATTCCACTTTAAGATATATGTTAATTTACTGTGCCTATATTCATGGGTGCCAGCTTTTGATTTTTGCTATGGTGGCAAAAGTACCTGGGCATATGTTATTTTTGCAGCTGGTAATTTTTTCCCTTTTACGTGCTGCTTAAATGCAGTTAGATGGGGTTGTGCAATGTATGACAACAGACACCAAGAGACCAGCCATCAAACAAGGGGCTTGTAGCATACTGCTTAACCAAAGTGTGTGATACTCAGTAAATAATTTAATCGCACAGGGCATTAACTAAAATCATTGGGAGTCCTTAAAGCCTGCAATCTTTTATAAATAATAGAAAAAATAGATATTTTTACAACTACAGTGACATCGAGGGTGAAAAATCACCATCCATGCAGTTAGCAGGAATGATCCTGCTTAGCTTCAAAATGAAGAAAAGGGCAGCCTTCTCAGGCGATGGTACCTAATAAGTGAGGCAAACTTACAAGACCACTTAGAGCAACATGCCCCTTACTCACTTTGAAGCTAATCAGTACTGTGCGTATAACCATGGGTGCCAGCTTTTGATTTTTTCTATGGGTGCAGAAAGTATAATATGATATGGCATTTATAACGCTCCTATACACAAGTGTTTCAAGGCGCGAGGAGGCAAGGGAGGGGGAACAGAGGGAAGAAGAGAGACAATGATCTTACTAGGCCAGGTGACATTGAGATCACGCAAGTGCAGGGGAGTACCTGGGCATATGTTATTCTTGCAGCCGGTCAATTATTTTTCTGTTTCTGTGGTGCTTAAATGTGGTGGTTGGGGTTGTAGGCCAGTTAGGTGCACGCCATCATGGTGCGACCATTGGGCACAACAATGTTTTGGCACGAGAGGTTGCAAACGGCATGGCATGAACCGGCAGGCACTTTGCATTTTGCACCTCTCAATGCAAGGAGGTTTTGGTACGAGAGGTCGCAATTGGCATGGCATTAACCTGCAGGCACTTTGCATTTTGCACCTCTCAGTGCAAGGAGGTTTTGGTGTGAGAGGTCGCAATTGGCATGAACCTGCCGGCACTTTGCATGCAGGAGTTCGAGATGCAGCACTTCACCATTATGCAACAATTATATTGTTTGGATTCTCACAAGTTTCATACTTAGCCTTTTACAATTGCACAAATTAAATTGTAGGCTAAGTATGAAATGTATGCACCAATAAGCACTAAGCCATTGTGGTGTAGTGGTTGAATGCTGGTTCTTGATCTCTGGCAGACCAGGGTTCAAGACAGACATTTCTTTAAAAAATGGAAAAAACTATATTTTGCCTTTGATCCATGTGGCCCCCTTCATGGAAACGTTCATCCAATCACTGCATGATTTTAAGAAGGTCTTTTGAGCTGCACTACCAAAAGGTTAATAGTAGTTGTGCATCTTCCATTGCACGTGAACCAGTGCACACAAGACTTTCTTTGCAGCTCAAGGGGGGGCTTCCCACACAGTCCCATTATTCCCTTAATATATTGCGCTACTTTTAGACTATCAAAATGGCGGGGACAAGTAGACACCACTCCTCTCCAGCCCCTTATTCTCCCTTTCCCCAGCTGAAAAAACATATTTAACTTTTTTCCCCTTCCTCTGATTCTACACTATGTTCCTCCTCCTTAAACAACATACAGATCCTCTAGTGCCATTCTACCGAGACAAATAGAGGTGCAGGACAAATCATGATTATAGCCATTTTATACACCTTGTATATATTGTTATATGCCTCACGTCCCTTGTTATTTGGAAGATGATCATTCAGATTTCCTTTTTACTTTGCATTTTGGGACTTGTAGTACAGGACACTTTATGGACAAAACAAAACTACAAGTCACAAAATGCACAAAAAAACAAGAACTGGATGGGCATCTTCCGAAATGCATGGAAACATGCACACACACACACAATGACACTGAAAACTCAACCTTGACATGTCACAAAGCTCACATACACACATGGGTGCACACTAACACTTGCCTTCATGGAGCAAATGCACACTGCACGCACAAACCCTCGTACACATGCACACACTCACATCAGACACACACACATTGCATGCACACCCTCTCAGATAACATGCTCCCCCTCACACCACACATTCCCCCTTAAACTGCACCTATATTCACTGTCTCTGTGCAACATTATAAAACATAAAAATGACATTTTTTAAAAAATCACATTTGTGCTGAACACTGCCATCCCTGGCCTGCAGGAGTTTGAGATGCAGCACTTAACCATTATGCTACAATTATGTTATTGTTTGGACTCTCACAAGTTTCATACCTAGCCTTTAATCATTGAACATATTAAATGATAGGCTAAGTATGTAATGTATGCATCAAGCCATGGGGGCCTACTGGTTAAATGATGGGCCTTAAACTGTGGCAGACCAGGGTTCAAGGATGTATGTTTTTTAAAAAAAAAATAACTAATTTAATTTGTTTAAAATAAAAACCATGCAGCTGGGAGGTGGCGAGGTTTGTTTCAGTGCAGTCATGTGATTTTATTTGGCATGAGGATGTTTAGACGTGGGTGCAATGTCAGCCACGTCCATCATCCCTTGGGCCAAAATAACAGCCCCAAAATGGCTTTCGCACTGAAAAGAGTACACTGGAATGGGCGCTGCAGCAAAATGGCCGTGCCAAATTGGCGTGCAGCGAAATTACAGTGCCGGAAAGGGGTGTACCACTTTGCGCACGCTGCTTAACCAAAGTGTGTGGTCCATGGCACATCATTTAATCTCACTGCGCATTGCATAAACACATTGTGAGCTCTCAAAGCCTGCAATCCGAAGGCCATGTCTAGTGGTCTGGTAGCATTTTAAAATGTACAGTGGTCACGAGGCCGTGCCCAAGACCATGCTACTGGTCTGGAAGCATTCTAAGAAAATTGAATAACAAAACCCTTGAAATTCAAGGAAAGAACTTTAGTTGCAGGGACCTTAAGGTGAGCAATACTTTGTAACAAAGCCTTTGAAATTCAAGGAAAAAAAGTTAAGTTGCAGGGATGTTAAGGTGAGAACTTAACACAACAAAACCCCTGAAATTCAGCTAAAGCCACCTTAACTTGGCACTCCCTGTTGCACAGCCTACGACCACAATGATGACATTAAAAATCACATCACTGATGCCTTCACTGGTGACAACACTAATTACATTGTATATAACTGATTACATCAATAATGGAATTAGACATCACTTCCTTTATAAGTTAGCTCATGAAAACATTTATTACCTTAATAACAATTTAGGCTGTGGACTTGGCCATGACAAAGACTCGGGACACTGACCAGCACCAAAGCCCATAGCTAATGATCGGTTAGTGTTCAAAAATACCAATGTGATGCTTAAAAGCCATGCCTAGTAGCCCATCATTGTTTTCAAATATATCATGGGCAACATTGCAAGCTGTACTCAGTGGCCATGACTGAAGGCCATAGCCAGTACCTATTAATATGTTAGATTAGACAGTCCGCACAGCCAAAGACTGTGGTCACTGGTTAGTATAGTGTTGAAGACCATCGCTAGTGGCTGGTTATTGTATATAATATACAGTGGACACGGTTGAAAGCAGTATCCACTGGTAAAGGCCAATATCTATGGTTGGTATCCTGTTGGTATTTTAAAATACTCAGTGCACATGAGTGAATGTTGTGACCACTGTCCATAACTGAAGGCCATGGCTAGTACCCATTCATGTGTTAAAATATATTTGGCCATGCACACTGACCATGGCTGATGGCCATGCTTAATGCCAGTTACTGTTGTAGTATAATTAGTGATGTCACCAGTGATGTGATCTGTCATGTCATCATTGTGGTCATAGGCTGACCAACAGGGGGCACAACGTTAAGGTGGCTTTAGTTGAATTTCAGGGGTTTTGTTGCGTTAAATTGTTAAGAGTTGCAACTTAACAAGCACAGGACAAGAATGAAGCATTCATTGAAGGCATTGCAGGTGCCAGGTGGGTGGCCATTGGCATTTTGGAATCTACAGAGGGTCACATCAACATTGCAACCCGTGGCCATATGCCTGAGCCTAGGTATGCAGTCATGGGCATGGGTAAAGTGCATTAAGCATTTTGAAGAGGCTCAGATAAATGTAAATGCTGTACCCTTTGATGAGGAGCAGATGCAACTATTACAGATGACGTATTGAACCAAAAGAAAACCAATGACGTCAGTGAGGTCAGTATCCTGGTTTCCTCTATTTGTCTCATCCTCATTCTTCCACTCTCCTCCCCCAACAACTAATATTGAATCTGATTCAGGAGATTCACAAGTTGTTCTATATGAGGGCCATAGAGATGGTCACCAGGAAGGAGTTTGCTCCAGGTTCTTCACTGTTGCAAACAAGGCACAGACAAGGTGAGCCTGCAGGCCATTTTGGACCTTTCACACTTCATCACTTTGCTGACAAAGGAGACATTAAAGATGGCCATGCCCGCAGAAATCCTTCTGGGTGGGCTCCAGCAGGGGGATAGGCTCTGCACACTGCACCTTCAGAATGATTTCTTAAACATTCCTTTTTCACCTTCCACAAGACATTCCTGAGATTTGCTATGACTACCCAACGCTACCAGTTCAGAGTGCCTCCTTTTGGCCTCAGTTATGCTCTGAGAGTTTTTATCAAGGTCCTGATGGCTGTCACAGTCTATCCTCATCTGACAACAGTTCACACATGCCCATAATATGACGATTGGCTCATTTCAGCAAAGGATCTGGTGAAAAACCTTTTTCTCCATCCAGCCGACACTGGATCGAATGAACTACTTAGGTCTCTGAAAGGCTGGGAGGATAGCTCAGGGGCAAAACTCACATCATGGAAACAAGACAGTGCCAAATAGCATGGGTTTGATACCCGGTCCCATGCTTGGAGGCTGTAGTCTGGCATAAAGAGCATTACAAAAAAACTATTTGGTTTATTTTTATATTTTTTCAGAGACAATGAGGACATCACTTTGACACCACTCAGCCTCTTCTGTATGTAGGATTTCAATGGGCCACAACATCAGGAAGACTTTTTCCTCCTTGGAAGGAATTCAACGACTGCATTCTACAGAAAACCTTAAGGTTGTGATTGCATCAGCACTTTCCTTCCAAAGGATGCTGGGCATCATGTCCTCTTGTGTGCTGATGATGCCCCGTGCAAGACTATATATGTGGAACACTCAACCTCATCTCGCCACCAGCTGAAATAAGGAATGAGACCCCCAAAACTTGAAAGATCCATTCCCAACATGTCAAGGATGACATTCATTGGTGGGCAACCCCAGGCAAACTGTTGGGGAACGAGGGACTTACCCTTTCATTAACTGGATCCTGCATGCTTGATTGCAACTGATGTCTCCCTAATAAACTGAGAAGCCACAGCGGTTCCAAGCAGATACACGACTGAAGGCGCCTCCTGTTCTGGAATTTAAAGTGAGTTTTCCTACCCCCAAGGCTTTCCTCTCATTCATCTGAGAAGGTAAATATTCAGATGGACCACATGACAATAATATCTAATCCCAACAACACACAATCCTGTCAAATCTGCAACCTAGCTCAGGTGTTTTAGATGTGGGCAATGAGGATCAACATCTGAACAGAAAATGCCCATATTTTGCCCCCTGGAGTGTGAGAGGGAAAGGTTTGTTGGGTGATGGTACGCACCTAAAATAGGTTGGCAGGTTCTTTTATGGGTCCCGCTGCAGCCCTATCTGTCAAATTGATCCACAAACTGAGACACAGTCAGGACTGCCACATGATCATGAAAGCTCCCCTGCGGCCGAATGAATTCTGCTACTCAGGTCTTATGGATCTCTCCTGCAAGCCCTCCATCTCTCTATCCCAGAAAGGGGGTGAAATCTTCTAACTATAAACAAAGGATATTAGATGATTTGACCAGGATCACTGTATTGTCTGCTGGCAAAGCCAGGATACAAGCATGAATGCTTCGGTTCCAAATCGCTGGAGGTGATTGCCTAGGTTTTACAGCACCCCATCTGATAAAACCAATTTCTAGACCTTCACCATAAGGATGACATGTTAGTTTTTATAGCAACCCCTACCTGGTACAGGTACATTGCTGATAATAGCACCTGTTGTGCTGCAAGACCAAGTACATACACAAGCAGGTTTATAAACTTCAAACGTAGGAAAGGCTCAGCCAGCCTTACAGGAATGTGCTATTCTAATCTTGCATAGGAACACATATCTCTGCAATGAGTGCTTAACACAATGAGCTAATTTCTGAACCATTGCGGCATTCAATTTACCAATATGCATTTCAAATTTGGCTATTGCACATGATGAACATAATTCCCACAGGAAGGAAAGAATGCTACAGGAGTTGTGCCGCAAGGAACACACAAACTATATATACCACAGTGAACACAGAAAGCATTACATGTTGAATTGATTGAGGCAGAATATACTTGCTATTTAAGTCTGGTGAACAAAGGAATATTACTTCTTTAGATCAGGCAGCCTTGCCCCTTTTGCCCTCCCATAAAAACGTCTCTGCTAACACTGTGCTTCCTTTACGAGGAAATAACGTTTAAATGATCCAAGAGTTCAGCCCGGAGGTAATTATCTAGGCAGGGGTTTAAGAAGTCTTAGAAATCCCACTGCACATGAATTTACCCCAACCAAAGGGAAACTAAAATGTAGCTTACAAGCACGCCTTCTGGAAAACAGGTTTAGGAAATTGTTAGAGGTACACTCCCAATTACAACACTTTAGGAGTTATCCAGGGGGGACATCCTAGACCAGAAATCCCCAGCCCATGGCCAGTCAATGGCAGTGTTAGGGAGCAAACTTAACACCTGTGCAATCCCTGTAGGGCAAGGGTCGCACAAGAGTGGTATATACACTTCTGATCTGTACACTTCTGTCACAAACACCGATTTCCGAAATAACCACCCCTTAGGGTATCCAGAATCACTGGGCCCACGTACATATTTCATTAGTCCTGTTGTAGAAGGTCCGGGGCCATGAATGCAGTGACTGAAGGAGATGTCGGCTAAATGGCAGCTATGATCTCTGGACAAGAGCAGTTCGAGAAGAGCTTCAGCAGAATGGGTGATACAAACTGGAAGAGTGACCACTGCAACTCTCATGATGGAAATTGACCCCCATGATGCAGCAGGTGAAATAGTGTGGAAACCCCAGTAAGTGGTCGCTGACAGGCTCCGTTTAAGGAGGTGGCAGAAGCCAAGCTCCAGGAAGGGTCCTTTTCAGGATGCAGAGCAGATGATGTAGACAATGATGTTCCGAGACCACAAGATGAAGATCCCCCAACTCCCAAACTCCAACCTGGCACAGTGTCAATACCATTCAAACAGGTAGTGGCTTTCCAATTATGGATGAAACAGGTAGTGGCTGTCCAATTTTGGAAAGCCAGCTACTTCACATCTGCCCAGCAACAGATATCCACTGGGAGAAATGTGGATTGGGACCAGACAGTCTAGGACCCAGTTTCAAGCAGTTCCAGTCACACAAAGCAATGATGACTTGCCGTCCACAGCCAGGGTCGGACTGGGTCACCAATGAAAAAGTGACTCACAGTTGCAAATGACAATTCAATCATTTTGTAACAGAGTGTTTGAATAGTATCCAAGGGGGTGGTTTTTGATACAATGTGATGCAAATTGTGTAATTTAAAGAATATGTATTCAGCGACAATGGTCAAAACTACTAGCCGCATAGTGAAGTAACTCATGAAACTGGCCCACATTTGCCACAAAAGTGGCCCACTTTGACCCAAAAAACTGGCCCACAGAAGCATTTTGGATTTTTGGTTCAGGCATTGCCCTATAGGCCAGTACGAGCATGTCCACAGCTGGAGCCTGCAGAGGGGCATTGTTCAACTGTGGACCACACACCTTTTTGCAATGTTTTCCATCTTTACAAGGCAGGAAGATAGCCAAAAACTAAAACGGCCAACAGACAGGTTTTAAACCATGGATAAGGCCAACACTGTTACCACAGTCAAGTCTTGAGATGAGGGCATTCACCAACTCACTTTGTGCTGGAACGTGAAGTAGTGGAGGACTTTGTTTATGGGGAAAACACCTGACTATTGGGAATGCATTAGAGGTCAACATCACATTTGAGTCCTACGTTTTTGTCTGGGTGTCGTATGGTAGAAAGTATGGTAGAAAGTGGCCAATGGAGGAAAACACAGGGACAAGTATTGGGGCTGTGTTTAGTGAGGATGATCGCTGCCTTGTCGCTGTTGAGTTTCAGCCATTTGTCACTCATCCAATTATGGATAGCAGAAATTCATACATGGAAAATATTTGTGGTGCAATCATGGTGTTTGTCCATCTGGTTTAAGATCTGGCTTTGGTCAGCATAGGAAAAGGAAGTTAGTCCAAAAGGGGGAATGATAGAAGCCATGGGTGCTGACAGTCGTTAAAGAGAAGGGAGAAAGCAAGGAGTTTTGGGGAATAACTCAACTGAGTGATTGGAGCTTGGAATGGAAAGTGGAAAATGCAAGATTATGGCTTCTTGTGGACAGCAACAAGGCCATACAGGAGTGTGCAGGGTGCATGATGCCAACAGAATCGATGGGGGGGAGGAGAATAGTGTTGTCAACAGTGTCAAAAGTAACCGACAAGTCAAGTAGTACCAGGGTGCTGACTCCAGCTTCATCTTCGAGAATGTGCTTGTCATCTGCAACAGAGGTGATTACAGTTTCCTTTCCATCCACTGTGTAATCTAACGATCAACCCCCCAGCTAGTGCCTCCATTTTTACTTCCAGAGGCGGATATACATGTACCCAAAGCTGTGATGAAGCATATCAGGCAGAGAAATAGTGGGGTATTCTAAAACAAGACATAAGGTAGGGTTGGGCCTCTGCTTCATTTAGCATGGAAACCTCTCTTCCCTCTGCTGTTTGTACAAATGTCCTACTCACAACAATGTGTTGTGGACCTCTTATTATATAGATAGCCTAGGATTCACATAAGTGTTAATACTGCAGGTCTGTGGATTATCTCTAAGGTCCTCCTAGTTTAGGAAATAGAATGTATCTTATCTATTCTCTTTTAGGCAAGCATGCACCATGGTCCAGCTTTTGTATGAATTCATTATTTATCTGGCATCGTCACATGGAATAAAACACGCTGTATAGTTTTTTTATGATAGAGTTTATCGTTAAAACATATATGTACAATTTACTTCTAGCGTTTAGCGTTTTGTGTTTAAAATACAACTTCAGTTACTTTTTACGCGTATGCAGCCTTCTTCCTTTATTGTTATAAATGTCACAAACACATATGTATATTGACATATATGATTTGTTTCTAGGTGCTGGTTAGCAAGTTTAGGAAAATGAGTTCGATGTCGTAACCCTCTAGCACAGTAAAACATGCCTGCATAGGTTACATCTTAGATCTGCTTGCATTGCTAAAGTAAAGCGCCAAGGAAAAGCCTTAATATTGCAAAATCAACTGTAGCATAATATAGAAAATACACATATTCATTCATTCATGTTAAAAATTCAAGCAAAACGCAAAAGTGTGTAAAAATGAATTTCAATACTTAATATGATCAACTATTTGGTGAGTCTTCCGCTAGGATTTTTCAGCGGGCCCCTCTTCGCATCTTACGTGGCGCAGATCCTCACTGTCCTCCTGCCATTTTGTTATGTGTGTCTTTTGCGTGTCCATCTGGCCTTATATAGAGCCTCATTCTGGGTTTGGCAGAAAACAATTGGTGGTAGCAGATTACCATCACCTTTGTCACTTGAAGTGGAGGATTTACCTCCACCTTACTGCCAATTAATCAGCAGATTCAGCAGAATTGGCAGAATTGCCGCCATAATTCTGCCAAAATCCTCATAGAGTCCTGTGGAGTCAAACAAATGGGAACTTGCACCACCCACCACCACTTGTAATCCTGCAGTAAATTTGTGGGACCACGTGGCAGTAACAGTAATCTCATTTGTTGGTAGTAGTTGGATGGAATTACCAAACTACCGCCAAACTCGTAATGAGGGCCATAACATTTCCTATGGTTCTGAGCCAAAAAAACTCCTTCAGACTCTAGACTTCAGCATTCTTGCCATGGTATCAATCTTGCAAAATAGGTGGGGCCTTTTATACTCTTGTCTATATGGTGATTTGGGCAGTCAAGGCTCTGATTGTCAGGCCAGTTGTTTCCTGATTTTCCCTGACCCTGATAAACCCTGGATCTTTGTGTCCACTTCCTCCACGTGTGCATAACCCACCCTCTTTTTAGCTCCAGTCAAGGAGAGGTTTCTACGGATTTAGGCCATTTACCCACCATTTTAGGATCAGATAAAAGTGTCATGGTTCATCCAGGCCCATTGATCTACTGGGAAAGTTTGTGTAGAAGGTTTGGGTCCATCATCCTTTGGGTATGTAATTGAGCTGTCTTTCTCAGATATGGACTCTCCATTGACTTTTTGCTGGAGCCTTCCTTGGGGAACAGGAGGATCTCTGGGGGCATCCTCCATTTTGCAACTCCAGATGTTGCATTGCAGAGTTGGTGGCCTCCAGAGGTCCCTACTCTCTCTCCTTGTCACTCGAGCTATAGTACATTTATCACACTGGGTAAATATTTATAAACACAACCTTTGCAGGGGTGTTAAGCAATATCAGACATTCCACGGAAAAGCATCTTGTGGTTTTAAGATTATTGCTGATTTTCACCATTGACACTTACATGCACAGGCTTGGTGTTTCCTTCGCCAAAGATCTTGTTTGGGGGCAGGGTGGGGCATTCTGTTTCCTAGTGTGTGATTACTAGTATTTTTGGATCCTTTCGATGATGACCGATTGTTCGTTTTTGTGTGTTCATGCACTCTTAAATGCTTTGCCCTAAGTAACAGTCTTAATTGTCCACCCAGAAGTTCAAGTGCAGAAATATCTTGCCAGGACTGGTTATGATGTCAGAAAATAATTCTTTGAACTCTCCTTTGAAGAAGTGAAATTAGAATTAGGGTTCAAATGGGGCAGATAACTGCAATTGAGATGGATATGTTAGCATTGAATTGTAATGTGATGACTAGGCTTTGCAATACCAGCGACTTGCTGACAGGTGAGATGTTATTAAATGTAAGCCCTATCCATACTATTCTGTGGTTGGATGACTGATGTAGATGATGTTAAGATGGTCTGGTACCATGAAAGCTACAAAGAGTGTGGAAGACAAAGCAAACCACATCTCTAATTGACAAAGAGTTTTTGATAACTTCATATATTTGTGTGAGATATTTTGGCTGGCATACAATTTAATTACGTTTCTATCAAATATTGTTGGGGGATAGTGCATGCATGCAGAGGCGACATAGAACACCATGGGCCTCATTAGGACCCTGGCGGCCCCAGAATAAACGGTGCCGGTAAGGGACTGGCACCATTCATTCCGGGCCGCCCTATTACGAGGTCTACAGTGGGTCCCTCTAAGGAACGCCTGGTCAGACCAGCCGTCCTTAGCGGGACACGCTAGCAGACCAGGATGCTAACAATGGGCCCGTCATTAACGGGCCAGTTATTAGCATCCTCCCCATTACTATTGAGCCCTATGGGGCTCATATGGGAATGGGGATTCATTTTTACCGGCACCCAGAAAAGGGCAGTTACCAGTTCCACCAAGGTCGGCATGACCTGGTTATTGCCCTTTTCTGGCCTCCGGTAAAAATTCAATACCGGCGGCAGCCGTGCCCTTAATAAGGGCACAGCTACCGCCAGGGTCGTAATGAGGCCGCATGACCAATCTGAAGACCTTTTCCAATATTCAAAGAGAGAAAAAATGCCTATCATTTGTAATGCACACTGAACACAACAAGCAATACCATGGCACATTGGCTTACACCTGCATCAAAATGGCTCAAATTGTGAGTGTTTCCGGCTTCAAGCACATTTTAACATAAGTTCAGCTCTCTGAGTTACCCTTCCAGTTATTCCGTGACATGATTAATCATTGTTGCATTCTCTGATCCACAGCACATCTTTGGAGGGCAACCTTATCTAACCTTCCAGCCGGTTTCACTAGTCCCCTATGACCGAAAGCTAATCAACGAAAGTATGATATCAGATGAACAGGTGAGTAGAGGTTGTGTGCACAAATTATAGTACTCTTGATTAATTGTATAAGGTAGAGGCATTCAAATGCTAGGTCAAAACATTTAGCCTGAATGTTTCAGGCCTTTTTATTCATAGAATAAACAATTAAAATAAGTTATTGTTGCGGGAGGACTGTTCATGGAGACTCAGGCTGGTGCACCTGAAGAAACCTTTATAACTTTGGTCAATTCATGGGCAAAAAGTCTAATATTTTGACAAAAAGGTAAGGATAACATATCTGAGGCATCCGCAGAGCAATGCAGTGTTGCATTGTGTTGTGTACACAATCCCAGAACATTTCCCTAGTTCAAGAATATCGTTTCCTTTTTATTTATTTTTGATTTCTAAATTGTTGCATGTAAACTGGCCAGTTCAAGGTAAAAGAGGTATAAGGGAAATGGAAAGGGTGAAAGGGTGGAGGGTTAACCATGATTGGACTAACGAAAAGTAAATGGTATGATCCAACAGGGTAGAAATACGCCTATTTCTCAGCTTGGTACATAGGCCCCCTCCAAGGTCCAAGAAAATACATTGAATATCTCAGGGTGAATCCTTTAGTCATGTGACAGATATTAGGCAAAAACCCACAACCGCTCATCAGTTGAGAAATGCTTTTTCTAAATATTTTTGGTGCTGTGCTGTTTTTTTTGGTAGAATTCTTTGTGTTACCTGGCCACAGGAAAATCGAGGAAGAGCGATTGAATGAAGAAAAGGGACCCAAAAAAGAGAGACAAAGATGAATGAGTAGGACAAGGAAGACGTTTTTGAACTATAATTAACAAGAGGACTAGGACAAAGAAGGGACACTAGGATCAGTAAGAGGTACCAGAAGAAGGAGGGTGAACTAGGATGAAGCAATAGGAAGTGTGAGAAGAAGCAGGACCAGAAAGCGGGATGAGGAGCAGGAAGTTGAATGAGAAAGAGGCACTAGGACGATGAAGATGAACTACAGTGAGTAAGAACGAGATTTGGTTGAGGAACTATGATGGTGAACTAGGATGATGAAGAGGGAAGAAGAACTAGGATGAGGAATAAGGGAGGAACTGGCGTGCATGTCTATGATGAGAAAAAGGTAACATGGCAAGGAAGGAGGAATGGGAAGATGAAGATTCATGAGAAATACAAGGAGAAACTAGGATGAGAAAGAGTTGCTAGGATGAGAAAGAGGGACTGGGACCATTGACTAGAAGGAGGACAAGGCATGGGGAAGAGGGAATGGGAGGTATTAGGATAAGTAAAGGTGACTAAGAAGGGAATTAAATAGGACATGTAACAGGAGAATGTAGTAGGATGAGGAAGAGGGACAAGTAAGGGGAAGCGAAATAGGGAGAAGGAAAAAGAAGAGGGAAGAGGAAGGAGAATGATGATGCTGAAGCAGGATGAGGATGAGGAAATGGGATGAGGACAAGGGATGAATGAGGGTGAGGTTTAGGGACTAGGTGAGGAAATGTAGGAGGGACTGTAAGGAGGAGAAGGACTAGGTTGAAGAAGATGGTTCAGGGTGAGGAAAAGGGATGAGGAGGTGGGACTAGAAAGAGGAGGAGAAGTTAGGGTGAAGGACAAGAATGAAGAAGAGAGACGCAGATGATGAAGAGGGACTAGGACATGGAAAAGGCCATCATACAAGGCACAGTAAGTATGATGAGTATGAGGTAGAGAAACTAGGAAGAGAAACTCTGATGAGGACAAACTAGGACGAGGAATACAATGAGGAACAGGAAAAGGAACTAGGATCTGGAAGAAGAGAAGGATGAGTAAGAGACAATATGAAGAGGGACTAGGATGAGGAAGAGGGGCAAGGGTAAGGATGTACGATGAGGAACAAGGATGCAGAAGAGGAAAGAGGAACAAGGAAGATGAAGAAGGTTGAGTATAAATAAGAGGGACAAGGATAAGGTACTAGGACAATGGACTGGGATAAGTAAGAGGTTATTAAGAAGTGTATACTGGAAAGAGGAAGAGAGAGAAAGATTAGGAGGGGAATGAAGGACGATAGAGAGAGAGAGAGGGGGGACTAGGACGAGACAAAGGGAAAAGGAAGAGGGACTAGTATGGGGCACATAAACAAGGAATTATAACGGGCAAGGGAAAAGGGGAGGAGGAAGAGGAAGTGGGAGGAGGGAGGGGTACAAGAAAGATAGACTATGAGAGGGAAGAGTGACTACAATTGGAATGAGGGACTAGGAAGAGGGACTAAGAACAAGACAAGGGTTTGGGAGAGGGGAGGGACAAGGAATAGAAGAGGTGCTATGAAAAAAAATAAAAGAAATTAGAACAAGGATTAGGAAGAGACGACGAACTGGACAGTGAATAGAGAGTAGATTGAGGAAAATGAGGGGGGAATGGATGTAAAAGATGAAGAGGAACTGGAATTGTGACTCAGACAGAATACATTACAGGGCTATGATGTTTTCTTTTGTCTACCCTTGCCTGCATTGGGAAAGCATGCTAGCATAAGAAAGAATGGGGAGCGTCAGGATGCAACAAATAACAATCTGTGGTGTGGCCAAAGCATACCAACAGCATTATCAGTTGTGTGGGGGAAAGTTTGGGAATTGAAAATTGTATGTACTCCTCTTGCACATCACTGCATTATAGTGTTGAGCAGATTCTGCAAACTGCCATGTTTAAAAAACTGTTTCTTGCTTGTGCGAGGCAAGGGTTTAGATATTACTGTGGATGTCTTTGCTAGCATGTAGGAATGCTCACCTTCACATCTATCGCATCTGACGCATTTCCTTTTTGGCATATTTTGAAGACGGATTTCGGAACTCTGACCTGGTGGACAGATGTTCAGAAGGCCAGCCTAGTTTCTTGGAACAGGGTAACCTCTGGACAAGCCAGACCAATCAAGGCAGCTATGGTCTGCGGTCAAGACTAAGTATCAGGAGGGGTGTGGGTGACTGAAAGACCTGAATGAGCACACAGAGCAAGGACACTTACAAATTACTCCCAGACAAGTGTACATATCAAAGATATAAACACATTTCCTACAAGGCCTTTGTAACTCAACACACAGTAAAAGAATCACAGTAATACTATCAAACCAACACAACACAATCAATGCAAGATATATACACGACCATTGGGGTCTAAAGGGTTAGGGTTAAAGGAACGAAATATGTTCACAACCTAGAGGGGAAGAATAATAGGCAGTGCAGATAGTCTTTAGTCCCTTTCAACATCAAACACACGCCTAAGAGGCAGTCCAAACCCTAAGAAGAGAGGAGCCCTATGCTCAATAGTACATGCAGTGCAGGCGCACGCGGTTGTTCCAATGGGCAAAACAGGGTCTCTTCAGGGGTCTCTAGCAGCTCAGGAAGGTGCGTGAGGTGATGAAGAATAGACTCCCACTATTTGAGGAGGGCCTCCACTTGAAGGCAGAGGTGATTCCAAGGTTCGGGAATAATTCGCTAGTTTGCACTAGCAGTGGAAAGGAGAGGGACCCCCATGGGCCACTCGTGCGTAAAAATGGATGGAGGTGCTAGGGGCCACCGGTTAGGGTTACTCACCGGCCCCAGGCGCACTCCAGACCAAACTTTGCCAGTCGAGTCCACTTCGGTTGCAGGTTTAAATGCGGCAATATGACGGTTCTGCGGCTTTCACTTTCGAAGATACAGTGATGATTCCCAAATGGGACAGTGGCGATTTCTCCACTCCTGATGGATGGATCAGGCCAGTTTCACTTCAGAAGGCTTCAGGGGCAAGAGGCTCACAAATGCAGCACAACTGCAAAGATCGTCGCTGCAGCTGGACAACACGGTAACCACGTTTACTCCGGTTCTGGCGCACTTGTCTCACTTCAGACCTGGGAATGCCAAGTATTTGAAATTTGGTGTAAGGGTGCCGGGTACACAGAGCTAGCAATATACCAAATTTTGAGGGCCTCCTCAAAACGACAGCGGAGACAGAGAAAAGGTCCTGTGTAAGTTGGTCAGCCCACTGGTTGGCCCAGGGACACTTCCGAGAAGGCTTACTTGCAGATTTTGTTGAAGGTGCCAAGAATAGTTGGTCCCACTATTCTAATGGGTCGAAGCGTCTTCGCAGACCTTCTAGGACGACCAGATGCAGAGGGGTCCCACAGGACGACAGCGGGCTCAGGGTGCCAAACCTTCCAGTGGTTCACTAGCGGTTCCTTGACTCGGCTTCTTAGTTTTAGGATACTTGGATTCTATCCTTCGTTCAGTGAGAGATCGATATGGTATGGGTGTTTGGGCCTCCTCTTATCCAGAGTCTCCTTCACGCCAAAACAAAGAGGACTCAATGGGAGATCTGCTCACAAACACACACTCCATACATGGACTAATCATGGACCACGGTGGTCCCAGGCATTCACAGCACTCCAGACTCTCTGGCACCCAGGATGTGTAGTAGGGCAGACACCCCAGCCCACATCCTGGAGGCACACACACAAGGCCAGCTGAAGCCTGCGAAAGCTTGACGTTTTGTGGGAAACAGCATGACCAAATAAGGACTGACCCGGGTCGGCTCGTCCTGGGGAAGGCAAAGGGGAAAGATGGCCAAAGGATAGGACAAAGTACCTCATGGCATGGCCATTTTGGAGCCAGGCCACCTATTCGTGCCAAACGCGGGTAACGCGGTCTAAATGGCAGGAAAGGGTTAAACATAAATGAAAAGATAAGCTGGCACTAGCCCTGTAAATGACACATCTGCACATCTCCTAAAAATTCCTACGAGACTCTCTAGGGTCTTTGGAAATGACTATGAGACCCAAGTGCACGGTACTGTAAGGTACATTGTACACTTGTTACATGTTGCAGAAAAGTTGCAACATTAGAAAAGGACTAATGGAAACAAAGTCTCCCAGTACTGACTGTTTTAAGGGCATGTCAGTTTCCCCATAAAAAGTGAGCGAAAGCCCAGAGGATTGCAGCAGAAGGCTGTGCTCCCCTGGCAAAGTCAGACTAAGGTATTTAAACTGCAGCAAAAGGTTTGGGGGTGTACAACTGGAGGGAAAATTACATATAAAATGAAATCTTTCCTAACAAATATGTAAGGGTGTTTTAGGGTCTCACTTTCTTAGGACAACCTCCATTAGCAGACAGAAGTCATCATATTACAAGCGTTCTCGTCTGCCTCAGAGCAGGTGTGAATCTTTAAGGAGTATATTCACGTTCACTAAATGATTACGATATGCTGTCCTCTATGATAACACTGACTAACATGAAAGAAAGCAACTGGTATCAAAGGTTTGTATAATGAGGCTTTGTTCCCTGCAAGCAACATTGTTTCAGGATGATAACTTGCCCTGACTGGACAACCCCTTCGACTGAAATGCAGGTGTACCTTTGGGTATAAGAGAACGGTGCAAATAGGGGTAGAGGGTGCTCTCAATTGCGCCAAAATCCCACACTGCCATTGGTTTATTTTTGGCTTGTTATTGCTATGTTATGAATACATTGTTCACCAATCCACTGGAATCATGTGTGGTCAGTTTTCCACCACAGTTGCCATGCAAAGCAAATAGTCTGCTTCGTAACATCCTTTCCATTTTTTCTTTTCTCTGTGAACGATTGTTTTGGCCTCAGCGCTTCTCTGCTTGATATTCTTTGGGTGAGGGTTACTGATTAAATTGCTAACAGCGGACCAGCTTAGTGTTTACACGTGTTTTCTGGTCATCTGCGCACCTCGGGCCGTTGCATGTCCTAGTTTCCTCCCTGCCCACCCCCGGTGCCTCCAACCTGAGTCTGATTAGGCCATAGGGCCCTTTTCAGGACCTCCACCCAGGGCAGCCCCACTGCCCGTGTCAGCCTCTGCGGCTAGGGGCCCCAAGACAAACGACAGCACCTGCAGTAGCAGCAGAAGATTGTGTTTGCCATTGTTGGGTGGTGGAGCCTGCTGCGAAGACGTCAACCAGCAGTGACTGACAAGTAATCAGGGTGTGGGTAGGGGGAACAGACATTACTGCTCCCTGTTAAACTGCCCCTCTCTCTTATTACTCCTTTTGCCAAAATGCTTGTTGTCTGCTGCACGTCGCCCACAATTGTATGTTGTCCATACCTGGTACTTAGGCCATATCGAACTAGCCCGATTCTGGGTGTTTTTGTTTTTTCTGCTGTATGTTGAAACCTAGGCTTTTTCCCTCTATCCAGGAAACTCAGATCTAGGTGTCTTAGCTCTTCTGTTGTATGTCGAAACCTGGGCGTTTCCACTCTATCCAGGAAACTGGCAATTAGCTGTTTTTGCTTTTTCTGCTGTATTTTGAAACCAGGGCTTTTTCCCTTTATCCTGGACACTTGATTTTAGATGGTTGCATTGCTATTGTGTTAAGCTGGGCGGGCGTTGTGCATTGCAGTTCTCCCTTCCTCTCTTTCTCCCCCCTCCTTCTCTCTGGGTTCTCCCTCCATTGTGCTTTCAATCTCCCCTATCTTCTCTAACTGCTACTCTATCACCCATCCTAACTCTCTTTTGATGTCTGGAAGGAAAAGGTTCAAGAAGGAGCTCCTGGTCTCCAATCAAGGCCTGCCCGTTGCTGACACCTATGTCAATATTTCTTCCAGGCAGACTGTCACTAACTTCCTCTTTGTCGTTCCCCCTCCGGACCTTTGGTTTCCCCATATGATCTCAGTGCTCTCCCCTTTCTTTTTTTTTATTTATGGAGCAATAGCCAAAATTTGACTTTTAACACATTTCGACATATAGTATACAGAAAAATATAGTATACATATAGTGTAGTATACAAAAAAATAAAAACAGTAAAAAAAGGAATATCAAGTTTTAAATAAAAAAACACTTCATAAAAGAGAAACAAAAATGGAAAAGAAATTCAAATCAACACAAATAGTTCAATCTGTTACTAACTTCAATTCCCTTAAACATCTTCCCACCTCAATTGATAAAGCCATCTCATTACCAGAAGATAATCTTGCCCAAAAACCATCGGTATTAATATGAGACTCATCATGGACAAATCTACCAAAAAGTCTGGCCCTGATACTCCAGGTCCCAAGACAATTAGAGAATAAATGTTTAATAGTCTGGACTTCACTACTAGGGCACCTGTCACAAATTGATAAGGTCCTCCCTTCTTTATCTCTAATAGCTAATAATTCTAGAGTAGGAAGTAAATTTAAACGGAATCTCAGAAAAGTAGATCTAAACCGAGGGTTAGGGGACTTCTTTAAATAATCAGGCACTAATGATAAGCGTTTATCCAGCAGTGTCAAATAGGCTGATCTTTTGGTTCTTCGCATATCATCAATCGTGTGGATCCAATCAGCCAATTTAATTTTTTCTTTCACTTTTAAAGGGTTCTGCAGAAGCAACACAACATCACAGTCACAGCCAGACAATAGTTCTAAACATTTTTGACCTAATCTGTACAGAAAATCATTGGTCCCTTGATGCAGCTCTATAGCTGCTTCCTCAAAGAAGGAATTCTTAGGAGGATCTAGGATTAATCTGTAGAGAGTCAACCACTTCCACTCTAGCCATGTTCTGAGTGATGAGAGGCCAAGTTCATAGCGCAAGCAGACAATGGGAACACAGTCTGGCAGACCCAAAGTATGTTTCCAAATCCTAGATTCTATAACATCCCATTCTAAATCCAAAGCTACAGCGTTATAATCCAAACCATATAAAATTATGGGAACTACCTTCCCAATATAGAATCTTATAAGGGGAAGGATAGAAAATTTGCCAAACTTAGAATTAATTTTTTTCATCTGAGCACCTAGTTTCACCAAATTTTGATCAATAGATGACAGCAGACTAGTCTTTGACTTTGATGGAAAAGATCTCAATTCAGCTCCCAGATAAATTAGTTCTGAAACAACCTCTACCGGAGACTGGTCCAACTTCCAAGCAAAATTCTTCACTATTTTATTTGGTCTCTTGAATAGAAGAATCTTGAGTTTTAAAGAGTTTATACTTAATTTATTGCTCGTAGCATAAGATTCTAATGCGGTCAGCAGATGTTGAGCGCCCCACTTGTGAATAATCCAGCACTACTACGTCATCTGCATATGCTAGCCAATTAATTTTTGCATTGCCAATGGAAGGAGATATTAAACCAATATCCTTCAACCAGTTAGATAGATCTGCTATAAAGAGGATGAAAAGTAGGGGAGCTAATAAACAACCTTGTCGTACCCCTCTAGTAATCCTAATTGGATCAGAAAGCAGATCCGCTCTACCAAGCCTGACCCGCATGTAATTGTTGGAATGCAGCTCTCTCAGAATAGAAAGTAACCCAGGAGGGATTCCCCAGGCATCCAATTTTCCCCACAGTAAATTCCTATCAACCATATCAAATGCCTCCCCTTTCTCTTCCTCACCCATTGATGGTGGCACTCATTGGGAAGTACTCTTGGCATATTTCCCATCCTGTAGGGCCATCATTAACACCTACCTGAATGGCACTGTCATGGTCCAGGGCTCTCAGCCCAACCTCCTCCTTCCTGATATGCATCTTCCATCTCTCATCAACTTCCTCCCTTTTCCTGCCACCCCTCCTTCAAACACCCCTATGGCCCCTCTGCCACCACCAACATGTGTAGCACATTCCTATACCCCTCCTCAGAAGACCTTCAAAAGTGGCAACCAGCTCCACTCAGCTAGTCTCAACTCTCGATCTGCCATTAAACACTCCTCTGACATCTGCCACCTCCTTGCCACCTCCTTGAACCTTGAAGTCCTCACTCTCACTGAAATGTGGTTCACGGCCACCTCTGTCCCAAGTTTTGACACTATCCTCCCAGCAGGCTACAAGATCCTCTCTAAGCCCTGACCTAACTGGTCCAGGGGCAGAGTGGCCCTGTTCTTCCCTGAATGGCTCCCTGCTACTATCATAACCACTCAGTCCTACTTCTCCTTTGAATGCCTCATCTGCAGGTTTGGTGTTTCTCATATCCTCTCGCTGACTCTTTCAACCATTTACAGGCTGCCTGGTCCAGTCTCCATCTTCCTCTGAGAGTGGTCTGATCTCACCTCTTCTCTCCTGTCCTCCACCTCCAAGATCCTCCTCCTCTGAGACTTCAATATTCACCTTGACTCCCCTGATCCAGCCTCTGGACTCTTCTGCAACCTCTGTGACTCTCTTTCTCTCTCCATTCTTCACTACAGTCCGACTCACCCAGCCAGACATACGTAGGGTGCTCTCATCTCAACAGACATCCCCATCTCCAACCCTCTCACTGCACCTCTCTCCTGGTCTGATCATGCTCTCCTGTCCTCTCACCTGGACCTCTTGGGTCACCCGGCTAAGCCCCTGCCCGCATTGCCAGTCTCCTTCTCCATCTTTCAACCAATGAAGCTAGTGTAATTTGCTGCTTTTGCCGCCACCTTCATCCCCCCTCGCACTCCTACCACTGACTCTCTCACTGACACAGCCCTTACTAACCTTCAACTCTTCATCTACAACACTCTGGACATCCTTGCCCCTTTCATGAGGATCTGCATGAAGCATGCCTCCAAGTGCAACACCTGATAGTGCAGAACTGCTGAGCGGAAGTGGCACGCTTCAAGCACATCTGCTGACCGACTGCCCTAATGCCTGCTCCAAAGGCAATACAGACTATCCATCTGCTCAAAGAAGAAGACATAGATCAAAGCCTGCATCTCAGGGGCCACTAACAACATGGCTGAACTGTTCAAAATCTGCAAGGAACTCGCCAATACTACTGCAGTATCCATTTCTACTCGGCCTTCCCGGACCCTCAGTATTGCACTGTCCTCTCACTTCATTACTGTAGCACAGGATATCCTGTCCTCACTCCGCTCTACATCACTGCCTTCTCCCTCACCCTCTCGCAGGCCTGCCTTGTCCCCCCATTCCTCCTCCCTCCTTCTCTGCTCTTTTTCTCCCTTATCACCTGGTGAGATCTCTAGACAAGTCCGCTCTATGAAAGGCTCATCCAAACAGGTGCTCCTCTGCTCCTCCAGAACTATGAAGGACAACATGTCCTCCCTTGCTGCAGCCTTGGCTGATTTGTGCAATCACTCCTTCACCACTGGCTCCTTCCCGCTACTCCTCAAGCACTCCCTTGTGCACCCGCTCCCTAAAAAAGACTTCTGCCAAACCCTCCTGTCCAACTAGCTACTGCCCTATCTCCATTACCCCTTCCTGGGCAAACTTGTGGAGAATCAGGCCATCACCCAGCTTATCCACCACACTGAATCTGTTGGTTGTCTCCACTACCACCAGTCTGGCTTCAGAGCAGTCAGAGGCATTGAAATTGCACTTCTGAACACCTGTGAAGACTTGCTCTCTAATCTCGATTCCAACTCTTCTTCCGTTCTCATCCTTCTTGACCTGTCCTCTGCCTTTGATATGGCCAATCATGCCACCCTTATATATCGGCTCCATGATACCCTTGGCATCACAGACCTGGCTGTGGACTAGTGAACCACTTTCCTGTCTGAGCAACCTTCCCAGGTTCAACTGGGCCCTTTTCTTTCCTGCATCACACTCTCCACCTGTGGTGTAACTCAGGGCTCTATTCTCTTGCTGTGGTCTTCAACACCTACCTTTCCTCTCTGGCCCATTTGCTCTCCGCCATCTCTCCTAGCTTCCAGTCTTATGTAGATGACATGCAGCTTTCCTTCAAGCTTCCCTCCACTGCCTCCTCTTCTTCCTCTCTCATTCCTGACTGTCTGCTATTCTGGCATGGTGCACCGGTAACAATCTCTGCCTTAATGCCAGTAAGACTGAGATCCTTCTCATTGGGACCCCAGCTTCCTCCGTCCCTCCTCACTGGCTGCCCTCCCCTAACCCTGTGAGGCAAAAAACATTGGTGTCACCTTCTACTCCTCCCTCTTCTTCTCTCTCACATCATGGACCTTGCCAAAAAGGCCCACTTTCAGCTGCACCTCCTCAGAGACATTCCTCCTTTCCTCACCTTCCCCCAAAAACTAAATGTCTCCAGAACTCTCTTCCTCATTCTGCCTAATTACTCCCTTCACCCCTTCAACTAATCCATAATAGGACTGCAAGACTAATCCTTGTCCTCAAGCCCAGGGACCGCATCTCTACAGGCCTAAAATCTCTCCACTGGCTGCTGGTTGCTGCGAGGATCAAGTTCAAGAGCCTCTGCATCATTCACAAGGCTTTCTAGGGCCTGGGACCCTTCTACATCCAACTCTCTCTCCCTAAAAACCTCCGTGCTAGAGCCCTTTGATATTCTAGCTCCAATTCTCTGCAGATCAGAGGTTTTTCCAAGCAGAGAGTTGGGGTAGATCTCGCTCTCCAGCAGGAGCCTCCCTCTGGAATAACCTCCCTACCCCTCTCAGACCTGAGCAGGAGCTCCTTAAATCCCAGAAGCTTCTGAAGACCCTCCTTTTCACTTCTTCCTTCAATCTCCTCCTCCTCTGATAATGTCCCTCCTCTGCCGCATCGTGACTGGCTGCCTGGTTCCTTGTGATTCATACAGGACACCAGGCCCTCCTCGCCCAGTCTGCCCCTGCACTTTATTCTCTCCTGCCCCCCCCCCCCCCCCCCAATCTGCACGTTGCCATCTGGTCTCCCTCCCCTGCACTAGCACGGCTGGACCTGCAGCACCTAAGCCCTTTCAGTCACATCCTAGCACTTGCTTGTGGACCTTCACTCTCCTGCACTTCTGCATTCCCCTGGCACTCCCCCACCTGGCACTCCCTTAGCTTTCGCCTAGCCCAGGGGCCCCTCCTGCCCTCCCCAGCACTTGCACACTCTCCGCTCTGACCTGCACTTCCTTTCCCTCCTTCGCATTAGCACTTTGCGCTCGGAACAGCACTCCCTCCCCCCTCCCCACTCCCCTGCACTTCCTGTTCTGCACTTGCACAATCCGAATGTCACAAGGCCTAGGAGGACCAATCTGTTTGTCATCTTCTGTCTCCCCTAACCCCCACCCATCTGTCTTGTTGCGCCTTGAAACAACTTCTGCTGTGTAGGAGCATTATAAATACCCAATAAATAAATAGGGTGTGATGTGCCAAAACCCCAAAGGAAAACAATGAAATAATTATGATTACATGTTTTCACATCAATTGGGAAAGTTAGATTTTCAGAGAAACAACAGTTCTCATAGAGATAGGTTTACACTCTGGGCTGACTCTGACACCTGGCAGTGTAATATCACTATCAAGACTACTGACTGGGGTGAAGGCGACATGCCTCTACCATATAAACCACCACAACCATATATTCGGAATACTCATAATAATAATAATGCAATAAGTAAATATGTGCTATTTCTGACACCATGAGCAGCTAGTATTAAGCAAGACATTCTCAAGATCACTAGGAGTTTGGTGAACACGGGAGGATGTACCCCAAACGGGTGCACCGATATGATATTGCAAGTCACTGGAGTGTTTCGTGATGTGAAGAGGCTAGGTTTCTTTTTGTATTCCTTGTTCTTTCATTCTTTTATTGACATTTTTTCCTTCACTTTTCAGATTCTGCAGAGGTCATTTATGTTCAGTCGTTTGCTGTCCTTGCCCGTGTCTTTCTCTCCATCTCTTTTCCATACATATTTCATCACCATAAAGGTTTTTTCTTTATCTTTCAGAATGCCATGTTCTCTTTATTTCCTCATACTTTTCCCCTAAGTTTGTTTGTTACTAATACCTTTTTTCCCTCCCTTGACCTAAAACAAAAGGTCCTTCCCCTGTGCGGGAACACACACAAGCACACAAACACATATATCGACACACTACACAACTGATCAGTGGGAGATGAGAGGTTCTGGGTTTGTGATGGGAATATACGTAGGGCAGGGTGCCATCTGCACTTCATCTTATACTTTATTAAAAGTATATTCCAACACAATGTTCTTATTAGGGAACCCATTATTAACGAAACCTTGTAGCATTAGGGAGTCATTATCACAGGATAATGACCTGCACACAATGTATTACCCCGCCAAGGTCATTATGCCATTAGTACATGGAAATGTGCAACTGAAAAGGAAAGTGCTTTTATTGTTAGGAAAACATATTAGCACACACACGTAATTTGTAATATTAATTTAATGAACATGAGGCCAGTAACAATAAATTGGGCACTTGAACTACAAGTGCTCCTCGGTGTCTTTGCACAGCTGGAGGCAAATGTTTCAGTGCTTCTTATCAAGCTACTTCTCAAGTCAGAACGTTTGAAATAAGGAGTATACCAGAGATGAAAGACTGCTTGCAGTGCCTTCTGATTGAGTGACGGGGGTCTACATTGGAATCTACGTGTTAGTAAGAGTGTTTGTTGTACATAGTTTACCTATGGGTCCAATTAATTGTGACCAGCCATGTAGACCTCTGAAGAACCAGCCATGTATACCATGTATACTCTGAAGAACCAGAGTGAAATCCTTCATGACTGGATCCCAATTCCGTGTATCAGTTCTTCAGTCCTTTTCTTATTCTTCTGTTTCAGATCGAATATCTAGACCGGCACTATAGGACAATCCGCGACATCATGGGGCCGGAGCTGAAGAGCCAAAGTCTGGAGGAAGAGCATGAATGGCTGATGAGGCACACAGAGCCGTTCTCGCAAGCCACTTTAACCGTGGCATCGGTGGCCACATTGATTGGCAGCTTTTTAGTTAGCATGCTCCTCTAGAAGGTGGCAGGAAGAGAGAAAGGAGGCACTGCCATCTGCCTTTGCAAAGCATAGGTGGGAGCAGACAGCATCAACGTTCTTCCATATGTCTTAATAGAGTCAAACTTGGATACACAGATTGTGATTTACAAAAACATGAATCGGGGCAAACAATAATATGTGTTTACTTCGATTCACTAAAATGGAACCTAATAAGATTGAATTGGACAAGGTGGCCTCGTGGAGATATCTTGGCTTTCCAATAAAATCAAAATATTGTAATATAATTGAATTAAACGCAATGTCTCCCCGATTTATAGACTGTGCAGCCCAGATGGGAAAATTCTATTAGAAGTATGGGAAATTCTCCTTTTTGCCCGTTGTAAAATGTATAAAGAAAAGTTAATTCCTGCTCTGATGTATTGACTAACATTCAAAGACACCAAATTTCCTTGGGACAGAGTTGAGGGCAAACACTGGCGTCATGCATTGAAGTTATCCCAAAGCGTCCCTATTGCTGTGATTAGATCGAATTGGCTCTTACTTATATCAAGACAATGGTAGAGTGGAGAAATTTGACTATCTATTCCAAGATTTTAACATCTGTGTCTAACTCTCTGTGTTGCGATTTATTTGGGCTGGTATCATATGGTACATGCTTAACTCTTAACTATTGGACTCAGCGCTGTTCTGACATTCTGGCAAGGATACATGCAAAAAAAGAAAATCTAATTACTAATCCTTTATATGTGAGGAAAAAAGTGGTATTGGTGGTCTGGTTTATAACCTCAGAAAAGATCAAATAAGTTGCTTTGTCACCTATGCTATGATGAAAGGAGAGTAAGCCAGTTACCCAACTCTAATTCAATCACCAAATGCCCACTATAGAGCTTTCTTTGTGAGACTCTGGCTCAACCTTCTGGCAACCATGGAGATCATAAAAGGTCAGAAGCAAGTTAGAGTCTTTGGAGAGGACATGTCGTTTCTGTAAAAAAAAGTAGGAAACGTGGAGTCTCTTAAGCACTTAGTTGTGGAATGTACCAACTTGACACATATTCGAGCTTTATACTTCTGTACGTTTGTCCACGATGTGGGCATCCTCACAACTCCCCTTTTTTGGGAAAAAATTCTAAAAAGACGATGTACATCCTTAATCATATATAACTGGAGAAAGTACACTTTTGAAAAATGAGTGGGGCAAAGGCTGTAGAAACACTTCAAATTGTGAGCCGTTGTTGATTTCCGATTGAAGGGAGTTTCCAATCATTACGTGTTTATTCCAAAATGCTCTTAGGTAAAACATTTATGAGACCATCGATAAAAAAAATACAAAAGAGTGAAAAAACATGAGCACACTTGGATACAAGGCACCCTTTAATATGGGTAAAGATAAAAGCACGTGAGCAAAACCCTTCAACCTACGAGACTCATCCCTCAATCCAGCAACACAAATCCGGACATGTTTGGAGGACAACAGACACTATAACTAATATTAGTAGTGACTAAATAATTGGCAACAACCTTTCAATACACACTGAAGGCTGATTTTGTAAACAGTGGTGATTCATAGCAGTTAAACTTAAAATATCCGCTGAAATAAATTTTGTGTGACATCAGAAAATGTTGTCTTTTTTCACTTCTTGAAATGGAGACCATCTCGTAAATTAAACTTATTGTCTGTATTATTTTCAACATAGAGAGAGAGGGAATGTGTGTGTGTTTGTGTGTGTGCGCCTGTGTGTCGGTGTGTGCACGTTTGTGTGTGTGTGTTTTGACATTATCTTTAATAACCTTTGTAGGTGTTGTGATATATTTTAATGGTATCAAGGGGCCACATTACTGCATCAGGATATCCTTTTTGCCAGTCCTGGTCTTCTCTACATAGGTCTCTGCTACTGAGCATGGTTGTCTCTCTAATTCCAGGGCGGGGGAGGGAGGAGGCACTCAAGGGAGATGGAGAAAGCACTGCAAGGCCCGTTTATTCTGGCCATTTTCTTTCCTGCTGCAACGAAGTTGGTGTCCTAAGTTGCCACCATTACGCTATGATTGCTCTAATTCGTCTGTCATATCAATGGTCTAATTATTATGGTAGTGATTTTCTCCAGGGAGTGTTTCTATGCATATATCAACCACTTATTGAATAACAATATTAACAAAGCCAATGGGTTTGCATTTTTATGGGGGAAAAAGATCTTAGTGGAAAGAAAATGGTATGAAGCATGGGTTAGGGGGTTCCATAGTGGATGACCACAAAGAAGACTGCATGTGAGAAGCAAAGGGGCATAAGAAATAAAAATGGCTCCTCATACGGCCATGTCATGCCATCATGGGGCCCGCTACTTTTTCAAATGTCTAGGCAATGTCTGTGTCAGGCAGGTCCATTTTCTGCCCAGTTAATATCACTATAGCTCGTGTAGTTATGTCATTTTCAGGTTCTAACATTAAAGCCCAAGTAGTGTACTCAAATGACCAAACATTCCCCCCAACATGCCAGGTATGCCATTATATGCCCATTGCTGAAACAGTATGTAAGGAAACGCAGTCAGATGCCCAATCACTCCCATGTGCGGTTAATTCCGTTTGTCATAATATACGTCGGTGCTCATAGTATACCAGTTATTGCCACCATTTGATAGGTGTTGCGTCACTTCGTCTGATCCTTCCGTACACAAAGCACATGTTTCTAATCCAGTAGGTCATGTTTTGGGTAGCATATATGCATTGCCACTGTGTGGGCAGAAACAGCCAGGGAATGCAGCCATAAAGCCACACCATATACCCAGGAAGTCACATAGTATGCTCTAGTACTCCTGTGCTCTACCAGCTACAACCATTACGCTCCAGGTATTGCCATCATATACCCAGCTTCGAGTACCATATGCTGCATACTCCCATGTCATACCCAGCTATTCTCTCCACTCTCAGGCCTGGTTACACAGAACCGTGCCTTGCATTGGAGTCAAAAGAGTTGGTATTGCCAGGGATTGCTAGGAAAAGCCCAGGCATTCACCCCATTGTCAGATATTGCAACAAATGCCAGAAGCATGCACAAGTCACGTGTATTTCTATATAATGCCCAGGTACCTACACCATTTCCATACCCCAGATATTGAAATCATTTGACAGGTAGCCACACCATATAGTTTGTATTTTCATGTATACCCAGGTTCCCTGGTGTCTGAGCATCTAATAAACCACACTTATAGCTGAAAGCTATGTTGCAGAAAAATAAAGTAATGGCAATAAGGTATGCTACGTATACTTGATGACGTGTAAATATGGGATAGGTTAGTATTGAGTTTGGTTGTCCTGGAAGTTGGGGCTGTTGCATTGTGGAATTGAAGCACTCTACCATGGGCCAGACAATTGCACTTGCCCCCAAGCTTAAAGTTGCCAGTACTCACATGCTGCACAGGATTTACGAAATTCCCAGGCGTTGCCATTAAATGGCCAGGCATTGCTACTAAATGTCCATCTACTCAAACCCTTTCCCTGGATTGCCGTCAAATGCCTAAGTACTGACACCAGTGCCAGAAATAACCATTAAAAGCATAGCTACACGTGCCACTGTCAGGAGCTGCCATTCAAATCCAGCTACATACACCATTGCCTTGTATTGCAATCAAAAGCACAGGCATTCAAACCAATTTTAGGGATGGCAATGACAACCCTGGGTGCTCGCACCATTGCCAGGTATTGGTAGCAAAAGCACCTGGTGCTCAAGTCATTGAACGATATTGGCATCAAAAGCCAGCTATCGACCACATTGTCATGCCCCAGTTAATGAAATCATAGGGCAGCTACTCACATCATTCAGTTATTCACACCACTTGTGTTGTTTTGGGGTTTTATTGAGGGGACGAGTTGTTTCGACTAGAAATGTTTGCAAAAGAGGAAATTATTATTAATGTTGGGAAGGAGTGAAGTTCGTCCCAGGCCCCCGGTGCTTTCAAATGAGGCAGAGGCCTGTGTGTGTGCAGTAGGGGCTCTTGGAGGGTACAGGGAGTGGGGGTGTTGTAAGAGGCTATTACATGGGGAGGGAGTGTACGTTTTTACTCTGGCATACATGGGGTATAAACGCCATCTTGGATAGTTGCAGCCATGTTGGAATCGAGGTGTCAAAGCCAGAGTTGCAGGCCAGAGTTAAACACATAGAAACAAAATGCATGCATGCGGGAATAGGTTGATGATTGGGCACCGGTCAGAAAGGCCAGAGCTGCAGAGATTTATAGAGCATCCATTGTCTCATGTTGCTAACATTCCGTATCCCAGAAGGAAAGCGCCCTGCAAGGCTACGTGGTGGGCTGAGAGCTCTCGGTAAAAAGCGATCACAGCAAAGGAGATCCCAAGCCTCAGATCTTCCCCGTTTCAACTTTAAGTAATAGCATTTAAATGCCTCCATCCCAAGACCCCTGGCATTCCGAAATACCAGCCAGTCCCAGAACACCGACCATATAACGTACAAGTTTAGGTAATGCATATTTCCAAGGTCCTAAATGCAGTGGCCATGGTGGAGGAGTAATGACCCGGGGAGTAAATAGTGCTACTTTTGGGCACAGGAGGTGGAGTTTTAAAGCAGTGGACTGAAATTATGTTTTTGACATGGAAATGGGATTGCAGCAGTGAGGAGCAAGAATGGCGAAGGAGTGAAAGCGATAAAATGTTCAGGGTGGGTAGGTTGGCGTCTAGTCATTAGGGAGGATGTTTTACCTGAGGTTGGATGGAGGTGAGTATTGGGATATAGTATCTGCCATAGATGGAGTGGAAAGTTAATAGATAGATTTAAAAATATGTACTAAGTCTTTGAAAAGGGAATGTTTTTCACACATAGAAAGTCTGGAGGCAGTAACAGGAGAGTGGGGGAAAGTATGAAGTGTCCAGAGTGAAGGTTTAGAGGGGAGGCCAAAGAGGAAGTTAGCACAGTAGTTGAAGCAACTCAGTTGCAGGGTTAGTATGAGGGTTTTGACAGGTTGGTAGATGAGGAGAGGGTTGAGTTTCCTGATGTATGTTAAGGAGCGTAATTCTGGCAGCAGTAGAAGTAGCAGTAATAAAGTGGTGAACAAAGAGATCACAGTCAAAAAGGACTGCAGGCTTGTGTGCCTGAGGGGATGCGTAAAGCAGGTCAGGGAGAAAGGAAAGAAGGCGAGAAGAGTCATTGGTGGTCAGGAGCAGGGGTGTTGCTATGTCTGGAAAAGATCCAGGGCTACGCTAATGTCAGGACTGTCGGGACTCGGGGCTAGCTAGCCTTTTGGTTGTAGCTCCTGAGCTTCTATCCGGGGATGCAACCAAAAGACCCGGGGCTATAGCCCCCTCAGCCCCCCTAGCAACACCTCTGGTCAGGAGGAAGATGGTTTTGTTAATTGAGAAGTTGAGCATGAGACATTGAAGTGCCATAAAGTGGAGAATGGCTGTGAGACGAAAATATCTATCGCAATCAGGAGTGAGAGCTGGAAAATAAAAGAAGGTTTTGTGAGTCCAAACAGGTATGATACCTATTTCTATTTCTAGGGTAAGGGCCCTACGACCCAGAGGTATCTCAGTGCTCGACCTTTAACAACAGATGGGGGATAAGGGCAACTAAAATAGTAGCCATCTAATTTTCTTTCTGAAAGGAAACAGTTTTCCATGCAACGTGTGCTGACTGTAAGAGAGTTCCACTATTTAGCTGTTAGGAGGACGCAGGGATGATCCACTTCATGGGCTTCTATGTACCAAGGGAAGAACTAGATCTTAGGAAGCAAGCTGGGGGATACATTTGAGGAGTTTTATTTTAAATACAGAGAGGGATGTCCATGCATGGATTTATGGCCAGTGTGAGGATTTTGAATTTGATACGACATTTCAGTGGTAGCCAGTGGAGTTTCCTAAGCACAGGGACAAAATGCATGTGTCTGGGAGTATTTGACACACTGCAGTCTGCTGTATTTTTAAGTATTTGAAGAATATTGATAACATATTTTGTTGCGCCTGTTTATAGAGCATTACAATAATTGATTACAGAACCGATGATTGCTCTGGATAGAGTGGTGCAGTAGCAGCTGGTGAATTTTTTAATTGGAGAGGTGTACATTTTTCACACAAACATGCCAGAACCAACCAGCAAAGCAAAGGGGCACAAACCATGGGAGGTTTTAGGTGGTTTTCTCCCTAAAACCATTTTTGGAATAATGCATTATACAGCACACTTAAAAATCTGGGTAAAAAGCCAGACAGTTTATAATTGGTTTTGTAGGGTAACTCCAATCCAAAAATGCATTAGATGCAAGTCACCAACATTTCACAGGAGCATTTCCCAATGTGTTTTCTTGATGCCTTTTCCCACAATATATACCAGTATAAAAACTATTTCTCGTTGGCTGTGCCCATACATTTCCTTGCTGGCTGCACCGATGTGTGTCAGTCTAGCCATGTAACAGCACTTATCGTGTTTGCTTTCTCATAGATTCCAGTAAGAAATGACATGCCACAGTAAGAAATGGCTAGACAGGGTGCACCAAAATGTCAGTCTAGCCACGTAATAACACATATAGTCCTTGCTTTATCAACTGCATTTCTTCCTAGGCATCTATTATAGATGCCCAGGAAAGCATCCTATTGTTGCCACCCACCCGCCACCCACCAAAATCAGCTCCCTAGCCCAGCACAAAGACACACACAGAATGGCATAACATTCACTCACTCATTCACATCAGCCCCCATGCATCATGCACTCATTCATTCACACACACATTACATAATTAATTCACCTTACCTACAGCCCCGCTCCAGACTCTACTCCGCTGCGCCAGTGCCTCACAAAGCCCTCCGGCTCCCACGCAGCACGAACAGGAAGCAGCATGGAAAGAGCACTTCCTGGTTCCTGCACAAACGTGTGCAGGAGCTGGAGAACTCCATTGATGGTCCCCAGTCTGTATGAATGTGCGAGGAGGCACAGGAGTGCCCGCTCGCATATTCAAACATGTAAATCCCCAACCTGTGTCCTCAATGGGCCACACAAGGCTGGGGAAGCAAAACACCCCAGGCCTTGTATGGTCGTTTGAACATGTGTGTAATGGAACTAAATTATCAAAGGGATCAAATGTTTTCCTTTAACAGTTTATGTGTGCCCAGCATTGCTCCCTCAGCTGCAGCAAGCCGCAAAGGGAGTTCTCAGTGTTTGCCCTGGGCTGGCGCAGCAGCTCTATGATGGGTGAAGGTATTGGTAGGTCAGGCCCCCCTCACCCATTATGGATGAGCTGCTTTTGACAGTGTGCCTCAGACAGAGAATGGAGGCTGCAATTGCCTCATTAAGAGCAGCTAATAGTGTGTTGTGCTTATGACAGAATGAATTTGAGATTTCATAGTGAGGGGGAGTCAAACATATCACCCAGCTTCTTCACTCTTTTAGAGATCGGGACTGAAAACCTGAAAGATGGACCTCAGGATATAATGAAGAAAAAAAAGGAAGGGATTAGGGGGATGAACCAAGAAGTTCTGTTTTGCCGTACTTTAAACCTAAGTGGTTATCAGTCATCCATCTTTCATGTTAGCTTCAGGATACTTATTGAGCTTGAAGATGAGTTGAAGAATATCATCAGCGCAGTTTTGAAAAATGACTCAAAGGTCGGTCAAGAGGTCACGCTGGGGTTTCATGTTTATACGAAACAATAGTAGTGATACCCACAAGACCTCGGGAACTCCACCAGAAATGAATTCAGGATGGGATTTAACATTCCAAATCTTTACAATGGAGTAGATGTTAGAAAGAAAAGATTTGATACAACAGATGACATAGTCGTGGACAGCAAAGATATTTTGGAATATTTCAAGTTAGCTGTAATGGTCCAGGGTATCAAAGCCAAAGGCAAATCCAATAGCACAAGCAGACCGGCATCACTGTTGTCGATTATATGAAGGAGGGTGTCCTTAATATTGTTTAGGGCAAGTTCTGGTTGGACAGATACCAGATTGTCGGTGTCCCAAAAGAGCATGCTGTTTGAAAAAGGCCTTTAATTGATTGGTAGCAGCCTTGTCCAGTATTTTCAGCAGAAAAGGGATGTTGGTAATAGACCGGTAGTTCAAACAACCTTTCGAACAAACCCTCAGATCCAGGTTGGCTTTTTTTAAAGAAAGGGGTGACCTAAGCGTGTTTCAATATGCTGGAAATATGTGCATCTGAAATGGAGAATTAATCGGTTGGTTATGGCAGAGTATAATGGAAAGTGAACCAAACAAAATGCCCATGGTTAATGGGCACTACCGTCCACTGCACACCTAAATATACTGAAAGAGAACTTTCAGTCAGAATTCAATAAGTAATTTCAATCTATAAGCAACAATACTTCATATAAATTTAAGAAATAAACAATTATATCAATTTTTAATCCAATATTCAACTCAAGTCTCTTATTCAACAAGAAAAAGTTTTGTATATTTCAATCATATACACTATGAAAATTCATCAAATTTCACAATTCCCATGTGTCTTTCATTTGGTTTATACAACAATATTTTCCACATATTAATTTGTGTTTAAATCACAGAAAGAACAGTAGGTAAGTCCATTAAACTAAACATCAAAAAATCACAAAATTATAATAATAAAGAAGCTCTACGTGTTTCGAAAGAAATCTCTCTTCTTCAGGAACAAAACTTAATTCACAATCTTACATAATCCAAAAGGGTACACAATTCTAGTGCATTCATAATAGTTCATCATCCATTTTTCAGAATTCACTGTAACGTGTATCTCAATTACTGATACCGATGTGAGATAATAGGTACTTATCCTTGATGTGCTGGCAGCTGAGTTGGCCCAAAGTGCAATTTACCTAAAGGATGTATAATGAATCTGAGTTATAAATCTACAGTGTAACATTCAAAATTAGGTATTCTAGAAATACATGATACCTTTGCCTCCTAGAGATTCCCAAATTTCGTATTTTCTTTAGGACTCGACTCTGTTTTGTTACCAGCGATGTCAAAAATTCATAAAACCATCTGGGGAGTGAAGTAAAGTGCCCTACAATGTAAATATATTTGTATTTGAATGCATCTACTTGTCATCAAGATTATGCATTCACTAATTATGGTACTTAATCATGTGACTCAACCGCTACCTGTGAGGCCGTGCAGATAAGATCAAAATTTAAGGTACGACAGCTGGTGTTGTTCGACAATCTCGTAAGGTACCCAACCTATTTAGAAAGTATGCATATTATAAATTAGAATCTACAAGTATTTAGATCCCTACAATATTGGTATTTGAGAATTGTCTAGTAGTATATGGATGGAATACTCACCTAGTGAGTTCTAGCTTCAGTGGCAATATTAGGTGCTACTCAATGTTCATCTGTCATGGACGTGTCAATATCTGCGGGTAGGACACTTTAGTACTCGTGAAAAACGTCCTTCTACTAAGTATATCATATAATCAATAACTCTCAACTTACAATTCTGCATGAATTAGCGTCACAGCATTCAAATGGAATCCCGTTTCAGCACAAACAGAGCTACCGCCGTCATGTAGTGAGAAAATGTGTTGCTAAGCAACAGAGTCTTTTTGTAGTCGACGTGCTGCATGTATCATGTGGTCACGTGACGACTATGCAGAATTCTAGGTTTCGTAGTTCTAAAGAAGATATGTCTATTTGTAACAGGGTTATTCTCAAACCGGATTGATATACAAATAAGGAATCTAGATACTAACGACTATTGTTGACTATAGGTGACAATTCATGTGAAACGAAATCTAATACAGTCTTCGTGCTGCCAGATTGGACCGACAACATTCCAACCGCTGGGAATTCTGGATAATGTAGTGCAGAGCGATATTCTGTGGATACTCACACAGAAATCTACAGAAAGTACTGTCCCCTTCTGGTGCTTACATGTTATGGAGACTGAAATGAATTGTGTTTCCCTAAAGATGTTATCACAACTAAGTGTATCCAATTTAAATAGAGCATACAAAATCTTTATATGGACAATGATGTATCCATTATTTCACAAAGGTATTGCATGTGCTATAATTTACATTCAAATCCTGTTGGCGCTCATACAAGTTTAATTTAGACAGTGTCAAAGCATTATTTCTGTTTGTAAATTCACAGTAGTGCCCCAGTTTGTACAACATATAGAAGTTATTAAATATTTTGTGTTTCAACATAGTTATTACACACAACCTGCTGGTCTACCATTTTCTCATTGTTCAGGACACCAAAAGGATGCAGTTATTTTAGGTGACCACTTCCTATTATTGATATCCCCCTGTGGAGAATACCCTTAGACGCTTAGTCTAGCTCTGTTAATTCACTATCAGTGATTTCACTAAATGTCTGTTTCTTCAGGATGATTGGTTAAAGGAAATGCGTTAGCAAGAATTCTTCGTTCATGCCTCGTGGCTCAAGAGAGTCCAACTTGTGAATCCAAAATGTTTCTTTTGCGAGATACAATCATCTGTAGATTATCTCCTCTTGCTGGTCTGGTGATGGTTTCTAAGATTGCAAATCTAAACTGAGAAAGTGAATGGTGTTTGTTTGCAAAGTGTCTTGCCACCAGTGACTTCTCGTTCTTTGTCCGTATTTTGGATTTGTGTTCCGAAATCCTTTCTTTAAGTTTCCTTGTGGTTTGACCTATGTAATATTGTCTGCATGGGCAAATAGGTGCGTAGATTACCAGTTTACTATCGCAAGTCGCATAGTCATGTAATTCTATTTTTTGACCCGTGTATGGGTGCCTGATGCCCTTCCCTTTTTGTACATTCTTGCAATGGCAACAATTTAGGCAAGGAAATGTGCCTTTCTTGGGTTTAGTAAGGAAGAGTTATTTCTTCTTCTCTACTCTCTCCGCTTTCACCAGCAAATGTTGCAAGTTCTTACCCTGAGTATATGCCATTAATGGTGGTTTTGGGAACAATGTATTCAGTTGAAGATCCAGTCTTGTGATTTTCCAATTTTTCCTCAAAATACTTGTGATTTGGGAGCTCTGTTGTGAGTATAGTGACAAGTATATCAGTGGTGGATCCTCTTTGATCTTTTTATGTTGTGGGGCAAGTAAGTCTGCTCTGCTTTTAAGATGGCACTTCATTGTTGCTTCTGATAAGATAATCTCCGGGAAACCTCTTTCTTGGAATCTTCTTATTTGCTCCTCTTCAGCTGTTTTATATTTCTCATCTTCTGAGACAATATGTCTTATTCTTAATAGCTGACTGAGTGGAAGGTTGTTTTTCAGGTGTTGTGGATGATGACTTGTGTACTATAGGCTGTTATTGACATCTGTAGATTTTCGTGTGTAGTTTATTGTTTTTAGGAGTAATCTTAACATCCAGAAAATTAACATCTGGGCTCCGAACCTCTAGGGTAAATGTAATTTTCGGATTACACATGTTCAGATAGTTTAAGAAATTCTCTAGTTCTGTTGCAGGTCCTTTACAAATTCCAAAAATAACATCCATGTATCGTCTCCACATGGCTAATTTGCTAGACCATGTGGAGTTTTCTAGGATGTGAAGAGATTCAAAGTAGAACATGACTGTATTAGCGTAGGCTGGCGCCATTGCTGAGCCCATCGAGGTGCCCAAGATCTGAAGATAATATTGCCCCTGGAACCTAAAAAGTTATTATACAAAATAATTTTGGCTAGTTCGATTGCAAAGACCTTGTTTCATGTGGTATTGATGTATATAATGATTGGACATCAAGAGTGAAAAACGCACAATGATTCTCCAATAACTTCAGTATTATTCAGAATGTTGAGAAAATGTGTAGTGTCCCGTAAATAAGTTAATGATGACTGAATGATGGGTTGAAGCAATTTGTCGAGATATTTAGAAAGAGGGTCGAATACACTTTCCGTTGCTGCCACAATAGGTCTAAACGGTGGATTACTAAGATGTTTGTGTACTTTAGGAAGTCCGTAGAAAACAGGTGTTATCGGATTTTTATTGATAAGAAAATCTTTTTCAGATTCATTATACATCCTTTAGGTAAAATGCACTTTGGGCCAACTCAGCTGCCATCACATCAAGGACATGTACCTATTATCTCACATCGGTATCAGTAATTGACATACAAGTTACAGTTAATTCTGAAAAATGGATGATGAACTACTATGAATGCACTAGAATTGTGTACCCTTTTGGATTATATAAGATTGTGAATTATGTTTTTCTCCTGAAGAAGAGAGATTTCTCTCGAAAAGCATAGAGCTTCATTATTATTATCATTTTTAGATTTTCTTGATGTTTATTTTAATTGACTTACCTCTGTTCTTTCTGTGATTTAAACACAAATTAATATGTGGAAAATATTGTTGTATAAACCAAATGAAAGACACATGGCAATTGCAAAATTCAATGAATTTGTATTAAGGATATGATTGAATATTGGATTAAAAATTGATATAATTGGTTTATTTCTTAAATGTACATTGCTAATAGATTGAAATTACTTATTGAATTCTGACTGAAAGTTCCCTTTCAGTATATTTATGTGTGCAGGGGCCTGGAGTGTCCATTAACCATGGGCATTTTGTTCGGTTCACTTATATAGAATATCTAATTACAACTCATTCATATTGGTGTGCTTGATCTCTTCGCTATAATTTTAGAAAATAATGGAAAGACAAGGGTCGTTAGGACAGATGCCAGGATTTGACTTGGAATGGAGAGGGTTTTTTGGGGAATGATGGTAGAAAAATATAAGGAAACATTAACAGGCAGAGAGCTGTGACCAAGGGGTACAGAGTCAGACCCAGCATGGCTCAGTAATGTATTACTGAGATTGAATATCTTTGTAGAACTACGTCCATTGATTTTGGATTTTATTAATTTTATCGTGAAATGGGTTTTAGTGGAGTTGCACAAGTCAACTGAGGGTTCGGAGTCTTGATGTCATAAGTTATTCTATTTAAGGATTCTAAAATGTCAAATATTTCTTGGGGGAGTTTGTGGCTTGCTCGATTTTAGCGGCATAGAACGAACATTCAAATTTAAGTTTTTCGAAAGGGTGAAGGGTAACTGGGCGAGGACAGATGTGATGGGAGGGACAGAAGTCAATCCAGTTAAGAGCGTTATCCTGAATCTTGAGGGCTGCAAAGGTCTGAAGAAGAGATGGGTGATCCACAGAATCAAAGATGGCAGAGATGTCTTAAAGTATTTGGATAGAACAGAATTTATGATAGTTAGAATGGAGAGCAGAGGTCAGAGAATTGGTGACAAGAATGAGGGCTGTTTGATGAAATGATGGCTTCAGAAAAGGGACTAGAGAGGGCCATGGTTCATTGGAACTCTAGTGTGAAGGAAGGTAGAAATCCAGTTAAAGACAAGCCTTTCTGGGATTGTTGCGGTCAGCGGAAGGCAGGAGGCTTTTTTAGGATCAATAGCACTGTAGTTACCATTAAGCAGGTAGGAAAGACATCAAGAAAAAAGGAGGCATTTAAAAAAGAAGACTGACAGGAGCAGGCGTAATTTTCTAAATCATCTGTGGAGCAAACTGGTAAAAAGGGGCACACAAACTGATGGCTGTGCTCACAGTGAGCTCTACTCCAAAGGGGAGGAGCGTGGGAAGCAAGTGGGGAGGATACGAGTTGAGAGAAAGAAGCACGAGAGAAGAGTGGTGAGTAACCCAGATTTTATAGATCTTGGAAGAGAAGTAATGGCACGAATCATTAGCAGAAAGCGTAGAGGAATACAGTGGTATGATGGCATAGTTTAGAGTGTGGAGGAAAGTTTGTGTGAGTGAGAGCAGAGTGTATTAATGGGAATAGTGAAGTAGGGTGATTTGAGTTAAGAGCAGCAGAGAATAGGTGGAGGCTTTTCCTGTAGATGAGGAGAAGAGGAATTATATGGTGCTTAAGCCACTTTATCAGGTGGAAATGAATATATGGATTGGAGAGCTTTGGGTCATATGATGTTATACGTACCAGCCCCTGAATAACCCATCATATGGAAAAGATTAAAAACCCTGTCAAAAGGCTATGGTGTTTATGGGTAGCTAACTATGAGCAGTCTGAAAGCACTCTATAGTCATGGATAGAAACATTACAGATAAAGCAAAGCATTTTAAATCCCCCCTTAAAGGATTCCTCTCTTACTTTCTCTGTGCTTTGATGTATCCACTTATCCTGGCCGAAGAAGCACGAGAGGCAGCACAGGCTATCTTCATGCGCTGTGCTAAAAAGTGTACCAGGCTAAACTAAGTGTGTCACCAACACAAGGCTTACCTAACAACATTACATCACAGTGTCTCTTACTGGTGTAAATAGTGGAACCATGGTCAAAATAATATACGTTGTGAAAATGGCTTATTTCAGCCCCAAAAACATTGATACGATCAAGAAATTCGAATTTGGAAAAATTGTTAAAGTTTCATATTTGAGCTCAGGAACAATTTATTGTCTCTGGCTAAAGCTGTTTGTGTCTTCTTTCCAAATCAGTTCAGCGCTGTAATATAGTTTTGCCTCCAATTTCTAGAACACATATGAACATTTGGGAGAATTGGCAAAGTGCCAATACTAGCCCATACACTAGAACTGCAGTCATGGCCTACCTGTTAAATTAGCTGCTTGATGCATGACCAGGGAGTCATGTCCAGTTGAATCATCTGGGTCCACCAAGCTCTTCCCCCATCTAGATGCGGAGTGATGCAGCCTCTGCTGCTTTCTGTAATGTCTGCCCTGCTGGTAAAAAAAGGCTTAATGCCTCCGATTCAGCTCATCGTCCCCCTCCCTGTTTCCCGTTATCCAATCCAATCCTAACAAGTGGGTGCCAATCATTTAATCTGTTGCACTGGTCTTCCTGTTCATTTCCATTGAATTGAAGATTGAAGTTGATTGTACTTTGTCAGCTGCACGGCCAGTTAAGTGTAGGAGTGGATGCAGCCTACAATCATTCTTTATAGGAATTCAGGAGGAACATACTTGCCCTAGTACTTAAAGGGTTAATATGAAACTCAGCCCAGAAAACTAGGCACAATAGTGTTCCATTTAGGGAAGCCAAGACCAGTGTCGCTCACCTCGGTCACTTATCGACTGTCCTTGATAAAGTGAAGAGAATGATAGCTCCTCTGCCCATTGGAAAAACATTTCTGGCTGCTTCAGATCATCTCAAAACTGTGCACAACGTTTAGTATGACTTCACAGGAACTAACATGGATTCCGCCATATGTTTACATAAGCATCTTCAGAATAGGACATGTACAACCACTAATTTGCAGCCTATTAGCATCGGCTTGTTATGACCGACAGTGTATGAGAAAGCATGTTTTTCTTTGCATAAAATCACATTTCAAAAGGGCAGATTTCTCAGTTTGTCTGTAACATGGATCTGTTAAAGTCAGGATTATTTAAACTCTACATTTTACAATTTACAAAGCTCTGCTATGCGCAAGAATGTAAATAGACGTCGATTACATTTCTGTAATTAATCTTTTCAGAATAACATGTGTTTAACAAGTAGCCATGCTGTTTTGAATCATTGTATTCTCTGTTCTGTATTCTGTGTTTCCATAATAAAGTACTTCTGCGTGCTTAAAACACATGCCTCCATTTCTGGTACACATACCCTCCATGTTTCCTGTTTTCTCTATCTCTGTAGGGACAAGTGGTGGCGTTACCAAAGAATCCTTGCTGAATATGTTAATGATTGCAAGTCTTTGTAACAGAAAATGTGGCTTATGACTTGCAAAGAAATGCATAAACACAAATCATGCCGGCCCTGCTCATGAGTCTACTTCACTCAGAAGGTATCCTGGTTCATTCATACTTAGACAACTGGTTTGTCCATTCATACTCAAGATTTCAGTCACTGAAGGACTCCCGGAGGGGCGGCGCCCTTCCCAGGAATTCATATAGGTAATATTTTCAGGAAGACATCCATCCTTTGTGTCTGCCATATAAATGGACTATACGGGTGCATGCTTTGACACAAGTTGTGGGAAGCTTTTCCTCCCTGACCAGGCTGTAGTCAAACTACAGTCCCGCCTTGTCTCCCTGCTCCTCTTTTTTGGGCTCTTTTATTCTATTGGCTACTGCTGTAGAGGGATATGTCCTCCTTTGTTTTCTATTTCTGTGAGCCAGAGCTCATCCCCAACACCTCATCAAACATAACTTTGGGCTCCACAGTCTCTAAACTACTGACCTTAGATCCTGGCCTCAGATGCCAGAACACATAGATGGGCACTATGTTGGTCTCTGGGGAACTTCAGGTTTGATAGTCTTGCTCCATAGCCATCAGATCATCCAACTGGAGTCACTTCTTGGCAATTCTGCATCTTTTGAAGGGATCAGCCATTTCAATGAGGTCATGCAACATAGGGCCAAATTACAGAATCTCACTGGGGCAAAGTTAAACCTATTCTTATAATGCTTTTTGCACGAGGGCTAAGTGTGCCCATGTGCTAATGCAAAAAGGTATGAGCACTAGGGCAAACCTTTCCCTGGTGCAAAAATGCATTGAAAGAATAGTTTTTGGAAGTTGAGCAACGTTTTCCAATGTGCTAATACTATGCACTTTTACCGGTGCAATGCTTCAGTAATCTGGCCCCTGTTAGCTATGATGTATGTAAACATGCAAGGGGGGTGAAGTCCCATTCCCCAGCAGAGATGTCCATATCAAGGTGCCAGCGGTGCATCCCTTCTCACTCAAGGGGGTATGGGACAGAGTAAACACGGATTGTCCATTGTCCATTGTCCACTTACTATAAACTCTGTGCAGGGCATTTTCTTCATAATTATGTTTGCTCTAGAACACTAAACGTGAATTACCATTGATAGGTATTGCTAGTGCTTGCCCAATAGTCTCACTATTGCTAAGTGCTTACATGCTCAAATGTGGACCCAGCTGTTGACATGCAATGACCTGCTTCTGAGGCCACAGCCTAGGGTTGCCATCAAATACCCTGATACTCATGTCATTAGAATTAGAGAGGAAGGTCCCCATCTCTAAGACAGCTCTGATGTAACTTGCCAAAAGAGCAGTCGGATATCTGTATATAAACATATCAAATACATAAAAACATGGAGGTAAACCTCCAAAATATGGTACTTACCAGTCCAGGAGCTTGCTCTCTGGCCAGACTGGTCCCACACACATAACCTAACGTGTGAAGGCTGCACTAAATGTCTCAAATGAAGCCTCAGCATTTTCTGGCGACCTCAGACTGCGTTCACACAACATGCTCAACGTGCTGCGTGCTCTCATTGTGCTCCCTGCAGTTTCCTGTGTTAGGTGGGCTCTTTTCATGGGAGGAGGGTCTCCTGCTTGCAGCTTGTGAATATACGCTTAACTGGCTAGGCTAATGTGGAGTGCAGCATGGCAGCTCTCGGTTGAGGTAGTAGAAGGTGTTTGGTGGAGCACTTCACTTAGCAGACCTTGCATGTGAACAGGAGAAGGGAGATATAGGCAAGTGGTGCTTGCCCAGAACCCCATTCTGCCGAGTCAAATCAACCACGCGGAAGCCCTTCCTCAACAGAGACTCTGCTCCTGTTTTGAGAAAAGCTCTTGTTTCCACTTTCAAAACATTTCTGCTCAGAAGATTTTTAGCAGTGCACACAGACAATTCTCACCTAACTAAAAAGATTTAATAAGGTACAAGCCACAACAATTACCTGACATTTTCTTTCCCTTAAAATAACTAACTAATCTTAATATTCTGGCATAGCTCATTTGCATTGCCCTACTATGCAGCGTGACCGCAAAAATCTATAAACCCCAACAGACTACACCAACAAGAGGTTAAATACTAATATGAAAAAGTGGCTCTATGAACAGCATAATCTAACCAAGATTTGCTTGGACACATTAACAAAATAATGTTTCCTCCCCACCCATGACTCCGATACTTGGCTTTACCATGCTTTTACCTTGTGACTCTAACTTGTGCCCCAGAAAACATTTAGATATCAACCTGGACTCTTACTCTTTTGGCTCTACGAAAGGTTACCAGACTTGTTCCGACATCCACTTGTTTTATATTTGTTGTAATATGAATAACGTTCAAGTACCAGAATTGCTGGTGCTCATGGCGCCTCACCAAAAGCATCCCCCACAATATGTAAACCAACTATCAGCCAAAAATTGGTTTCTGCGTTTGAGTAGGCAGTCTACTTGGATGTGTAGCCTCATCCGTGCTTCCTCTTCTTTGTACATATGTCACGCAGGTGGTTTGCAGCGTCCCCTTGCAAGTTAACACATTATGAAACTCAAATAATAATTTGCCATCTAAGGATTTTGAGTAGACAAATGTTATGCTCAGCATCTCCGCTTTAAAACTGCTAACAATACCCTGTAGGTGGAGAGCAACATTGCAATATCATTTTCTTGGCCTGCAAAGGAAAATGGGTATCGACTATGCCTGGCATTACTCCTCTATAATATTACGACAATGGATATTCAGATACTTTAATGATTTTCACAAAGTCTGCCTCCTTTCCAAGTGTTCAGAGTTCCATTTGGCATAGACATTAACACATTATATGGTAACTCGCTGGTATCAAGAAACAGCTTCACTGAGCACTTGTTTAATATTACAGGGTTGTAGGTGTGGGGTATGCTGCAAGAAATCTTGTATGCACTGCAAAATAATTATGTACATGTCGATTAATGACATTTTCTTAAAATGCACATACTATCATAATGAGACATTAAATATGTTTTGCTTGTAAAGTATAGTTGGTATGCAAATATACCAGTGAGTGTTTGCTGCTACAATCCCTCACTTTTTACAGTGCTCTGTCAACTAGTATTGGAGGGTAGCACAGAAGCTGGGGGATGAGGGAGTATAGGTGGAAGGGCAGGGGAGAACACTCCTTGGCGAAGAACAAATCAGCAAACTTAAATAAACCAAGTCACACCTTTCAGCAGGACAGGGAAGGAAATATGTTGTTTGTTTGCTGAAGGGTAGGAAACTGCACCTTGTTACTATCTACGCTCCGCTCTTGAAGCTTTTCTATACAATCATGTGTTCTTCCGTTTAATGATTCAAGCATCCCCTTGCAACTTATTTAAGCGATAATGAATTATAGATGAGGGGTCCTTGGTTACAGAGGAAGGCACTCAGTCTGTTGTACTGATGAGCATTGCTGCTACTAAGTTAAAAGGCGTTATATATATATGGGATTTTCTTAAACAGCTCCTTTAGAAACCTCAGTAAGGCACTTGCTGAATTTTGTCTTGGCTGTGGTGAGGAAGGGAGGGCACACCTATAGGCTGTATTTTGAGCCCTGTCATTTCACTTCCTATGTCAGGGTTGCAAGCACAGCTCTGATAAGATGTTGCACCCCACTTGGTGTCAAATGATTTTTCAGAGAGTAAAAAAGTTATGCGCTTTGCCAATAAGGATATTTTATGCTTATTAAAATATGCTATTTCCTCTTAAAACTCCTCTTGAGATCGGGCAGCAATCTTATTAGAGTTGTTTCCTGTGCCACTATTAGAGTTGTTCCCTATGCCACTGTTCTGCTGGTAACTTAACTTGAAAACATATCAGTGCAGCTTTGTGGGTAGAAGCAGGGTTTAGGCTCCCATATGTTCATTGTTTCCCATTTTTGTTGGGCACATTTTCTGTTTTTTAGGGAGTACACATGGATGGTGTATATGTCTATTAGCTATAAAGCTTGTTTTGCGTAAGTGTTGTCACAACTCACAGGACACTGAAATGTGGATTGTTAAGCAGAGGCCCAGAAATTGTGACCATCATATTCTGAGGTGCAGTTAGTTTGATGCAATTTTCATTATCACACACCCTTACACAAACTTTGCATGTTAACCTGGCCCTTGAATTACTTAAAGTGGCACACACACTCCTATTAGAATGTGTTGTGACACATTCCTTTTCTTTGCCATTATCCCACCTGTAAATATTGAATTCTGTCTGAATAGTTTGACAGCTACATCAATTGTGCAATATGTTTTTTTTTAACAATTTTTATTTTTCAATGGAGACATATTCAATTACAACATATGATCGTTACACTTTGGTGTCATAATGCATAGACCAACTTTCCATTCAGGATCAACGTCACCCGTTGCTGCGTAAATTGTCTCCAATTTCTTCATCTGTAAATCATCATCCCTCCCTCCTCCCCATTGTCCCTTTATAACTTTTGTAACAGTTTTGAAAAGGTAAAAATATTTTGACTTTAAACAAATGTGCAGGAGTATAACTTTTGATATTATGAGTCCACATTATAATTTCGTTGTCTGTTACTATACAGTAGGTATCTCCCAGTTTTATCGTTTAATTCTTAACTTCCTTCCTCCCTCCCTTCCCAGCTACACATTTTGAAAGGGGGGGTCAAGTGGACCGGCGTCTCTGCAGTGTCTAATTCTTTCATACATAAGTTCTTGGGTGTAGATGTTACACAGTTAATTCCCTCTTCCCCTTTATTTTTCCCCTCCTTGTTCTCTTTTCTCGTCGTGCTGATTCTCTATCTCTTTCTCTGTTCTGGTGTTAAGTGATCGATATATTTCTGAGGGTTCGTGGTTTATAGAAGTGGGCTTCCCTGTCTGCAACAAAGTCTCTGAAGGGGATCATATGGATAGGTATCTCTGATATGTTTCTGTTCTTATGGCATTTACCTTCTCCATTGCCATTACTCCCCATAGTTTCATCCACCACCATGGTGTCGCCGGGCCCTCTAGTGTTTTCCACCTTTGTGCTAATGTTATTCGTGCTGCTGATAGTAAGTGTGTTATTAGCGTGGATATATGCCCCGATGCTGCGTATATTCCCTCTGCCTCTACTTCCAGCAGGACCACCTTAGGTGCAATATGGGTTTTTTAATACTCATGAGTGTTTTTCCAGTGGCTTAAAAACACAGTTTTCTGTGTACAGGAGTACTTTTGCTAGGTACTGAGGCAGATCGTGAAGCCTTGGACTAGTTGATGAGTGGTCTTTATAATAACATCTAAAATATTATTTAGCCTATGCGTTTGGAAAAACATGTTGTAAGTTGCACCTTTTACACAGATTTGTGAAGAAGTGCAGTGGATGGGAAGCGGAAATTCCTTTCCACACTCTCTTCAGAGACAGTAGCTCACTAACTCTGCATTCTCACATAGTGGCTTACCTCATTAGTCAGTTGCGCCCATGGAAAATAATGTGCGCGTGACAGCCAACCAGTCCCGCTCATAGAGAAAAATAATTATTTATTTATTTTATTTATTTATTTGTATTTATTACATTTGTTACACGCCCAAACCCTTGGGTATCACGGCGAGGTTACAGACAGCTTTTTAACATATTATTCAGTGAAACATTGCAGCGAATTTACAGTCAATCAATCGTAAAAGTATTTACATAAACCAGATAAGGAAAAAGGTACAGAATATTTACAGGTACTGCAGTGGGAGCATTATTCGTATTGGTTAAATAACTACATTTTGAGCGACTTTTTAAAAGCCATGAGGGATTCCTCTTTTTTAATGCTAAGTGGGAGGGAGTTCCAGTGTTTGGGAGCTAGGTATTGGAAGCTGCTACCTCCCGCTCTGGTGTTTCTGTAGCGAGGCGTGGCAAGGAATATGAGGTTGTTAGATCTTAGAGATCTGGGAACATTGCTCACTCGGCATCCTACCCTTTTGAATCAAGGACAGCTGGGCACCTTGCTCCCAGAGAATCCTGTGCTCCTTCTGTTGGCACATGTACATGTTCTGAAAAACGTGTTTCCTGTCAAGAGCTAAGTCACACAGAGCAGCTGATGCATTGCGGTCTGTCCATTGCCTGACCCCCAAATGGCCTTTCAATTGCAGAAATCTCTCAAGTGGAGATCGGTGTAATGTCCACACGACAATCAAAAAGTCAAGAAGTAATGGCCGATCAGGAAACAGAGCAATCAGAAGCACTTTATGCTTTTCTGAGAAGCTGGTTGAAAGCAGGCTTCTTTGAGCTAGATACGCGCTATACCAAATACCTAACAGAAATATTGGCCTAACCTTGCCTCACTCTCTGTATTGAATTGGACCTGAACATCCATGAGAACCTTGCTTTCAATGTATTTTCCTACAGTCATATGCACTGTGAATTATATGGATTTTGGCAAAGATTTAGATAATGAATTATTCGGTGATGTGTTTTTTTGATGATTTTTAATGCGTTTAACATGATGTACATCATATGTTTTGTGGCATTAGTCTTTGCATCTGTATTGTTGTGCTTTTATAGATTTGTCGGAAAAAAGCTTATTATGATATTCATCAATGTATTTTCCCTGGTGTACTCTACACGTTCCATAAAGTTGTCAAAAGACATGCCCCTTTAAACGTTCTTATGGAACATTAGAAGCACTTGCATTTTGGTCTTCGAAGGGAGGGTTCTGTGTCATGAACACAGACTTCTCAAGTTGTAGCATATGGCGTGACTTGCATTTTTAATTCAATACTGGACTCTGTAGCCCGGCATGTATAATGGTAAAAGCAAAACTGCGAGTATTGGAATACAAAGAACAAACCTGGACGGGATGAACTTTTCATGCATGAAGTGGGAAAACTTCAAGCAGGGTTGTCCAACACCGGGCCTCAAGGACCGGAATCCTGACGGGGTTTCAGGATATCCCTCATCAATACTCATGAGGTAAAATGTGCATACATTTAGAATCCTTGTATGCACATCTGTCTCATTAATATTAATAAGGGGTATCCTGAAAACCCAGTATGGATCTGGCACTCGAGGCCTGGAGTTGGACGTCAACTCAGATTATTAAAATTGCAATTGGACGTTACCTTTAACGTTCCAACAGCAGTGCGTGCACAACGAACTGGTCATTGAAAGTTGAAACTCTTCTGATGTGGGCACAATATTCCCCGGTGGCACAGACACCATTCAAATGCGTGTGCAACTTCATAGGTGTTTCTGCCTTTGAAATAAGTTGTCTGGATTCCATTCCGGTGCCGCGACCCGCTTGCAGAAAGTGACTGCTGGTGGCAGTCAGGTGCGGATGGCAGCCAGACATATATTCATAGCACATGCAAAACTCGAGAAAGAAAGCTCGCAACATCGCACGGTTGTTTTTCTGGTCATGCAAACATTGCATTTGCTTCAGGCTGAGACATGTATGTGTGAAATACACGGCAAACTTACCCTTCCGCCCAGAAAGGAGAAGCATCCTATCAGCCTTGAGAATATGCCTGTTACCCGCCTTACAAGTAGTCGATTTACACAGAAAATGAGCATGCGAACAAACAGATGCAGGTATCATGATCCTTTCATGTACGAAACAGGTACGGGCAAAGCCAACCTTTTTGCCTTTTGTGTAGGAATAGCACGTCAATTTCTACTCGCTGATGATACTACTGACAGGGATGTCATTTGGGGTCAGCAAGGGTCGCAGCTGTGACCCCTGTCGTCTCCCTTACTAACCCGGTGGTCCGGTTTGCTGCCATTTGCTACCCCTGTGATTTCATTTGCTACCCATTAAAAAAACGTTTCTTTCTTTTTTTTCTTTTTTTTTTTTTTACAACCCGAAGCTCCTGTGCTGTGGCCCACACCATGTGGCTTTTTGTTTCTGGAGTGGCTGGATTTCTTGTTCAGGCCTCTTAAAAAAACGGAGGTTTTCACAAATGTAACAGTGACGCTAAATAAGAGAGAATAGCTAGAGTAAACAATTTGTCTTTCTGGAATTCTATACAATAATTACTATGATATGATAAGGCATTTGTAACGCGCCTATACACAAGTGTTTCTCATTAAACGTTTATTTTAGGCACACTTCAGGGGCTGAGTCAATGCTTTAGTCTGTTCTTAAACACCTAAAATTCACAATGCAGGCACAAACTTCCAAAACGCATTTAGAGTAGAATAAGCATCAATTTCAGACTATTTTTTTTGCTTTTTGCAGGTTGCGGTTATAGCATGTGTTTTTCTGCCGTTGTCTCTGTTACAATCATCACAAAACATTCCATCACGGTGTCCTCGGTCACTTGACAAAATCCTTGTGCCTAAAAGCTTGTTTACAGTGTAAAAATGTTGGACCATAACAGATAGTGACCCTTGATTTCATTGTGCCACAATTAATACTTTGTTGTACTGTCTCTATCTTTCCTATCTCCCTGGGAAGCTGTTCAGGATGTTTGTTTGCATGTCAGAGGTAACGAGTGCCCAGAGTACGGGATGACATGTGAGTGCGCTGCCTTCCCTGTGCTACTCTAAATTCTTTTTTTTCTTTTTTTTTTTTAAATTCTGCATTTATTACGTTTTCCACCAAACAGTGTAGTTGGGTTACATTTACAATCGGGTCATTTCCATACTTGTTTACATTTTTGATTTTTCCCAATGTTTCCCAACGAAGTTCAACTTTAAACAGGTAACTTAACTTTCCAACTGGTCCGTTTAAATCCCTCTCCTTCCCTTCCCCCCAGCCACCCGAGCAGAGTTTCAACAGAGAATTTTACATTTCACAAGTGCACATAATTGTTGCTTGGTACCCATATTTTGCATTATCATCAAGCTTTGCCCAGTTTAGGTAGCAATAGAGTCACTAGATTCAGAGGCTCGGGCCGCCCAGGGGAATATCTCACATTAGACAGTATTAGGGCTACACACCAGAACATCTACTAATGCTTCTGCGACTCAGTGTTCCGAAAGGATTCAGGCAAGTATTCCTCCACAAAGTTGTTCCACATCATCTCATTCTGGGCTGCTTTTCCATGGAGGGCAGCAGTAATTCGTTCCATCGTGTATATGTTGGTCGCATCTCCAACCCACTCTCTCAGGCTGGGGACAAGGTCCGCCTTCCACTTTATGAACAAACATACCCTTGCGGCAAGTAGTAGTGGGGCCACTATACCTTTTACTCTGGTCATCTCAACCTCAGACAGCTCGAGGCCGAACAACACCAGGAGTGGTGTGGCCTCTCGAGAGATCCTATCCACTCTTTTAATCCAACTGAGGACTTCTTCCCAGTATGTCTGGGCGCGGGGGCACCCCCACCACACATGCCAATAGTCCGCCATCTCCCCACACTGACGCCAACAAATTGGGCTCCTTGTCTGAAACATTTTTGATAATCTATGAGGGTCATATTGCCACCTGTGGAGGAGTTTAATGGCGTGGAGTTTGTATTGCACTGCTATTGATAATTGGGATGCTCCCCTACAGATACGATTCCAATCCTCTGGGTCTAGCTCTACGCCCAGGTCCCGTTCCCATCTATGTTTCAGACTGTCGGTGGAGCCCCTCCCCACCTCCAGTAATGCTCTATACATGCCGGAGATCGTGCCCCTGATCCTAGACATTGTATCCAAAAGTTTTTCAAAGGGGGTAAGATCTCTCTGGATTTTCAGTCCTCTCTTTCCTCATGAGGGTGCCCTTTAGCTGCAGGAAGAGGAAAACCAATAGTGGGTGGATCCCAAGTGCTTCCTCAAGCTCAGTGATCGTAAGGTAAACCCTGTTTCTCCACAATTGTCCAACCCTCTCCAGACCCGCATCATACCATGATTGGAATTTAGCATGGTCGTGGATTTCTTCCCGTATACCCGGGGACCATATGTGGCTCAAGGGGGCGGGCCACGTAGTGACTCCTTTCATGTCTGCACCTTCTCTCCAGATATCCCATATTGTGCCCAGTATCGGGTGGGTCCGGAGTCTGTGTGTCAGTGTGTGTCTAGGGACCCACAGCCACTCCGTCAATGTAACAGCGGTTAGGCTAGGGTTGTCCAGATGTACCCATTGTAGGTCCTTCTTCCTTCTTAGATGGGGGACCAGCACCCTCAATTGCACTGCCTTATAATTCAGCTGAAGATCGGGGAGGCCCACTCCACCTTTTTCTTTGGGTAAGATGAGAATTTCATATGATATCCTAGGCTTTCTCCCTTGCCACAAGAATTTAATGATGGCTCTTTTCACTTCCTTAACAAATGTGTCAGGGAGTTTTATGGGGAGCATTTGGAATGGGTATAAAAATCTTGGAAGACAAACAATCTTTATCGCATTAAGCCTACCTATCCAGGTGATCGTAAGCTTTTGCCATTTCGCTAGGTCATTATGGAAGCCTGCCAGGAGGTGGGGGAAATTCGCCTCATATCTATTATCTAATTTTCTGGTCAAATCTAAGTACCGGAGGGCATTACTCTCCAGCACCAGTCCAAGTGTGGAGAGGGCGGAGGTGCCATCGGGAGTGAGCTCCTTCATTGGGAATATTATCGATTTTGACCTATTAATTTGAAAGCCCGAGAGAGCACCATATTCCTCAATCAGGAGTATGGACCTGGGTATGGCCATCAGTGGGTTTTTGACGTGAAGTAGCATGTCATCTGCATAGAGGGCTATTTTGTATTCTCCGCCAGCCATCTGTAGGTCCTACACTTGGGGATCTGCCCTTAAGATTTGAACAAGGGGTTCTACAGAAAGGGCGAACAGAATCGCAGAGAGTGGGCAGCCCTGCCGCGTACCTCTACTCAAATCAAACCACCTGGAGTATTCAGAATTTACAATAACAGAGGCCCTAGGAGATGTATATACTGCCTTGAACCCTCTACGGAGGGTAGGATCTATCTATTCTGATCTTCACTAGGACTGCTTGCAGAAAACTCTGCTCCACTCTGTCGAATGCTTTTTCGGCATCAATAGACAGGAGCGCCGGGTTGTCTGCCATTCTCTACGACTCATGAATAAGGTGAAGCATCTTGCGCATCGTGTCTGCACCTTGTCGTCCTAATATGAAACCAACCTGGTCTGAGTAAATCACTGAGGGCATATGGGTTTCTAACCTGGCAGCCAGCACTCGGGTGTATGTCTTTGCGTCTATGTTAAGAAGGGAGATAGGACGATAGGATCCACAATGTTTGGGATCTTTGCCTTCTTTTGGGATCACTGAGATTAAAGCCTGGGAAAAGGATTCAGGAGCCACTCCCGTTTGTAAGATGTTGTTAAATAAATCTACCATAAAGGGAAAGAGGGGGGTTATAAAGGTCTTATAAAATCCCACTATATAGCCGTAATTTCCTGGTGCTTTCCCCAGTGGAAGCCTTTTGATTGCCCTTTCAACCTCATCGGCCGTAATTGGCGATGCTATCTCTTCTACTGTTTCTCGAGGAAGTCTCGGCATGTCTACTCCCTGCAAGTATTGATCAACCTCCTCCTGGGCAAGCCCTATTTCTGATGTATAGAGGCGTTCATAGAATTTTGCAAAGGCCTCCCAGATTCCCTCTGGGTCCAAGATCTGTGTCCCATCTTCCTCCTCAATGGTCATGACCCACCTTTCTGCCCGCTGCCCCGTAGCCTGGCCGCCAATAATGTGTCTGCCTTGTCGCCCTTCTCATAGTGCTACTGCTTGAGAAACTGAAGTTTGCGCACCACAAGGCCTTCCTCTAGACTTCTCAATTCCTCTCTTTTCTGAACTGCCTCAGCAACTTTCTCAGCCCTGTCCTCCCCATTATTCCATGCTGCTGCGTCCAGCTGTGTGATCTCCTCCCTCAGCCTTTTTTCAATTATAACCCTTTCCCTCTTCTTCGCTGCCCCTTCCTTAATCAGGGTACCCCTCCATATTGCCTTTCCAGCCTTCCACACCGTTCTCTTTGAGACGTCTCCCGTGTCATTTATTTTGAAGTAGTCTTCAATCTCGCTGGCATCTCCGTGCGAAAGATTGGATCTTTCCATAGCGATTCATTGCATTCCATTTTTTGTTTTTGGTTGGTAGGGCCGCCAATCTAATACCAACCATAACTAGGTCATGGTCTGACCATAAGATTGGGACTATATCGGCTGGGTTGGTGACCTCAGAGATGTCCTTTGTTAAATATATGTAATCAATCCTAGTGTATGTTAGGTGTGGGGCTGAATAGAAAGTAAACCCTTTTTCATTGGGGTGTAAGTTACGCCAGGTGTCTTGCAAACCATACACTCCCATCATTTCCATCACTTCGGCTCGGCCACCGTCCGGTGGAGTACCGGTCTCTGGGTTGCCTGTCTGTCTATCTATGATGGGGTCTGCCCATAGATTAAAGTCCCCCCTAGGATGACGTCTCCCGCTGCCTCGAGCATCAGGTTCGGGACAGTGCGTTTCAGAAAGCAGGATTGACCGGCATTAGGGGAGTATAGTGTTGCTAGAGTAAGGGTAGTATTATGAATTCTGCCCACCAGCAAGATGGCTCTGCCCTCCTGATCGGTCCAGTCTTGGAACCCTCAAGATTAAGCCCCTTTCTAACCAGTATACCCATGCCTACCCTTCTCAAGGGACCAGAGCTCCAGTATTCAGAGCCCATCCTGGTGTATAAAACTTTGCGTTCTTCCCTCCGTATATATTTGGTCTCCTGGAGGAAGAGCACATCCAGGTGTGCTCTCTTGAATTCCCGGCACACCAAGGATCTTTTATTCGGTGAGTTCAAGCCCTTCACATTAAGCGTGTCAATCCTGAGCAGCCCATGGACACTAACTGAGGGTGGTGCCGCCATTGTACCTTCGTCTTTTCATGTTTTTATGTGGATGTCCCTTGCAACCATCGCTGTTTGATTTCTCCGTACCCTTGATCCTGTCTTTCAGGTTCTTTGACTCTGCCCAATCCCTTTCCCCACCTCCATCCCTCCACTCCCTTACCCCCCTTGGCATCCGACCTAGCTGGAACATATCACCCAGCCAGCCTCGGACCACCAGTGCAGAACGTGCAACCCACGGTCCAAACCTTAAACAACACAACTAACCATGAGCCCCCCTAACATTCCCCCCCCATATAATCCCACACACGCGGGCCTTCTCGCCCCTTGTATTTTATTTCCATGACGTCCTTCCTAGAGGTAAACATCTGATCATAAGTATCGTGGCTGGGTCCAAATGGGTTAACTCACCATGACTGTCACCACCACAGTATTTTAGCATGGTCCAAACCGCCATAAACTTCATCTTCCACCTGAAACATCTTACAGCAGGAGCCATGTTCAGGCCCCAGCATCTTCAGTGGTACCTCCTTCTTGAAAATCTATTGGCCTCCAGTGTGGCACTTCCACTGGCCCCCGCCGTTTGACGTTTGTTACCATCAGGGCTCTACGCCTAGCGAGGCGTTCATCCTCCTGTATTTCCTAGATCCCGGGATTTCCCTGCGTCTGGGTCCCTGAAGTCTCCATCGTCGATCCTCATGAGGTCCTTCTTCCAGGTTCTGTTCATTAGCTTGGTTGCCCACCATGTCCGCTATGCAGGCCCGTATTTCCTTTTCTGTTTGCAGCCGAACTGTACTTCCCTCGTGTTCAAATGTGAGGGAGAAAGGGTACTCCCACCAATATCGGATTCCCTTTTCTTTGAGCCATTTGGTCATGGGTATACATTCCCTCTGCATGTTCAGAGTGAGCGATGATAAGTCTTGGAAAATCATCACACTAGCTGTGTTATGGATTATTTGGGGGGTGTTCTTAGCCTTCTCCAGAATTCTCGCTCTATCTGAGTAATTATGGAATCCCAGCAGTACCATCTTTGGGCCCCCAGGAGTCCCTCCCGCTCTATGTATGCGGTCGATCTTGGGCTCATCCACTGTGTCATCGTCGAATAAGATTTTTAGAATCGCATGAAGGGACCTTTTCAAGTCTTGTTCCATTTCCCCCTCTCGTGCTGGTAACCTAAAGATCATCAGATTATTACGTCTTTCGCGATTTTCCAAATCGTCCATTTTCAGGCGACACTCCTCTTTCCCTCGCCTCGATGTCTGCAAGCCTCTGGTCTATTTGGGGTTCAAGCGTATCTAGCGAGGTTTGGTTGGTCTCTAGCCCATCAAGCCTCTCAAGCTTATCAATTCTGTTTGTTATCTTATCGATCTTTCCCCCGATCTCCGCCCTCATGCTCTTCATCTCGCTAAGGAGAGGCGCCAAATCAGCCTTTGTTGCGGGAGCTTTTGTTCCTGATGTTGCCATGATAGGACCCGACCTGGGGTCTGTTTTGGAGTGTAATGGGGAGTACTGGTATTTTGCGAGTTTTTGGCGTGTGTCCATGCGTTTTTCGTTCCATAGGCCTCAGACGTGGGGTGCCAGATTCTTCTTCTCACCGGGCTTTGTCAGTTTTTGAGGTGGATAGTCCGCAACAATGGCCTTTCTGTGAAGCACAGTACATTTTTCCTCGGCGCCCAGAAGTTTCCCCCTTACGTCTTCCACTATTAGTGTGGTGTCCCAAGGGAGGCACACGCCTCTCTGTTCTCTGAGAGGACCCAACCCCTTAGTGCACTCAGTTCAACGTTGAGCAGTGAGGGAGAGGCAATGTAGTCTGCTGGGGGTTTGCCTTTCATTTTGTAACAGTGAGTAGTTAGCAGTCGTATCGGGGTGGTCTCATTGGGGATCCGACAATCTCATCAGGCTTTTTATGTCATGGGATGAGGTTACCACTGGTTTCAGAGGAGGGCACACGCCCCGTGTTCGGGGGCCCAAACCTCTTTGAAGACCTTAATGCTTCAGTGCAGTGGAGCGAATCTATAACGGATGAGATTCGTCAGTTCTTGGTTCTTTATCAAGGACTACCCTTTGCGCTCTGGGATTCCGTACCTGTGGTGATGAATATGTTGCTTGGGGCTGACGGTTTTATGGGGTTCCAGTGTCTCCACTCCTAGAGTGCCTCAGAATGAGTGCGCTGCTCTTGATACCCCGTTTACGTACATGGGAGCTTCAAGCTTTGAATGCATTCAAATATGGTGTCCTTTAAGTCCATATTATCCATTTTGTGCCCGTGTCTGCTCTCCTTGCACATATATGACAGTGCTCCAGAGAAGTCGAGGGGCTGGTTGTGAGTAAGGTCCTTCCGCTGGACAGATTGATGTGTTCCACTCGAGCCAGGTGGATGTTACGTTCGCGCCTATAACCTTGCGCTGAAGGAGGTCTGCATTACTTCTAGGGGTGATGCAGAACAGTCCTTGGGGGGGGGGAGTCAGGTAAATGTTGGGGGGGCTTAAGGGGAGCATTGAACAAAGGAGGGCCATCCCGTTACTCTGTCCTCAAGTGTTCCCTCTGTGGATTGGATAAGTGGCTGTGCCTGGACGGCAGGGCCTCCAGAGGGAGGGGGCCATTGAATCAGGGGACCTCTCCCTCGCTCTGGTGTATGCACTGTTAAATGCTGGGTTCGTTGACCGGGGCAGTCACCCGAAGATCAGGTGTGGGGGAAGTGGTAGCCTCTCAATCACAGGTCGCACTGGTGGCGTATTCCGTAACTGACTCACTGTACCTGAGGTCCAGTGGCAGCCTCCAGGCTCAGCTGGAAGCTTGTCTCACTGTGTGCCTTCCTGCAGCATCGCTGGTCGAGGGGCCAATCCTCTAACGTGCTGCAGACAAGCAACGAAGGTCAGGAGAGTTAGTATCCTTTCTAAAGGTCGATCAGCCGCGTCCCTGGCTTTCCAGGGTAGGCCTCTTCCTCTGATGCTGTATATGTATGGCGGTTCAGGCCACAGGTTCCTGTGTCGGGTGCTCCCTTCGGCTCGTGTTGTGTGGAAGGGAGTCCGTCTTCTCCGATGCAGCGTAGGGCTTCCTCCACCCCCGGGGCGCACACACACCGTCCTTGTTTGCCCCTCGAGGTGGGCAAGTCTCCGCTACCCCAAAGATGACCAGTGATGGGCTGGGGGGAGTCTCAATGTCAGAGTTGTCACTCAGGTGGGCTGCGGGTAGTGCAGCAGCCTACCAAGTCACACAGTCTCCTTCCAGGCAGAGAACACTTTCACTTGCAGCCATAACATGAGGCGCCATTTCTCACTCGTTCAGTGTCGGATTTTCATCATTTTTTTCCCCATTCGAGTGTCAGACAGCCCACGGGACGGTCACTGTAGGCCGGGGGGTCGAAAGCGGGGGCTCAATTCCTCTTTCAGGACCCTCAGTCTAGGAGCTCACGTGGAGGAGGACTTCATCCATGCGCCCCCTGGTGCCCAGTTACTCTAAATTCTTTAATACACAGTTATTAAACCTCCCATTGGTATGTATTTTGCCAACCTCTGAAGTCTGAAAAGTAGATCCATGCAGGCATGACCTTTTGCCAAATTTGCACCAGACCTGCAGATGAACTGGCCTGCTGTGAAATCTCAGTAACCAGTTTAATGGTATCCACTACAGAGTGTAATTTGCTTACTGACTTTGAGAACATTCAGACATGTAATTGCTAATTTCACCATAGCAGGTAAGATAGCTCAGTGGGTTGAGCACTCACTGCTGTGATGTGTGTCAGATCTGCAGGTTTGAAACCCAGCAAGGCCAACTCAGACTTTCATCCTTCTGAGGTTGAGACCAACACAGGTTGGGGTATATTGTTTGTACATTTGTTCTATATAAAGCACTTAACCAAAAGTGCTACATAATAACACATCATTATCATTTGGCCTTGGACGTCTGCTTGCATTCACAATAATTTGGTAATATGGGCATATACACACTGATATTAATGATACATAGGGTGATCCATTCTTGTATGAAATATATATCACATTACAGTGATATAGCAACTATATTTTTCCTAGTGTACTTAGGAACAATGCTATGTGATGACAGTTCCTGTTTTGTCAAGTGGTGAAAGGTCATGTGCCATTACTTCACGTGATGTCATTTCGGGGTGGGGGTCAAATGACATCACTAGCGGTGATGTCATCAGAGGTCAAGGGTCATGGGATGTCACTTCCACTGCCCCTGGCATTTTGTTGAAATTACATCCCTGACTATTGGGTACAAGATGTCAACAGCTGGCTACTGCTGTTAATACCTGTACATAGTATTGCAGTGCCTGGCAAAGAAGCAAAACTGCTGGCTTAAGCAATGCTTCTTTTTCAGCAGGATGTAGTGCAAGGAACAGATGCACGAATATACATACTGCTTTTATGTCATGTGGCTGTAGGCACATTCGGTTAAGACATTTGTATTATTCTAGGTGCTGATTTATAGCTGCAATTAAGCCATTGACTCTCAGAAGACTGCTCACAAAGCACAGTATTATCTTAAAAACACCCTAGGATGTGGGATCGGCCAGCCAGTAGTGAGTTGTAGGGACTAGAGTGGTTGTGAGAAATCAGTTGGTGGCTAAAAAGCAAGCAGCACCTGCAGGATGTGGGTCCACCATCACATCCATCTCTACACTGCCTTAATATACCACAACAATAGTTTCACTTCATGAGCAGCACTTAAAGCACCACCTAATAGACAAAACTAAAAATGTTTAGTATGGGGAGATGGCACTGGTAAGAGAACCTGCATGAAAATATGTTTTAAAAGAAAGAAGACTAGAACGAGACATGCATCAAATGCTCCTTTACAGCATACATTTGGTAAATGATTACAGTGTATGTTATTAAAGTTGTATTTATATCATTACATTACAAATTAGCTAAATGCATAACTGGGTAATACCTTACTAAGGTAATATCAAGGGACTTTATTTAACAGTGTATTAGTACCCAGTAAGGGGCATCCTTGCTTCCCCTTTGGATCAGAAGCACTTGCAGTTTCTTCTCTTGGGTGAAGTTGATTGGCCCTGCTCACATATGCTGGTGCTGCTCTCCACGCAAACGGCCGCACATGTTCACTCTGGACCCTTATGCGATATTCCTCTTCCTTCCGGTGTCCACCCCTCTGCACGTCAGGTTGGTTTCGGACTCTAGGACGACGCTGACTCTGTATCTTCTCCCTTTTCATCCATCACTTTCCTTGCCACGTCCTCGGCTGTCGTATCTTTGTTTTACTGTTCACCAAGCATAGTCTCACCCATCCTGAATTAGAACTCGAGCATGCCACGCTGGTTTCCTTGAGTTAATAAGAGCCCCTTTGAGGGGGACTTTACCAGCCAGTTACTTTGCTCGGGCCTGTAATTTGGTGCCCAGGCCATTACTGTCCTTTAACACCAGCCGGTTTGGGACTCATTCCATAATTACCTACTTTTCCTCCACAGACCACAGTCCTAGTGCAGAATGCGCCAAGCCCCTGACAAGTCTTGGCACTGCGAAACAACTAAAGTGGTGATGTTTCACAGCATAAAATCTTCCTTGTAAAATATAATGAATACATGATCCAGTTTCCCCTTCCCAATCCTAAAGGAATGTTAAAAACGTGGGAAAGGCTTTTTATGAGAATATCCCAGTTTAGTGTCCTCGGGGCTCATTACGACTATGGTGGTAGCCGTGCCGGTAATTACCAGCATGGCTGCCGCTGGAGTTGTTTTTTTACCGGCACCCGTCAATGGGCAATTACGGGCCATTCCGGCCCCGCCGGACCCAGTAATTGCCCATTGCCGGGTGCCGGTACTTATTACTCCCAATTCCCATTGAGCCCATAGGGCTGCGCTACCCGCAGCCCACCTGAGTGACAACTCTGACATTGAGACTCCCCCCAGCCCCTCACTGCTCATCTTTTGGGGTAGCAAAGACTTGCCCACCTCGAGGGGCAAACAAGGACGGTGTGTGTGCGCCCCGGGGGTGGAGGAAGCTCTGTCCCGGCCCTACGCTGCATCGGAGAAGACGGACTCCCTTCCACACAACACGAGCCGAAGGGAGCACCCGACACAGGAACCTGTGGCCTGAACCGCCATACATATACAGCATCAGAGGAAGAGGCCTACCCTGGAAAGCCCGCGACGCGGCCGATCGACCTTCAGAAAGCATACTAACTCTCCCTGACGGAGGGACTGAGGCCTGACCTTCGTTGCTTGTCTGCAGCACGTTAGAGGATTGGCCCATAGGGCTCAATGGGAATGGGAGCCGGTAACGCCGGCACCGTCAATAACAGTGCCGGCGTTACTGGGTAGGTCTGCTCGCGGGTGCCGTTCCGCACGGCAGGTCAGACCTGCCGGGCTGACAGGCACCCACGGGCAGACCTCGTAGTTTGCCGGTCTGGTAACTATGGTACTGACAAGTTTACCGGTACCGTACTTACCGGACCTGCAAACTTATAATGAGGCCTGTTGCCTTTTTTTTGGAGTGATCATGACTCAATGACTCAAAAAGTCTAAAATATAAAACTATCGTCCAATCTCCTTAGTACATGTGAGCAGCAAGATTTGTTCAACTATTCTGCTTAAGGACTAGTTGGAAGCATAGGCCAGAAAAGTTGGTGTAGTTGATGTCTTCCAGGTTGGTTTTAGGAAGGGAATAGGTACCTCCCAAAATGGTTTAATTGTACAGCTTTTACCAAAGATAGCTAGTTTTTACCACAATCCTATATTTTTTGCCTTTTTAGATCTTACTCAGACGTTTGATTGTGTAAACGTTGTGGCAGAAATTGAGAAAAAAGAATTGTCCTGCAAAAGTACTCAATATCTTAATTGCATTATATGCTGATACAAGGTTACGTATTAGTTTAGATCATAAGGGTAATTATAGTCAATGGATACAAACCAGTTGTGGATTAAGGCATGACTGCGTTCTGGAACTGTTTCTTTTTAATTTTTATATTCATGATATTGGATCTGTTTTTAAAAATATAAATACTACTCCAACATGACTAGGTCTGTTCCATTTACAATATTTGGCATACGCCGATGATTTTATTGTATGTGATCTGACTACTATAGCGCTCCAACGGTGTCTGAATTCCATGGGATGCTTTTAAATTTATCTGGATTTGTCAGCCAATGTATTAAAAACCAAGGTGAGGAAATTGAAACCTTATAAACAAGCTATTAACAGAAGCTATAATCTTTACTTTATTTTGAATGGTACACAAATTGAAAATTGTCAGAGTTTAAATACTTGGGTGTGACATTCCAAGAAGTTAGGAATCAATCATAAGTAACACGTAGTAAGTTGGCTCACGCAAAAACCCAGTTACGACTATTAGATGAACGCTTCGGGAGATTTTTCGATCAACCCTCTATTGCAAATGTACCATCAAAAGATTATTCTGAGACTTATATATGATGCAGAAATGCTAGAGAAGAATACTTCCTGGGATCAAATTGAAGTTGCACTGTGGACAAAGACCTTGTCCTTGCCACAGGGAGTCCCAATTGGTATTATTCAGCATGAATTAGGCCTGATTGCAATGAAAATGTGTGTTATTTGGCAGACATTACAGTTCTATTCAAAAGTATTGACCCCGCCTATTCATTCTCTTTTTTGTGAAATGTGAATCCAAAAAGAATTAAAATCTTGTAAAGTGTTAACCAAGTGTGAAGATGTTTGTAAGAACCTTCTACTGAAAAGTGAAACTAATGCTGCGGCTCTAACACATAGGGCTAAGCGTAAATTGTTTGAAATGAATTGGACAGATAATCATGAGGATCTGTAATTATCGGTTGTTTAACCATTTTATTTATATTAGCGCTTTTAACATATTACCCCTGTATTTAATTAAACATCCCTCTCATGTTTTACAGCACATTTCTTAAGATTTAGATTAAATCTATATTTAACTAACAAAGTTATTGGTGCATGATCGGGGGTTCCTTGATTGAGGAGAATCTGTAGATTATGTCAGGAAATAGTTTAAACTTTGAAACACATAATTATGGAATGTTCACATCTTACCTCTTGAGAAATCAAATTGTTGAAATATGCAAAGAATGTAATGTACTGTTCTACTGATTACTGTTGGCACTGTATTTTAAATCCTCAAAACATTGAATTAAGTTTAGCTGCTTTACATTTTCTAAACATTGTTTTTAAATGAATGTAAATTGAATATAATTAATTATTTGTGTTTGGTTGAACTGTTGTAAGTATGCTTTGTTGCCAAAGGTTTAAATTAAGCCATATTGCAATAAATAAAAAAAATATATAAAATTCAGTATTGCCTTACACCGATCAGATAAATAGTACCTGTTGCTGGGGCCCTATACGGTGACAAAATAGTGATGCTGCAAACATCTTTGTAATTATAGTCATTGTCGTTCCAGGCAGAATTGGAAATTGCAAGCATTATGTTTCAGTAGTAAGAAACAGATCAAAAGCAGTGTGTGTCAAGTACACAGCGAAGCTACAAAAATAAGTAGGGGTGTTTCGGCGTGAAGCTAAAGTTTGGTGACAAAAGGCCTCAGACCAAATAGGAAAACTGCATTCACTTACAAACTTGAGAGAAGTGGGGCAAAAGCAGAATCACAGTAGGGACCAGACAGCCAATATTTGAATGGAACTCCTGAATTACTGCAAGCTTTTCAGGGATTTACACCACACTTTACCAGGTAGAGCCAAATAGCACAGCTGTAATTGAGAGCAATATAGACGCTACAAGTTTCACAAGACCGCCACAGAGGCGGGTGGATCATACATTGGAGGAATAAGCAACAAAAATAGAAAAGTACCTAATAAGAAATCACGGTCTCTAATGGTATACCAACAGACTTCTACAAAACATTTTGGGTCAAAATAGCTCCCATGCTATACACTATGCAGTGCCTGAGATAATGATGTTCAGTGCTAGACTACCAAAGCTTACAAACTGCCATCTGAAGTCTAGTTTTTCCTTTTTATCATGGCTTTTTACCCAGGTGTGGTGCTGCATCACACTCCCCTCGGAGCTCATACTCGCTTGTGCACCACCCTTTGCACTCCACCGTACAAAATGAGTCAACGCTGCCTGCAATTTATGCATGACAGGCAGCACTAACATGGATTCCTATGTAAGACTCTGGATTTTTGCTGGCGTAAAAGCAGGTTGATTTCATAGGAATCCATAACATTTGAACCAGCATGAAAATGCATGCTGGCTCAAAGGCTGAAGTATTTGCATGGCGGAGAGGAAGGGCTTGGCGGAATCGTAACCAACTATTCGCCCTCCTCTTCACTATACAAATAGTTCAAAATGAGCCGTAATGTAAATGAAATGTGTAAAAGTCATATGAAAGACGTTATTATTACGTTGTGGCTGAACCCCATTTGCTTTCAGTTCTGATAGATATTGCAGTTACTATTTGGTGGTCCTCTATGACTCTGCTACGGGTTGCTTATTTATGCATGCCCCATTTCTTTGATTACTTGGCATTAATGATAGAGCTCAGAATTGCTTTGAGCCATATTAACCCCTTCTTTGTGATGTGCAAAGATAGGTGTAATTTTAATTGTTTATTTATAACGTGCTTAATACCCAGAGGTTTCTAAGCGGGAGCAGGGGATCAAACGTGTGTTGTTTCACGTCGTCTTGCTTCCAAGGCGAGCACGTTGCCCCTGAGCTATCCTCCCGAGGTGGTCATTTTGTTATCCATTGCAATCCATTATAAAACACTGTCAAGCGTATTTGCAGGCAGTATTGTATTTCTCCCAAAGCAGAGAGTAGAAATGACGAGTAAAGGCAATCCCCCCTTCATTTACTCTTTGCTTTTGCACCCTGCTCTGGAAGTGTTTACAATTGCATGCTGGGAGTCAGCAACACGAAACTGTAAGCGTTGGTGGTCTCCTGTATGCTATTAGCATTTTTAAGAAAATGACCTGCTGTGTGTAATGCTTCCTACTATATCAAAGCAATTTCAGTTTCCATCCTTTTTTTAAATAAATGTTTGAGGTTTTTTTTTTGCTTCATATTATACGGAACAAAACAGGAAATACTGCAAATTGTACTTCTAAGAAAAAAGCAAGCTTTGTTGCTGCAATGCTTCAGAGTATCTGTTAATGAGAAACGGCTTAAGTCTGACCACTGATAGAAAATATCAAATTTATGCTCTATCTCATGTCTGGGGGTTTGCAGAGGCAGTGGGATGAGTATGGCATCTTATTAAACTGTGAGGGTGAAGAAGGACCCGGGAGAGCAGGGGTTGCGTTAAGGCATCCTGTTTAAATAATTTCTCACTTTTATGTCGCTACTTCATTTTCGTTGAAATACGCGAGGGGTTTCCATTGCAATTCAGGCTCATTTACTGGAATGTGTATATACATTTATAAATATGTACTTTATTATAATCTGTGCATTGTACACTTGTCGCCCAAGTGATGTGAAAAGGGATACAGTTATAGTTACTCGGTTGCTAATAGTAGGAAAATAACAACAGAACTACATGGTTCATCTTCCTTCACGGGCGTGATCAAGAAATGTCCTTTAAGTGGACTTCCAGTTTAAGGAGAATATAAAATTATGTTGAGTTCACATTTAGCTGATGGCGGCTCCGGAAATCAAGAGTCTGGAATGTTTTCAATTTCCGGTAAGCATACGACTTCACCAGTTCTTCACTAGTCTTTAATGCTGCATAATGTCATAGGCAGGGTGCTAAGGCGCTCACTGTCCACATGCCAAAATTACACCATTCAAGTTTTTGTGGGAAAAATTAAACAACATTCCAATGTTCTTCACACAACCATATACGACCTTTCAGATAGCTGTTTATCGCTCTGAAACTGCCCTCACATAAATATTCCTCTTTCCTTCAGACACATTTCTGCGATCTATGATCCTAATCTATGGTCTGTATAGTATCGCTCTTGAAGTATCCATTTTCCCTTCTTCCCATCCCGCTTCTCAGTTTTTGTGTCCCCTGCACTTGCTTATATATATATGGTCACATCTTGGTGCTGGCAGTTCTGTCAGTAATCCTGGTAAGAGTAGATCTTGAGTCAATTACACAGCCATGAAGTACCACTTGAAAATGCGCTAGGCTGTCTCGTAAGAAAAATTGCTTATCTTTATAAGCGCTTTTATCGTCTCTCTTTTGATTGGTGCAAAGTCTGATCCATCAGCAATGACTACACACTCACCCTTCATGTGTACCCATCGACCCGTTATCACCGCACATAGTGAAACTCATTGCTCCCTGTGTTGGTTTATATCCTCCCCCCTCTTCACCTCCTCTCTTGACAAAGCCACATTTCCATCCTCCTATAAGTCAGCCTGGCCTAGATCCGAACTGTCCTACCAACTTTCTACCTCACTATTCCAAAATCCTAGAGCATGTAGTTTTCAACCGACTCACTGAGTTCCTTGACACACACAACCTCGGGGATCCTCTTCAATCTGGCTTCTGACCGCTGTACACTACTGAGTCAGCACTTGTCATGCTAACCATTCATCTATTCTTACCCTTCTCGACCTTCCTTCTGCCTTCGATGCCATCAGCCATTCTGACCTTCTCACAGCACTATCTCTCCTTGGCATCATGGACAAGGCCCTCACTTCGTTATCTTCATATCGCACCCCCAGACATTTCCAGGTGTCCTGGAACAGACTTACCACCCCACTCAACCCCCTTACTGTTGGTGTTCCCCAAGAGTCAGTCCTGGGTCCACTTCTCTTCACTCTCTGTACCGATTCTAAGTGATACGACCACGGCTGATTTTGCTGCGGCCGGAATGTTCGCATGAGAAAGGTGAAAACTACTAAAAGTTTGCACCTTTCTCATGCGAACACACTTACATACTATGGGGGCTGCAGGGGTGTCCCCCGCAACCCTTGCTCACTATGCCACGCAGTATAGTGAGCGGGGTGTTGCGTGAGACACCCCTGTAGCCCCTGCAGTTTTTTTTTTTAACTTACCTGCAATGCTAACACCAAAGGTTCAAACTTTTGGCGTTTGAACCTTTGGTGGTAGCATTTTTCGGTCGTTTTGTACGGTCTGACCTTTTCTTTTGGTCCGATCGTACAAAACCTCTGTACCTCTGTTATTGGCACCTTGATCTACACTTATGGCTTCTTCTATTAATTCTTCACTGATGACAGTCAGATCGTCTTCTTCTTTCCCTCCTAATCTGACGAGATATGGGCAAACATGTCAGACTGGCTCTTTGCCATCAAATACTTAGCGCCTTTATCTTCACCTCTATGGAAGAGGACTTTGGATAATAATGTACCTCCAAAAAAGATCCAGGTGAAATCATTCTTCTTTGGTAGTCCAAAGATGATTCAACAGAGGCGGCGGTCTCACTACTTCAAATAGGCATCCGTCTAAAGATGCCTGGTGATGTCAGTCCCAGATGGCTTCGTCTGCAAGAAGTAGGGAGGGAGTACAAGATGTGTAGGAGCCCTGGGAGAATCAAGGAAGTGGACTTGCCTTTGAAGCACATATTCCCAGGTAACACTCTCAGGGAAATGTCCTGTCCTCTTGTGAAGGTGACAAGTCTTCCCAGAGAGATCAAAAGGGGACTTCTTGATCTGGGCCTAAATGGTTGTTTTTGATCCTAGACGCTGATATACATAAGTCCCTGTCAGTGAAATGAGTCACTAGACAATAAATTGACATCAATAGGTTTATGGCAGTATAATTGTAGATGCCCAGAAGCAACCACGTCAAAACTAGGCATAGCATATATTTAGCGTTTCATTTACCAGCAGGCACTGGGAGAATACAAATATATAATTTTGTATCAGGGCTATTCATGGTTAAGGACAGACCCTGGATGCTGGAACTTTCGGTTACACCTGGCTGTTAGCAGGAATGCACATGTCACTTTGTAACTACAAGACAGGTGCTGAGAGGTGTCAGTAGACAGGCTCACTAGAGTTACATGTTTGTGCTATACCTTTAAGCATGAATCATTATGAAATTGGGGTCTGATGAGCAGACCTCACTTTTAAAGACATAGCAACTCGCATAATTTTGAATAAAAAAAAAGCTCAGGCTATTCTGCCCTCACATTTAGCATTCTGTCGCACTGACCTTCTCGCTTCTTAATCTGTCAATGGTGGTCCAGTAGCCAAGGGGTAGGAACTGGAGCACAGAAATCAATTGGGCTAATTTGTGTGGTAATCCAGTCAGGCTTAAGGAGTTTCTTGATTCCTTATGATGAAGTATTCTCTTTTGTGTGAGTTATTTAACTTTGACTGGATGAAGGTGGGTTATAGCGTAGGTAATCTAACTGATTTTACATTAGCCTGGCCTGGGCAATACCATTTGGTATGGTGGGTAATGTTTTACTAGAAAACATTCTACTTTTGTGGCACCTTTCCACCAAATGTTTGGTCGAGTCGATCATGAGTTGTCTGCTAAGAAGACTTTCTGTGACCTACAGTAGGGCACTGGATATTCCTTCTTACATAACACGTTTTAAGCAGCAAACAATGTGCTATGGTGAACAAAGAAAAGCGCAAATCACTTGATCTGTGTGGGCTGTAAACCGCTCAGGATGATCACAATCACATGTTAGCTTTCTGTGCCATGAAGAGGGAAATATCTGTGTGTCAGTCCGAACCCACCCATTAGGGCAGTGCAGCCCGAAATACCAGACAATTTCTCTTCTGTGCAAGCGGCTGGTGTTTCTGTCACATTGCGGATCAACAGTGAAGTATTGCTTATTCTATTGGCACAGAGAGCAAGGGCTCCAAAACTAGTTGCATTACAATACTGAGTTCAGTTGAGTTCTGCTTTATTTTAGAACTAATATCCTTAAAAGCATACAATAAACAACCATGATGTTTGTTCATTTAGTCTTTTAATTAAATGTGATCCATTGCCACCTGGCAAAGATGTGAAAGCCCAGGCTTTTTTTTATTTATATTAACACCGGACCCCTTTAAATCCACTACCTGTAGTTGGGTGGTCATGTGAGAGGAACAGTAACTACTCATGTGGGATTCCCCTAAGATGTCATGACTGACAGGGGATCCCGTCATCTCTGTGGGTGTGCAGGCAACACAGAAAGTCAGCAGGCCTCTGCCTGACAAACTGCTTTCCAGCGCTGGAAAGCTGGCTTAAGCAGGACCCCAGTTCTAGAATTCCTTGCCGAGGGGCAGGGAAATTAAAACCAGACAAGCACCCGTAAAACTGGAATTGGAATGCACTCAGTTCAGCTGAGCCTAGATGTTGCTGATTAGTCCATTACCTGTCTTCTCAGGTGGATGATGGGTTGGGTCATGGTTGTGAAGAGTCCAGAGCTTGGGCATTGGGACATTACTCTACAGAGAGCTAAAACGGAGATGCTACCTATGTCTGGACCTCAAAATGCTAGGGCAGATGGTGCTCAGTTATTTTCTCGTCTTGAGTATGAGCTTGAGCATTAGAATGGTGGTCCTTTTTTGGCTAGGTGAGTGTGATGAAGTGCCATCTGGCAAGGATGTGAAAGCACTGGCTTTTTTGATTTGTATTAATTAATTTAATGATGCAGTTAATCTGAAAGGGTAATCTGCTGATCAGAGTTCCCTTTCATAAACTCCATGCCAAAAGCACAGTGTGTATCTGTGTCCTGCTGCATCAATATCCTGATTTGAAGTGCCTGCTCTACCAGTGACACGGAGTAGGTTCAGATGTCACAGTACCGTTTGACAGCTGCAGTGCCGCCAAGTCTCTGCAGTGCATGAGGCTGCTTTTAAGATATGCACTCCTGTACCAAAACTATAATGATCCTATGTATCCCATGATGGTGGCAGGCTAAACTATAAGAATAAAGCTTTGCCTGAGTTAAGGCATAGTGCATGGTACCATTTACAATCCCTGCAGCCACATCTAATTCGATATCACACGTGTCAGCTCCTTTGAGTCAAGTCAGCTGTGGAAGGTGATGTGTATTCGGGCCACATGGGTTGAGCCTGCAAAATGACAGGACACGAACCAGAATGGCTATGCGCCTTCGTTGATCTCACTTTGTAAGGCAGGTAAATCCCTCTGCCTGGGACAGCCACACAGCAAGCAGCTGCCCTCGGCCTAAGCATCAAAGAAGAATACTCATACCCAGTCACGAGGAGTAGCCTCACACCAGAGCTCTGCATTTGTGCAGGCCTTTGATCCCAGTGACTAGGGAAAGAGCATGGTTAGAGTAAGCAAGAGCACTGTGTTCGGTTGAAGACCACCCTCATTTTGTTTCTCCCTGACTCTCTCTCTCTCTCCTTCGTGTCCCCTCCACTTCCTTTAGAGCAAAACACTCTGGGTGTGATTTCAGAAGGGCAGATTCCACTCCATTCAAGAACAGGGACTGTACTCAGCCTTTTGCCTTTAAAAGAAGGAGTCTTCCACAACTTTTTTTTTATATCACATTTTATTGTTTTTAATAACAATATACAACACACAAAATATAAACACCCCTCACCAGCTTCATTGCCGCCATATCAGGTCCGTCAGGTTTTGTTGTGCCACTTCGTACTTGTCTCCGCAGCTGTGCAACCAAATGCTACATTACTGAATACTCTCCCTTTCATCCTCCCACTTCATCACACTGGTTTTCAGTTCACACCCTCTTCCCACCTCTCCCAGATCTTGATGGCCTTCACTGGGCACCCCCTTGCGGTATATATTCTGTGTTCTTTCGCTGCACAGGCATCCATTTCGGCAGACCATTGGGCCAGGGTTGGACAGTCCGGGGCTACCCATTTATATGTAATATCACGTTTTATCAAACCCATTGCATTAGACAGGAATATACCCTCCCATTTATTGGAGTCATTTTCATCTGGGACCCCTAATAACAGTTTCGCAGGTTCCAGTGCCACTGTGCGACCCAAGACCCTTGTCAGTCTTTGACAGCAATACGTCCATAAGGTTTTTATCCGGGGACATTCCCATAGCAGATGAAAGAAGGTACCCTCCTCTCTTTGGCATCTCAAACAGTTGGGGTCAGAGGCTCGCCCCCATCCGAACAGGGCCACTCAGGGGTAGTAGACTTGGTGCAATATTTTGAGTTGTACCAATTGGATTTTGGAGTCTATGGCAATCTCACATGGGTGCATAAGTACTTGAATCCAGTCCTTTGGTTCTATGGGGCCTACATCCCTTTCCCACTTAGTTTTAAGGCCAGCCAATTCCGGAGTAGCAAATGTGGGAATGTGTTGTGGAAGCAGGTTATGCTCCAGAGGGCGGCATTCTGGTGCGTCCGTGAGTGCCTGCCTGTGACCACTGAGGGCGTGTCTCAATTGCAAATAACGATACTGTTCATTCTCGGGAATTCCAAATTTTTGTTGCATCGTCTCAAATGGGAGAATGGAACCATCTGTCATTACATCCCCAACTGTGTTTATCCCTGCCTCCACCATCCGGGTCTTTATAGCAAGTTTCCACACTTCAGTGAGCATGTAGTTGTGCCATAGCGGTTGCACCAGAGTTAGTCTATTCCCCCAGCCTATGTGTGTATGCGCCTGCATCCGAATGACTGTGATGTGTGCAGAAGTAGTTTGCGGCGGGGACCTGGGAAGGTTCAGGTATAGTGTGGCGAGTGGTGGGGTGCCCTGTGCGATGGACATCTCCGCCTTGATGTGTGGGAGTTCATGGTCCCCATGAGGCAGGTCGTTGACCACTGTTAGCTGGGTGGCCCAATAGTAGAACCGGAGGTGTGGTATTCTTATACCCCCTTCCCAAATGGACCTCTGTAGTTTTGTTAGCGTGATCCGGGGTTGCCCGCCCTTCCATATCAGTTTCCTAGGGAGGCAATCCACTCGGGCGAACTCTGCTTCCGGTATTGCATGTGGGGCGTTCTACAGCACGTATAGAAAATGTGGAAGTGCCAGCATCTTGAAGAACACTGCTCTGTCCATTATCGTGAGGGGGAGAAGCATCCAGTGCTTCACATCTTCAGCGAAGTGATCCGTTAATGGATGCAAGTTACGGGACACGTAGGCCGAGAGGTTCCCAGATATCTGTATGCCCAAATAGCGAAAGCCCTCCCTCTCCACTCGATAGGGAACATCTCGTGGAATTGCACAGTCTCCTACTTTTACTGGAAAGAGGACCGATTCGCCCCAGTTTACTTTTAGACCACTAAAATCCCCAAAGGCCATCAGCATCCGGGCCACTATTAAATGATAGTGGCCCGGATGCTGACAGCCTTTGGGGAATACAAGATTCGGATCGCTCAAATAGAGTAACAGGTCATCCGCATAGAGGCAGACCTTATCTTCTCATCCTTCCGGCCATCAGAACCCACCCGATGTGGTGACCTGTCGAAGCCACTGTGCCAGTGGTTCGATTGCCAATGCAAAGAGGAGGGGCGACAGCCTAGCGGGAAGGTTCTGGAGGACCAGCCGTTTACCTTGACCTCTGCTTGTGGTGCCTCCTATAAAAGCTGAAGCCATCTAATAAAGGTTTCCCCGATCCCCATGTGTCACATCGTCGCCCACAGACTTCCCCATATCACTGAATAAAATGCCTTCTCAAAATCGATTGCTAGAAGAGCGAGTGGCGGTTTGAGAATTGGGACGCATTCCCTTAATAAGTGGAGTCGGCGTAGATTCGACTTGTGTGGCATGAAGACGCACTGATCTGGATGAACCAAACAGGATATGACCGATTGCAGCCTGGTGGCTAATACTTTAGCGAGAATGTTGGCCTCGCCGTTAATAAGTGATATTGGTCTGTATGGTCTGTATGATGAACATGATTCAGGGGGGTTTTCCTGTTTAGGGATTACCACTATGCTGGCCCTCCTAAGGTCCATGGGGAGAGTCCCATGTTCTCTAGCTGCGAGGAACATTTTATGAAGGGGTGTTGCCAACTTGTCGCTGCCCAGTCTCTTCCACGTCTCAGCCGGGAAACCGTTGGGACCCGGCGTCTTCCCGAATTATAACTGGGCTATGGCCTCCGCTATCTCGGTTTCCTCTAGCTCCCTATCGAGGTTTGTTCTCTGCTGCTCTGATACTTGTGGGATCACAATTTCGTCCAGGAAGGACGGATCTGTTGGGCCAACTGGAGCCCAGTACAGATCGACATAGAATTTAGCGAATGCCTCTGCTATATCCGAGTCTGTTTGGGCCGTTCTATTTCAGTTGTCGACAATCTGTCTGACATATCTGTGTCCCTCCTCATGTTTCTCCAACCAGGCCAGTAACTTGCCTGCCTTATCACCACATTCGTAGAACCTAGTCCTTGATTCCCTGTGCACCTGTTTTGCATTGGCTATTGCTGTATTGTGAAGGGATTCCCTGGCTTTTATAAGAGAGCGCTGTGTCTCTGGGGTGGCATCTAATATATAGCTGGTTTCCCATTTTTCCACCTTCCCCTCTGCTTCGGCCACCTTCCGGAGGTGCTCTCTCCTTCTATTACTCGTCCAGGCAATCATCTCAGCTCTCAGCACTGCCTTGTGTGCCTCCCACAGTATGACTGGGTCTCTACAGTGCCTGTGTTTATTTCGAAGTATTCATCAGATTTCTCAGTGATAAACTCTACAAATTCAGGAAGACCCAGATAATAGTTATACAGACTCCACATCTTGGGGGGCAGTGGCCGACTCGTGCGAATCGGCTTCTCTTGGGGAGAATTATCTGAGATCCCTCGAGGTAGCACTTCTGTCTTAATTACTCTACACGCCTCGGATGTTGGGAGAAAAAAGTAGCCAATCCTGGACAAGGTTGCGTGGGCTCCTGAGTGGAAGGAAAAGCCTTGATCTGTGGGGTGGAGTTTCCTCCATACGTCACATAGGCCTATCACGGATGAAAAGTTGGGGTTGCGATTCCAAATGTGAGTTTGGTCGCGTTTGTTGCATAGCATATCGTTGAAATCCCCCCCCAGGATCCACAAATCCGGCTGATGATGAGCCAGTAAGGTGGTCACTTCTCTTAGCAGCCCTTCCCCCAATCCGGGCGGGGAGTATATTGCTGGTATTGCTAGTGATTCCCCCCAAAGCATGCCTCACACCAGCACAAACCGGCTGCTGGGATCCTGCTCCACCGCACTTAGCTCGAATGGGAGACACTTATGGAGGAGGATCAGGACTCCCCGGGACCCCACAGTGTACCCCGCGTGGAACGCCTGAAGATAATTAGTTCTGTGTAAAAATTGGCATGTCGAGCCTGCTAGGTGGGTCTCAATGAGGAGGGCCAGGTCGGGGCAACGCCTGTTCAGGAACGGAACAATAAGGCATCATTTAATGCTTGATCCCATGCCAATTACATTCCAGATGAGGAATTTAAAGGATTTGAAGCGGTCCTCAGTTGTTAGTGGAGTTTGTACATCCGTTGTGTGGTCAGTAGAAATTTGCGTCGAGAATTATGTTGTGGAGGATATGGTGGCATGTGCGATGAGCGTTTGGTGCATTTGCAGTAGTAGACATAGCAGTCACATGGAACAGCAGTGTGTATACCCAGGATAGAGTGAGTGGCGACCTTGTGGGTGGCAATAAAACTGATGTAACTACCCTGTGAATATGTCTATAAACATTTCCCCTTACCCCACCCTTATACTCCTCCCCATCCTGAAGTATCTGTTGCCCGAACATAGCTGGTGCTGGGGAACTAACGCTACAGCGTTAATTAACTAGGTAAACTCTCCTAACTCAGTTGTTCCCGGTACTTACTGTCCTCGCAGCGGTTCTGGGGGGTTTACTTGGCAGCCAGCTTGGCCACCGACATCAGAGTTTGTAGGCGGGTAAGGCGTTGATGAGGCTGGTGGCAGGCAGGATGGCGATCCACCCCAGTTCGACTATTAGGTATTTGCTGTGCCTCATGAAACCTTTTATATTTGAATTTCCTCAATGTTCTGCATTTCTTTCCAATTCCGGTATTTCCTGTGGAATGGGCTGTCTTGGGTATCTCTCCTGACGTGGTCTGTTCTGTGGTCTGTTCCCAGGGTCCGGTGCTGACCAGTCTCCGTCAATATGGGTTTTGGCCCACTTCCAAGCTTTTTGTGGGTTGGTGAAATGGACAGTAGTGCCCTGGTGCTGTGTCCTGAGGTGGGCTGGGAATAATAAGCCCATATTTCACGTTCATAGAATGCAGCTTCCTCTTGAGGTGTTCAAATGACTGCCTGACCCTTGAACCTCTCAGGTGTAATCTGGGAAAAAGGCTATCTTGTTGCCGTTTTTTGTGATCGACCCTTTTGTCTGGGCCATCTGCAATATTGCATCCCTGTCGCAGTAATTTAAAAGTTTGACGATAACCGTTCTCTGGGATGATCCAGGGATTGGTCTGCGCGCTGGGATCCTGTGGGCCCGCTCAACAGTGAAGAACTTTGAGAGGGTTTTAGGCGCAAAAAGATCCACCAACCTTTGCTCCAAGAAGAGTTCTATACTGGGTCCTTCGGTGTTCTCCAGAAGGCCCAGTATGCGGATATTACTCCTGCGCGATCATCCCTCACTCTCGTCCACACGAGCTTCCAACGTTTTCAGGCGCATTAGTGCCTGTGTTAGTTGTTGCTGCACCCCACCAAAGCCGTCCTCCACTCCGGACACACGATTTTCTACCTCTCCAGTTTGGGCTGAGAGTTTATGGAGATCGTGATGGAGGAAGGACACCTCGGCAGAAATACTGTCCATATTCTTCTCCATTGAGGAGCAGGAGTTGGCGATGGCTGCCATCATGTCCTTCAGAGTCAGGGAGTCGTCTGGTGGTGCTGGGGTCGATTGCGTTTCCGCACCAGGAGCTGCGGCGGAGGAACTCGAGGCATACTGGTCCATCGTACTCTGTGTGGTGGTTCTCTTACTTTTATCCTTGCCCATCTTCACTTTCGGTGGTGCACCAGGTGTGGTGTGGTGGGGCGAGATGAAAGGGACACAGGATGCGTCACCCGCCCCACTGAGTCACCAACCGGCTCGAGTATCGTAGTGAACCTTTTGCAGCAGTCAAGTGTGGTTCGTCAATTGTCTTTCGGGGGTGAGCCCCAGGGCAGTTGTGGGTCTTCCCAATCCCTCAGTGGTGTTCGGCTGGGGGGAGCCACGACATGTGTCAACTCCGGGCTGTTCCTTGCTGTAACGTTGTCTGTAGCGCTGTCCACTGGAAGGATAGGGGCGTGCAGTGCAAAAACTCAAGGCCAGGATTCGCGAGAGCATATCAATTATTATGCATCAGCCATGTGCTGAGTGAAAGACAGCATTAAGGGCACCATTTGAGTATTATAAATTAGTGCCACTGCCGTTTAGTCTCTTTATTACCCATTACTCTTCCAGTGTTTCATGGACTATTGCTTCTAATTTCTTTAACCTTTTTGTAATTACAAACTTGGATCACATTTTCTATCTTTTCTACCTAATAACAGCAGCAGAGAGGTTGTGTAACAACAGTTCTAGAGAGATTGTGTGTGACCAACTCTGCTAAACCTGAGAAAGCTAGTTTCAAGATGATTCTGTGGAAAATAGTGGTTTTGGTTTGCTGATCCTATTTGTAATTGTATATTTGGATGGTATTTAGATTTTTTTTTCTACCCAGCGAGAGATCATTTAGTTAACGGTTTACAGGTATGCCAAGTGAGCTATTTTTGTTAAACCTGAAACCATAATGTGGACTATCCTATTTGTATGTGCTGCTGGACTGACAGGAGAGCTGCCTAAAATAACAGCTGTACTGAATGGGCGGCCATCTTTACTATCGGAAAATTAGATTATCAGGAGAGTCAGCTTTTACCTATGATTGCGCTGAAATAGATTGAGGGTCTGCTATATTTTTTAATGAAGTTCAAAATGGCACTGGAGTCCAATGGGGCCAGCCAGCCTCCCAGTCTGAACTGATTTCGGTCAGGCACACTGCAGGACAAAGGACAGGGGAGTTTTGGTCACCTTCCCCAACTTTGTGGCCTGACAAGCATTCAGAGACCCTTTGCAGGCTTTCCTTGGGAAGCCAGGTGAAGACAAAGGGACAGGCACATCCTTCCCCACCCAGATAGGTAGAAGAAGGACCCAAAAAAGACAAGTCATCAAGTTCAGGGCTTTAGAAAGTAAAACCACCATTTTGGGTAAATGGTGTCCCTTGTGTCCCCTACCCCAACTGCAAAGACAGCCTGCGATACAAGTAGACAAAAAGTCGTGCAAAAGGTACACTGCCACCAGACTGCACATATATACCTGTCACAGTCTCACAACGTTACTGGAGAGGCAAGGAAAGGGATACAATGTCTCCCCTCAGCACTCAACTTAAGGTTGGTGGGTGCTGTTCTCCCAAAATAAAACACATATGGAATAAAAAGTATCCCCCTGCCCTGGTAACTTTAGGAGCTAGTCAGAGAAATAAAGAAACAATGGAGGGGAAGCTCTAGGAGCTTCCAGCAACACTGCACAGAAGGTGTGGTATGCTGCCTTAGTAAAAGAAAGATGCCAGAAAGTTGGAGGAAAGCATGACTCCAAATAGGAATACCAAAAAGTGGTCCAAAAGTTTCCAAGCCCTAGAGTAAAAGGAAGGGTGAGTGGGGAAAAAGATTCCCACTCTACCAGGAGAATTGTGTTCAACAAAACAGTGCTCAGGGACTCACAGAGAGTGGACATTTCACACAAAGAAAGAAATCTACTCTATCAATAACCTTACCAACTGTATTGATGTCTGTGATGCTTTGTTTTTTGTTTCTGATCAAGTTATACATTTTTTATTTTTTTATTTATACTTATTGATCAGTTCTGGTTTGGTAATGATTCACTGGTATCCTTGATTTTACTTCACAAAAGAATGTATTTTATGTGTCCAAAATGTCCTCTCGTTACTAATTCAAAAATGTCCTGGTTCCGTGTATTCTCAGTGTTGGTGTTTAAGTGACAAGCGTTGTCATAAATGCAATTATTCTACTTTGAGCAATGGTTGCTATTTATCATCCTTGTTGGGTATAGGTTTCGAGACTACCCATTTGTTAAAATTAAAATTCCAAAACTGACAAAGCCTTTTTATGTGAATATTCCTTTGGACCTTTGTCACTCTTTTCTTAACAACTGTCATCAAAGGTTACATATTAGCCAATTTTGATCTCCATCTATGACAGTGAAGTGTGCACTCCCTCAGTGCCCCCTGCTTTCACCCTTTTGTGTAAGTGATATTTGGGTCCATTAGAATTAAGTGCTGGAATGGGCTGAGCCTACAATGATTCCTTATGGGAATTCAGGAAGAACATAGGTGCCCTTAGCACTCAAGCGGATCTTGGCCATCTCAGCTTTTAAATATTATGACTATGCTGATGATATGCAGATTTGTCTGCCTGTTGATAGCTTTCAAGAGCGCTTTTCTTCTTTATCCTACAGAATCAAAGAGGACTGTACCTGGATGAGACACAGCACATTGAAATGTAACACCTTCAATGTGAAGGACTTGTTGTTGGAACCTGTATCTGCCACCTTCTAACACCCAAGTGCAGGGAGTTTTAGCCTTTTCAGTCCTGGTTCATACCCTGTTGAATGCCCTTCCCTTGGAAGTTTAGTCCATCAACAACCTTACACCTTTCAGAAGAGGCATACAAACTCTATTGTTTGCCTAATAGGTCATTTCTAATTAATTGCAGATTCCTCATTTTAGATATTCAATATGCTGCTGCTGGCATCCGAAACATTGAATAGCACTGGGCGTAGTATACCTCGGGATTGACCTCCTCCGACGGCCCACCTTTGTGACTCCTGAAATGACACCACACCACACGTGCCTACATACAGAGCCCACCATGCCTGGTGACTGCAGTTCCTTTTTTCTGAGCGCTAAACAAGTTGTACCCAAATGCTTTTTCTCTCTGAGGAAAGCATTTCTTGACTGCACAAGTACATGGATACTGCAAAGGCCAAAGAATGTAAGCATTTCTAGGACTGCAGATCCAAAATGTCTACCACAGACCCCCTACCATCTGCCCCTGGTGTCTGGGGGCTGAACACAATGTGGTGGAGTGTGGTTCTTGCCAGTAGATGATCCCAAAGGCCTTGCAGCAACAGGCATAAAAGCAGTCCCTCCGTCGGCCTCCATCTATGTAATGGGTCACCCCCACTGAAGAGTCCATTTTCTGAGGGATAGCCAATAATCAAGCCATTCCTGAAAGAAGCCCCTCATCAGAGAGATAGTGGAGAAAGAGACACAAAAAACATAAAATATCCAATTCAAGGTGTTAATCCTGCACCCCTCTTTCTTCTCATTTCACAAAATAAAAATGCTGTTCATCGAGAGATTAGAGAGGATGCCTGACAGATCAGGGTGGCAGGTAACATGTCCAACTGCTTCATTTTCGTCTACGCAGTAGGAACTGTTTAGAAAACAAATTATAGAAATGTTTGAGAAGGCCTTGAAGCTGACCCATACTTTCTTCCCTCCAAGCATTTAAAAATTGTGCAGAGGCAATTCAGAAGTTAGTAGCTGCCAATGTTCCCTCGCTTGCCAAGTTTCATTGTGGGTGCCGCTCAGAATATTTTTAGCAGCGCACACAGACAATTCTCACCTATTCAAAAAGATTTAATAAGGCACAAGCCACAGTAATTACATGAAATGTTCTTTCTCTTAAAATAAGTAACTAGTTTTGCTATTCTGCTCATTTGCATTACACTACTATGAAAGGGTGACCGGAAACAGCTAAAATCCCTAACAGCAAAATACACACACAAGAGGTTAAAAACGAATATGAAAAACTGGCTCCATGAACAGAAGAACCTAACCTAGATATGCCTGCACACATTAACCAAATAATGTTCCCTCGCCACCCATGACTCCTAAACTTGACTATACCACACTTTTACCTTATGACTCTAACTTCTGCCCCAGAACACATTAAGATACTACCAGACAACCTTGACTCTTCCTCTCTTGGCTCTAACGTTCACACGCCAGAATTCCTGTTACTCATTGTGCCTTACCAAAAGCGTCACCCACAATATACAATCGAACTACTAGCTCAAATATCGAGTGATGACTGTAAGTAAACAGGTTCTTGGATGTGTAACGCTATCCCATACTTCCTCTTCTTTGTACACATGTGATGCAAGTGCTTTGAAGCGGCCCCCTTGCAAATTAACGCATTATAAAACTCAAATATTCATTTACCCTCTAAGGATTTTGAGAAGACAAATGTAATGCTCAGCGTCTCCTACTTTAGCATCACTAACATTACCCTATAAGTGGAGAGCAACATTGCAATATAATTTACTTTGCCTACAATGGATAATGGGTATGGACTATGCATGGGATTACTCGTCCATAGTATCACTGCAGCGGATATTCAGACAGGAGAATGCTTTTCACACAATCTGCATCGTTTCCAAGTGTTCAGAGTTCCTTTAGGCATAGACCTTCTTACATTATATGGTAAATCGCTGCTATACATAAAAGATTTCACTGAACACTGTATAAACCCACACAATGATATAAGGGTGGGGTATGCTGCAAACAATCTTGTATGCACTGCAAAATAATTGTGTACATACAGAGTCATGACATTCTTAAAATGCACATAATATGTTGAGGCATTAAATATGCCTTGCTTACAAAGTATTGTGGGTCTTCAAATATCCCAGCGAGTGTTTACTGCTACAATCTCTCACTTTTTACAGTACTCGATCAACCAGTATTGGAGGATAGCACAAGGGCCGGGGAAGGGTATGGGTGGAAGAGCACAGGTCATTTACTCCTTGTGGGTGATGGACAAAGCAGCAAATTAAAAAAAACAAGTCTTACGTTTCGGGAGTACACTGAAGGAAATGTGTTGCTTGTTTGCTAAAGGGTAGGAAAGTCTAGTACCCGTCTAGACAACAGCACCTTCTTTTTCTTTCCATGCTCAGCTGCTGAGGGCTTTTCAATATAACAATGTGATCTGTGTGTATCATCTCTAACATCCTCGTCCATTTTATTTAACTAATAACAAAGAATTACAAAAGAGGCATCCATAGTTACTGAAGAAGGCACTCAATAAGTTGTATCTCTGATGAATTGATGCTATTAACTTAAAAGGCATATATATGTCATTTTCTTCAGCATGGTTCCATAATAAACCTGAATATGGCTCTTGTTTAATTTTGTCTAGGCTGTGGTGCGGAAGGGTGGGAAAAACTATAGACTTTATTATGTGTCCTGTTATTCAGATGTTGCTTCCTACTTGGAGTCAAATGATTTTTCAGGGAGTAAAAAAGTAATAAGCTTTGCCAATACAGATACTTTCTGTTTATTAAAAGATGTTCTTCCCCTTAAAATTTCTCTTGAGATCGGGCATTAATATTATAGTTCCTTTCTATGCCAGTGCTTTACTGGTCACTAATTCGAAAAAATATCAGTGGAGCTTTGTGTGTTGAAACAACGATATGTTCATTGTTTCTCGTTTTTGTTAGGCACATTTTAATTTAAGTAAAAATCGATGGTGCATGTGTCTCGTAGCTGTAGGCTGTTGTTATAACTACCCACAGGAGAACGTAATGAGGATAGTAATCAAGGCACAGGAATTTTTAGTCATCATATTCTGAGGTGCAGTTATTCTGATGTAATTATCATCCTTATACAAATTATTAGAAGAATGTTCTCCTGGCCCTTGAATTACTTCATTAAAGTGGCACTTGAACTCCTATCAGCATGTTTTTGCCACATTTAAATGCCATTAATCCATCAGAAAATGTTTTCTGTCTGAATTTCTTGACTGCCTCATCAGTTATGACAAAGAAATGTTTTGTAGTACACATGAGTGATTTTCCAGAGGCATAAAACGTTTATGAGGTACTGTGGCAGATGTTGAAGTCTTGGACTGGTTGGTGGGTTTTCTTGTATAATCACTTATGCCATATTTTATTTTAGCCTATGTGTTTGGAAAAAGTGTTGTAAGATTTGTCAAGAATTGCAGTGGCTGGTTGGAGGAAATTCCTTTTCAAACTCTCTTCTGCGACAGTAGTTCACTAAATACACATGCTCACAAAGTGGCTTACCTCATTAGTCAGTTGCGCACATGGAAAATAATGTGCACAAAACAGCCAACCAGTTTTGCACATAGATAAAAATAATTAGAGGGAACATTGGTAGCTGCATGCTTATAAATTTGGCCCCTGCTTCCAATTGCAAAAATTGTCAGAGCCCTTCAACGCCGAAGCCTGGTGTCGGCCGATTGATGCCGGCCCGAGTATCGTGTTGCCAAAGTCTTCCACACCTTAGAAAGTGTTTTTTTTTCCTCTATCAAAGAATACCAACCATTATGCTCTCGCTCTAAGAACAAGATGTATCGAAGCCATGAGAGAGATTTTTGGCAATGAAAGATATCCTTTGGGTTAGAGGTGACTGAGGTGCCCAAGGGACGGACTTCCAAGAAGCTTGTATACAATATGTTGGTGTTGTAAAGGGATTTCAATCAGGTACACACCCAAGTCTCACCCAGCATGTAGTGCGCAAATGAAACCCTAATTTATTTTTATCTATAAGTTCAATAATCTGAATGATATACCACTCATATCACACCCTTCTCCTGATGGGTGTGATATGAGTGACACTGGTCACACTGAACCAGGAATCAGGCTAGTTGCAAAGGTAAATATTTGTTTATTTATTTAAAATTTAAATCACAATGTATTTTAATTGGAAACTACAATCACAAAAAGGTGACAAGAACAATGAATAAGATCTTTAATGCACTGGGAATCAGCTAATGAACACAAAAATAATGCAGCAAAGAAAATAATACTTTTGGGTTGGTTTTGAACCGATAGCACTATGGTTAGGGTTCCCCCTGCAACATCTCTCAACCCACCAATAGACAATTTAAATGGATGTGAGGAGAGAGCAGGTACTTAAGAATAACACAGACCAAACAGAATATCACTCCCACCTTCCCCCCTCAAACACAAGAGAAAAACGGATTTAGCTTTTCAACTGTCAGGATGGCTTTGAAATTGGCTGAGCAAAAACACTAAATGTGGTCAAAAATGCTTACATTATTATAAAATTCTATGGGAGCCGCTTTGAACAGATGCAAGTAATCACAAGCAATGATTTAATCAAAAGAAAACATTTGAAATCTCAAAGGCAAAGTGGGAAATAATTAAAAGTCAATTCACACGTGTAAAACTTTTGCACAAAGGAAATTTGCGGCAAACATATACTCTGCGATTTTGGATAAAAACGGGTCAATCGCACTGTTTTGACTGATTCCTGACTTCAGTAACAGATCCCCCAGCACCTTCCCTGGCCGGAACAGTCCACACACTCGAAGTGGGATTTCTGGATAAGAGTTACACAACTAAAATGACTATGAAAATGATGCTTTGCAAATAGACAGGGTATAATAGCACTAAAGAATTTTACACTGTTACTAGCTATGAAAGTAGGGATAGTTCAGAGATTTAGGTGGAACAAGATAAGGCAATGTATACAATAGCTCTCTAGTGTCCTATTAATACTCACAATCCACTGGGATTTAAGATTTTAGGCCCGTCAAGAGTCTGGTCAATGGATCGGGTTTATCAAGGAAGGACAGCACATCAGGTGCGGGACAGGATCAGCTAGGCCGGTCACCAGAACTGCACGGGATCTGCCCTTCTTGTTTCTGGATATTTCAGATCAGTGGGATTGCAGGTTCATCAGGCAAGCCTTGTGGTAGCAAGCCTGATACTTTCAGGATGCCTCCCTACACCACAGCGCTTCACTGGGTTGTAAGGATAAGTTGAGGATTGTGGCCTAGCAGAAAATGGTTCAGCTACTGCTTGGCCTGGTGATTGGCATCTGGATCTGGAAGGATGTTAAGCTGGATGTTGAATGCTGGAACAAAGGGCTTCACTGGAATCAGAAGAGCGAGTGTGTCCTATGTGTTGTCAGCTGTCCCTATTTATCCTTTTAAATGACATCACAAAAATGGGTGTATGGGCCGGCTTAACTAAACTTGCCCCTGTGAACTGGGATTGGATCAGTGCCTCATCTCCGCCTTTCAATCGAGTGATTGGATCAGAGACAGATGATGTCAAATTTATGGTTCGGTTTTTACAATCCTTAGAAACCTCCCCTAGCCACTAGTATCAAAATCGAATTTTGTCCTAAATACATATTTATACATTTATAACCTCTACAAAAATCACACACAAGGATTACATATATTTTTTGCACCATTTTGTCGATTTCGCCATGAAAACATTTTCCAAACTTTCTCCAAATTTCCACAAATATGTGTGTTTACCATAGGAATGTGTGTACAAAGTTTAACAATTCTAGCATAAATACAGTTCCCATAAAACCACAAATATTGCCATTCCTGTTAAGAATATGTTACACAGTTCCAACAAGTTTTGAAATGTAGTGGCAAAAATTAGACTAACAAGTGTGCCCTTTATATATTTTTTACCATTTCTGATAACAAGTTACGAGTCTCCAAAAATGTTCATTACATATTTTTTAACAGCAAATGGTGAACAAGTTATGAGTCTCTAAAAATGTTCATTACATATTTTTTAACAGCAAATGGTCTGCCTCTTGTCTGTCTCTGGAACTCAAGGAGTAGCCCCCACCTTTGGGAACCTTCTGCAAGCCAAGTTTACAACCTCTTCACACGTCCATTTCCTTGCCTGAAGAATCTGCCATTGTTCAGTCTCTTGCTGCAGACAAAAATCTGTCCTACCCCACAATTATCATATGTCAGTGAGTATCTGCTGAGAGGAATGCCCTCCCCTTGGGCGAAAACCTGTTTTTCAACTTATTGCAGGCCCAGTTGGCCTAAGTTAAAATTTAATTTCTTGACTTGAAATCCAGCAGAAAACAAACTTGTTGCATCAGATGACATAGATAAATGACATTCTTAGCTTTAAACCTGTGGGATCAAAAACAACTGAGATCTGTGTTTCTTTCAGCCACAGTACTTTTATATTTGTAATCCGGCACGCTTTCAGTTTAGATAACTTTAAAGTTTAATCAGGAGAGCCCATTTGACAGGAGCTGTCACTCGGGTAGCCCAGTGTGTCTGCACACAGATTCTTGACAGGAACTGTCATTCACAGGCAATCCAGTTGTGCTGAGAAAATGTTTTGCTCTAACATTTTAGGACTTTGTAAATTCACAGTGCTTCATTAGATTAAATGAATTTTAGCACCAAGAAAGAGTTTGAGTGTTGGAAGATGTTATGTACAGGCATTTTGGAGTTTTAGCAGCAAAGTAAATGTCATTTACAGGCAGATTTTGGAGTTTTACTTGCAAAGCGCTGCTGCTCCCTTTGTACTCCATGTTTGCTTGTCATGGAGTCCACTGGCACTTTTTCTGCCTCATGTGCTTTGTTCCACCATGGATGGCAGGTTGTGCAGCCATCTTTTTGTGTGTTGAAACGCGGTTTTGAAGGTTTTGGTGCGCACAAAGGGTTTTGCCGCCATTTTGCTGTTTCTAGCACCATAAAAAGCAGAGTGAGGCAGCATAGTATAGCAGAGTGGGTCAATACATCCCACAAATCCCCCCTCCTGACTTTGTTTTGACTTCCAGTCGAGGGGGATTCGGGCGATTGGGATGTTCTTTTCAGTCCATGTGGAAAAATTCACTTGCTTCTCCCGTCAGCGATTGAGGCGACACGCTCTCCTCGCCGGGTCAGGTTGGGATGGGACAATACTCCGGATTCCTTGGGTTTTTCCTCCTGGTCCCCGAGTGGTCCTCCTTGATGATTCTTGAGATTTAGTGCCAATACTAGAAAACAGAACATATCACGTTATGAAAATGTTCCCACTACTGTGCCCACACATCTTTGGGGGATCTCAGCAGTGGGAAAGACAATTGCATTCCCCAACAATTGGCAATATTCCCCATCGAAGTTTACTAATGGTCTTACCAGGTGGATTTTGTAGGTGAGATCTGGGATGGTCACCTCTCCTCCATTTCTGAAACTCCATTTCCTACTGTAGCACTAGTGCTGACCGGAAGGCTTTCTTTAGGTTTGCCAAGACCCTGAGATTTACTCTCCAGTTGGGACCGGGCTTGGCAAAAACTAGGGTCCAAATTAATCTCGAATTGGTTGAGCAGGTCACTGCTCATATAAAAGGCGGAAGGAACACCTCGCACAACCCAACAAGTATGTACTATGCTTTTGTCACCCCTAGAAATTTTGATCATGCAACTGCTAAGCAGAGGATGTTTGGAGCAGGGCGTTTCCAGGTCCCATACCCATTGCTGCACTTACTCTACGGCGGGTAGGGTCTGGTGTTTTGGGAGTTTTTTTAATAATACTTCGCTGATGAAGCTTTCTTTGCTATTCAAGTCAACTCGGGCGAGGACAGACTCCTCCCCGTCATTTAATTGGATCGGGAGGAAGAGCTGTTTCCCCTTTTTCAGAATGCCAGGTAAGTTTTGTGCTGTTTTGGTATCAATTTTGGCTATGGACTTGGGACTATCTGATTGTACATTAGTACAACATTTCAATGTACCCCCTTCCAGAGTGGAATGCCACTTGAGACTGAAAGGGAGGCTGATTTGCAGAAATGGAGAGGGGTTCTCATCACCAGTTGGTTGTACCACAGCTATGACGGTGACGTCGGGTATGTCATTGTTTTGGAAGTAGAACCTGATTTGGTCTGGTTTTTGTTCAACCATGTGGCATGTGTCATTTAGACTAACATGGTTGACGCTTTGTTTTAATTTAATTGGCCTATGAGTCTGGGTCCAGAATACCTTATTCACACAACCTATTAGGGGAGACAGCCTGCAGAGGATGTCATTCCCTAATAGACAGGGGGTTCCATCAGGAAGCACGACTAGGACTGGGTGCTACATTTTGTGTCACCCAATCTGCAGACCCTTCAACAGGAATTTCCTTCCCGTCAAGGTTCTGGAGCTGTCCAGGAAGAGGGGTGAGAGGAATTTGGTATGTTTCCCCCCTTCCTGAATTTAGCTGCTCAAAGATCTTCCTTGACAGCAAAGTTGCTTGGGATCCAGTGTCCACCAGTGCTGGAATTGCACATTGCCCTTGCACTTGGATGGAGGCGTAGAATCTACCTTCCATCTCCTCCAATGGGCAAAGATAATGGGTGCTCCTGGTAAGCTTGATGGTCAATTTGCTAATTTCTGACTCTGACACTGGGATAGTTGGGTCAAAAGACAGTGTTGGATTTGAAGAATCTAGCACAGAGTTTTGACACACCGCTATTTGGGGAGTTTCGGGCTCCCCTTGTTCTGTTTCTGGGCTGCCCCCCCTGTCTGGAGGCAGTCAACAGAAGTGGTTGGTGAGGTTTGGGGTTCCTCTTGACTGGTTCTGGGTTGCCCCCCCCCTTCTAGGAGCAGTTCCCCAGAATGGAGTTGGGTGGTTTGGGAATCTGAGCACAGAGTTTCACACTCAGTGATTTGAGGAGTCTCGGGCTCCTCCTTTTCTGATTCGGGGCTGTCCCCCCCCTTTTTGGAGACAGTCTTCTGAATGGCTTTGGGGAGCTAAGGACTCTTCTTTCTCTGGTTCTGGGCCACCCCCCCTTTTTGGAGGCAGTGCCCAGAATAGGTTTGGGCATGATCCTGTGTGAGAGCTTGGCAATCTGCAAAAAAAAGTTGACAGTAGGATATGGGGGCAGTTTTGGGCTCCCCTGGTTCTAATTCTGGGCTGCCCCCCTCCTTTTTGGAGGCAGTCACCAGAATTGGTTTGGGCAAGGTGATTTTCTGGTTTGTCATTTTGGGATTCAATGATGGGCGGTTTTAACTCAGTCCCCACATCTACCCAGTCTTGATCAGGATCTCTCGGGACCCACTTTTCTTCGGGAGGAGTTCCCCCATCCCTGAAGGATAAGATCCTTTTCTCTGAATCCTCTGAGGACCCCTCTCCTTCAAATTGGAAGATTCTAATCTTCTCCACAAACTGGGTCTTTTTAGGCCCGTTATTTCTCCTTCCCGCCCTCTGTTCCTTAGGTTGCAGACTTTCAGGGGCAGGAGATTTTGGTTTCGGTTCCTGGGTTTCCAGGGGTTTTTCACAAGTGGGGAAGGAAGCTTCCTCTAAGGCTTTGCACACCCCTTCCCCTGCGCCTCCTCCCTGGGAACCGGTTGTTTGTTGGGGTTCTTTCTCCATCATTACTCTAGAGCACCAGACCCTTGATTTGAGGGGTTCTGAGTGGCCATGTTCATCTGAGGGTTCTGCTGAGCCCTCAACATGTGACCCAGATCCAGTGACAAGTTCTGGACCTGGCGCTCCAGTTGGGACACCCGCTCTGGCTGGTACGGGGGTCTCTGGTCCATCCTAGGTTGATCACGGGAAGGGTAACTGTCCCTTCTCCCATAATACCCTTGGTTGGGATAGTTCTGGTACCCCTCCACCCTTGGCCTCCCCTCTCCCGGATTGGGCTGTCTGGGCTCAGGAAAGTGGGGAAAAAAAGAAGGGTTGTTTTGGGGGTTGATGTTTGGCGGGTACCAGGGAAAGAAACTCAACTCAGCATTTGGGGGATTACTTCCCTCCTGGGGAAAGTTAGGTGGGAAGTTTCCTGGTTGGCAGCTACCTCGTTGGATTCCCCCCTTGTGGTGGGGAGTCCACACATAGCCCAGGATAGGTCTGCTGTCCTTGTAACGGGGGCTGATATAGTTAGGGGAGTTAAGGGCCCCATTTGTGGGGTTACCTCCCTGACTACCTGTTTGGGATTGGCCCGAGGGCCTTCTGGGTCTTTGGATAGGATGATTTTGTACAGGAATATTTTTAGGCCCCCATCTCCAGATCGAAAATGGGGGCAACCTTCACTTCCACCACCTTAGCAGCAGCAGGGGTGTTGGTTGGTTTGGGGTTTTTATTGATACTTTTATTTTCTACCGGTTTCTGCACTTCATAAATGTGAGTTGCCTGTTCAATGACCCAGTCTAGTGATCTCTTCTCATGAAAGTCCCTCACCAGCTGGGTCATAATGTATTTAGGGAGTGCATGAAAGAAGGTATTTATGAACTCCCTACTGTCTGTGCACACCCTCCTGGTGGACTTCACAAAGGTACGTTTTAACTCTTGTACAAATTCTTGTGGGGCCTGGTCTTCCCCACATTGCAGATTGTAGGCCCACCTTGCGGGCCTCCTGATGGTTTCTATGTATGGAGAAATGTTTTAAGATGGCCGCCCTATAGGTGGACCATCTTGAGTGGTTCTGATCCTCCAGCCCTGCAAAGAAGCTGGAGTATTCAGGGGAAAATGTCCACTTGACATATTGAATGCAGCTTTGGCTATCCTTCAGGTGGAAAGTATCCATCATTTGCTCATACAACTCGAGGTGCTCCCAAACTGAATATTTGGCATTTTTATGATAGGGAGTTATGACGCTCCTAATGGTTTGATTTGTTTCAGAGGATCTTTCAGTAGGGCCCTCTTAATTTTGTTGCCCTTTTTCGTTTTGGTCACCCTTGTCCACTCATCCTCTGACTCAGAGGCACTGCTACAGGAGGTCGCTATCTGATCCTCTAGGCTCTCCCTAATTCTGCGGGATTTGGAATGGCTTGCAGAATGTGGGGGCCTAGTCTCTTGAGACCTGTGGCGCTCAGATGAGTCTTCTGACACTCCTTTGCTCCCAGGATTGGCTGAGTACCCTCTCCCCGACTGCCCTAGCTGGGAAGAGGTTTTTAAGATACTCTTGGTGGGTCTAGTTTCATGGAGTTCCCCACCAAATTTGACGGTCTGATCCCTTGGTAGGCGATATTTCTCAGGATCCAATTCTCTGATTATCCCCTCACTGGAGTCTTCCTGATCAGAGAGGCTAGCCCTAATATTTGGGAATCTGTACATAGATGCCCGCCCATCCATTTCTGGGAGGCGCTTATCTGTCAGTCTCATTTTTTCCCATTGTGCTGAAGTCTACCATTCCTGTGGCCCTTGGTTCATATGAGCCAGTGGACATGAGGGTGGCAGAGTCCATGGAACTGAAGGGATTACAGTCCCTGATGACAGGGGTCCTGAGGTTATGCTCAGGGGTTTCTCTGTCCCTTCTTACCCATCTCTTTCAGCCTCTATTCCCTGGTGACATGCCAAAATCTGACCCCTTTGCTCCTCTCTTAAGGCCTTAGTGGTCTCAATGATTTGCTCCTGCATGGCTTTTCTGTTTGTGGAGCCTGTCATTCTTTTCACAGAGAGCCTCATTGTCTCTCTGTGCTTCCTGACTGGATTGGAAATACTGGGCCAATTTTTGCTGCAGGAGACTCACCTCCTGAGTTTGGTCCTTATTGGCCTGAGTGTTCTTTGCCAGAGCATCCTCCACCCGCCTGGTGTGCTCTAGTAGCTTTTCATAATCAGTTTTAATTTCACTAACTTCCTGAAGGGCCATCTTTCTTTCCTCCAACTTAGTTTTTAATTGGCTGACTTCCTGGCCTAAGGCATCCATCTCCTGAGTTACAGTGCCCCTCTGTGCAGCCAGGTCATCCCTCTGTTTTTTAAATGCACTAGATTTTTGGCACTCCTCATCAAATTCCTCTTGAGAGTGGATGGCTTTAATAATTAATTATTGTTTTCCTCTTTCAAGGATTCCAGGTGGTTCTCTAATGTGACTATCTGTTCTGCGCATGCTCTGTTAAAAGTTAATTGTTGTGCCAGTTTCTGTTGACTCTGTTGTAAAGAGCCGAGCCTTTCCTGACATTCTTTTTGCAGTGTCTGTAACTGAGTATTTTGTTGTGCATTCTTTTGCAGTAAGAAAGCCAGATCTTCTTGGAGTTTCGTGATATACTGCCTAGCCTCTGTTTCAGATTCTTGGCTATCCTGGAGCCTTTGCTCTGCAGAGTCCAGATTAGTCTGGATTTTCTGCAGTCTTCCCCTTGCCTCTTTGTCAAATATATATTGTCTGCATGCTTTTCCTGTATGACTCCTATGTGTAGGTACAGGTAGGCCGCTATTTTGGTAATTTTACACTGCTCCTCTTTTATTTTTGGGGCCATGTATAATTCGCTAAGCGCTTGATGTAATGGACCCTTGTCCTGTGTAAGAGGATTCAATTCAACACTACAGCTAAGTCAACGCCTAGTCTATAATACTGAATGAAAACCCTTATTGATATATCTTTATGTCCAGTTCATGCGTTCTGGATGACTACCCCTATATAACACCCCTCTCTTGGAATCCCCCTGACCCCACTGAGCCAAGAAGTAGTTCTGTTTTGCAAGTTAAAAGGTTTATTTGATAATTTAAACAATATATATTATATCACGCTTTATAATAAATTAATAATTGAATATCACACTTAATCTGATATGATAAAGATTAACAACGGAGAATCTGGCACTAACACGCTTCTCTATAATCAATAAGGAGTTGACATGAAATGGATAAGGTAGCACAGTGGTAAATAGGTACAGAAGTATAATGTGGTAGAGAATGCTTTACAGGGTTCAAGGAAATGCAAGGTTGAATGAATGAAGTGCAGTATAGAAAATACTCAATATGATTTCAACAATACAATGTAATCACTTTTCTCTGGCAATCCCCCCCCCCCTTTGATACAATGCAAGGAAATGGAAGGAAGCACACAGTTCTCAGAAATGCAATCAATGTAATTCAGTTCAATCCCCCCCAAGCACGCTTAAAGAAAACAGGTAGGGGTTTTGAAAACACAGGCAAAATGCTTTTAAATGTGCTGGCAATGAAGAAAAAAAAATATACTAAAATGCTTTTAATTCCCTGAATCATTGCTAGTGTGAGCCTGGACTAATATTAACTAGGTACCACTCACCCTGAACCTCTACAGGGAATTAAAAGCATTTTAGTATATTTTTTTTTCTTCATTGCCAGCACATTTAAAAGCATTTTGCCTGTGTTTTCAAAACTCCTACCTGTTTTCTTTAAGCGCGCTTGGGGGGGGATTGAACTGAATTACATTGATTGCATTTCTGAGAACTGTGTGCTTCCTTCCATTTCATTGCATTGTATCAAGGGGGGGAGGGGATTGCCAGAGAAAAGTGATTACATTGTTTTGTTGAAATCATATTGAGTATTTTCTATACTGCACTTCATTCATTCAACCTTGCATTTCCTTGAACCCTGTAAAGCATTCTCTACCACATTATACTTCTGTACCTATTTACCACTGTGCTACCTTATCCATTTCATGTCAACTCCTTACTGATTATAGAGAAGCGTGTTAGTGCCAGATTCTCCGTTGTTAATCTTTATCATATCAGATTAAGTGTGATATTCAATTATTAATTTATTATAAAGCGTGATATAATATATATTGTTTAAATTATCAAATAAACCTTTTAACTTGCAAAACAGAACTACTTCTTGGCTCAGTGGGGTCAGGGGGATTCCAAGAGAGGGGTGTTATATAGGGGTAGTCATCCAGAACGCATGAACTGGACATAAAGATATATCAATAAGGGTTTTCATTCAGTATTATAGACTAGGCGTTGACTTAGCTGTAGTGTTGAATTGAATCCTCTTACAGACAGGGGGCTCGACCGGACGTTTGGGTTAGAATACCACTTGTGCAGCTTAATACAGTGTGCTAACTGACGGGATACATACATCCGGTCGGATCACCACGCTGCATTACGCTGTGAAGCATTCCTCAAAAGGGACACTCCAAGAAAAGTTCTGTTCTGCAAAAATAAAATACTAACTTCTGTAAGTCAGGACAGAGACCAATCTCTAGAATGACGACCTTGGTAGATATGAAAATAGCCAGAGAGCACTTCTTACATAAACTATTTGTGAGAGGTGAATGGGCTGAGCAGGGCCAGGATGCCTGGTTGCAGGCCATCACGCGACAGGTCACTGAAACAGGGTCAGACTTATGGAGAGATCAGGGTCCATTACATGTGGCCCTGAGTGAACTATATATGGCTCCTAAAGCCAAAGAGGAACACAATAAGATTGCCAGGATAGCAGCATACCTGTACCTATATATGGGAGACATGCAGGATAGATGTGCTGAAAGCCAAAATCTGGCAAATAGGCAACAGGTGGTGTTAGAGAAGGTCCAATCTGACCTGGTCTCTTCCGAGCAGAGGCTGCAGGGGAGCCAGGAGTCAGAAAATGACAGCAGGCAGTACATCATTAAAATAATAGAGGATATGGGCATCCTACAACAGGAAAAGACAGACCAGGATACCAGATTTCTGGCCCTGCAGAAGGAGCACCAAGACAGTTTGGACTCCTTACTGCAGAACCAGAAAAAGTTGGAGCAACAGATCAATTTCAACAGGGCATGCGCGGAGCAGGTAGTCACCCTGCAAAGCCAGCTAGATAGAGAGAAAGAGGAGAGCAATAAACTGATTCTGAAAGACCTGGATACCCAGGCAGAGTTTGATCAGGAGCGCCAGAAAGCTGGTGCCTTCCAAAGGCAGAGGGACGACCTGGCGGCACAAATGCAGGCTCTTAGTCAGGAAAGAGACGCCATAGGCCAGGAAGTCTGCCATTTAAAAAGGAAAATGGAAGAAAATCACTTGGCCCTCCAGGGGCTGGGTGATCTCCAAAAAGAGCATGCAAACTTATTAGAGCACACCAGAAGGGTGGAAGATGCTCTGGCAAGAAAGGAGCAGGCCAGTAGGGATGGGAATCAGGAGGTAACCCTCCTGCAGCAAAGACTGGCCCAGTGCTCCAGGACCAATCAGGAAGCACAGAGGGAAAATGAGGTTCTCTGCCAGCACAATGAGAGGCTCCAGCAACAGGTAGCGATGCAGGAGAAACTGATAGAGTCGAGTAAGGCCGTAACAGAGGAACTGAAGGCACAAATGCAGGCTCTTGCATTGCAACAGGGAGCAGGGGCGGATAGAGATGAGGTTCGCTGGGAAATGGAAACTCCGGAGCATAACCTCAGGAGCCCTAGTACCAGAGGCCCTCATACCTCTCAGTCCCTGGACTCTGCCACCCCCATGTCCCCTGGCGCACACGAGCACAGGGCCACAGGGATGGCAGATTACTATCCAACCAGAAGCATGGGGCTCATAGGCCAGTACCACTCAGGAATGGAGGGGTGGGCATCCGGGTATGGGCACCCAAGTACAGTACAGTTCAATGGGGAACCCCAGGAGAGTAGGCCCATTAAGGGCATCCTGAAAACCTCTACCCAGTTAGGTCAGTGGAGGGGGTACCCATCAAATCCTGGCAGCAAGGAGGAATCTGAAGACTCCTCTGAACTGCGCAGGACACAGGAGACCAGGTCCCCACATTCTGCCAGCCATTCCCAGGCTCGCAGAATCCAGGAAAACCTGGAAGAACAGACGGGAACCTCTGGGAGCAGTGCCTCTGAGTCCGAGGACGAATGGACAAGGGTTACCCGAACCAAAAAGGCGAATAAGGCAAAAAGGGCCTTGCTTAAGGACCCCTTAAAGCAGATTAAGGCGATCAGGAGCGTCATCACGCCTTACCATAAGAACGCTAAGTATTCTGTTTGGGAGCACTTAGAGTTGTTTGAACAAATGATGGAGACTTTCCATTTGAAGGACAGCCAAAGCTGTATTCAGTATGTAAAGTGGACCTTCTCCCCGGCATACTCCAGTTTCTTTGCAGGGCTGGAGGACCAAAATCATTTAAGATGGTCCACCTATAAGGCGGCCATCTTGAAACATTTTTCTGTTCACAGAAATCCTCAAGAGGCTCGCAAGGCAGCCTACAATTTGCAATGTGGGGAGGATCAGGCCCCACAAGAATTTGTGCAAGAACTGAAACGTGCTTTTGCGCAAACCACCAGAAGGGTGCGCACAGATAGTAGAGAATTTATTAATACGTTTTTCCATGCCTTGCCCAAATATATCATGACCCAGCTCGTGAGGGATTTTCACGAGAAAAGATCTTTAGACTGGGTCATTGAACAGGCTACCCGGATCTATGAGGTGCAGAAACCGATAGATAGCAAAAGTAATGCCCAGAAAAACCCCAAAGCCAACAGCACCCCTGCTGCTGCCAAGGTGGCAGAGGTAAAGGTCACCCCCGTTTTGGATTTGGAGATGGGGGGGCCTAAAAACCTACCTGCACCTAATAATGCTAGGCCCAGGAGGTCCTCGGGTCAGTCACAGACAGGGAGCCAAGGAGGCAGCCCCACAAATGGGGTCCCTCGCTCTCCTGATTATGTAAGTCCCCGTTACAAGGGAAATCGACCCATCCTGGGTTATGTGTGGACTCCTCCAGCCCAAGGGGGGGGATCCAGCCAAGCACCTAACCCAGGGAACTTCCCTCCAAACTTCCCACAGGAGGGCAGAAATTTACCAAACCCTGGGCAGAACTTTTTCCCCAGGTATCCACCCAATTTCCAGCCCCAAAACCATCCATCCTTCTTTCCCCAATTCCCTGAGCCCAGACCACTGAATCCGGGAGAGGGGAGGCCAAGGGTGGAGGGGTACCCAAATCTTCCCAACCCGGGGTATTACCAGAGGAGGGATAGCTACCCTTCCCGGGATCAGCCCAGGGGAGAAAACAGGGCCCCGTATCAGCCTGAGCGGGTTTCCCAGTTAGAGCGCCAGGTTCAAAACATGGCGCGGGATCTGGGTCACATACTGAGGGCTCAGCAGAACCCTCAGATCGGCATGCCGGCGCAGAACGCACCCAACTCTGGACCTGGTGCTCCAGAACAATGACGGGGGCAGCACCCCGGTAACTCACCGGTTTCCAGGGAGGAGGCACAAAGGGAAGGGGGGTGTAAAGCCTTGGAGGAAGCTTCCTTCCTCACTTGTAAACAGCCCCTGGAAACCCAGGAACCGGAAACAAAATCTCTTGCCCCTGAAAGTCTGCCTCCTAAGGAGCAGAGGGGGGGTAGGAGAAACAAAAGACCCAAACAGACTCAGTTTGAGGAGGAGGTACAGATCTTCCATTTTGAGGGAGAGGGATCCTCAGAGGATCCTGGGAAAAGGATCTTCTCCTTCAGAGAGGGGGGAACTCCTCCCAAAGAAAAATGGGTCCCTAGGGATGCAAATCCAGACTGGGGAGATGTGGAGACTGAGCTACCGCCGCCCACCATCTCATCCCAGAACCAACAGCAAGAAAATCCTCTGGTTCAAACCCATCCTGGTGACTGCCTCCAAAAAGGGGGGGGCGGCCCAGAACCGGAACCAGGGGAACCCACAATGGCTCTGATCTCCAGTTGCCAAATTTTTCTTTCAGATTCCCAAGGCTCTCCACAAAATTCTGCCCAAAATTCTTCTCTTGCGATGTCCAGAACCAGAAAATTAGCCCACCAGTTGTCCAAAAATGTACATTATCTGTGCCCCCTTGAGGAGAAGGAGGGAAGATATTATGCCCCGGTACAAGTACAGGGGCAGGGTACAATCTCGGCACTGGTGGACACTGGATCTCAAGCTACCCTTCTGTCCAGAAGGGCCTTTGACGAACTGAATGCAGGAAGGGGAGAGAATTACCAAATTCCTCTCACCTCTCTTCCTGGACAACTCCAGAACTTTGACGGGAAGGAAATTCCCGTTGAGGGGACGGCAGACTTGGACATTAAAATTGGGCGACACAAGTTGAAACACCCGGTCATAGTTGTGACCCCAGAGGGCACCCCTTGTTTACTAGGGAATGACCTCCTGAGAAGGTTGTCACCCCTAATAGATTGCGTAAACAAGGTCCTCTGGACCCAGACTAGCCGACCAATAAAATTAAAACAGAGTGTCAACCATGTTAGTTTAAACGGCACCTGCCACATGGTTGAACAAAAATCTGACCAAGTAGAATTTCACTTCCAGAACAACCAGATTGCAGACGTGACAGTAATAGCAGTAGGACAACAGACTGGTGATGGAGGGTCCTCTCTATTTCTGAAAATAAACCTTCCTTCCAGTTTAAGGTGGTATTCCACATTGGAAGGAAACACCCTGAAATTCTATACTAATCCACAATCAGAAACTCCCACTCCTATAGTCCAGAAAGATGTGAAATCAGCTCAGAGCCTGGCTGATATTCAGCAAATTGGAGTGCAGCTGTTCATCCCTGTTCAGTTAAATGATGGGAAGGACTCTGTTCTCGCTCGAGTGTGTGTGAACAACGGTAAGAGCTTCATCAGCGAAGCCATGTTTCGCCAACTCCCAAAAGATCCAGCCATTCCCACCTTCAAACTGATAGACAAATGGGAGATGGACCTGGAAGCACCTAATTCCAAACATCTCCTGCCAAGCAGGTGTATACTCAAAATCTCCATTGGCAACAAGAGCATTGTCCATAATTGTTGGGTCGTGCGAGACGTCCCTGCCGCCTTTTACTTAGGCAGTGACATTCTCAATCGCTTTGCCATTAGTTTGGACCTAATAAACTTCAAAGCTTGGTCCCGATTAGCGGATAATCCCATGGGCTTTGATGATCCAGAAAAAGGATTTAGGTCAGCTCAATTGCTACCTTATGCAGTTGAAATTCAGATTAAAGAGGAAGTCACCATCCCAGAAAGGACCCGACAATTCTCCCTGGAAGTGAAAGTTAAAAGAGGACAACATTTGAAAAACCCTGATGCTTACATACATCTAAATGCTTCTCTCCAACAACAAGGGTTAGGGGTAAACCCAACACCATTAGTCAACATAGAACATGACACCATTCCAATAGAGGTGGATAACAGCGACTTAAAGAGTATTACTCTAGCCGCAGGCACCATTATTGGAATGGCGGTTGATGACCGACATTTCTCCATTGATCTTGGAAATGAACTGTTAGGGCCAATCCCCAAGGACTGCTTTGACAGTGACAGTGATGACAACACAACACCAGACAGGATTTTTACCCGGCATGGGGGGAACTTCCTGGTGTACACCGGGTCTATCTATACAACTTCCAAAGGAACCAGGCCAAGCAGCGCACATTTTTGCCTACATGGAAAGGACCCTTTGAGATCATCGACAAGATCTCTCCTGTGGCCTACAAAATCCACATCCCCAAAGGTCCTTTGGCAGAGGGGGAAGACAAGTGGGTCCATATAAACCAGTTGAAGTGTTGCCATCCCAGGCACGCTCTGCAACAACTGGAGGAATCCTCTGGAATCCTAGCGGGTACTGTCTCAGACTAATTCCGTTCCAATCATAAAACATACCACATCTAGTCTCTAAATATTGTGATTTGCATGAAACTGTCTCTTAGTTATAGTGTTTTTTTATCAAAATAAGAATGTAATGTTTCGTCATGATGAAATGCATATGCTGCCCCACTATCTCAACAGTGGTGGAAAAACGTTTATGAGTAGGTATTGCCGCTCTTCCTTTGTCGTCCTAGGAGAAAGAAAACCTGGAGACGGGCCAAGGAGGGCGATCCGGAGACCGGGAACGAAGATCCAATGGGCCCAGTGGACCGCCCAATATTCCCATCAGGACCGGCGAGGAAAACCGATCGATCAGTACCGGATGGAGAAGAAGATGCTGAACTGTGCCATCTACAGAGTAGGAAGAAGATTATGCGGACAGACCGGTGCGTGGGTCAAAACCCTTGGGCACGCGACTCCCCATCGACTCAAATTCAAAGTGCAGTCGCGTGGGGGGGCTTGTTGGGTGTCCTGACCCACGTTTAAGCTATCATGCCACAACATTTGGTGCTGTGGGCTTAGAAAATTCAAGATGGCGGAAAACCCACATGTGCGCCGAAATCCAGGAAAGCTGCGCAGTTTGTGCGCACACCAAAATGGTTGCCTCACTTGCCACCCACCAGTGCGAGAATGAAAGGCCGGGTTGCCATGAGGGAAATGGGTTGCCAAAGGAAAAACAGTAGCGCCGGTTAGCTTCAAAGCGCTTTAAAACCACCATTGGACTACCCGCACAGTAGTCTGAAACCATTGGGAATGGCAATGCTGATTGCCAAATGCAACCTAGAATTGTGGGGAATTCATTTCTTAAATCCCAAAAATGGGTGCAGTACCAGTACTCGCCACTATCCAAAAGCCGGCGTTTTAAAACCACCCTGTGTTTCTCTGAAGGCAGGCTCAAAATGCCTAGTTTCAAACATTGCAATATGTGCAAAATATTCACTGAACACCAGCAGACATTTGGCGGAATGGAGTTTTGTGTGCTTACAAAATCGGGGAAATGAAGAGCCCAAAACAATGCTTATAACAAAACTGCTATGGAGTCAGCAGTTTAAGTTGCACTGGATTTAAAGACACTAAAATCGAAAATGTTTAGATTAAATGAGTGACCTATGTTTGGTGTCACATGCCTTTGCAATTGTTTAAATGTCATAGTTTAAACTTAGAATCAGCATTCTAGCTGCATGTGTAAAATTGCAAGTTAATTTAAAAAGCAACAAAAAACATGACAGTTAGCTGAAAGTCTGGCTTAAGGAACTTGATTCTGCCTGGCAACTACCCCCATCAGGAGTGAAACTTGAGTCACAACTGTGTTCCCAGGCCCATCTGCCTTTTGCTGGCCACACTAAGGATATACCATCTATCTGATAATTGAATTACCTGTGCTCTACAGGAGCTCTGAACAAAGCCTGTCTTGACTCAGGCAAAGGTTTTATTACAGCGGTCGTAAAATGTAGCTTCCTCTTGGCAGAAGCTGGGAGGGGCACTGCCTGTGAGAGCAAGCTGGCTTGGCAGAACTGGATAAACCAGTATTTCCACCATGTGACCTGGGAAACCACACCCCTTTGTAGCCAGAATATTGTTTAGAAAAAGATGAATAACTCATGGTGCGGACATGTGAAAATTTTATAAATGATACCATAATTCTTGTGATTTTTCTGCCCACAGTTTAAGAGGTTTTAGAACCGGTGGTATGTTCAGGGGGGTGTTAGCGGAAAAGTGGATATTACTCTAAATGTGTGCATGTTAAAAATCTGAAACTTCATCAGTTAATGTCCATACTCCCTGCGCACATGTATGTAAAGTTGGGTCAATGTCAGAAATTGAAAAATCAGTTAAAAAGTCAATTATGTGCCATTTCTGAATGCAAGCTCTTAGAAACAGCAGATTTGGACAGAGACATGGCTAAATTCAGCCACACCATGTATATGTAATTTCAAGCAACGGTGTAACTGTGAAATATGTCTTTTGTTATCAAATATAGAATATGTGCAATCTGACAGGGGAGTGTCCTATCTGCAAGCCATAAAATGACATCACTCTGACTCACAGTTCCTTCCCCAATCAAGTGAGGAATGGAAATTTGACCAATGACAAGGGAGAGGGGCAAGTTTAGTTATGACCAACACACACACCCACTTGCAGAACATATAAATGGACCACTGAAACTTAGGTAGAGACCTTCAATTCCATCTGCCGCTGGAAGCTCTGCCGGAAAAATCCATACTTACCTCCATCAAATTTCAAAGAGCCAACACTTAGACTCCAAGATAAACAGAGACTTCAGAACCTTAACCAGAAAGGACACTGCCAGCAAGAGTATTTGTCAGCAGGCCTCAAAATATTTTTGCAACTGAACTCTTCAGACAGCCGGCTGACGCCGTCTGAACAGATTTTGCAGCTAGAATGACAGGTGACAGATTTGGAGCTATCAGGCAGTTCTACTTAGGTTAAATAGATTGAATTAGATGAATTTAAACTAAGAGCTTTGGTTTGGTACAGTTTGGCGGTACTCACAAGAGATTTTAAACAGGAAGGCGGCTTTGTCACGATCTGGTCAACAGGTCTGGACTTCGGACGGTCTCTGGGCACAGCGTCTGGTCTCTGGAACTGCTCACAGCATCGGGGTCAGCACTCTGGATACAATGGCCTGGTCTCTGCTCGGCACCGGTTCTCTGGGTCGGGTCCTGCCTTCTCTTTGGATATTTCTGTCACCGGGTTCTTGCAAAAGTTCTTGGCAAAATTCAGACGGCGTCAGCCGGCTGTCTGAAGAGTTCAGTTGCAAAAATATTTTGAGGCCTGCTGACAAATACTCTTGCTGGCAGTGGCCTTTCTGGTTAAGGTTCTGAAGTCTCTGTTTATCTTGGAGTCTAAGTGTTGGCTCTTTGAAATTTGATGGAGGTAAGTATGGATTTTTCCGGCAGAGCTTCCAGCGGCAGATGGAATTGAAGGTCTCTACCTAAGTTTCAGTGGTCCATTTATATGTTCTGCAAGTGGGTGTGTGTGTTGGTCATAACTAAACTTGCCCCTCTCCCTTGTCATTGGTCAAATTTCCATTCCTCACTTGATTGGGGAAGGAACTGTGAGTCAGAGTGATGTCATTTTATGGCTTGCAGATAGGACACTCCCCTGTCAGATTGCACATATTCTATATTTGATAACAAAAGACATATTTCACAGTTACACAGTTGCTTGAAATTACATATACATGGTGTGGCTGAATTTAGCCATGTCTCTGTCCAAATCTGCTGTTTCTAAGAGCTTGCATTCAGAAATGGCACATAATTGACTTTTTAACTGATTTTTCAATTTCTGACATTGACCCAACTTTACATACATGTGCGCAGGGAGTATGGACATTAACTGATGAAGTTTCAGATTTTTAACATGCACACATTTAGAGTAATATCCACTTTTCCGCTAACACCCCCCTGAACATACCACCGGTTCTAAAACCTCTTAAACTGTGGGCAGAAAAATCACAAGAATTATGGTATCATTTATAAAATTTTCACATGTCCGCACCATGAGTTATTCATCTTTTTCTAAACAATATTCTGGCTACAAAGGGGTGTGGTTTCCCAGGTCACATGGTGGAAATACTGGTTTATCCAGTTCTGCCAAGCCAGCTTGCTCTCACAGGCAGTGCCCCTCCCAGCTTCTGCCAAGAGGAAGCTACATTTTACGACCGCTGTAATAAAACCTTTGCCTGAGTCAAGACAGGCTTTGTTCAGAGCTCCTGTAGAGCACAGGTAATTCAATTATCAGATAGATGGCATATCCTTAGTGTGGCCAGCAAAAGGCAGATGGGCCTGGGAACACAGTTGTGACTCAAGTTTCACTCCTGATGGGGGTAGTTGCCAGGCAGAATCAAGTTCCTTAAGCCAGACTTTCAGCTAACTGTCATGTTTTTTGTTGCTTTTTAAATTAACTTGCAATTTTACACATGCAGCTAGAATGCTGATTCTAAGTTTAAACTATGACATTTAAACAATTGCAAAGGCATGTGACACCAAACATAGGTCACTCATTTAATCTAAACATTTTCGATTTTAGTGTCTTTAAATCCAGTGCAACTTAAACTGCTGACTCCATAGCAGTTTTGTTATAAGCATTGTTTTGGGCTCTTCATTTCCCCGATTTTGTAAGCACACAAAACTCCATTCCGCCAAATGTCTGCTGGTGTTCAGTGAATATTTTGCACATATTGCAATGTTTGAAACTAGGCATTTTGATCCTGCCTTCAGAGAAACACAGGGTGGTTTTAAAACGCCGGCTTTTGGATAGCGGTGAGTACTGGTACTGCACCCATTTTTGGGATTTAAGAAATGAATTCCCCACAATTCTAGGTTGCATTTGGCAATCAGCATTGCCATTACCAATGGTTTCAGACTACTGTGCGGGTAGTCCAATGGTGGTTTTAAAGCGCTTTGAAGCTAACCGGCGCTACTGTTTTTCCTTTGGCAACCCATTTCCCTCATGGCAACCCGGCCTTTCATTCTCGCACTGGTGGGTGGCAAGTGAGGCAACCATTTTGGTGTGCGCACAAACTGCGCAGCTTTCCTGGATTTCGGCGCACATGTGGGTTTTCCGCCATCTTGAATTTTCTAAGCCCACAGCACCAAATGTTGTGGCATGATAGCTTAAACGTGGGTCAGGACACCCAACACCTGCCAGATATCAAGGTCGATTGCATTGACTTGTTGTTTGATTTCCTGCAGCCATACCTGTTCATCCTGTTCGGGCCATTCACCCCTGACAAACAATTTGCGCAGGAAGTGTTCCCTAGCAATATTAATTTCCACTGGGGTCGCCATTCCAGAAATATGAATTTCCTTCTGCCCTATCTCAGGGTTAATTTACTTTTGCAAGCAGGCCCAATTCTTCTGAGTATTTCTTTTGAGGGGTGCTTATACAGTGTAGCACAGTGTAGCATAGTCTGCCAACCCAACAAGGTGTATGTACGCTGCCGGCTAGTATGCTGTGTTAGACTGTCACGGTAGGTCAAATTCAGGATCCCGGACACGAGCCCCCAAGCTGTAAGAGGGATTTCAATTAGGCACACACCCAGGACTCGGCCAGCATGTAGTGCACAAATGAAACCCTTATTTATTTGTATCTTTAAGTTCAATATTCTGAATGATACACCAAACATATCACACCCTTCTCCTGATGCCCCCCTGGTCACACTGAACCAGGAATCAGGCTAGTTGCAAAGGTAAATATTTGTTTATTTATTTAAAATTTAAATCACAATGTATTTTAATAGGTAACAACAATCACCAAGGGGTGACAAGAACAATGAATAAGATCTTTAATGCACTGGGAATCAGGTAATGAACGCAAAAATAAGGCAGCAAAGAAAATAATACTTTTGGGTTGGTTTGGAACAGATAGCACTATGGTTAGAGGTTCCCCCTGCAACATCTTTCAACCCACCAATAGACAATTTAAATAGATGTGAGGAGAGACCAGGTACTCAGGAATAACACAGATGAAACAGAATATCACTCCCACCTTCCCCCCTTAAACACAAGAGAAAAACGTATTTGACTTTTCAACTGTCAAGATGGCTTTGAAATTGGTTGAGCAAAAACACTAAATGTGGTCAGAAATGCTTGAATTATTATACATTTCTATGGGAGCCGCTTTGAACAGATAAAAGGAATCACAAGCAATCATTTAACCAAAAGAAAACATTTGAAATCTCAAAGGCAAAGTGGGAAATAATTTAAAGGCAATTCACACCTGTAAAACTTTTGCACAAAGGAAATTTGCAGCAAACTTTCACTCTGCGATTTTGGATAAAAACGGGTCAATCACACTGTTTTGCAATTTGGGTTGTAGAGGTAGCTATGAATGTTAGGTACCAGTAGGAATTGAAATTTCATTTCTATCATCAAAACTGATTGAGCCAGTCCACACACTCAAAGTGGGATTTCTGGATGAGAGTTACACAACTAAAATGACTATGAAAATGATGATTTGCAAATAGACAGGGTAAAATAGCACTAAAGATTTTGTCCATTTCGCCATGAAAACAATTTCCAAACTTTCTCCAAAATTCCTTCTCCCTTTACAAGTCGCGATGATCTTCTCCGGTGAGCGTGGTATTCCGGAACGATGCCGGCCAAGAGGTGGCCAACCAGGTGAGGTTCTCATGATGACTGAGGCTTAGACCATAAGTAACCTTTTCTAACGTCTTTCTCTCTCTCCTTCAGGTTGCTTTGTTCCGGTGCGTACACAGTGTCCAGAAGATGCTGATTGCTGGATGGGTGACCGCGAGCAGCAAAAGCATGGATGAGCGTTGGGCGGATACATGATGGAGTTCACAGGTAAGAGTCTATTAATGATGTTGGTTCTCTCCTCTGCAGGTTCGTTGTTCCAATGATTGCCAGTATCAAGGACACTGGGCACGGTGAGCGTCACGCTGCTGGATGCAGAATAACGCAAAGCGTGTTCTGTTGCTTGGGTGTGGTTTAAATAGCCTCCCAGAAAAGTAGTCCAGGTAAAGTAGTCCCAGGCTACCATACCCAAAACACTATACCGCACAGTCTAGTTCTAGGGAACTAGACTTTGTGGGTGCCTCCATGTTGGCTGCAGGCCCAAGGGAAAGTAGTCCCCTTCAAAGATGTTTCTTATACTGAACATGAGCTTGGTGCCAAAGGCGACAGGACTGACTCCAAGAGGGTCTTGGAAGGTAGTATAAGGCTCCCGAGGCCCTAATGGAACCCCGAACCCTGACCTTACCTGGCATGTGGACATGCCAGTGGGGGTTTTGGTTAAGGGTCGTGACAATGGTCCGCCTTTTGTCTGTCTCTGGAGTTCAAGGAGTAGCCCCCACCTTTGGGAACCTTCTGCAAGCCAAGTTTACGACCTCTTCACACATCCATTTCCTGGCCTGGAGAATCGGCCATTGTTCAGTCTCTAGCTGCAGACAAAAATCTGTCCTACCCCACAATTATCATATGTCAGTGAGGATCTGCTAAGAGGAATGCCCTCCCCTTGGGTGAAAACCTGTTTTTCAACTTCTTGGAGGCCCAGTTAGCCTAAGTTAAAATTTAATTTCTTGACTTGAAATCCAGCAGAAAACAAACTTGTTGCATCAGATGACCTAGATAAATTACATTCTTAGCTTTAAACTTGTGGGATCAAAAACAACTGAGATGTGTGTTTCTTTCAGCCACAGTACTTTTATATTTGCTAATCCGGCAGGTTTTTTGTTTAGATAACTTTAAAGTTTAATCAGGAGAGCCCATTTAACAGGAGCTTTCACTCAGGTAGCCCAGTGTGGCTGCACACAGATTTTTAACAGGAACTGTCATTCACAGGCAATCGAGTTTTGCTGAGAAAATGTTTTGCTCTAACATTTTAGGACTTGGTAAATTCACAGTGCTTCATTAGATTAAATGAATTTTAGCGCCAACCAAGATTTTGAGTGTTGGAAGATGTTATGTACAGGCATTTTGGAGTTTTAGCAGCAAAGTAAATGCCATTTACAGGCAGATTTTGGAGTTTTACTTGCAAAGCGCTGCTGCTCCCTTTGTACTCCATGTTTGCTTGTCATGGAGTCCACTGGCACTTTTTCTGCATCATGTGCTTTGTTCCACCACACATGCACCAACGGTGGCAGGTTGTGCAGCCATCATTTTGTGTGTTGAAACGCGGTTTTAAAGGTTTTAGCGCACAAAGGGTTTTGCCGCCATTTTGCTTTTCTCGCACCATAGATAACAGAGTGAGGCCTCAAAGTATAGCAGAGTGGGTCAATACATCCCACAGTCTGATTCTGTGGGCTACAGAGCTGAAGGATGCCAATGGTCTGGAAAAGTTGGCAACCTACATATTATGCACTGCTCCACTTATGGGAACCACAATGCTACACATTGGTCCTCATTACGACCCTGGCGGAAAGTGACTGACCGGACCGCCACAGCGTAAATAGCGTTTCCGCCATTGCACGAAGGAGCAAAGTGCGGCCCATTCCGACCCATCGTGCACGAGCACCACGCCATGGCGGAAGTGCAAAGTCCGCGATGGCGGAAATGACCCCAAAACGGCCCACACCGCCGCCGTACGGCGCCCTAGGTGCAATACCGCCACCCCTCTTAGCGGTCACCGCAGTGTGTGCCTACCGGAAAGTACGGTGACCGGAAATATACGGAAACGGAAGTAAAAACATGGGCCCGGAACGGGAAACATCCCGCCGTACACCTATAAAACCACTAAAACCACACAACCACTAAAATCACTACCCTGAAACACACCCCAACCCGTCATCCACCCTAGCGAAACCAAGACAAATGGGAAAAGTAGCGAAGAAAGCGTGCGACCGCAAGCGGCAGGTCCACTTCTCCCGTGAGGAACTCACCGTGCTAACAGAGACCCTCCAGGAGAATGCTGCCGTCGTCTTCTCCACGCAAATGACCAGAACGGCACTTGCAAACAAGAAGGCCATATGGGCTCTGGTGGCACAGCGGGTAAGTGCGGTGGGGACCGCACCCCGCACCCCACAGCAATGCCGCAAAGCGATGGGACGACCTGCGAATACGCGTCCGCAGCATACTCTCTGCCAACCGCAACATTGCCACAGCCACCGGGGGAGGTCCTGAATCACCCATCAAGTTGACCCCCTGGGAAGAAATCTGTGCCTCCACCATCGGAATGGAGAGCATAGAGGGAGTCGGAGGGATGGAGAAAGGAGTGCAGACATCCGAAGATTCAGGTAGGTGGGCCAGATAAAACAATGCCAAATCCACACAGTCCATCCATGTGAAGTACCATGCGTCCACATAGTGCAACAGAAACACATGTCCAGGAGAACGTCCACACACATCGGCCTGATAGCGCACGTTAAAACCCACAATAAATACATAAATAATTAAAAACCCCTAATACACGCACTACACGTGCAGCAGGCACACCCTAACTGCAGGCTGCCAAACAACTGCACCCTCACTCCACACACAAATGAAAGCACCTCCAAGGCCCCGACCCAAATCACCCTCAGGTACCACCCCAAAGCATGTGATACAATGCCATTCCAATTCCCACAGACCCATCAATAACCCTCGCCCTCCTTTACTCCACCACAGGGTCCGATCCAAACGACGAGCTTCAGGACACCCCTACCAGCACACCTGCAAAGAGGGCCAAGACCAATGGCCAGAGACCCTCCACCTCAGCTGCACGCATCAAGACACGGCAGCAGCACAAATCAGGTGGCAGCACAGAGGAGGGAACATCAACAGGCACCCCAGCAGCCAGCATGCCCACAACACCACCACCACAGGTCCCCCCAATGGATGCCACAGAAGGCACTGCCTCTGGTGGCAGCAGCACCATAGGTGACACCCCATTGATGGCAGCATGCTTGGACACAGAAAACGGGGATGTCGAAGTCAGATCCATCCATGACCTGTCCCAATCCCCCTGTCTGTCCCATCCCGTACAACATGAGGATACCACGCAGGGGCACCCACAAGACGACGACTGGCCATCCCCCACAAGCCCTGTGGCAAGGCAACATGAGGACAACAGCCCCTCTGTGACACCCCCGCAAATGGCCATGGCCCAGCAGAGGCAACAGTCCCTCGACCAGTTAATCGTGCAACAGCAGCAACTGGCCACACTCCTCAAGGACCATGCCGATGAATGTGGGGGCACTAAGGCAGACATAGAAACATCAACTGAGACACTTAGGGCAGAAATGGAGAGAGGTACAGAGACGCTAAGGGCACAAATGGAGAGTAGCACCGAGAGCCTGAGAGTCCAAATGGAGAGTAGCACCGAGAGCCTGAGAGTCCAAATGGAGAGTAGCACCGAGAGCCTGAGAGTCCAAATGGAGAGAAGCACCGAGAGCCTGAGGGGGGAACTGCATGCGACGTCCAAAGACGTATGTGCCGAACTTGCCGCAGTGCGCCGTGTGCTCACTGAGCTCTCGCAAACCCTTAGGGACATGCATGGACGTGAGCAGGCAGACACATCATCCGTTGCAAGTTCCGTCCAGGGCAGCCCCCAACGTAGATCTGGGAGGAACCTGCGCTCCACAGGCAGGGGTGCCCTTGATACCCGCAGAGGGGGCTTGCAATAGCGACAGCCCACTGACAATGAGCATCTTTGGACACTGGTGTTCGGGGGGGAGGTAGGAGGGTGGAGGGGGTGTGTTGGGCTCACTTGGGTGGCGGGTCGATAGGGTGTTCAACATGACATCACATATGCCATAAAAAGTGCACGATCAACCAATGAGATGTGTGGACATTGATCTTTGTGTACTAGGCCATCATAGGCGTACAGTCCATATTGTGCATGTCCCAGACACACACAGTGCCACGAGTCCCGTGTCCATGTATCAGCCACCAGGCGTGAGTGCTAGAAGCATGCATCAATGAGATGCTGACGAATGTCACGGGCCTCCGGTGCCTCGCAGACTCCATGAGGTGCTGCCACATCCCCACCCTCATCATGACCATCATCAGGTGCTTGCAGTTCTGCGTCAGGGGGCATGGGCACATTTCTACGTACGCACATGTTGTGGAGCATGACACATGCCATGACCATCTTTGCAACCTTCTCATGGCGGTACAGGAGTGCCCCGCCAGACCTGCTGAGGCAGCGGAAACGAGTCTTCAGTAGGCCGAATGCCTGTTCAATGACTACACGGGTACGTGAGTGGGCATGGTTGTAGTCCTCCTCATGCTGGTCCCGTGGGTTCCGGACTGGTGTGAGGAGCCATCTCTTCAGTGGATATCCAGCATCACCTGTATGTGGACGAGAAACGTATGATGTGGAATGCCATTGCTACGTACGCACACCCCCCCCCCTTCCTGCCAGGTCATGGCCAAATCACATACCCCACATAATCATGCATGTAATGAGACTCACCGAGTAGCCAGGATCTGTTCCCTGCGTGTCGCTCCATGTAGCGTGGTATTGTAGAGTTCCTCAAGACCATAGAATCATGGGTTGATCCAGGGAATCGGGCACAACAATGTGTAATGATCCTGTTGGAGTCACACACCATTTGTACATTCAGGGAATGAAATTGTTTTCGGTTGCGGTACTGGGCCTCCATGGCATGTGGGACGACCAATTCCACATGGGTGCAGTCGATGGCACCAATGCAACCCGGTATGCCGGCAAGTGCATGGAATCCCACTTTTGTGTTGGTAATTTCCTGCTCCGAGCGTGGTTGAGAGATGTAGTCGTCTGCGTGCTGCAGGAGGGCATCGAGCACTTGAAATAGTGTCCGTGAGAACAGTGGCTGAGAAATGCCATGCAACTGTCCGACTGTGTGCTGGTAGGTGCCTGTGGCCAGGAAGTGGAGTACAGACACCACCTTCAGTAGGGGTGGGATGGCGGTTGGGCTATCTATCATGCTGACAAGGTCAGCCTGTGTCATGTCCACAATGGCGGCTATGGTGTCCCGGTCCAGACGGTAGAGGGTGTGGATCTGCTCATCAGTGAGGTTGAACGGATGTGCTCGGAGGCGTGGGATTGCGGGCTGCCTGCGTGGTGGTAGTGGCTGTGCTGGCAGCCCTTGCTGGCCCTGCCTTGGCCTCCTCCTCCTCCTGCGTCTCCTCCGTGCGGCCGGTTGTAGTTGGTGTTCGTCTTCTTCTTGGAGTTGGAGTACTTGCAGTGCTATCAGGTCCCCCAGGGCCAACATCGCGAGTCCTGCCGGTAGCATTTCGGTGTGGTTGTGGGAGGAGACTGGCTGTGCAATTTATGTGTTTTCAGGCTGTATGGCCTCCACCTGTGGTGATTGATTCCACCTGTGAAAACTGCTCTCCCCTTTGGCCGGGCACGTCCCGCGCACAACGCTGCAATTCGGGGAATGGCATCTTGCTATTGCAATCATGTATTTGTACCCGATGGCCGTGTGAGATTGGTTGATATGTTCATTCTGCTGTGGTCCCATTGTTTCCCATACTATCTGTGCAGTCGCGAACAGACTTGTGAAGGGTCAGTGGAACGTAGTACTCGAGTTACGGTGGGCCCTCATGCATCACTGTACCGAGTTGCAACGACGGGCGGGGCGTCCCATTTGTGGGTGAAGGCAGTTGCCATTTTCACACACAGCCGCACTCGATGGAATAATTAGTGATTTCAAACGGCCACAGATGCCTCTTCGACGTGATGTTGCAAATGAGGAATTCGAAGGGCGGCGCTTTCGGTTTCCAGCTAGCGGCGAGGAAATGCCCACAGGTCTGACTGCAAATATAACGTACTATTGTTCAATGTCCTTGAGACAGGGGCCATGGCGAGGATGCAATGATTGATATGAATAGTTTGGGATGCGCAATAGCGACGTGGGCGAAGAGGCCGGACGTTCCCAAATACATGTTACTTCACTACACTGGAATTACGGCCTGGGGCACTGTGGATTTTGCAGGCTGCATAACGCACAGACTCAATGGATATTTCTAATGTTATGTGAGTAAATATTCAGGCGTTTTAATCCCGGGATGAGGGAATGATGAATGGATGCATGGGCAGGTGATTTGATACAGAGTTTGCCATGTACAGGGCTTCTTGGGATCTATCCGCCTCCCCTACGCTATGTGATGCAGGGCTGCCATAGTGGGACCATCGTCTATCTGGCCTTGTTGAGCCCTCCCTGTCTCGACGGGCCCTCAGACACTTGTGTCCATGCACGTTAACATTCCCATCTGATGGATTCTGTTTTGACAGACGCATGCACAGGTACACTCGTTTGTGATGGTGTTTGCACCTCGATATAGATGGTTATGAGTCGCAAGTGGTTTTGGGGTGGTGATGATCCTTTGGAGTGGGCTAGCATGCATATGGCTGTGGATTTAGTGTGATCATTGAAGTGAGTTGTTCGAATGTAGTTCTGATGGCCATTCTGTTCTTTTTCTTTTCTTTTGGTTGACAGGTATCTCCTCCCCTTTTGCCACTGCCATCTGTATGCCACTCCTGCAGATGGGTTTTACTCCCGACACCTGCTGCTTCGTGTTAATCAGTGGAGCAGCATTACGATCTTATGGGACGATCGCCAATGGCCCACATGCCCTTACGCAGTACTGGTGGCTCGGAGCAACATTTCGGCCTTTCAGCTGGACTAGTGCCTCCCCATTGGGACGGCCCTGCGGTTCTGTGCGCTTCCATGTTGCCTTTTCGTACGTGAATGTGGCTCTGTGTACCATGAGGGAACAGGGCGTCACACAAGTAGTGGCTGGTCTTTTCTTGCGGATGCAGCCCACAATGGTGAAAAGTGTTTTGGAGTTCATGGCCTGATGGCTGTATGGGCTTGGTGATTTTGATGTGCATTAAATTTCTATTCTGATTTGGCCCGTGTAGCGTTTTTCTTTGCAAGTGATGTGGCATATGCCTATTTGGGGGGCGATGTATTGTGAGGAGATCTGCATTGGGTTCCAGCTTCGGAGTTTAGTTGCGTGGTACTGTACTGGGCGCGTTAGCCTACGAAGCCCGTGGGGTCAGGGATGGGGGCTGCCAATATGACAGTTTGAATGTTGTCATGCTCAGGGGCGGGGGATTGGGTTTTGTGTAACAGATGCCGGTCAGCCAGGTGGACTGGTGGAATGATGTGATTCTCGGAATATTGCTGGTCACAGGCGCCTGTGTTTGCGTGCGTTTCTTGGTGGGGGACTGTGGTCATGTCCATTGGGATGGCTTCTGTATTCGTGCCATCTGTGCCCTGCAGCTCCCATTGGCCCCTGTTGTGTTTCTTTTGTTCGTTGGCATGCATGGGTGACTTGTACATTTCAATGGTTGCATGTGACTTCATTGCACCTACGGGGAGTTGTACTTTGTGGGCAGGGAGCGGTGTACAGGCACTCAGTGGGGCCGTTTACGGTTGATTCGCGATGCCGTACTTCTCACCATGGCGGAATGGTACATTCCGCCAAGCTTGATGGCGTTAGGTACATGTCCGCTAGGGTCGGAATTGGCGTACCCTTGCGCCATGGTGGTGTTTGCGGTTTGGCATGGCGCGCGCGCGCGTGCTTGGTGCAGTTAGCGTTGGCGTTCACTACAGTGTCGCTAATGGCTTCGTACTTTGCGGTGACGGGTCATAGTCGCACCGAGCGCTATTCGATGGCGGTATTGCATTTCCGCCATCGTTTTCCGAATTCCGCAAGGGTCGTAATGAGGGCCATTGTGTTCAATCACCAAACTAGGGCTTCCTTGAAGACCAGTAGCTTAATTTGAATTAACTGACGTCAGGGACAAGGATCCACAAAGGGAGACTTTGCTTATTTTTAATGACACCATTGTGGACTTAATGTTCAACATTTAATAGCATGCATTTTTACTGTGGCGATGGGTACGATATTGGTAATGAAATAAAGACCTGAGTGATTGGATCCAGTTTTTCTCTCTAAGCATGCCATGTGACAAGACCAAACATTTTGCCTTGTCAAGAGGGAACAGGAACTCCTCTCAGGAGGGTATGGGGGGCCTACCAGGGAGCCATCCAGAGCGAGTGGTATGCATGAGGTGGACAGTGGCAGTAGAGAGGTTCCCATTTCCTGTCCTCCCTCTTGTGCCGAGATGTTAGCTTGCATACCACTGTTAACTGAAACCATACTTCTTGTCAAATAAACCTGACAGTCCTCTTTTTCTGTCACAGAGAATTATCTGATATGTCTCAAAACCACAACAACCATCAAGAGAGCCAGACCAGCCTACAACACATCAGAGAATCACAGCAAAGCCCATTGAGAGTAGCGCCAAAACACCTCAGCGCCAACAAGCCACAGAGAGAGAGAGAGAGTGTTACAGAAAGGAAGCATCTCGCATGGCAGCCCGTGGAGCTATGTGGCACTGCCCAGATGCAACAGCAAGTTCACTCTGGAATGGACAGTCACACTAGACAACCGGGTAAAGAAGAGAGAAGTGAAACCCATTGCCCTTAAGAGGCTTACCAGAGACTTGAAACCCTACAGTCACAAAACACGAGTATGGAAACCCACTGTCCTGGGCTGCCATCCTAGGGGCACAGCAAGCCCATGCAGAGTGGGTGGGGCTTAGCCCACTTTTCAAAGTTTTCCCTCGCACATGCATCCCCGGCTGGGGAAGACAGGGCCAGATTGGCTAGTAATGGTGACTAATCCTCGCAATGAGAGTGGAATTTAAACTCAGGACAGGAGGCAGGCAGTGAAGCACTTAGATAAGGAGTGAATGTGGTTCTGCAGTTTTAGTGTGCCTGTTTGTATGAAGAGTGAGTAGACAAGGTACTGTAAGGAGCTTTTGGGAAGCTAATGGGACTGGGTGAAAGAAGGGTGACTCAGTAGTTCAGGACGGTGGAGTAGTAATGTGGAGAAGAGAGTAGTAGTGTGAGGAGGACATAGTAAAGTGGTAGAGAGAAGAGTATAGGAGTGTAAGGAGGAGTAACATCAAAGGGTGGAGGCAGTATCAAGGAGGAGTGAGAACATCATGGGGACAGTAGAGTGGTGAGAGGAATGAGACAAGTAGATCAGCATAAAGAGTAGTAAAGGGAGAGGTAAAACAGATCTTGATAAGCGAAGATTGAATGTATCAAAGTGCCTGTGAGCACTATCTACAACCCCAATAGATTCCTAACAACTGAATAGAGTTGAGCCTGTTAGGAAGCCCCTGCGGGAGTGTAGATATCTGTCTTTTAGGACATTAGTAAATCAAAAAGTTGGATGTTGTGAAAAAGAATATTTTTGGGGACAGGAGTGTTGCCATTAAAGCCATAAATACTTCATGTACCTGGCTTATTACTCCCATATTATGTGGAATGCCACTTCAGAGGTGGCAGAGCAACTGCCAGAAGGAGACATTCGAGTTGATTTTAATTCTTTGGATGCAGATGGCAGGGAGGGGTCCTGAAAACCCTACAGTCGGGCCTTGGTCTGGCTAATTGTGTGGCTCGTTCTATGTGTATGGCTTTATTTATCATACATTATGCTTAATGAGGACCCTTGGGTTTGCATTTCACATCGAAGCAAAATTGATGAACATGCCCTTAGATGGGGTAAACCTCTTTGAGGCAATGTCAGACATATAACTGGGAAGGTTTAAAACTTCCAAGGAAGCATCTACATCCATCTTCTTCCATCGGTTTGTCTTCATCCTTCTACAAGGGTTATGGTTTTTGATAATGAACCTCTTTTGCACATAGGCGAATAAAGGTTCTCAAAGGTTATGCACCTACCCAAAATGAGGCAGAGGATCTCAGAAAGGTCCCTTCAGCAGTGCCACCATCTCTTCTTCTAACCCAGACCTAAAATCTCTTTGAGGTGTCCTCAACCCATTTGACATGAGTAGTGGGAGAATAACTCAGCATATCAAATAGTGTCACGCCACTACTTTGGACGCATCAGCACTACAAACAGTGTCAAAGGGATGTTGCTTTCCCTTCCTGAAAAGGTTTGAAAACCACCCCCTTCCTGAGAGCCATCCCCACTGGACGTGTTGGCCCTAGAGAATAGGAAACCTCTACTGGACAAGGCTACCATAGAGCGAGTTGCAGCAGCAGAGAAGTGAAGATGGGCGTATTCCCTTTATTTATTGGTCTACAAAAAGGATGGGGGTATGAGAACAATCTTGGGGCTGAGGGCCTTTAACATGTTCCTCAGGAAGGACAGATAGTGACTATACCCTGATCCTTCAGGTCTTAGACTTTCAGGATTGGCTGGTGTCACTGCACCTGCAGGATATTTATCTGCAGGTGCCTCTGCATCCGAAGAAAAGTAAGTACCTGAAGTTCATGATAGACATCACTGGTTACCAATTTTCAGTTCTGCCTTTCGGTTTAACCTCTGTCCGATGGTCTTTGCAAGCAGAAGTCAGTGGTGGCAGAGTGAAAAAGTACATATCTTTCCCTACTTGGATGATTGGCTCTTCAGGGCTTGATCTCTAGGACAAGCATATTTTCATTGATGTTACACCTACCTACTGCTGCCCAGTATTGGCTTCCCCCTGAGCTTAAATAAGTGTCAGGAGTGAAGCGACTGGCAGGGCAGGCTGTTTACCTGGTGTTGGCATTGCTGGGTGCCAAATCCTGATACAACCCTGCAGTGAAATAAGAGTGGGTGCCTACTGGGCTGGAAAACAAAGTAGGAGCCATATCTTGCACGAGGTCGCACTTGTGGGATTCAGCTTCTGGAGGACCCAGAACTCCTGGAGGAAGTTCCTTCCCATTGCCGCAATCCATGGCAATCTGTGGCTATAAGAGGGTTTCGGGTGCGATTGCAGGAAATTTGGGCTGCACAGCGTGTACCCGAGTTCTCCAGAAGTTCCTGATGAGGAGATCATTTGTATATGTATATTGCCTGAATAACTCTTGGCAGCTGGGTTTTCCCTGTCACCTTGCCCTCCCTGCCCTCTTGCTTTTCCGATTTTTATTGGAGCACACCAAACGCCAGGAGGGATATTGGGTTGGGAAGCTGGCAGTAATAGAAGGCTAGAGTACATATAGGGTGTAAGATCTAATGAAGTAAGGCAGAAGTACATACCGACTCACCAGCAGATCATAACAATGATGACAGTGCGCAGCACCAACACCTGTGGTTAGATTGGGGGTGAGGGAATAAGGGCCCACCCAAGCCGTTCAGGTGTTCCTCTGACAGTGTAGCACAACAGATGTATTTATTATTATTCTTGACTTTCTTTGACTCATTGATCCAGCATGGAGGCACAATTAGGCATATGTTAATTCTTTGTAAAAGGCCTCTCCCTTCTGCTGGACATAAATTTGGTATTAATTCTATTTTATTGTTTTTCGTTGGCTTTTATAAGTATTTTATAGACTAATGCGGTCTGATGGGGGCTAGTATGTTTTTCTGTTTACACAAGGTATGCTAAATTGAAAAATAGTAGAGAATTGTAGTCGCTCTAACCACTATAAGTGTATTTTTCCCGTTTTGCATCTTTGCACTTTGCACCTTGCACTTTTGTATTTTTGCATTTTTTGCATTTTAAGCACCATAGCACTTTAGTACACTAGACCGGAGTAAAGTTTGCCCATCGAGGGGCACGGCAAACTTAAGGTTGTTGGGGGCACTTCATTCACAATGCATATTCTGGGAGAATAGTGAATAGAGATTGTGTGTCACACTTCGTCCCTGGAAGCGTTGGCATCAGTGAAGGCTGGGAGGAAGGAGGAATTGTGTGTACTAACCAGCTGCAGCGGTCTAGTGTACACCCAAGATGGCCGCCGCTTGTTTATAGGCGGTTACTTCCGGATACGTTTCACGTTGTATCCGTCTAAGGACCCTTGCTGCTCGTACGCCCCGCTCGTACTAGCGTATATTTGTGCTATCCCAATTTTTTCCTTCACCTTCTTTTTGACTCGCTACTCTTCCGTTTTTGCCTTGCATTCTTTTTCCTTGTCAGCCTTCCCCCCAGTTTCTCTGTCTTTACTTTCCTTGGTTTTCTTGTTCTTTCATATTTTCGTTTTCCACGGATTAATGTCTCTCGTTAGGTCCGGGTTTATTAGCTTACCATGTCTGTCCGTTCTCTGGACTTTCTTCCCTGGTTGCAGCTCTTTTCTGTAGCATTCCTTGTCACATTTAAATAGGTGTTTTTCTTTTCACATCCTTTCTGCTATCTTTTACCTTGGTATTTCTCGCTCCGATCTCCGGTCTCAGAACGCTTCTGTTTCGTCAGTATCTTACGGAGACCACTCCTCGCACACCGTTCACTTGTTGGATCTGCTTTCCAATCTCACTTACCTTTCTATTTCTATTATTTCTCTTACCTGTCCTCATTTCTTCGCCTTCTAATACTCCTTCAGTCTGCGGTGGCTGTGTTGTTTGGACGCCGCACTGTTGTTACAAGTTCAATCGGAAGTTGCCGGAACGACTGAGGTCTATCATGATCACTTCCAACCAGATACCACAGAATTTACTCTTACTACTGGTATCAAGGCTGATACTTGAAGGACCCTCTCTGCAGGGTAATAAAGACTTTTTCCTAGTATCCAGGTTCTTGAAGATTGCTGCTACCAAAGACACCACCTCAACAGCCTACATTGTACGGCCATCTCAGCAGGGTTTTTTCTGCCACATTGGCTTTTTCCCTGGACATTTTGGGGGCTTGCTCCTTGGGGTTCCTCCTGAACCTGTGTGTCGATAGGTCAGGGTGGCCTACGAGGGGGCCCGTCTTTATTTGCACGAGAAAAAAGAGAAAAAGAAGAAGGAGATTAAAGGAACCCGAAAGAAAAAGGCACCAGACGTCCTACAGGAAGATTCAGGTGAGGAGGTGGAACGGGGTGGTATAACGGAATCTGACATTGTGATTGTGATAGTGATATTAAGCATAGGGAAGAAGAATGTCGAATCAGACAGCAATAATACAGATCTCGCCAGCTCATGGCCCAAAAAGAACGGTGCAATTGGCTGCGCCAATTCAGGAAGATAGCATACTGATTAATGAGATTGGGGTTTTATTGGATGATATTAGCAACTGTGTCAGAAAGCAATGCTCCCATGTTAGCAACTGTGCAAGAGAGTAATGCGCCCATGTTAGCAACTGTGCCAGAGAATAATGCGCCCATTTTAGCAACTGTGCCAGAGAGTAATGCACCCGTGTTAGCAACTGTACCAGAGAGCAATGTGCCCATGTTAGCAACTGTGCCAGAGAGAGTGTCCCTTGCAGCTGACTCTACATCACTCTGCCACCTTTCTATGCTGACCAAGGCTATCGCTAATGAAAAAGAATATGCCACCATAGCTACACGTACAAAGAGGACTCATCACCACCCTAACTTAGCCAAAATAAAAGTAAAGTTGACAGAGAATGCCCCACTATAACATCACCTTCTTTGCCTGACTGCCATACTGCACCAGAAACCAACCACTGAAAGACCAACCAGAACCTCCTACACCAACCTCCACATAATACCCAAGGTCAATAGAGCAACGGCAGGAGGCTCAAGCTTCCCCTTTAATGCTGCATCACAATGGAACGCCCTTCCTCCCAGGCTTAGAAACATCTCGTCGCACATAGCCTTCCGCTAGACATCAAAACACGCCTATCCTCCCCTCCTCTCCCTCACATTCCAACTGCTTTTCTCTCCCTATTCCCTCCAGTTTAATTGCCTTTCTGGGGGCGCTGTTGCGCGAGATGAAGCTGGCAGCATAGGCGCCGGGCTCCGGACTGGGATGACCTTTTCATAAAGATAAACCGGCTAATAACTGCTCTTTCTGCATTCACTACTCTGCGGACCGCGCTCAAACATCTGGTGCCTGAATTTATGAAGCCGCGATCGTCGAGGACCCCCGGCGGCGAAAGATACTGCGCGGCTAACATCGGCAGGGGAACCCGGCAGCTCTCAACGCATTGCAGCTCTGGTGTGCGCGGCTGCCTTATCTACCCTGCGCTGTGGCACGGCGGCCTGTATGGGGGAGGGGCTCCCCAGACCCACGCTGCTCTGAGCCTGCTGACGTTGTTCTGTGGCACCTACCCTGAGTTGGAGCTGCCCTGCTGACTTGCTGCTGGGGCACCCGGACTGCCGCTGACCCCCCAGATCCCCACATCCTGATCCTGCTCCCTTGCTGGTGACCGAGGGGACTGGCTTGCTGCTGGCCTGCAGCGCCGTGTGGGACCACGGAGCACCGGAGAGGCCCACCCCCCGCTCATCACCGCGTCCCCTGCTGCCGGAGTGTGCCCGTGAACATGAAGACACGGTAGGGGCTTTACCGGACTTGGTCTTCACGGGGGGGGGGCATAACTGCCGCCCTTTCACCGTGGTGTGGCCTCACTCGGCAGCTGACAATGGTGGATGTTCTCCGCTTCCACGCTTGCAGCTGGGAGCGGTCCGGCTCCTCTCTTGGGGACTGGTGCGTCTGTGGCCCTCTCCCCCCCGCTACTCACTACCTGCCAACGCTGGGGGCAGATTACCTCCTGAGGGCACACTCGAACACCCCCATTGTACACCTCAGCCCATAAAGCTGCCAGGAGCTACCGGACTACACTGAATTGTACCCTCGGTCCCAGCACCCTACAGGAGACCACCTTAGCTCTAGCTCCACTTACAGCCCCAGCCCAATACTAGGTGGTCACCTATCCTGCGCACAACCATTCAGAAATTGCCTACCCCTATAATACACACGAAACTCTTGGATGGTGGCACAAGGGTACAACCTCACATGCAGTATCCCTACAACCACTGGAGGAACCAAGGACATAACGCACTCGGGGGATCTCAGCGTCGCCCCCTTGCCTGACCGTCCAAGGTGGTATTACTATCCTGCTATACTCGAAGGGGCAATAACTGTTGTCTTTGACCACCCACACCTACCCGTGACCCCAGAACCTCTCCCCATCGGCATCAGGACCAAGGGAGCGGGCACGGGTATGAAACAGCCCCCCTGAAAGAACTAAGGACATAACACTCTCGTGGGGTCCCATCACAGCCCCCCCTAGCTATCCGACCAAGGCGGCCTATGTTATCCTGCTATACACGGAGGGGCAATAACTGACGCCTTTAACACCCATACTGCCTCGCGTTCCCGGAACCTCCCCCTACTGACACCATGACCAAGGGAGCAGGTGCGGGTAAGAAACAGAGCTTCCTAAATATGTTTGCAAAGAACCCAGCTAAGTCAACGACCGAAACAATAAATGAGACACCTGCAACATCGTCCTCGCCAGCCCCGGATGACTCGCAGAAGATGCTAGAATATATTCAAGAGGGATTTACCGCTTTACACTCAAAGCTAGATGATATGAATGGCACCATCTCATCTGTAAAGGCACATATCGAGAAGACTAATGGCCGTGTGGCCGAGATAGAAACCAGAGTGGGAGCCACTGAGGACGAGCTGGGTTCCCTACGGGCCACGGTATCCTCCCTTTCCACTCGCGTGCTGGCGGTTGAGAAAAAGAACGATGATTTAGAATCCCGCTCGAGACGCAATAATCTGCGCATTGTCGGGGTGCCCGAGGACAATATAAATGAGCCAATGAAAGACTTTGTGGAACACATGTTGATGACACTCTTAGACTCTCTGAAACTGTCCCCACAGTTTGCAGTAGAAAGAGCCCACGGTTCCTTAACAGCCAAACCAAAGCCTGGCGCTCCTCCATGTTCCATTATAGCCAGAATCTTAAACTTCCGGGACCGTGATGCTCTCCTGAGAGCGGCTAGAATCAAGGGTGAGCTGCACTTGGGTGCTGCAAGGATCCATCTTTACCCTGACTTCTCTGTGGCAGTGCAACAGGAACGCATAACCTTTGTAGCAGTAAAAAGAAGGCTCAGAGATCAAGGGGTTAAATACTCCATGCTATTCCCTGCCAAACTCATAATCGAACACATGAATCAGACATTCTTCTTTACGATCCCAGAGGAGGCCTCAAAATTAATCGACGAACATTTCCCAGGCTGAGCCCCAACCGGGCGACGTTACTAACGATTCCCGATCATCGCACCCCAAGTCCATGCCCGGGAACGGGCACGTTACCGCCTTAATTACAGTTGAGACTATGGTCCACCGGAGTTCCCTAACAATTTGAGTTTGTCTTCCTCCTGAACTGTTGATCCGATTATTTTACCCATGCTAATCACAATGGTTAATTGACTGGTATTGAAAATCTCCTTATATTCCCCCCAGTCTGGTGCATCACCGCTAGGCCAGCTATTAGGCCCCCAGGCGTTGATGCCAAAGAGTTCATTGGTGTTATGGTTGTGCCGGGTTTTCATCCCTCTGGTTGGGGGAAGGATGTGGGTGGGAGGGGGGGGATTAGAAGTTATGTAAAAAAGACTTGACGACCACAAGAGATGTCACACGAGCCACAATATGAGTTCACAGGCATACAGATGCTACGGAAAGCCCACCCCAGCTGGGCTGGCCTTGGCTACTGCCACTCTACAGACCAGAACTTAACCAACACCTCTGTATAAATGGCTGGTAGTAGCTTAGCATTCATGAGCTGGAATGTGAGGGGTCTAGGTAACTTCAAAAAGATGCGGCAGATCCAACTTTATGCGGAATGCCACAGCATTGGAATCCTCTGTTTACAAGAGACCCATGCCCACTCCGAACAATGTGAAAAGTTTGCCAAACAGTGGGGGCCCCAGAGGTACTACACCAATTATTCCACCCAAAGTCGAGGTGTCCTCACTCTGATACATCGAAGCCTTAAATTCTCATGCAGTCACTCGCAGATAGACCCGCAGGGGAGATATATACTAATCCACGGCAGACTGCAAAATCAAGAGGCGGCCATTTTGAATATCTACGGCCCAAACATAGGCGACCCAGATTTCTACCTTCACCTGGCCTCGATCCTGGAGGGTTATCCCCTGGTTCCTATCTTGTGGGGTAGCGACTTTAATACAATCCTTGATATCAACCTGGACAGATCTGGCTCTAGACCTCGCCAACTTTCCAAGGCAGTCCATGCTATTCTGATAACTCTCCCTCGTCTGGCTGTGGTGGACGCTTGGCGGCTCATGTACCCCGACTCCCGGTCATACTCTTATTATTCCTCAGTGCACAACTCCCACTCTAGGATAGATAGGTGGCTTGTGTCAGACATATTGGTCAGGTGCCTATAACACCTAGAGATCCTCCCTAGAACTTTATCCGACCATTCGCCAGTGACCATTTCATTGAACTGGGGACACAACTACAATAGAACTAGGCAGTGGAGGATGATCCCCCATGCGCTATTCGATAACGTCTTTGCCTCTGAACTTGAATTCTCCATCGAGGAGTTCTTTAAGGTCAATACCGACTCGGTATCATCACAAGCCACCCTCTGGGAATCCTTTAAGGCATATATTAGGGGCATTGCCATCTCTAAAGGGAGTGGTATCCTGAAAGTAATCCGCTCGGACATCGCTAGCAGTGAGTTGACCCTAGCTGCCCTTGAGTCCCAATAAGCCCTGGACCAATCCCCTGAAACATTAACACTCCTGGGGTCAGAACTAGATGCTTTTCGCAGCCTGGCCGAGCGTGAGGTCAAATTCCTTGATAGCCCTCACTCGGTAAGGAGGTATGGCGAGGGAGAACGCCCGCGTCGAGTATTGGCCAGGCTGATACGCAGAGAATTTGGAGCCCCCAACATACCGGCTATTGAGAGACCCAATGGTACTCTGGCCATTTCAGCACAAGACATCAACTCAGAATGTATGTCATTTTATTCCTCCCTTAACTCCAAAGTTGACGGCCCCCAGTTAGCAGAAATCGACTCCTATCTGGAAAATCTCCCTCTCTCGGTCCTTTCCTCTGACGCTAGTGGTTCCCTGGAGAAGTTGTATACTCCCGAAGAACTCGGCCCGATGGCCTCCCCATTGACTTCTATAAAAGATTTAAACCACTACTTGTTCCACACCTGCTGGCCCTATGGGAGGAGGCATGTGAGAAGTGCATACTTCCCCCCTCACTACATGAGGCAATGATAACAGTCCTCCTAAAACCCGGTAAACCCCCCACCCAATGTGGCTCATACCGCCCCCTTTCGCTAATTAACTGCGATGTCAAGATTTATGCCAAATTACTAGCCACCAGATTAGCATCATTTATGCCCCACATCATTCACCCCGATCAGGCGGGATTTGTCCCCGGCAGATCCACTTCGCTGAACCTGAGAAGACTTTTCAATGTGATCAATAGGGTCGATCCAGAAGTGCAGAGAGGGGCGGCCACCTTAGACATGCAGAAGGCATTTGACTCAGTGTCTTGGGAGTACCTGTAGATGGTCCTGGAGAAATGCAAATTCGGTCACAACTTTCGTACCTGGGTTAAATTGCTATATACCAGCCCATTGGCCAGAGTCCGCACCGAAGATAGGTGCCCTGCCCCCTTCCAGATAGCCAGAGGAATGCAACAGGGCTGCCCATTCTCCCCTCTAATATTCGCAATAGCCATGGAACCCTTTGCTGATATGATGCGACAATCACACTCTCATAGAGGATTGCGCACGGCTGGCCAATCCGATATTGTCTCCCTGTATGCGGACGACGCCCTCCTTTACATCCGCTCCGCAGAAATCAACCTTGCCCCGATCCTGAAGGATGTGGCACATTTCGGGTACATTTCCGGTCTGAAAGTAAATTGTTGTAAATCTGTCCTATTCCCACTTACAGATTGCACTCAACCTCCTACTGACTTAGGGGGATTCACATGGTCCCAATCCAGCTCCACTTAGCTGGGGTGCTAGTGTCCCACTACACCGACCAGCTGCGAGTGGACAACTACCGGAATTACCTCACAAACCTAGCCACCAAAACTGCTAGCTGGACTAGACTCCCCATCTCCTTAGCGGGTCGCATAGGAATTCTTAAAATGTTGGTGCTACCCCAACTCCTCTACAGATTCACTAACCTCCCCCTTTGGCCATGTGATGATTTCTTTCAATCACTACGCCATATAACAAACACCTTCCTCTGGAATTCTGGCGCAGTCCGACTCAAATTAACAACACTAGCCGCTCCTATGGAGTTAGGCAGCTTTGGCGCACCTGCTTTTTAAGGTATTGGTTGGTAGCCCAGTCCCAATTTGCTACTCACTGGTTCAATACCACAGATCCCCCCCCATGTCCGGCTAGAGAAACTAACAGTCAGCAACCGAGTAAATGGCTCCCTAATTCTCAAACCTGTTCCGGCTGACCCTGATCCAGCGGACCCGGTTGCTAGCATATCCCTTGCCATCACCAAGATCTGGAAACTGGTGGACGCCCCACACCCCTTTCATGGAGACCTTCCTCTCTGGAACTTCTTCCCTGATGTCCCACACATTCCACTAAACATTGTATCTCGATGGGCTAACGCAGGCTTCTTCACACTCCGCGATGTCTTTGAGCAGGGCATCTTTATTGAACGGGCGGACCTCCCATCGTCCCTCAAATGGAAGCCATCAGCATGGCTACAATATTCGTCGCTCCGGAAACATCTCAAAGCCAGATACCCCAACTTCCCTACAATCCCGCCTGACGAGCCCATAATTGCGGAGCTTTGCTCCTGTGATTCCTTTAAGGGAAAATGTCAAGGCTTTACACCCTACTGCAGACCAGGGCTGTCCCCTCCTTTACTAAACTGCGACAAAGGTGGGATGAGGACCTCGAAGTCGAGATCATTGATGAGCGTTGGTCCCGTATGTGTGCGCACACCCAGAACGTTTCCTACAACTCCCGCTTTAAGTTAATACAATTTAAAGTCTTGCATAGATATCACCACACTCCAGATAGATTGCACCGCATGTTCAGTGAGACCCCCTCCAACTGCCCTAGATGCGGGTCTGAACAAGCCCCCTACATTCACATGATCTGGTCTTGCCCGCGGCTCATGCAATTCTGGTCCGAAATATGCCCCACATTGTCAGCCATACTGGATCACACGATAGACCCATCACCAGCGCGATGCCTCTTCCACGATTTCCCTCAGTTGGGACGTGACTCGGAGAAACTAGCTTTTCTCTGCCTGGTACTGGCTGTACGCTGCATCTTGATGAACTGGCTCCGCCCTAGAACACCCACATATGCACAGTGGCTCAGGACAGTCACATGGGCGCACGATACAGAAGAGGCTTGGAGTATATTGCAACATCCGCACTCAAGACCGAGGGACATTTGGTAGAAATTTCGTGCTTATATGTCCACCATGACATCAAACTCGGGCACGGAACCCTCTACCCCTGTCCTCTCCCCCCACTAACACTTACCAGCGAACTGTAATTCTCGGACCCGGTCGCTGGGTAACTACCCTGGTCCTACCCCCATCGTAATGTAAATGTAATGCCAGCACTTTACTGTAAAGTATGCGTTGTATAAAGGTATATTATGTAGATTACGTGGTGGTCATCTCTGTTCCTTTGTGAGTTGTCAAGTCAAATAAATAAAGGTTTAAAAACATTTTTTTTAAAAATTGCTCTTCTTACTGGTTTATTGATTGATTGATTCATACTGCAATTTGCTTCTACCGTTATATTGTTTATGTTTTTTGTATCAAGTTGTTCAATTGTGCAGCGTTTTGGTGTAAAGCGCTATATAAACTAATAAATACAAATACAAAAATACAAATTTATCTGAATCCCCTTACTCCTACTCACTTCATCCCCTAGGACTGTACTACACATACAAATGATGAACGTTAATGTACCATTTATGTAACCCGTCTCACCTACTTCATGTAACTTTCCACAACATTGCTATGCCTAATGTAACCAGTAAGCAATGACGTGTCCATGTAACTAAGTTTTCCCCTTATCTAACAGCGCCCCGAAGTAACCTGTCTCACTTACCTGGAACCTCTTGTAACTTTCCACAACATTGCAGCGCATTAATGTAACCAGTAAGCAATGATTTGTCCATGTAACTAAGTCTTTCCCTTATGTAACAGTGCCTCGATGCCTACAGGCTGCAAGCGCGCTATATAAATTAAAATAAATAAAAAATAAATAAATATCCAACAAGGATCTTGACCTATTTGCCATCACAGAAACCTGGCTGCATGCAGCAGCAGGTTCGGCTCTCTCCTTAGCCATACCCAATAACTATTCTATCCTAAGGAAGGACAGACAAGATGCCAAAGGAGGTGGGGGGGGGGCATTTCAATCATAGCCAAAAACACAATTGTACTTAGAGAATCATACAACTGTACCCTGCAATCAGGGGAATCATTATTACCGAAAATAACACTCTCCAACAATGCTACTGTGACACTACATCTAATCTACAGACCACCGGGCCCTATTCTATCATTCGGAAATTACATCTCGCCACTCATCTCGACAGACACTAAACCTTCCTCTAAAATTGTGCTCTTAGGTGACCTAAACCTAGGATTTAATGACCCACTACACTCAAATAACATTGCACTCACAAATTCCATTGAAGCTCTCAGCTTCACTCAACAAATCTCTAGCCTGTACCATGAGAAGGGGCGAATGAATCCTTGACTGGTTAGCAGACCTTAACTGCAATGTAGACATCCTTTCCAACGAGCCTTGCCCATGGTCAAACCATAATATCATCTCATTTATCAAACCCACGAATAATGAATTGAAGCTTCCAACTAGAATTGCTCAGGGATGTTATTTCATCAAAATGCCGGGGGTAGCGGAAGTGACATCACACGACCCTTGACCCCCTGATGACATCACAGGAAGTGATGTCATTTAACCCCACCCCGCAGCGATGGAACACAACCTTTCACCCGTTGACAAAACAGGAAGTGGCATCACATAGCATTGTACACTACGAAAAATATGGTTACGATATCACTATAATGTGATGTATATTTCATACAAGAATGGATCGCCATATGTGTCGTTAAGATCAGTGTGTGTAGGCCTATATTACCAACTTACTGTGAATGCAAGCAGACGTCCATGACCAAATGATAATGATGTGTTATTATATAGCACTTAAGCTTAAGCGCTTTATATAGAAACAATATACACCCAATATCACCCAACCTGTGTTGCTACTCATTTATCGACCTCAGAAGGATGAAAGGCTGAGTTGAGGTGTTTAAGAACAGACTAAATCAGTGACTCACCCCCTGAAGTGTGCCTGAAATAAACCTTTAATTTGTCTAGCAATTATTGTATAGAATTCCAGAAAGACACATTATTTGGTATTCCTAGTCTTTCTTACTTAGGGTTAGTGCTTTAAGTGTTAGACTTGTGTCACTCCTGTTCTTATTTTTCTTCTTTTTTTAAGGGGCCTGAACAATAAAGCCAGCCACTCCAGAAGTAAAGAGCCACTGCCCAGGAACTCACATTACATTTTTTAGAGGTCGCAAGGCAGACCACAGAGGTCGCAAGGAAGACATCAGAGGTCGCAATTGCGACCTCTGGCGACCCCTAAATGACGTCCCTGGAATTGCTCCAGCGGCCCTTTCGAGAATCATTCGAAATGTCTCTGCCTCCTGCATACTCCCTCTTCCGAAACCACTCACAGCATTCCAATTCCCAACAATTGACCCTACTACCTTGGTTGACTTATACAACCAAATCTTGATACTAGCAATGAATGAAATAGCTCTGCTGACTAATCGAAAACAAAAGCCTCTAGCCCATTTAAGCACTTGGTTTACCCCAAGCATTATATTTAAATCACTTTGTTCATCCAAACAATCAGCAGAGAGTCGTTGGAAAAAGGATCCATCACCGTCAAATAAAGATAACTTTACCTTGATGGCTAAGACCTACAAACAGGCCATACATTTAGCCAAAAGCTCCACCTTTAATGAAAGAATTGCTAAAGCAAATTCCGGCTCCCTTGAGCTCTATACCATACTAAGAGAACTGGAATCTCCAGCCCCTCTGCCTTCCAACTGCTCTAATGATATAGCATGGTGCACGAACATACAAAATGCCCTATTCACCAAAATCTACATTCTACAAAATAAAATATTAGAGAAATAAACAAGCTGGCTCCCTCTGAAGTCCTACTGGACTCAAGTGAACTGATTCCTGCTCCGGGCACTTCTCAGATCCTATAGTTTGAGTTCAACCCAATCTCGGAACTGGAAACTCATCCAAGGTCTAAAAAAAATCCAGATGCCAAGGAGACATATGCCCAGCCTGTCATTAAAGACTGCTCTCCATAAACTGGCACCCTTCATTAATGCCCTTATCAATGCATAATTCGCTGCCAGTTCTGTGCCCTCCAACCTTAAAAATGCCTGGGTCTTGCCACTCTTTAAAAAGCCCACATTACATCCAGACACTACCAAAAATTACCGCCCAATCAGGGCTGTACCGCTCCTGCTTAAAATTCTGGATACAGCAATTTATCTACACATCCTGAAGCACCTCGAAGCCAACAATCTCCTAGGACTGCACCAGTCAGGGTTCCGCCTGGGCCACGGCATGGAATCAGCTGTTAGAGACTTAAAAATACAGACAGACGAATTGAAAGGCAAAGGTAAACTCACCCTCCTCCTCTTACTGGTAGATCATAAACTATTCTGCCAACATTTTTCGTCAGCAGGCCACTTCTCCCTGAAAGCCATAGCCTGGATTACAACCTTTCTATCAAATAGAACTATGAGAGTGTTCTCCTCTACTGCTTCAGCCAAGCCAGCCCTGGTTTCCTGTGGATTCCCGCAAGGCTCCTGGGTGTCCCTGACTTTATACAATATATTCACGAAACCTCTCTTTGACAACCCAGATTCATTGGGTATCTCCTACACGAACTACACGGAAGATACCCAAATCCTCGTTCCTCTATCAGGCACATATAATGTAGACACTGACACCCTAGGCAGGATCTACCAATCCATTCCAGCCTGGATGGCCATGAATTTACTATGCTTGAATGATGACAAAAAGAAGTTGCTCCTGGTCGGCTCTCTACTCCTACTGAATAAACTAGACAAAGCATACAACTCCTTCATCAGTGATGGCAACCCCATCACAGTCTCTAAAGAAGTGAAAACCTTGTGTGTGAATTTAGACGCCTCACTGTCCCTATCGAGACAGGTAATCTCAGCAGCAGCATATACCACAAAACGAATCACTGCTAGTAGACCTTTCCTCTGCCGAGAGCTGTGTCACATTAGCAAGAGCCCTGATAGTCTCAAGACTGGACTACTGCAATGCACTCTTCAGTGGAACTACAACAGCCAACATTAGAAGGCTTCAGACCATGCAGAATAACACCGTGAGAGCCGCCCTAAACATCCCTAAGAGAGACCAGATCTCTACAGCCAGAAAAATCCTACACTGGCTGCCAAGGCGTGAGCGCACTCTATTGAAAACCTTATCCAAACCACACAAATGCCTGCCCAATACGGCACCCAGATATCTCACCAGAAAAGTCTTAAACCACTATCCATCAGACCTATACAGTCCTCCCAGACCCATCTCCTTTCGATACCTAGATTCAAGCTACAAAGATCGGGTGGGACAAGTTTCCCAGTAAGCAGCGAAACAATGGAACGCACTACCGCCCCCTCTAAGGCCCGGGCCGTCCTCCCGGCAGTTCCTTCCACAAAGGCCTCAAAACCTGGCTCTTTTCCCAAGACTAATTAGGAGTGTCAGAACTCTGCTGTAAGACATTTTCTCCAAGCAAATTACCTAAGATATTATGCTATTGTTATTAATTATTATATGTACTATGCTTCTGTTTGCCTTCCTCTTCCATGTTCTATGGAAATGTCTCCCCCTGTACCTTATGTAACCAGTGCCCTGATGCCTCTGGGCTTGCTGCGCTATACAAATACCAAATAAATAAATGTTGGGCACATAACATTGCATCCATAGACGCAGACTAAGTGCACTGATTAAGTGCAGTCAGCAGTGTGTGGAGAGCTTTTCCGTGGAGCATATCCAGCTATTTGGGGACATAGCTGTTGGTGAACACGCCCCCATCATTGTTTTTGCATTTAAGGGAATGCCACACAACACACGCACAGACTATGCGCACAGACTACGTGCACAGATTAAGTGCAGTCAGCAGTCTGCAGTGCTGCAGTGCGAGGTTCTGGCTTTAGGATCTTTCCATTTAACAACGTAAAGCACTATTCTGGTATTATAAAAGTGAGCGACTTGAGTGTTGTGCTGCACCTACATGCTGCCCTATAGTCTTCGTATAGTCTTCGCAGTAAATCAGGCCCCGTCCCTATTGTCTTTGTGTTGTCCCTAATGGAGTCACAGCCCACACCAAAGGCAGGGTTGGATCGGCCCCTCGGCCATTCGGCCCATGGCCTGGCCGAAATTGTCCCTGGGGAGTGGGGCCGGTTTCTGGCCATCCCTGGGGCGGTTTGGACAAAAAAAAAAAAAATTGTTTGGGGGTGGGGGGGAACAAGGGGAAACAAGCATCCATCTGGGGAACTTACATGCCTTACAGACAGAGGCCAGGGGGGCGGAGGTTCACCTACTACAATTTACCCGCACTTCACTAAGAGCATGGGACACAGCACTCAGAAAACACCATGTAGCTCCCAGACTAGGCCCCTTTTCACCGATGGCACACAACCAGGATTTCACCCCGGGTAAAAGTGACAGATTCTGGACACATTGGGGGCAAACACACCCGCTCCTCCTAAAAGAATTATACCACAAAGGATCCCCACTACATTTCGGCGAATGCAAACGGAAATTTGGCATAGGGAAAAGCGAGAGATTCATATATAAAAATCAGGCACTGGATCTCCCAGGGTGGGGTGAAGAAGGCAGCCTCTAGAACTCCCATAGGGCTGGAACTTACTCTACACGAAGGCCAATCCCCCAAAGCAATAACGCGAATTTATAAGTTACTAGACAGCGCACGAATCGAAGACTGAATCTCATACAGAGACAATTGGGAGAAAGACCTGGGAACTCCTATCACGGAGGAGGAATGGGGACAAATTTGGAAGAGGGCCCAGAAAGCATCCAAATAAACCACAATCAAAGAAACCTCATATAAACTATATACAAGATGGTACCTAACCCCACACAGACTAAATAAAATGAACCCGGCCTACCCCCCCAACTGCTGGAGACAATGTGGTAACAGAGGGGACCTGTAACACATGTGGTGGACCTGCCCTAAAGCTGAAATATACTGGAAAGAAATACTGGGACACATAAGAGAAATCACTGGGAGACAACTCCCCTACGACTCAAAGGTAATACTGTTGGGTGCCGCAGTGGAAGGCATCTATGCAGAGGCAGGTAACAACACAGCCCAGATCACGCAGCTATTAAACGCAGCAAAGACAACCCTGGCCCAAGGATGGAAAAACTCTGAATGCCCAATAGTCGCGTGCTGGTGGATCAAAATATGGCACATATTGTTAATGGACAAGGTAGGAGCCATAAAAGACAACAAATACTTGAAATTCAGAGAAGTGTGGGACCCATTCATAGACTATGTCATAGACAGGGAAGCCTACTTCCACAGACCTAACCTGCTGAGATCGATCCTGAACTAAGGCCCCTGATAAGACCGAAACTCGAGGAGACCCACAGCAACCAAAGACCCAGGCAAATAAAGCCCGAACTACAAACGCACAACCCAACGGTGTAAGAAAACGGAAACCAGCCCAGTTGGGGGGAGGGAGGTACGAAAGGGGATACATGTTAATAATGTTACTACAGACTAAATGAGGGAGGGGGGGTGTTATGATGTTAAAACTCATGGACTTCCAACAGACTTGAAAAGAGGACTAGTGGGGAGGAATGTATAAAAGTACAACGCAAAGTTTCTGTATGTCCCGCCTACACGCATGTCTGTGACTTCAGTCCATGAGAAGAAAATAAAGTTTGTAAAAAAAATTAAAAAAAATGCAAGTGCTCTGCATGATGGGGGATAGCAACATCCTTAACAGGACATTTATTTTGACACTACTATCAATGATCCCAGTACTGAGAGTCATCTAATCAATAGATATAGAGTGGGTTGAACACATTGAAACAAAGGGCGTCACTACAAATTTGACGTTATACCGGCAGTAAATCCGCCAGAGTACCACCCAACTGAATAAATGTTACTGCCACTTGATCCAGCGGAATTACCGCCGGATTACAAGTGGCTGTGGCGGTGTAAATCCCCATTTTTTATGAGTCCATGGGACTCTATGGGGCTTTTTTGACATAATTACCTAGGCGGTAATTCTGTGGCTGTAATTCTACCAATTTAGCTGATTTTTCAGTGGAGGTTTAGAGGATTTACCTCCAGCATGATGCTGGAGTTAAATTCTCCACTGCAGGGCCATACTCATAGTATGGCAGAGCGGGAATATTGGCGGTAATTCTGTAACCGGCAATGTTTTCCTGCTCCACCCAAACTCTTTAAAAACGTCTATTGTACACTGTAATTCGGTAAATACTTCAAAATTCATTATGTCCCAATTAGATACATTTTTTATGCATGCGTTATGACATATCATTTGTTACTGATGCTAATAGATTGAATAACCTAGGCACTCCTAAAATGCAGATTATCGATTTGATCAGAAGCAATATTGATGCCCAAACAAAGACTCTCTGTACCGAGGATGGCACTGAGATTCTGGGTCCTGATAATCAAGTGACTGTGCCTGAGTTCACTTTCTCCATGGTCACAGCAGAAATTATTGAGTCACTAATTACCCAATTGAAACCCACCAATCACAAGAGCGACCCTATCCCAGCCTGTCTGGCTAAACAGCATGCTCATGTTTTGAACAAACCTGTCCAAATCCTGGTGAATGCTTCGCTCTCCCAAGGCTATGTACCCGATGAGCTAAAAAAAATGTCTTATCTGTCCCCATTGCTAAAAAAAAAAAAGCCGACGTTGATGCCTTAATATACTTGCTAACTATCGTCCCATTGCAGGTCGTCTGTGTCCTGCAAAAATCCTGGAGAAGATTGCTACCACACAGAGTTTTTTGTAGGAAAATAACATCTTAGATACTTACCAATCAGGATTCAGAACGGGTCATGGGACAGAGACCGCTCTACTTGCCGTATCGGACGATCTGCTTGAGACTGCCGACAATGGTGATATTAGCATGCTTGTCATGCTCGACTTGTCGGCAGCCTTCGGCACTGTTGATTTTGATATATTTCAATCAAGACTACTATTTCTTGCCCACATGTCTGACAAAGCCATTCAGTGGTTTACGTCATTTCTGACCAATCGTTCTCAACAGATGAAGTCAGACTCATATTTGTCTGAAGCTCTCTCAGTGAATTGTGACGTTCTGCAGGGCTCATCCCTGTCACCTTCACTGTTCTATTTATATATCCGGACACTGCTTGATATATTTGCCCAATTCAATCTACGCTATCATTCTTATGCAGACCATATGCAGATATATGTTTGCCTGAATCAACCATGGGAGGCAGTGGAGCGAGTATTGAAATGCGCCAGAAAAATCCAGATGTGGATGTTGGACAACAGACTCCAGTTGGATTCCTCCAAAACGGAGGTTATTGGGCCTCATTACACGGATGGCGGAGAACCATGGCGCTATTAGCGCCATGGTTCATGCCGGTAAAATACCGGCACCGCCTTGGCGGAAAGGGGAATTACCGCCCCATTCCAAGGTTGGTGGGGCAGTAATTCCCCCTTCCACCATTGCCCTTCCCCATTCCCATTTTTGCCCCATAGGGCTCAATGGGAATGGGGAAGGCGCTAATTATGGTACCGCAAATTGCGGTACCGTAATTAGCTCCCTGGGTCCCTTTGCGGGTTGGTCTTTAACGCCTGCAAAAAGCAGGCGTTAAATCCCCCAACCCGCAAAGGGACCTCGTAGTAAGGCGGTAAGGATTTACTGGTACAGGTATTTTACCGGTACCGGTAAATCTTTACCGCCATCCGTGTAATGAGGCCCATTGTCTTTGGTCCAGAAAAAAAAATTTAAAAATGTGATGGAGCTGGTCTCCTGTCCAACTCTATTTGGAGTAGCTACTAATTACACACAAAAATTGTAAAAACTCTGGGCTGCATCTGCCAACCCAGTATGAGCTACAACCTACAGGTTAACCAAATCATCAAAACCTGCTATTTCCAAATGAAACTGTTAAAACCTCTACTTCCACTAATCTCTGGGAAAGATTGTTCATTGATGGTAGGAGCCATTGCTAACACCAAATTGGATTATTGTAGTGCATACCTAAATACCAACTTCAGTGTCCCCAAGTTACTCAAAACTCTGCAGTGCGACTGATTTTCTCACTACCACGAAGGACATCGATCTTAGAGTTTTGAAAAGGTCTTCACTGGCTCCCAGTGCAGCAGTGAATACAGTTCAAGATTCTGAGTCTTGCTTTTAAGTGTATTCACAGTCTTGCCCCAGCCTATCTGACCTCAAGGATCGTAACTAACCGCCCCACTCGCACATTGCACAAAGGGCCTTTTAGTAACTCCATCCTCTAGAACTACCTGAGGTGATAGATACTTGAAATTATTCTTTTCACACAGGAGGGCAGAGAAGATTATTTATTTATATGAACTTAAAATCTGCAATGTGCCCCACCGGCCTTGTCCACAGCTCCTTTCAACTGACCAGATAAATGTTGACATTCTCATTCCGCCCTTGTCAGTTCCACATTCCACATATTACATTTACAACATTCCCAATAGCATCACCAGATGCTACAATGCTTTTCCTCAGTAGGTCCTTATTCCTGGGACTTCCTTCCTTTACAGCTACGGCAAATTGACTCTTTAACCATTTTTAGAAAACAACAAAAAATGTATCTGTTTAGGTCATTTTGTTTCTGGGTCATCTGATACCTATACTGATTAATATGTCATCTGAGCCCAGATGCAGCTCACTACCAGGCTCCTTCCTGGGATTTGCGGGATATAAATACAAAAATACATAATATATACAAAATACAAACCAGTGTTTTGAGAAATGATATACTGAGGATTGGGATTGGCTACTAGGGGCCTTACAAACTGCACTTTTAAATTGCCCCTAATATACATACCAAAGCCGTAAAAGTCCTACAAGAAGGTATAAACATGTATTGGATAAACAACTAGATAGCTGCCCATTATTGGATGCAGACATCTTTCTAGTAGCAAGAAAGTTGGCTGTCAGGTGATTTGGTTATAGGTGGCTATAAATTATATATTATGGAATCAGGCAAAGACAAATTTGGATGACCCTTTGGAGGCTTGCTTATTGGTGCAAAGTGTGATATAGAAAGCGATGAAGTCGTAACTAACCTGGAAAACATGCATGCTATGGCTGTCATGGTAACACTTGCACAGAATATAACAATCTTACTGATTAACGTGTACGATCAACAACGTGGGGACATGATTGAGGAAATAATTAGCTATATTGATGAGGTTATATCTATAGCCCATGATATTGAGGGTGATTTGATGATACTAGTAGGTGGAGATCAAAACGCGCACTACGCTGAAATTTAATCTGATGAGATACTAACGCATATTATTCGGCAAAGGTTTACCAGCAGTTACGTGTGTTCATAATCAAAATAAATAGCAAGGAACAAGAAGGCTGAAATGTTTTGCCAGTTATCATATGCGTTTGCAAACTGGGAGAGTAGCAGGAAGCATCCCTGGCAAAGACACCTGGGAATCTGGTGCCAAAAAGGCCATCATTGATTATTTCTTCATCACATTAAGAGATGTTCGTATGGTGGTAGAACTGAACACCATTTCTAAGAAAAATAGCAACCATGCAGCACTAATGCTTACACTGCATAATGGTCAGGTTAAGCAAAAAAGGGAAGAACATTGGACCTGTATGTACTAACACTCAAGGTAGTAGAATGTTTGGACGTCACAGAATATTGGAAAGATTATGGAACATCTTGCATAGGGCTGGAGTAAACGAGCAGCAAGGGCACTCGTAGCAGCTACCACGATTACAGCAAGAGGGTACTTGGGCCACACCAAAAAGAACGGAGGACTCAACCATAGAGCAACGTTTGCTGTCTTTATTATCAATCCAAATGACAGGGATACCACTAGAACACCTTATCGATCCAGAGGCTCTAGCTCTCCAAACATGGGTTACACCATTTTAAAGGCTAGTGTTGTCATAAGAAAAGTTACGTGCCAACAAAATCTATCAGGGATGGGAATTGGTTAGTTGAGGAAAACTATATATACAATACATAAGGGTTGCTCTGGTTATTGGATTGCCATATCTGGTGTCTCATCCTCAAACCACCTCTAAATTTTACAATTACAAAGTTTCAAGTTAACAGGGAAATTGTTGGTCACTGCAACATAGTGTGCTTAAAGTTAAAGGTAGCTAAGGATTAGAGAGAACAGGTCTTTTCAGCCTTGGGACCTTGGACAGCTACCAGGCTGAGCGAAGATATTCAAGGGAACAATCACAAAGGTGCTGTGTGTTCCCAATAAGTTGCCATCTCTGATCGCCTAAGCCCTGAGAGCGTACATCCAGCTTTGAACCTGTGTAGTAAATGTATCTTTCCACCACTGGTTCGATGGGAACAGCTTTCCTCCATCTGCTTTGAATGAGTAGGCACTGTCCTATTCTTCCAAGTCACATGTTTATGGACCACGAAATGGAGCTCTCCTGCTTGTAGTTATGAGGATGTTAAGCTATATTCTCTGAAGGTGTCTTATCACCTTGGTAAACTGGAAACTTTCCGTCTCTGCTGGTCCTTGTCTAGGATCTGCACCGTGTCATGCGCTGGAAGCTCAGTCTGTCTGCTTTAGCTGAATCAGGCTGTCAGTCTCTCCATGTTTTCAAAGTTTGTCTTTCTTTCTCCATTCATTTCAATGCACTTATTGTTTCCATCTTTGTTCTTATGGCAGTTCATGTTAGTCACCAATTAAGCATAAGCAAGCTAACTGTACGTATTATTGGCATCTTGCTGTTTACGCGTAATTAAAGATATATATGGAGGTGATTCTGTTAGTCCTCTATCACCTATGAGTCATAAGCATTTGTTTCGTGCCCATCTGCAATAAACTAAAATGTTTCTATAGCTACATGCATGGATGCCTGTATGCTTCATGTCTAACGCATCTACGTCATAATGTCAGTGGTGACGTCAAAAGCGTCTCGAGATTATAGTCAACTTGTTTGATCGATGACAACTGTATCTCTTCCATATTGTCACGCGGGTACGATTTGAATGGCTGACTGAGCGGATAACCTTTCTCACACCTGCGTTACATCAACAATGGCGCTGAAAGGCCTAGAAGTGATGTACATCTCTCATTCCTCTGCCTACGGGCTGCAAGTCGGTGGGGGTACGAGGGCCACATTTGTGTCTTTGACTTATTGGGAAATTGGAAAAATTGAAACTTTGCGCGCCATACCACTGACTGGGGGTGGACACGTCATCATCGTCATTTCTGTCACTTTTGCAAATTGCTACAAATATTACAATATTTATGGTAAATAGGATAAGTGTTACATTTACCTTGTGTTATTTTATGTAGAGGCGATACATTTGTAGATTTACATGCGCGCAGAAACATAACGATGAAACATTGTCACACGGAGGGCCCATTCACACTCAGGTAACGCAGGCGATTAATATGGGCATGGGGAGTTTAACTGTATGAATGGCGGTCATGAGAGGAAGATCATAGTAGGTATAAAATGCACACATAATGGCATACCTTTATGGGAAGTGTTTTTCGAATGTAGTAAAAGATATGAACTATATGAGGTGGGATTGCTCTGCGTATCATGTGTCTCTGCATTCTGGATTAATCAGAAGGGTGATTTCGCCATCATGACAAAGGTTTCAAAGGACTGTCAGCAGTCAGGGAACAGGTTTGTAAGCTGGTCAACAGGGTGTTTGCGGTCAGTTTGCAGATGGCTCAAGTGCTGGAGGGCAAGGGGAGATATGATCTCTGGTGAACTGGAGATCTCATTATTGTAAGAGAGGGGCATCTTGTGAAATCATGGCGTTGTTTGAAGCAGGTGGCTCTCCTGGAGCACTTGTGGAGACCAGTAGTAATACATTTTAGGAGAATGATTGTGTTGCCAGGGAGTGGGCGGAACTCATGTGAATAGGAAAAGGTCAGCCACGTAAGAGTCATAGAAATCGGACACTGGACAGGTCTGGGTAATGCGGTTAGCAAAAACATGTAGATCAAAGGGAATCTACGTGTCTTTCTCTCATCTTCATGTGCTTAGGTATTTTTGGGGTTCCTCTGTGTGCGTCATCAATAGGAATTCTGTTATTTTGGAACTAAGAGGCAAGGCTGTCACCAAATATGGAGAGGCTTTTGGGAAGGGGTGTGTTGAAAATGTAAACCTTGTAATTATACATTTTAGGGTATTGTGTTTTAATGTCTGTGTCCAATGAACAATGAACTTAGATTTCTCTGTACAGGGCAACCAATCATGTTTGGGGGGATGATTTTGTAACACTATCTGGAGGAGTGTATTAACTGTTGTAAACTGTATATAACATGTGCTCTTTGTTTAGATCAGAGAGACCAGAATTAGTATGACTCTTAGATGTCATCCAAGCCCCTCTCCCGGCTGTTGTACAATAGACTTGCTTTATGGACAAAACACGTATTTACTAATTTTAGAGGTGGGACTAATTTGGGTTAAGGGGTGGCGCAAAAGGTCCACGCCTACAATAACGCTATCTGGGGGAGTGTATTAACTGTTGTAAACTGTATATAACGTGCTCTTTGTATGGTTCTGAGAGACCAGGATTAGTTTGCTTTATGGACAAAAGGCACACTTACTAATTTTAGAGGTGGGCCTAATTAGGGGTAAAGAGTTGAGCTAAAGGTCCATGCCTACACACTTCAATCCCCTTCTGGTCAACAAGTTGACCACACTCCCCAGACGACCTTCCCTATACACGTACAGTTTCGGGAGCCAAAACATTGTCACTCCTCCTAGATGTCCATGATACTTTGCATGGTCATCCAAACTCCAGGTCATATAGCTGCAATCTCCACCATGGTTGCACCATACCCATTTTCCCAAATAGTCATGTGAGTTGAAAGGAAACTTGAACACTGTGCCTGGCAGGAACAGAGGACACTACGTCAGTTGTTTCAGCGCATTATGAGTCTTTGTTTCTTCGTCCTCTCCTGTCTCTATGTCCAGTAATACTTTCATCCCTATAGTCTTTTCAGTAGTCTTCCCGCATTGTGATATTGCTAGTCTGAGAACACAAAAGGCGAATAACACCAGTAGCAATGCTGCTACTAGCACTTTCAATCCATTAGCAAACCATGATGGTATCCAGAAAAAGATGTATGACAACCAGTCGTCGTCTGTCAATATAGCATTCGTCTCTGCCTCCATTTAAGCATGCAGGTCTGATAATTGAGTGATGGCTTCTTTTAGGATCTCATTTTCTTCATTGTGGGAAGGAATGTATAAACAGCAGGAAGGCCCGATGTTGGCACAAACGCCTCCTTTCAGAAGGTCTAGAACGTATCAGTTCTGTAGGACCATTAATCTGACAGCCCTCAATTCTTCTTTGAAGGCATGAAAACCCTTAAGGGTTGAGCTTATCATCTGCATCAGCTCCAATCGTGTGATCTGGAGCCATTTGGCATTCACATTGGCTTGAACTGCGGGAACCATGGACACAAAGAACATCTCGGTTCTGCTGAACAGCCTATGTTCTGGTGGTATTGTGTCCAGTGCATCTTCCATCTTTGATTACCCATTGTTTCCTCTCTTCACTCTCGTCAGCTTCTTCCTCTAATGAGCATCCATCTTTGGAAACCCGTCTACTTGTATGTCCTTCCGAGGTACTACTAGTGTCACCCGCAGGCCCACTAGTGGTCCATTAGTACCGCTGTGCTGACCTTCATACCAGGTAGCTTCGATATTCGCCTGCATCCTTCATTCTCTCCAACCTTCACTGGACCATCATTCTGGAAACATAATGAAGCACTCTTGAATGGTAGAATTGTCATAGGACCAGCTTAATAATCCACCCAGGTGAGCAATTGTGCGCTTGCTTCCCATTCCCTGAGGCAATTGTCATTTTCCTTTTGTACTATTTCCACTAGAACTGTCAGGAGCGCATGTGTTTTTCTCCCAACCATTCCCTCTCTCCATCCTTAAGATGTATATACCTGTCCATATATTAGTAATTGAGGTATTTTCCAGCATCCTTGCATTCCTCCTATCTCCTTTTGTCCTGTTTTAGGGCATTGTAATTCCTTTTGTGTCACTATTTTGGTTTCTCCTTTGTGTGGGCAATGAGGAAGGTACTCTATTTTCTTGTCAGTGCTCCAGTAATTATCTATCATCTCTTCAGTCTTGATATAACTGTCTTTATACGGGGACTTATTCCTCAACATCCATATCAGCGTAGCCCATTTCCCTTGAAATCGGCCTCTGGTTGTGCAAAGCGACAGTGCATGAGGCATTGTGCTCTGGTGGTTGGAATTTCAGTTACTGCGAATGTTCGGGTTGTACTCATGGCATAGGGAATCAGAGAGCATACATAGCATCTCTCCTTTGTAGTTTCTTTCCCCACCTTGCTCATGTGCTTGTACCACATGTTGTTGGTCACATGGGCCGAATCAGTTAGATACAAATGCACCTGTTCAATGTTTACGTCTGCACTACATTTAAATCATTTTACTTCTCTGGCCGCATTAGTCATCTGCCCAGATATGGCATTCGTAAAAGCATGGATAGGGGTTGAGTTGGTGGGATTCAAAGCATGTGCATGCGAAAATAAAATCCTGCATAATGCAAAGAGGTAAAGACAACAGAAGGCACAAAACATCAACACAGCAGTTTGAATTACAGTTCCCAGTTTTTGTAGTACTGGATGTCCTCTGTGTTGTTCTTGAAGTCTGTAAGAATTACCTGAAAAGCCTCAAAAAATATATATTATAGTTTGAGGGTGTTAGTCGAGCTCTTCTTCTATAATATTGGGCAAGTGCTGCAAAAACAATCGTTTCAACACCAGACGGATTCTGGCACTGCTTAATAACCTATAGAGGGATGGGTCTTTGTGGGTCAGATGTGGGTATGTGTGTGCCATGTAAAGCAGAAAAACATGAAATAACAATCTAGGTGGGATCATCCGTTCGGTCCCAATTACAAATCTGAGAAAGTACTCCTCGAAGGGTGTGTGCAAGTACAGAACCATGTATTAAAGCAGTCTTTTTACTTTCACGATGAATACCTAGTGTGAGAAAAGACAGTGTGCTTAATCTAATTCTGTATTTTGTTCTTCCCTAACTCATGTCATAGATTGTGCCAATCTTCTCCTTGCATCAAATTGTCTTCAAACTGGCGGGAAGAGGTCTCACCTCGGCAAGGCTTGATGTCTCCAATACCGGTCCAGCCTTTCTTTCCAATTAATTTTACTTCGCAGGAAGAGGTCTCACCTCGGCAGGGCTTGATGTCTCCAATACCGGTCCAGGCTTTCTTGCCAATTAATTTTCCTTCAAATCAGTTGCTTGCTCTAGATCAAAAGGTCCCTCAAACCTAGGTTTGAACCAAGGCCTAACGAATGTTCGTGGATACACAGAGTCTCCAGGATAAAGTGGTGGCTGCTTCAGTAGCTCTGTGTTCGTTTCTGGTGTGTTTTCTTACACAGCCTTCGTTGACCTCTCCCACCAGGATTGTAGCTGTCAAGAGATAAAAGAGGCACTAGCCACCATCGAAGTAAGGTAATCATGCATTTCATCACCTAAGACAACAGCAGAACTATGGCTGTTTGTCAGTGCTGTAGTGGCAGGAGCAAGTGGGAGTTGCGTGTGCTGCCCTGTCACCAACTCAAGTGGTGTTAAATGGTGGTCAGATCCAGGTTAATTACGCAATGCGAACAAAGCTAGGGGCAGGCAATGAAGCCATCCCTTTTTCAATGTGGCTTATATTTGAGCTATTCTCTCTTTTAGCAGCTCATTGAAGCGCTCACAATTTTCATTTGCTTATGGGTGATAAGCACAGGAAAACGTGTGCTTAATCCCCAATAGAGCCATAATGTGTTCAAAAGTCTCCTTTACAAAGTGACCTCTATTGTCAGACCGCAGGACCTCGTACACCCCATATCATGGGACCACCTCTCTAATGAGGAATTTGGTCACCCTAAGGGCATCAGGGTGTGAACATGGACCAGCTTTGATTCATCGGGAAAATGGGAAAACCACTACTATCATATAACGGTAGCCTAGGCAGACTTGAATCATGTCTACATAATCTACATGAAGATATTGGAAAGGCCCAATTGGGCGGGGTATTGCTCCTCGCCCTACTCGCAATGTATAGCCTGCATTACATTTTTTACAAACAGTACAAATGTCCATGAATGCAGCTATATGCTCTGCCATATTTGGAAAGAACCACTCTTCCCCAATATGTGCAGCAAGTACGTCCCTGCTTAAGTGAGTGGGATGATGCAGTTGCATGAATGAAATCTGCAACAATGCTACTGGAATCCCTAGCTTGCCTGTGCGTTCATGTTGCCATAATGCATCTGTAGGGGATATTGAACAACCTCTCTTTACCCACAATTATTTTCCTCTTATGGTGCCTTCCCCTGAAATGCCATTATCTGAGTGGCAGGTAGCAAGCTGTACCCGTCCTTCAAAATCAGATTGCGCATGCGTATACATGTGTAGGATGGGGTGTCAAACTCATTTATTTCCGTGAAGTATGCTGCATGCTTTGCTTCTGTATCTGTGTCTTTGTTGCCATGTGAGACAAAGTCCTCCCTCTTCGTGTGTGCTTGGCTCTTCACGACCGCTATGGCTGATGAGAGTTATAGTGTGTCTATGAGTCTGCCCAATAGTGGCATGTGCTGCACTAGTGTGCCGTCAGCACGTCGGAAGCCCCTCCTCTGCCATCGTGACAATCCAGCGTGTACTGCAGATGTCACGTAGGCCGAATCAGAATACACTACAGCCTCCTTGTTTTGAATGCTTCTAATGCCATTATGAGAGCCACTAATTCTGCTGCCTGGGCTAAAAAATGTGAAGGCAATCTCACACTTGCTATTGTTTTGGCTCCCCATATTAGAAAACTGTATATGTTATTGAGGCTAAATCAATTACCATGCCTATCAATTTTGGGACCACATTGGGCTTGCAGAGGGAACAACGGACATGGAGATGCGCTGTAATATATTTGACACATTTGTATATAAGTATGAAACTATTTTAACAGATGAATTGTGTGTCCACTGTCTGGCTCACTATCAAATCTTATTAATCATAGCCATGGTGAAGATGTGGACCATAGTTAATAACAGGGTTAGAAATTGAGGGGAGCTGGGAGCTAGTTAGCTCCTGTTACTAGCTTGGTAGAGCCTGGTTAGTTGAAAACCAACAGCTTCTGGGAGCTACTTTTGGCTCCTAGGGTCATCTGGTGCCTTCCAAACATGTAAATCTGGCATTAACTTGGAGTATTTTAGAATGTTAATAAAAAAAATGAGGACACATCTAATATACATTTAAATGTAATGGTTCATACAAAAAGGACAAAATGTTAAAGGAGCAATTCTGGTAGCTCCTGGTTCCCCTGTGGTAGCTCCTGCATACAAGATGATGCCGGACTCCCAGGAGCTGGTTTTAGCTCTGTCTCATCGAATCTCAATTTTGAACTATGTTATAACAAACTAAATTAAATGGAATGTAATTTTAGGTAATGTGTTATATTTTATACATTTGGAATATTTTACTTGGATTGTATAAATGTAGTTTTTAAATTGTATTTACATGTGTGTAAAGTTAAATATTAACTATAACACACTTGAGTAAAAACAAATAACATTGTATCCTAGTTGTGTCCGTCACATATATTTCTCTTACTCGACCACACCTTACTTGAGCTTTTACGTGCTTTTGTTAGCATACATGAATGCAGTTGCTTCAAATGTATACCTCTATACGACATGAAAAACATTTGTTGCACACCATTTGCTGCTGTTTGGAAATTCTGGGGGACTCCGGCGGCATAGTGGAAAAGGATGGATATGCTCACTGCGGTCACAGTCTTGGTGATATGAAGATTGAAGGTTTGCCTCATAAACAAGGCTTTTTTAGTGGGCTGGGGCTAGGCATTTTCTGCGAATGTTCGGGTTTTACTCATGGCATAGGGGATCAGAGGGCATACATAGCAGTTCTCCTTCGTAGTTTCTTTCCCTACCTTGGTCATGTGCTTGTACCACATGTTGTTTGTCACATGAGCTGAATCAGTTAGATTCAAATTCACCTGTTCAATGTTTACGTCTGCACTACATTTAAATTGTTTTACCCTTCAGGCAGCATTAGTCATCTGCCCAGATATGGCATTCGTAAAAGCATGGATAGGGGTTGCGTTGGTAGGATTCAAAGCATGTGCATGCGAAAATAAAATCCTGCATAATGCAAAGAGGTAAAGACAACAGAAGGCACAAAACATCAACACAGAAGTTTGAATTACAGTTCCCATTTTTTGTAGTGCTGGATGTCCCCTGTGTTGTTCTGGAAGTCTGTTAGAATTACCTGAAAAGCCTCAAAATCGCAATATTATAGTTTGAGCATGTTAGTTGAGTTCTTCTTCTATATTATTGGGCAAGTGCTGCAAAAACAATCGTTTCAACACCAGACGGATTCTGGCATTGCTTAATAACCTGATGAGGGATGGGTCTCTGTGGGTCAGATGTGGGTATGTTTGTGCCATGTAAAGCAGAAAAACATGAAATAATAATCTAGGTGGGATCATCCGTTCGGCCCCAATTTCAAATCTGAGGAAGTACTCCTCGAAGGGTATGTGCAAGTACAGACCATGTATTTAAATCAGTATTTTTACTTTCAGGATGAATGCCTAGTGTGAGAAAAGGATTTCCACGGCACGTCCCGACTAGCCCCAGCCACACCAACCTCTCAGGCAGCCATTTAGCCAGGCACTGAACGGTTAGACGCCTGTCTGCAAACTAAACAATGGATTTTCTTTTTTATAATCCGAAATGCTGACACCAGAAGTCAGCCGTGTAACCAATCAGCGTGTTGGAAAAACCTGCTACGTGATGTCTCTTTGTTCAGAAATAGTAGGAGAGCTGGGTAGGTCTGCCTCTCCTTTTGTTTCTGAGTAAAGAGCTAACATGCAGCAGGACGCCCATTAACTACTGCATGTTAGCTCTTTACTCAGAAACAAAGAGTGGAATGTATTACACTCGGAAGGGCCTTCCTTCCTGGTTCACTGCACCCTTCACGATGAAGAAATAACTATTTGCATATCAGTCTGGTCTATGGTTGCTGGTGGTACTCTTGTACAGAGGAGAATTGCCTAGCATTTCAGTGGTGGACTGCTCTTGTGGGTGGGACGAGACTGAGATGCAAATGGATATTTCTCCACTGTGAAGTGTTAGTAAGCTAAATCGTGCTTGTAGACCCTCCTTCCATAGAACAGGTTGTTTGAGCTATGTTCGTTCTCAGTAGAGGGGCACCCACCCTCTTCTTAATTTTGTCTCATAAAAAGGTGGTGCTCTTGTAAGTGTAGTGGGAGCTGAAGTTTCACTCCTTCCCTCTTACCTCTTCTAGCACCTAACTGTGGCCAGTGAGTACTCCACACCGTGGCTTACATACCATGTGGCCCCTAACAATTTACCAAAAACAATGAACAACAGTTTTGGCTTTGATAAATGGAGCTCCCTTGGCCAAAAAGGTCACTTTGCAGGTCCCAGACAAAGAGACCAGGTAGGCAACAGCCATGGCCAAGGGAGCACTCTAAGAAGGGAGGAGTGCAGCATCCCTCCATGCCACCAGCCCCAATCACATCTGTCTGCCTCACCTAGTATTTTATTTCAGTAATCCATGGCTTCCTCTACGTAGTGCTGAAGCGCCACCTAGGAAATAAAACTACTGGTGCCTCTAATGTACCACAGTTAAACCACATTTTTTTAGCCAGGCTAAGTGACCATAAAACACTGAATGTGAGCCAAAATGAATGTGTGGTTAAAGCACTACCTGAGAGACAAAACTACGTCATCTACGTCAGTAACCAGATCATCACCTGGTTACTTAACAATTAACTAGCACTGTATGTATGCATGTCACTAATTCTACTATAACTGCTCTCATAATTGTAACTATACTTATGCTGCACAATTGTACAAATGTTTCTACCTATGCCTGTAACCTGATGCTTAAGCGCCCATATACCTCTGGGTCAGGAGCGCTATACAAATAAATAAACAAACAAACAAACAAACGTATCCGCACTAAAACGCCAGGTATAAAGCAAAACTAACGGTATAATGCAAAAGAGCCATCTGAGGCCCAACTAACTAAAGCGCCCCTGTAAGCGAAAGCTAACAATGCACTAAGTGCCACTGAGCTCAAAATAATGATGGTGCTAAGCAGACACTGGAGCCAAAACTAATGGTGGTTCTAAATTGTCACTTGCCAAAAGTAAGCAAGTGAAAGACACCTTTGGAAAGTTCTGCCTCCTGAATACCAGCTCTCTTTTTGCACACTATGCCAATAGTGTTGCCTACCTAAGTGGTGCAGAAGAAGCACCTCGGGGTCAAAACAAAAAAGCCCTCTCTCACATTCCTTGAAAAAAACAAGTCTGCAACTCGTAAAGGGAGCTTTTGGAGCATATGTGCTTCATACTGGAAAAGGGCAGTCGTGTGGGCATTCTTGTTACCACGGCACATATTAGGAAATTGTGAAACGTCCTGCCCACTCGGAGACCCAGAAAAACAGCATATAACTCTAGAGGCAGGAAGTGAATGACACTAGGTCATCATGGAGTTCCTTCTAAGGGGGTGACACGCCATGCTTCCCTGTCACGAAGCCAAACGCGCCTGCTTCCTGGTAGACTTCTCCTTTTCCTGGGGCAATGTTTGCCGCCATCTGTCATGTCAGTAGTTGCTACCAGTGATGTGGTTGTTGTTTTGCCCGGTAAACATGGACATGCGTTCAACGCTTTGCTGTCTAGCTCGGTCTCGAAACACCTCTCCGAGGATGCCGTAGAGGTCGCAGGACTCGCAGAGGCTGTAACTTCCTTCCTGGTTCACAGGTTCCCTCATCCTCGTCTATGGCGGCAACACAGCCGCAATTGCTGCAAAGACCGGCCACGTGACCCCGTTTCCTGTAAGAAACAAGCACACGCTTTGCTAAGGTGCAAAGCATACACGCCACAGGCCGAAGATTTGGGTTTTTATTTCTCCGTTAAAATATAAAAGATATAAAGACATGTTGCGTAGAAAACCATCCAATGCAGGCGACAAAGAAACTGCTCAGAAAAAGAAGGTAAGTGACTTTTGAAACCTGCAGGCTTGCATTCTAGCATTCGTAATCATTTTCACCAGGGTATGATATGGCATTTATAACGTGCCTGTACACAAGTGTTTCTAGGCGAGAGGATAGGTTGAAACGTTTTTTAAAGCAGCACCACAGACAGGCATGACGAACCATCCTCTTTGTGGCGCTGCCCGACAGTCACCCTCAACACTCTTGGTCCAGGATCAATGAATACTAGGTATTCAAAATCACACAGCGGCACTTCAACAGATGTCGGTCTGATAGCACATCGAGTAGAGCGCTTGCTTTGACATCTGTGCAGAGCCTGCTGACGCAGGTTCGCCTCCGACCAGTACCATATTCCGCCTTTCATCCTTCCGAGCCCGATAAACGAGCACTACACACCGTGGGTAACAATAAGCAGCGCTCAGATGCCTGGGGGGTCGTAGCGCAATATAAATAGAACGCAGTCGCCTCAAAAAGTGGTACCCAAAAGATTACATTGGCACAAAAAAAATCATCCTTTGGTATTCTTTTACATATTAGCTCAACCTTTTCACAGCACGCACGCCACACGGAATGTTCTCGCAAATAACATGATCACTGTATCTGGGTTCTTCCCTGAGAAAAAAGGCTCTCGCTTGAGAGGTCTGGGTACAGAATAGGACCACGGGGGTGCCGTTATTGAGTTTTTGTATAAAAAGCACCGCTGTTGAAACCATGTTTGCTGAAATAAAAGACATTTTAAAAAGCCGCTCTCCATCGGGGACACTTGGCACGAGCATTGCTACCGGCGTTACAATAGCAGTGTGACCTGTGCCAGGGTAACTGGATTTTTCTATAGAGTTCGATGCAGCCCACCTCTGATTCTGCTCTTGTTTAGCACCGTTACATAAAGCTGTCCTGGCCGTATACATATGAGCCAGTTGACCACAGTAGAATTGCATCTACGTGTGTCCTAAACGTCTGCTTCGATCTTAGCAACCGTTGTGCGGTTTACCTACTGAGCAACATTATCCCTCAGGAGTGCACAGTAAAGCGGTTCAAGCCTCCGCGATGTGGCGCAGTAAGTAGCCTTTAACCCTCCGTTTTCAGCGCATTTCAGCGCATTATTTCAATAAACGGCTATCTTTCTGGTACCGTTCACAGGTGTGTGTGTTTTCCGTTTACGTGCATTTTTCTTATTTTTTTTCTTATTTTTTTTAAATATTTATTTAAAAAAAGATCACATCATAACAACATATGAACAAAAACACAAACAAAATACAAACATCATGCAATCACAGCAAATCAACATTAACTATATACATCAGAAACACGAAACACCCCGCTCTCCCCCTGGAATCACAATGCAAGCAATAAAACAAATCTAATACAGTAACAGAATTTTGCCCCAGATCTTATTAAATAATGCATCTTTCTTTTCTCTCCAATACAGCACTCTCTCCATATCTGCTAAAGAATGCATCTCAGCAATCCATTCCTCAATAGTTTACGTGCATTTTTCATGTTGAGCATTACATCGCGCATAAACCTTTTCATAAGTGAGTAGTGTCCAGAGCCCCTGCTCCCTGGCAGACACGTACGCACTGTTGTCTGGTGTAGGTTAAAGATCTGCCTTCATATAGTGCTAATGGACCACTTGAATAAGGAAACGGGGCAAATCAGAAGGACAATATTTCATGGCTTTTTGCCGTCTGTCTTTGAGACTCTCCTGAATGCAAGGAGATGTGGGGGGTTTGTATTTGATATTTTAGGTTTTCTCGGCCGCAGACTAGGTCCGAGTGGGCATTGCAACTGTAAGGGCTAGTTTTGAAAGTCCCTGTAAATTACGCAGAGCGGGTATGTTACGTTTGCACCTTGAGGTACACAGGTCCCCTCCGCGTAATGTTCAACCTGTTTACAGTGGAGTTCAAAAGTGTAGTGTAAAAAAGGTGGATTACAGGTGTAAAAAGCCAGTGCAGTCCACAGGAATCCAGAGCATTTGCGCCAGCATGCTCTTTCAAATGCTCGAGTATTTGACTGGCGGAGAGGAAGGGCGAGGCGGAATCGTAAGGTACTATCCACCACTCCTTTTCGCAATGCTAATTGTTCAAAATGAGCCGTAATGTGAATGAAATGTATAAAAGCCTTATTCAGGGCTTTTATTTACCCTGCGGCTCAATGAAAATGAGCCCCTAAATGTTTTAAATAGGGGTAAGAGAGCACCAGCTTTCCCCCAGGTGCAACAGTTTTGAAGTTGTCACTGGCCCTCATTCCGAGGTTGGTGCTAGTCATGGCGCTTTTAGCGCCATGACTAGCACCAATACCGGTACCGCCACCGACGTGGTGGTATGGGGATTTACTGGTCCATTCCGCCCTTTGCGGGACCGGTAAGTCCCCATTTGAAATGCCATTCCACATGGCGGAAGGCGGCAATAACGGTACCGCAAATTGCGGTACCGTTATTGACCCCGGTATCCCTTTGCGGGTCCCGTCCTTAATGCCTGCTAAAACCAGGCGTTAAGGAAAGACCCGCAAAGGGACCTCGGAATAGGGCACAAAGGGATTAATGGCACCAGTGTCATTACCGGTGCCCGGTATCCCTTTGCGCCCAGGTCGTAATGACCCCCAGTGATTCACATTAAAGAATCATGCTTTTCTTACAACGGAAAAGTGAAAATAAAGAAAATAAATATTATTAAGCGAGAGTGTCTTAGTGTGTGTATGTTAGCATGATGTGCTAAGCGTTTTTTATACTGCACCATTCACCATTCACTAACAGCGCCAATTCTTGCACCTAGAGTGCGTTTTGCTCCCCCGACCCCAAGCGTCTCTAGACCATGGCTAGAAAAGAAACTGTTGTAGAGGTTAGGAAAGGAATGAGAGATAGGGGTGTAGTGTGTGGAAGTTTGCAGCAGTCTATTTATGTATTTATTTTTTTGCATTTATAAAGCACACACCAGCCCTTGGGCATCATGGCGCTAGAGTCTGGAGTTTGTTTATTCATTTATATATTATTATGGTTGCATTTTAGTTCATAGAACCTTAACAACTGTATCAACATATAACACAACAACAAAATCCACAGTGATTAAACAAACATCTCACACAGTCAACATACAAAATACATCATTATCAATTTCACTCGTTTGTTAAATTTCTATTTACATTTCATAAAATGATGTGTATTAAAACATTACATCTTAGAGTCAGTTTACAATGATCAAAGCATAGCCCTGATCAGACAAGGGAAAAAAGAAACCTCAAAGTACACTGCCAGGAAGAAAACTTACACTGAATACACAAAGCAAGTATTTATATTTCTACAACCTCAGACATATTTCTATTGGGCCCCAGCAGAACATTGTATAGAGGTATTACGCTGCTACGCTTGAATCAGTTGCCCTCTTTGTCGGTCTTAGCTGATAGGTAGGGTATGCCCAGGAATACATTCACTTGGAGAGGTTGTGCATCTCCTTTGGCTATTGAGAGCACACATCTGTGAGCACAGGGCCCGCCCCTTCGCGCGCAGAATGTCAAATTATTAAGGAGATTTGCTCATAGATCCTCAGTGATTGGTACAGATATATTTTGGTTATTTTGCGTCTCAGGCAAGTGGATGTCTGTCTAATGCATTTGACTTCCTACGGAGTTACATAATATCGCTGTTTGTCACTTAATTGGGGCATGTGGTCATCTTGAGAAGTCTTGTATCGAGTATTATTCCATCAATTCCTTATTTAATTAACCAGTTTCCATGTATCATACACATTTAGAGAAATACACAATGTAGATAATCAAGAAATGTTTAAGGTAACTCAAGACTATGCTGTGTGTGTTTTACGTTCTTTTAATGTAAATGTATATTTCTAATCTTGTTCAATAAAATGCGTAAAGTGGTTTAGCTAAATCACACTTATTAAAAAAAACAGAAAAACATGAAAAGGGCAAATGCTGAATGCTCCTGTGACGAGTATATTTCTGTGTGGGCAGTTTCTAGTATTTTACAGGGAAGTACCGACATTCTGGGCTTGAGATGTGCTCAAGTGGACCTTTGAAGAGTGGAGGCTTGTGTGTCTGTTAGGTGTTACTGTAACCTAACAGACCCCAGAAAGATTCATCTCCGACTGGCCAGATGACTTTCACAAGTGACAGAGCCCAGAGTGGACTCATGCAAGGTGAATGAGGTGAACACACAGGGGAAGAGAACTCAGGTGTGCGGGCCGTCACCCAGGGGGCCATACTTGCATGGACACACTGATGGATGGGTGCAGTGGAAGGGAAACGTGTAATATCCTGATAATATACTGTAATATATTGATTTTGTTTGATTGGATGGGGCTTGTGTTTTTATAATATGCAGGTGGAAACAAAGACAACACAACGAATTGCTTCTAGGTGCAAAGAGGACTACAGAGAAAGTACACTGGCGTAACAGGGGCCACAGCAGCCCCCGCAGCGCGGGGCCCCGCTTGCACATGTCCTGGGAGGGGGCCCCACTTGGAAAAAAAATGAAAAAAAAGATTTTTTCAAAACCTTTTGTTTTTTTTATTTCTTTCTGAAATCACTTTGCCTTCATAAAGAAATTATTTCTGTAACAGAAATAAGGGGCCTCATTACGAGTATGGAGGTAGCCATAGTGCTATTAGCAGCATGGTTGCCTCCATACCGGGCTCCAATACCGGAGTCTGTGAATGAGGAATTACTGGGTCATTCCGACCTTGGAGGACCCAGTAATTCCTCAAGCGAAGAACCATTCCCCATTCCCATTTGAGCCCCTATAGGGTTCAATGGGAATGGGGATGGAGCTAATAACGGGCCAGTTGATAACAGGCCCGTTATTAGCTCCTTGGTTCCTCGCAGGACCGGTAATCGGCTAAGGGACCTCGTAATCAGGCAGCCCGTAATGAACGGTACCGGTCCCATACCGGCACCGTACTAACAGTGAAATGCTTTACGTTGGTAACTGCTGGGCCCTTGTTAACAGCGAAACCCAGGTGCCGTTTAACATCTGTGTCCTCTTCTGTCCGGCAACTGCTCTGAAGGTCAGCCAGGTTGAGTCAACATAGCCCAACATTTCTGGGGGTGAATTCTGCAGCCCAGTCAACTGAATATTGTTAAGCCCCTACTTGTGTTTAATGTCTTAATTACTTATTGGTAATTGTCATTACTCCTCGCCCTATTCTTCCTTGTCCCTCTACTTGTGTATGAGGCAGTACTTGTGTATGAAGCACTATGCCTCATACACAAGCACTGGGATGAGGTAGAGGTACATGGAGGTAATGCCTGACTTAGCTACCTGTATCTTCATTACTCCTAATCCCACTCTTCCTCATCCCAGTACTTACCCATGAGGCAAGGAGCCTCAAACGTAAACTCTGGGACAAGGAAGAGGGAAGTAAAGGTAATTCTGGGCCAAGGAGCTGATTTTGGAGGTTGGGGTAGGGCATGGGAGGGAGAGGGAATGTGTGGGCCGCGAGATTGTGCGATAAATCATAATGGTTGTCCATGTCCAGGCTAAGCAGGCATGATATGTGGTATTAGTGGCTAGAGAGGCATTTTGGTGCAGCCAGTCTCGTTATTCCTCATTTTGGTATGACTTTTTTTTAACTGTGCATTTCTGATAAAGCAGTCCTGCTAAGTGTAATTACCTGGCTAGATTGGCATTTGGGTGCTGCCAGTCTAGCCATTTCTTACTGCAGCATTGTATATTTTTCTGAGCATCTGTGATAAAATGATATGATATAAGTCTATTATAACACGCCTCTACACAAGTGTTTCTTGACGCGACAAGCAATGGAGTGGAGATAGAGGGTGGACAAGACAAATGATCTTACTAGGCCTTGTGTCATTCAAATCGTGCAAGTGAGAGAAAGAGAAATGCAATCGGAAAGGAAGGGGGAAGTGCAAGGAAGAAGGGAGGGGAAAACAGGACTGTAATGCTCTGAGTAAGTGCAGCCAGGACAGTGCGGCTCTGGGTAGTGCAAGGAGAACAAGGGACTGTAGGGTTACAGTTACAGTCCCTAAGTGCGTGGTAGGCCGGAGGCAGTGCAAGGGTGACTGATCAAGAAAGAGCCTGGACTCAGTGAGACTCTGAGGGTAGCCAAGCAAGCAGTCGGTACAGCAGACAGGTAGGTCAGGTATGTCCGCAGGGGAGGGAGAGAGGGAAACCAGAGGAGAAGAGGAAAGTTTTGAGCTGCTTCCTGAACATCAGGTGGTCTGCTAAAGTTTGAGAGGGTCAAGGATGCCATTCCAGAGGGAGGCATCTGCAGAGGAGAGAGGTCTACCCCCACTCTCTGCCTGAAGAAGCGTCTAGCCCTTAGAGAGTTGGAGGTAGCCGGGGGAAGGGCTCAAGAAAAAAGGTATTTTGGAAGAGAGTGTTGGATGTAGTGTGGGCCCGATCCAAGAAAGCCTTGTGGACAATGCAAAGGGTCTTGAACTTTACTCTTGCAACACCCAGGAGCCAGTGGAGAGATTTCAGGGCTGTAGAGATATGATCCCTGGGCTTGTGGCCAAGGATAAGTCTCGCTGTCCTGATCTGGATTAGTTGCAGAGGGTGGAGAGTAGAGGAAGGCATCTTGAGAAAGAGGATGTTGCAATAGTCCAGTCTAGAGAGAAACAGGGCTCTGGAGAAAGTGAGTCTCTGGGGGAAAGTGAGAAAGGGAAGAGTCCCTTTGAGGAGGAGCAGCTGGTAGGTATTGGGACCTCTTGGCGACGTCCGATATGCGAGGAGAGAAAAAGAGAGTGGAGTCGAAGATGACACAAAAGGTTTTTTGCCTCGCAGGAAGGCGAAGGAAGAGGGGCCAAGGTGGGCGGCCAGAGTGAGAGAGGGATAGCAGGGGTAGGAGTCCCAATGAGAAGGATCTCCATTTTAATGGCACTAAGGTAGATATCGTTGGAGGTGCACCAATCCTGAATCACGGATAGACAGTCAGGAATGAGCAAGTGATGAGAGGAGCCTGAAAGAAAGCTGAGTGCCATCCGCATAACACTGAAAGTTAGAGGAGAAGGTAGAGATCATGTGGGCCAAAGGGGCCAAGTAGAGGTTGAAAAACCAGGGTGAGAGGATAGAGCCCTGGGGAATGCCACAGGTAGAGAGAGAGGTGGCGGAGAGAAAGGGATCAAGTTAGACCTGGGAGGGGCAGTCCAAGAGGAAGGAGGTCAGCCACTCCAGGGCCTGATTTGTGATGCCGAGGTTCTCACATAGTCGATTGATCAGGATAGCGTGGTTGACTGTGTCGAAAGTAGAGGAAAGATCAAGGCGGATTAGGACACAAGGAATGATGGAATCAAGGTTAGAGAGCAGATCTTCACGGGTGTTCTGGAGAGAAGTTTCTGTGCCTCTGGCAGCTCTGAAGCCAGACTGGTGGTCATGGAGACAACCAACAGATTCAATGTGGAGAGTGAGCTGGGAGATGGCGAGCTTTTTTCTAAGAGTTTTCCCAGGAAAGGGGTGATGGAGATTGGGCGATAGTTTGCCGGACAGGTAGGATCGGCTTCTTGAGGAGTGGGTGCACAAGGGAGTGCTTAACGGGAGAGGGGAACGTTCCAGTGGTGAAAGAGTGATTACAGAAATCGGCCAAGGTGCAGCGAGGGTGTCAATATGGACCTTGATGGTTCTGGAGGAGCAGGGGAGCACCTGTTTGGATGACACTTTCATGGATCAGACTTGTCTAGAAACCTTGTCAGGTGTTGTCAGAGAGAAAGAGGCGAAAGGAGGAGGAGAGGTACAGATGGCCAAAGGGGGGTCCAAGAGAGGAAGAGGTAGAGAGAGAGGAGATAGTGGACAGGATGTCCTGAATATTAGCAGAGAATTGAGAGGCCGGAGCCATACAGAGGGCCTGGGAGGGAACAGGAGAGGTGGAGAACGCAACAGGATTGACCAGTTCCGTGCAGATTTTAAAGAGTTTGGCTGTGTTGTTAGAGGCAGCAGAGACCCGGGCTTTAATGTGTGCTCTCTTCTTGATGAGTGTTATTGCTTCGACTGGCATTTTTGTGCAACCAGTCTAGGTATGTCTAAATGTGGCCTGGCATGCTTTACTGTAATGTTATAACTTGTCTACACTGGTCTTCATTGTGCAGCCAGTGGGACATGTCTTCAATGTGGCATGGCATTTTTAATAGCAAAGCATTAATGTTCCCGTGCACTTTTGGTGACTTGCATGTATTGGATTGGTGTTACCCTACAAAACAATTGCAAACACTCTGGATTTTTAGCCAATTGTTCTCAGAAAATCGTCTGCTGTATATTGCATTAAAACACATATTTATATATTTCTCCTAGTACAGTGTGCGGCACACCCCTTCAGCAGCACGCTCATGCATATTGTGCAAGCGTGAAAATCTAGGCCTGCCCAGAGTGTAGCACGACCCGTGATTTGTTGCCGAGTTGGGGCGGGGGTCCTCAGCCTGGCTCGCAGGGGGGCGCCCACATTTTGTGTTACGCCACTGAGAACGTAGTGTTGAGTTTGAGGTTTAATTAAAAAGATAAGCTTTATGTGAATTTTTGGAATGAAAACGGATGAGGAAAAAGGTGTAGGCTCAGGGGGGCAGGCATTTCAAACCTCTGGAGCTTGAAAGGAAAAACCCTTGTCTCCTCTACTTTTGAATCTGGAAGAGGAAACCACCAGGAGAGGAAGATCTGCAATCACAAGGACCTGACCAGATCATGGTAAATAGGCTAGATACAAACCATGAAGATATTTAAAAACCACCAAGCAGGTTTTTAAAACTATGAAATTCTAGATAGGCGACCTATGCAGTACATGCCAGAAAGGAGAGTTGGAAGGCTAAAATTAACTGGATAGTGCCATTGTTCAAAGATTGCAGCTTCTGAATATGAGCAGAGGGAAGACCGACACTTGGCATAGTGCAATTTTGAATTTTAGAATTAAAGCACCAAATACTACCTGCAAATTCTCTTCTGGGAATAAACAGAAAAGTCACTATTAGTTCAAAAGAGAATCTCTAACAACTTCTACAATTTGTGCTGTCTGTCGGTTTCACGTCTTTATATCATTGCTTTAACCTCGTGCTTTTGCAACTTTGTGAAAGCATTGGTGCTTACGCATCGAGTATACCACATGAGAAAAAAGCCTTATACCCTCCTCTTTTCTAATCGATAATACTACTCCTTATGTCAAGAATGCAACCTCGATTGTATATTTCTTTGCGGATAATATGCGTAAATACATTATGGACCATGCTCTGTCGCTAAGTAGACTGGGCTATGAATGTACAATTATTGAGGTTGATGGACTATGTGATAGCACATATGAGGGCTCAAGCGAAAAAAGTGATCAGGCTATTGTATGTCACAAAGTTAGACAGGCTGATAACAAAGGGCCATGTGAGAGGGGAAGAAGTTTGTGTGACCAACCGAAGACAGAAAGCTTGGAGACACGGAGGGTGAGGACAAATGAGTCTCACTGGGATTGGCTAGCCCGAATGGTCGAACAACGGGGAAGCCATATTCCTAATACAATATCCGACTTTCCTTCCTACTTTTTAAACTGGAATACTCCTGTTCACAGGCATTTACTTAATCAGGATGGCCTCTTGGAGTATATTGATAGTTTTTCAATCATAGCATTACAAGAGACATGGGTGATTGAAGCATTGGTTATAGATGGGTGGAATACAATCTCTTCTCTTGCAGTCCAAGGGGCTCGAGGTCACCCTAAAGGTGGTCTATTGCTGGGAGTAAAACAACCATTGGAGTTGGTGAAACTCCCATCTGGGTCTGAAAATATCTTGATTGGTAAACTCACATTTTCAGGGCCATTGTTCAACGTACGAGGGATAGACATTTTTATTATTTATTTATAATGATCCCCCATATAAGAACAGCCATAGTGTGATAATAAAGGAGGTGCAGATAATTATTGATAAGTTAACCGGTTGTCACCCTATCTTGGTTTGTGGAGATTTTAATTCTAGAATCCTGAATAATAAGTACTTGGGGGAACAGGAATGAGAGTTTGTGTCCGCACCAACAAGGGCTCGAGCAAACCTGTAAGTGGGGCGTGGACTGGGAAATTGTACTCTATCTAGCTGGATTTAGCAGGGTGAATGGTGCTTATCCATCTGATACCCCTCCACAGTTCACTAGGATTGGGAACAGCTCTAGCAGCATAATTGATTACATTTTCACTGTGAATGGTAATGGGACATAGACATACGTGAAGAAAGTGACTATTGTCCGTTAGTTGTATGCTTTGATATTTTGAAACAGTGTAAAATAAGTGTCCAATCAGGGACCTTGAGCGTCAATCCTGCTCTTAATCTAGTCTCCTGGAGTGACAGTAGGTCGGGGCATGCCTCCACCAAGGCGTTGCCGTTCTTGCCAATTACATGGCAGCTATTGAGCATTCCATTAAAAAGCCTAAGATGATCACAGCTCTGCAAGTGATCACTGATTATGAAACTTGTGTTGAGAGCAATAGAGCTAGTGCTCTAATTAGGTCTGGTATACGCTCTCGAAACGATGTGGGCCAAAGAAAAAAAATCAAAAGGCATTTGAAGAACCGATCCAAAACAAAAGTGAGGTGGGTAAAGAGCTATGTTGTATATCACGTTTAGCGTTAAATTGCAGTGAACCCGCCTGTTATGCTAAAACCATAAAATCAGAGTATTACAAATGGCTCAGAAACCATAAGTATGAAATAGAATGTAAGCGATGGAAGGCCTAGGTGGACTCATCCTTACCCAATAAACCCTCCATGTTTTGGATGATTATTAATGGTAATCAACATCTCGTTAGAGATATTAACGGCATTCCACAACAGGCTTGGGTGACACATGTGGATGACTGCTGAGTGGCAGTACATAAAAAGAGCCACTGATGTCCACAGGCTAATTTTAGCCAGTAAAGCCCCTAGGCCACCAGACCCAGATGGAATGTGCAGTACCTTGCTCAAATTGGATGCTGCATTTTGGCCAACAACATTTAATTGGATGTTTCATTGGATTGGGGTAACTGAAGCTATTCCGACTTCTTGGTGTACCAGTATCCTAGTCCCAGTAAAAGAAAAAGGGCAACCATTCCAATCCTCGAAACTATCACCTGTTGGCGATGCTGGATGCCCCGGCAAAAAGTTTTGCCTGGGTATTGCTGAATGAGCTTGAAGAATGGGTTGAGGCAAAAAATCGTATGCCACTTAATCAAACTGGGTTCCATGGAGAATTTAGCACATCGATTAATATACTAGCATTGGTCATGATAATTGAGCGTGGATGATACGCAACTCTACGTTATATGTGGCATTTGTAGATCTTAGTGCCACATTTGATAAGGTCGACAGAGGAAGATTGTGGCAAAAGCTGTTGAGTTGGAATATCCCACTAGGCCTTGTGAGGATGATTATGTTGTTACTCAACGATAATAAGGTTAAGGTACAGTTGGATCAACATGTTTGAACATAAGGCTGGATACCCACCAAGAAAGGTCTAAAACAAGGACGAATTTTAGCACCAATGTTGTTCACTCTTTATATGTCGATTCTGGGTGAGGTTATCGCAAATAGCTCATCAATTGCTACGAAATTGGGTGATGTTCCAATATAGTGGATGGGCTACGCAGATGATATAGCAATACCGGACCTGACACCCTGCGGGTTACAGTCCTCCTTGGATAGGCTGAGTGAGTACACACAACTGAATAACTTGATTGTGAATACAACAAAAACTAAAATTATGATATTCACACCGAATCACAAAAAGGAGAAAGCAGTATGATGGAATATGAATGCGGAAGCGATCAAAGTGGTTTCTGAGTATACGTACCTGGGTATAAACTTAGACAACAAACTTTTCGGCAAAAGACATCTTGAACAAATAAGCCTAAATGTTCTGAAGATAGCGGAAGTATTGGTTCTTTCACTTTGAAGGGCGGAGGATACTCACTGGGCATTCTATTACAGCTTTACCAGGTAAAAATCCCCTCTATTATGTTATATGGAGTAGAAACCTGGGCAACGAAAATCATACCGGAAGTTAGCAAAATACAGTCCATGAAACTAAAGGGACTGCTTAGATTGCCTCCTCGGACCTCCATTGACATGGTATACCTAGAATTTGCCATTTTGCCACTACGGGTCAAACATTTATTTGCCTTGTTTGAATATGTACTGGAAGATGGCAAATGCTTTGGAAACCTCCATGCGTGGGCTATTGCATAAAGTAATTCTAACCAAGACTAGCTATATGCCCTGTAGCTGTATTGCCAATAGGAAATCTATTGCCTTTAGATGGCTTGCCTTGGTCCCGGAGAATGCTTTGACACTTCAACTTAACAGCTTTAAGAAAGCTATGAAGGTGATAATAACTACCGTCTCACGTGGACAACTATTAATTGACATGGCCACTAAAAGTAATTCCTCAGCGTGTGTAGAATGCAGACAGGAAATAATTAATATTCCAAGGTACATCAAGCAGTTTGTAGGTAGCAACATGGTTTGGGACTACATTAAAATACAAATGAATTTGGTGAAAATGCTGGAGATTGTGGGAGCCTGGTTGAAGATACCAAGAGTTCTCAGACATTGGGCCTCTGACACGCTGGTGCTTCAGGCGGGTTGCCGCTGACCTCATAACACCGTTTTTGCCACCTTATATCCCGGTGCCACTGCGATATTACAGGTCCCGGTGGCCCAGGATGTCAGGCGGCGGGAACTGTAAGTCCCCATTCGGTGGAGTCATACGGACACGGAAGCACCGGCACTGTTGCTAACGGTACCAGTGCTTCCCTGAAAACCATGCATGCAGTGCATGCCGGTGCTCCCGGTAGGTCAGTCCTGCCGGGGGCACCGGCCCTGGTCCGGAAAGTGTGCCAGTACATTACTACTGGCACCTTTATTGCCAGACCACCAGACTTTTAATGAGGCCCAATATTGTTATTTATGTGGTGAACCCAAACTGGAGTATGCAAAACATCTATTGACCCTATGTCCTGAATACTTGGAATTACGTTTGTCAGAATTCAGAGCAGCTGGCATAGACGGACCCTTATTGGGTGTGGCCCTATGGACAATGTATGTAAATGGTAATCATGAAGGGTGCTTTATATTTCTGACAATACTCTGGAGATAAATTGTGACTACATTGGAAATCCTAGCATGAAAACACTGAATGTGTTATAGGTCTGTTCTTGTATGTTCTAATGTGTGGAAAGGTTGGTCTAATCCTTTTTTAAATGTAAAATGTGATAATTATATTTTTGTATTGGATGACAGGAGTATTAAAAGTTGACTGCATTGGCTATGGGCCTCATTACAACCCTTGCAGAATGGGTTTAACGGCGCCGGCAAAGGTGCCAGCGCCGTTAAACCCATTCTGCCCTGTTATGAGGTTCTCTTGCGGGACCCGCTCTGGACGTCTGGTCAGACCAGACGTCCCTTGCGGGTCCTGCAAGGGAACTAGCATGCTAACAACGGGCCCGTCATTAACGGACCCGTTGTTAGTATGCTCCCCATTCCCATTGAGCCCTATGGGGGCTAAAATGGGAATGAGGAACGTCTGGGTTCCCTGAATGGGGAAATACCAGGCCACCCAAAGTCAGAATGGCCCGGTAATTCCCCATTCAGGGACCACGGACCCAGACACGAGTTTGGAGGCAGCCATGCCCTTATTAAGGGCATGGCTGTCTCCAAACTCGTAATGAGGCCCTATAAAATACGTTTAAAGAAATTAAACAAAATAATGCCCCTTATGCCTTGGCACTGATTCTTTTACAATGTTGCATATGCAGAATGAGGTAAAACTAATGACGTAAATACTTCAATATGCCTTCAAGTTGAGATTGGCCCCCCAGATAATCCAAAGGGTTGCATCTGATGGCCAAAAAGGAAAGGTGGTGGAGAAAACAGCAGGGTTATTCAAAAGATGATGTGGTCAAAGTGAAAGAACCCCTGTCTTGGAGGAATTTAGTTTCAATCCACGGGAGGGCCTATTAAATGAAATGCAACGGGCTAACAAAGCAAGGGGCAGACCTGAACCTATCGTCTAACTTTCACCCTGTGTTTCTCCTTCTGCACCACTCTAAAGTGCTCTGAAGGGATGTGTTCAACCATCTTACCAATTTCTTAGATATCCACAACCTTGAAAAAAGCCCTACAAGCAGGTTTTCGCTCCTGTCACTCCACAGAAACTGCTCTCATGAATGTGTCCAACTTCATTGCCTCTGCTAAACTCTTCAACCTATCCTTTATCCTAATTCTCCTTGACCTGTCTGCTGGCTTTGATATTCTCAAACACTCTCATATCCTTAATACTCTCTGTGTGGGATTCGCGATCGAGCCCTTGCCTTGATTGAATCTTACCTTGAATCTCGCCAATTCTCTGTCTCCTGGAGCAACAACATTTCTCAACTCACTCCTCCAGATGTTGGTGTTCCACAAGGCTCAGTCTTGGGTCTGCTCCTCTTTACACTCTACACATCTGCTCTTCTGGCACTAATCTCTTCCTTTGGGTTCTCGTATCAACTATTCGCAGATGACACCCAAATCTTCTTCTCTTTTCCTGAACTCTCCTCTGATATTTGATCTCTCTGTCAACATCTGTCTCTTTGCCATTAAATATTGTATAGCTTTTTACTCTCTGATGTTAAACTTTACCAAAACGGGGGGCGCTGTTGCCCACGGGAGAAGATGGCCGCTCCCGTGTGAGCTCCGGAGAGAACCAGGGCCGCTCTGCAAATATCACCGTTAAACGGATCCGGTTTTACAAATCCGATGCAGGAAATGTGTGGCAACGACGGGTCAGCACGACCGTGAAATCTGAGCGTCAGTGGTGGCTGGACTTCGAAAATACAGCGGCACGAAGATTACGCCGGCCTCTGGGTCGAGCCGGCGCTGAGAGGGGGGAGGAGCTCGGCGTGCGACAGGCACAATCCGCGCTCTGATCCCGACATTCGGGCCCGCTCTGGGCGCTCCGTTCCGCGCCGGGCGCTTGCTAGATCTCCCTCCTCGCGGTCCATCGCTGCCACCCACCGCCAGAGGCTGCTGAACGGGGGAACTCCGCCCATCCGAACTACGACAACGGGGCTGCGGACGCCGGCCAAAACAACACGGATAAGCGCAGCGGCTGGGGAAAGACGCTGGAGCGGCTCGCGGTGAGGGCCTCTACATCGGACAGCCGCGTGGGCGGTTCCTGCTATCCGCTGGGGAGCGCGGCCCCCCCGAGATACTTCACGCTTGGGCCTAGAGGCTCGCGGAGGCTCTGCGGCTGGCCCACCTGTTGGGCGAGGTTTGGCGGTCGGGTCGGAGCCGCCTGACTAACGCGGGCCGAGTTGCTTGGGCCAGGGGGGCAGCGCACACATCACGACGGCTCACTGTGGGACGCCCGGAGGGGGACGGAGCGCTGCACGACCCAGGCAGACACGATAGTACGGAAACCACGGGATAATGCCCAAGAATCACGGACCCAAGAAGAGCAAGGGGACGATCGACAAATTCACCACATCTACCCGGAGGAACTCGGCAGCCGGGATTGAGGAACCAACGACACAGATGGAGCAGCAGAGCCCACCGTCCACTCTGATGGACCCCCAAGCGGTCTTCCTCGCTATGCAGCAAGGGTTCTCAGCTCTGAACGACAAACTTGATGGGATTACCGCTGATGTGGCCTCCATTAAGTCGAAAATGGACAAAACAACGGCACGTGTTACGGAGGCGGAAACTAGAATTTCGGGCGCGGAGGACGCACTCGAGGCCCTGAAAAGTACGGTATCCACGTTGGCGATTGAGCTGGGAACGGTCAAGAATAAGTGCGAGGACTTGGAGGCGAGGTCACGGCGAAACAATGTTCGCATTTTGGGGGTACCTGAGGAGGCGATGAAGGGCTCCATGGAGAAAGGTGTGGAGGCCCTCCTTCGTACGGTGCTGGGGGACCCCGGATGGTCACCCATGTTCATTATCGAGCGTGCTCACAGATCCATGGCCCCGAAGCCGAAGCCGGGAGCATACCCCAGACCAATAATTGCACGCGTGTTGAACTATAGAGACAGGGATCTGATATTACGCACGGCGAGGGAAAAGCAGGAGCTACGATGGGAGACTAGCGTGATACGGATCTACCCCGACTTCACACTTGCAGTGCAGCAGGAGAGGAAACAATTTACCGGTGTCAAGAAACTGCTCCGCGACCGACAAGTCCAATACGCCATGCTCTATCCGGCAAGACTCAAGATTCAGTACAAAAACAAAATTCACTTCTTTACCTTCCCTGAGGAAGCCGCCAATTTTGTTGAAACACATATTCCCGCGTTGCCGGGGAGCTCTGAAGCCAACGGTCAAGATTGACTGGTATGAAGTTACTTAGTTTGAATGTCACTCGCTGTATGTGATTTACTTCCCCGTAGGGGGACTACAATGGCTGAGGGTGGGCAGAATTTTATTTGTACGATGAGCCTTGCCGGAAACAGTACCCGTGGCCTACCACATGTGTGAGAGCAACGCCGGAACCGGCTACTCGTATGTAAAGATTCTAAGAGCATTGCCCTGGTCATCTCCACAGGCCCCCCTGTAGCAGGTGCATATGCAGAAAAGTGGGGGTGGGGAGTGGGATCCGAAAAGCACAGTAGATGTTCGGGGTACTGTGAGGGTGGGGGTAGGGGGGGAGTTTGATCTGTTGGGAAAGAGTTACGTTACGCATTGGGAGAAAATAAAAAGCACACAGTTATGGTACGTTAGCAAATGTCAAAACGTTGTGAAACAATTTGTTGCAGACGCAAACCCGCAAACACCTTATAGGAATGGCTGACACAAACACCGACAATATTATGATAATGAGCTGGAATGTTCGAGGTCTGGGCTCTAGGGTTAAGAAGCGGAAAATCACAGCATATATCAACAGACATAACCCACAGATTCTTTTCCTACAGGAAACACACATTGGTCCACAACATGGGGAACAGTTGGTCCCAAATTGGGGTACTCACCAATATTTCACGACCTACTCGAAGAAGGCTAGAGGTGCGGCAATTTTGGTGCACAGAACTCTCCGATTTACCTGCAGTGAGGTGGACTGCGACGTCGGGGGCAGATATGTCTTGGTCCACGGCACTCTACGGGACAAAGAGGTAGTCCTCCTAAACGTGTATGGTCCCAATGTCGATGACCCGGCATTTTACTCCGAGGTCTTTGGGAAACTGGCACACTACCCTACTGCTCACCTGATTTGTGGAGGGGACTTTAATACCATTCTCGACGTGGGCATAGACCGCACTTCGACACAAACGAGGACACTGTCTAGAGCCGCTCAGGCGATTATCGCTCATATGGCTGATCTGGGACTGAAAGATGTATGGCGGACACTACATCCTGCCGAGAGGAGATATACGTATTACTCCACTGTGCATGATATGCACTCCAGGATAGACATGTGGCTGACAGATAGCGCGGTGTTGGCCTGGGTGACCGACACTCGGATGCTACCCAGGACTTACTCTGACCACTCCCCCATCCTGATGGAGCTCCACATACCCGACGTGGCAAAGTGCAGGCCGCCATGGAGGTTCAAGCCAGCCGCATTGCGCGATCTGATCTATAAGAACGCAATAGACCAACATATACTTGAGTTTTTTGAATTTAATGAAAACTCTGTGCCCTCCCTTGCGACACTGTGGCAGACCTTCAAAGTGTTTATAAGAGGTGTATCCATATCTAAGGAGAGTGGTATCATCAAAGATATCAGAAACAGGCTGCAACGGCTCGAGACGCAAATAACAGTGTCACAATCCCAATATGAGCTTAATCCATCGCCACAACTCGCGTTGGATGTAAAAAATAAACTGGAGGAATACACTGAAGCAGCGGACCAGGAGATCCGCTACTTCGACAGACCAGCAGCTGCACACCGCTATGGTGAAAGTGAACGCCCGGGGAGGTTGCTGGCCAGGGCTGTCAGGGGAGAGAGGGGGTCAACGGATATCCCATGCATACTCACACAAGACGGCTCTGTCACCACAGATCAGGCCAAGATTCGCAACACCTTCTATACATTCTATGCGGAACTTTATTCGCCCCAATCCAAAGCCACGGAGGCGGAGATTGATCAATATCTCACCCGCATCCCGACAACACTTCTGGCTGACAGTACAAGAGATGCACTGGAGGCACCGATAACTGAGGCAGAAATTATTGAGGCAATTGACGCTCTCCCTAATGGGAAGGCCCCAGGCACCGATGGCCTTAGCGCAGAATTCTACAAAGAGTTTAAGAATCATCTAGCCCCTAGATTGCTAGCTATGTGGACCGAAGCGCTGGAAAGGGGAGAGCTCCCTGAGACTACAAGGGAGGCAGTGATAATGTTGCTCCTCAAGGCAGGGAAACCCCCGGAAGACTGTGGCTCATATAGACCTCTATCGTTAATTAACACGGACGCAAAACTATTAGCCAAAATACTTGCCACAAGGTTAACACCTTGGATGCCATACATGGTCCACGAGGATCAGGCTGGATTCATCCCCGGCAGGTCCACAGCCTCTAACATCAGAAGATGCCACGAGGTCATGACCACGGCACCGCCGGACCAGCAGGCGATAGCTGTATCATTAGACATGCGTAAAGCTTTTGATACGGTGTCCTGGCCATTCATGTTCGGGGTGCTACGCAACTACGGGTTCAGGCCGAAATTCATGAAATGGATAAAGTTATTATACTCGTCCCCTCAGGCCAGAGTTAGAGTCAACGGTTCACTAACAGAAAAACTTAAGTTGCGCGGGGGCACTAGACAGGGTTGCCCACTATCGCCATTACTGTTTGCATTAATAATTGAGCCTTTGGCGGATATTCTGAGGCTCCACTCCGCTGCATGCGGGCTAAAAATGGGCACCACATTACACATTATAAACCTATACGCAGACGATATCCTGCTGTATCTGAGAGAACCAGACAGAACATTGAGGAGGGTCCTGTCCATTGTGGAACAATTTGGTAGAATCTCGGGCCTACGACTCAACCCCAACAAATCAGAAGTGTTCCCAATCACTGAGGCCACTGTCAAACCCCAAGACCTGTATGGCCTACAGTGGTGCCCGACGCATATACGGTACTTGGGAGTGTGTGTAGCCAGGACGGCACAGTTGTCGCGGGCATTGAATTATAACCAACTGGGGGATTCAATATGTCTGAAATTGAAGCGCTGGGGGGCTCTTCCTATCTCCATGATGGGTAGGATCGCCCTAGTGAAAATGATAATTCTCCCAAAGCTATTCTACTTATTCAGCACGGTGCCGGTCTGGCCAGGTCGGGCGCTGTTTACTAAGATCACGGGAGCGTGTGCTACATTTGTCTGGGGCGGTCACCCTAGGGTGGGCTGGAGGGCACTGACCAATGAATACTCCAGGGGCGGTCTGATGGCACCAGACTTTGAACTCTACTATCTGGCTGCGCAGGCACAATATGCTTCCCTTTGGGCTACAACATTTAATAATCCGGTGGGTCCTACGCCAACTCAACCTGAGAAAGAGGCCATGCTAGCGCTTCACCAACTCACGAGGTCCACCTGCAAACATTATAACTCACTGAAACCGTCTAAAGTGACAATCACGGCATGGGCCAAAATAGTCGAGATATACGGCACTAACAAGATATATCATCCAAGTATGCCACTTTGGGGTGCCCCGCAGGCTCCCTTTAACCTAGAGGGAGAGGCAGCCCACCAATGGACAGCTAGGGGCATAGCACAATGGGGTCAACTTTTTACCAGTGGGCACTTTATTCAATGGGAGGACATCAGGGACGTGGTGGGGAACACACCTGTGACCAGACATCAGTACATCCGTATGCAGGCAGCCTCCCAGAACATGTACCCAGCCTTTCCTGATGAACCTCCACTTAACATGGCACTGGGATACGTGTTCGCAGGGGGATCTCATAGGATAACGGCATCGGGTATGTACAGAATTATACTCCAGACACGCCCTTCGGAGCAACGTACAGCTAAGGCCAAATGGGAACAAGACCTGGGGGAGGAGATGGGAGATGTTGAATGGTCCCAACACTGTGCACTTGTTAAACAGATCTCCTGCAACTCCAAATACAGATTGATTCATTATAAAATACTACAAAGAACACACTACACCCCAATGAGACTTAAACACATATACCCTGCAATGACAGGGAAATGCCCGAGGTGCCACGCCGACAACGCAGACATTTACCACATGTTGTGGGCCTGTGTAAAACTGCGGGGTTACTGGGAGGAAGTATGCCAGGTGCTAGATGAGATGGCCGACCATCCCATTGAGTGGACTCCACGAATGTGCCTGCTGGGGACTTGTGAGAAAATGAACCCGATATGGCGGAAACTACTGAACTTAAGTTTACTATTGGCCAAGAGAGCGATTTTGCTCAAGTGGAAAAGTGCGAATCCCCCAACTAAAGCCGATTGGATCAGGGACATGGCGTGGGCAAACGATATGGAGGAGGTGTATATAGACACGGTGCTTCCCAGCTCAAGGCCCAAGAATATATGGGGCAGATACAAGGCATACTTGGCCGAGAGGGTCGAGCAAGTTAGCCCTGATCATGAATAGAAAATGTTATTGCAACTGTGCATTATGTGAATGTGTCAATGATATAACTAAGCAACTGTACTGACTGTGTGCAACGAAAAATAAAAGTTTAAAAAAAAAAAAAAAAACTTTACCAAAACAGAGGTGCTCATCTTCCCTGCCAAAAGCTCACTCTCATTTCTTCCTCTCCCTATCCAGTTCCCACCTGACACTTTCCACTACTCCACTACTGTTCTTCAGCTAGAAGGCTCTGCATCATCTATGACCCTTCTCACACGTTTTCTACTTTCATCTGAAAAACTGGAACAGCAGATCACCTCAACCTCCTAAATATTAGGAAAATGAGGCACCTCAGTCCTTTCAACACTGCCAAACATCTCGTAACCACTCTTGTCTTCTTTACACTGGCCTACTGTGCCAGCAGCCTCTTTGGTCTCCCCAACTATGCTTTCTGCCCTCTCAAGATAATTAACTTTGCTACCAGGGCTCTCTTTGAACTCCCTCACTTCACACCTACTTCCTTGCACCATCACTAGGCTGGATTGCGGACGATGCAAAACAGGGTCAGATTTAAATGTCTTCTGGTTCACAAATCTATCCATGGTAAGGCACCACACCATCTATTGTGCTCTATCCAACTCTACAAGCCTTCTCGTAATCTCCACTCTGCGTCCTTAACTACCCTTGTGGCTCTTTGCCTGTGCTTCCGCTCACTTCCGCTCCTTCCCTCTTCTTGCTCCACTTGCATGGACTTCTCTTTCCCCTGGACATCCGAGCAACGGTACAAATGGGTTTGTTCAAACCCAAACTAATAGCCTATCCCCTCTGTATTACCCTCTTAACCTACCTATTATCTGCCTGCTAGCAAACATTTTTTCTCGCCTTTAACCTGCCTCTGGCCCTCACTTCCTTTGCCTCCACTCTAGCACTTCACCCATCATGGTCACATCCCAAGCACAGCTGGCCATACCGCCTACCTGCACTTAAAAATGTCCAATGTTGGTGGTCCTTAATCTATGTATGTCCACTTATGTATTGTCCCCGGTGACTGTTCCATTTATTCCCCTCCACAACCTGGTCAAAATGTTCCTCAAACTCACCCCATTGTGAGAAGATCACTGCTTCCCATCAAATCTGTTTTCTTATCTATTCTACGTTCTTTTGTGATCAAACAAGCATTGCTCCATCGTGTATATAAAAAAATGAGTATTGTTCCTCCTGTATATAAATGAATACAGATTTAAAAAATAGTAGATGCATGCTGATGCTTACACGTATGTGTTGCTGGTCCCCTGCATACAATTTTCAACACTCTCAAAACAGAGTGTAAAAGTAAAGAGTAATTCAAGTTGAACTTGATTTTAATCTTTACTTTTACACTCCACTTTGAGAGAAACTAAACACTGCCTGCAAATACAGTTTGCAGGCAGCATTTTATAATGGATTCCAATGGAATCTACATGCTAAACACCAGGTGTAAGCAAGGGTAAATTCATTGGAATCTTAGGTTTTACACCTGCATGAAAATCTCATGCAGGTGTAAAGTCAAATGCACTCCTGAGACATATAAAAGGAAAGCGCAGATGCTATCTCCACTTTGCTGCCCTCCCACGCTTCAGTGCGGCTGTAAATTCTAGGGAGTATCAAAGGAAAGGATAAACTGCTTTTACGCTTTCCTATTAAGCTCCATTTCATTCTACAATGGCCCCCACTTTCTTTCGTGCAGCTCCCTGGCAAAAGTCTTGCAGAGGCCCATGACTCGCAAAACAATCGCTGTGTCATCCACATACAAGTGGTATGGAAACTTCAAAAAGTGGAGGATCTTGAAAAGCATCCTCAGATAAATATTAAATAGGACTGGTAACCCTGTACAAACATATTAGAAATGACGATTGAAAGTGACCTAGGTGTACCCTCTGTTTGCTTCCCTCCAAAAAAAGAAGAAGAGCAATTAAGGGCAATACCATGAACCTAGTGAGCTCAGACAGACATTCGAGTGACAAATTGTGGTTCTAGGTTTTAACCACCATGGATAGTTCCAACATTATCAGAAGGGAAAGAACAGCTTGATCTGCCTACAAGAGTATATAATTTCACACTATGGGAAGGGCAGTTTCAGTCTCATGTCTGGGGACATATCTGAATCATAACAGGTCAAAGATAAAAGCAGAATGCAGATGTTCTTGGACTTGTTTGTCGCTACTTTTTTCAGGATGTTTAAGCCCCATGAAATCCCGGAATTGTACGATCGCACTGAAAACAAAAGGTTTGACTGTATAAAAAGTCCAAAAATGCTAACACCAAAGGTTCATATACCAAAAGTTTGAACCTTTGGTGGTAGCATTGTAGGTAAGTATAAAAAAAAGGACTGCGGGCAGCGGGGGTGTAATCCGCTACACCCCGCTCGCTATACTGTGTGGTATAGTGAGCGGGGTGTTGCAGTGGACACCCCCGCAGCACACCCGAACAAAATAAGTAATAATAAAAAAAGAAAAGGACCCTGCAGCGCTGGTCCTGATCACGGAAGTGAAAGGGAACTCGCGCTGCAGGGCACAGCCTGAAGAAAAGGTAAGTAGGGTTTGTTTATGTTGGGGGTGTGGGTTGGGGTGTGTTGAGGGTGTGGCGGGGGGTGTTCTGGGTCTGTTGTGGGTGGGGTGTGGGTATGTAGGGGTTTTGAACGTGTGTTCGCATGGGAAATGTACAAACCTTTTGTGGTTCGTACATTTCACATGCAAACATTTCGGCCGTGGGAAAATCAGCCGCGGTTGGATCACGTAGATCCAAAATCCCTGGAGTAGGTCTGTAGTTTTAAAAGTCTGTGGAGTCCAGGCCAGAGTGTTTAAGGAGAGGAATTAGCATGAACCTTTAAATCTGATCGGCTATTCAAGGATGAGAGAGAGATTGATACATTGAGAATTTCAGGGGGAAAGAACTGCTGCCAATGCCAGAATAGCATCAATATGGTGTAAACTGGAAAAGACTGACACCTTACATCACTAGATTAATGAACACTTCTTTCAATAGCGGCACAGTTCCATCCAATCTCAAAGATGCCTCGGTCCTCCCGCTGTTAAAAAAACTACTGTAGGCCCAATTCACTGACTAACTATAGACCCATAACCACTGTATCATTTCTCCTAATAATTCCCGATAGAGCAGCTTACCTCCAGATTCAAAACCACCTGGAAACTAACAATCTCCTTGGCATCCGACAATCTGGTTTCCGCCCAAGACAAGGGATGGAAACAGCACTACTAAACCTCAAAATACAAATGGATGAGCTGAAAGACAATGGTCACCTAGCGCTCCTTTTACTAGACCTTTCTGCAGCGTTTGACCGAGTCAATCACAATATACATTGCAATCACCTTGCCTCGGCAGCCCACTTCTCACCCAACGCGAACCAATGGATACGATATTTCCTTACGGGTAGAACCATGAGAGTTTTCTCTCTGCTCTCAGCGGCTGCACCTGCCCCGGTTACGTGCGGAGTACCCCAAGGTTCAAGCGTCTCCATGTCTCTTTACAACATATTCATGAAGCCTAGAAATTGGGTGTCATCTACACTAATTACGCAGATGACACCCAAATCCTCACACCTATCACCGGCTCACATGACACGGAGTCTGATTCCCTGAATAAAATCTATCAACCCATCCAGGCCTGGATGGCTTTACATGGATTATGCCTCAACGATGTATCTCTCCAGCTCTGAAATCTCTCCATTGGCTCCGAGTGGATGCAAGGATTAAATTCAAAACCCTCTGCATTGTCCACAAGGCTTTCTGGGGCCTGGGTCCAAAATACCTTCAGCTATCCATCCGCAAATACGACCCCTCTTGAGCTCTTCATTCCTCTACCTCCAACTCTCTCAGGGTCTGTCGTTTTTCAAAGAAACAAGCTGGGGGTAGATCTCTGTCTTCGGCTGGGGCCTTCCTCTGGAACAGCCTCCCTGCCACTCTAACACTTGAGGAGAACCATCTCCGGTTCCGGAAGCACCTCAAGACCTTCCTCTTTTCTTCTGCCTTTGCTCCCCCTCTCCCCTGCTGATCTGTTCTCCCTTGGCACTATGCACCTGGCCACCCTCTGTCCTCCGGACCCAGTTACCTGCTCACCATGCCACCATCCCTCACTGCCTCCGGGCCACCCCTTGCACTGGGGTCTACCCAGGGACCTACCCTGTCTGCTGCCTTAAACCTGGCACTTGCAAATTGCTGGCTGCACTAAAACTGTCTGTTGCCTTTATTATTTATTTATTGATATTTATCTGTTTCTCCTCTGCTTCGCACTTTCCACTTCTTACCCCTTCCATGCACTTTTCCCCTCCCCCTCTCCCATGCACTTGCGCGTTCTCAATGTCAATGGGCCTAGTAAGATCGCTGTTTTGTTCTCCCCTGTTCCCCTCCCTTGCCTTGTCGCGCTCTGGAACACTTGTGTACGAGCGCGATAGAAATAAAATTTCAATATCAATATCAATAAGACAGAACTCCTCCTCGTAGGCTCCCAACACTGTCTCAACAAACTAAGCAACTCCTTCGAATCAATTAACATAGATGCCACCATTATCAAGGTCTCAAAAGAAGTAAAAACCCTTGTTTTTTTACCTAGACTCCTCCCTAACCCTTACTCGACAAGTTAACACTGTTGCATCAGCCACAACCTACATATCCACGCTCATTACTGCCTGTAGACCATTCTTATCACCCCACAACAGCATCACCCTAGCTAGAGCCCTCATATTGACTAGACTAGACTATTGCAATGCTCACTATGCAGACACTAAGGTCCAGAATATCAATAAACTCCAGGTGATCCAAAACAATGCTCTGAGAGCAGCTCTGAACATACCTAAAAGGTCCCACATTTCAGCTACCAGAAGGAACACTCACTGGCTACCTATCCTTGAGCGCATCCTATTTAAAACACTTGCCATGACACACAAATGCCTTAACAAACTAGCACCTAAATATCTCACTGATAAATTCATACCCAATCATTTCATCAGGCCTACGCACTCAGTTAATGCACACTGTCTCGCCATACCTCGCTTCAAGCAGCAGAACGCCAGTGGTAGCAGCTTCCCCGTGGTGGCTGCTAAACAATGGAACAACCTACCAGCATCATTAAGATCCGAAAGTTCCTACTTGGCCTTCAGTAAACACCTCAAAACATGGTTCTTCACTCTGGAACTACTGAAATAACCCGTTGATTACTGGCAGAATTATACTAGATTATGCCGGATGAAGTATATGCTCTGATGTTGGCCATGTTGCACTCCTCACAGAAGAAGGGCCTACTCCCCCCACGCCAACATCTCATTATTTGTAAAACAAGGAAACCGTCAGTGAACCTGATTAGTTATAGGCCAATAAGTCTATTCAACACAGATAATAAAATCCTTGCCAAAGCCATAGCAACGAGAGTTGAAAACTTGCTACCAGAGCTCAGTGGCCAAGAACAAAATGGCTTTGTTAAAGGGAGACATACTTCAGAAAACATGCACAGACTGATATTAACCCTATATAAAATCAAGCGGTTAACAGCTGAGGTGGGGGTACTATAACTAGACGCTGAAAAGGCGTTTGATTGCATTGAATGGGATTATCTAATGGCCACTTTAGAAGGCTTCGGACTGGGAGAAAACATACTTGGACAGATTAAACTGCTATACTCAAAACCAACAGCAAGTATAAATACTAACTGGATTTCTTCTGACAGTATTGAATTGGGCAGAGGAACACGACAAGGGTGCCCACTTTCACTGCTGCTCTTTGCATTTGCTATGGAACCATTGGCAGCAAAAAACAGAGGGGATCAGATATGATAGGTTATTTATAACGCGCTTAATAGCCAGAGATTGCGGACCCGGGGATCGAACATGTGTTTCTCCGTGTTGTCTTGTTTCCAAGGCGAGCATGTTGCCGCTGAGCTATCCTCCCGAGACAAAGGTGATTCAAGGGGTCCAATTCGGAGAAGCCTCATCAAGCCTCATCAAAACTATGGCTGTATGCGAACGATATGTTTCTGATGGTACAAGGAATAGACTCATCGGTCCTGGCAACAATGGATCAAATCAATGGTCCTCATTACGAGTTTGGAGGCAGCCATGGTGCTATTAGCACCATGGCTGCCTCCAAAATTGTGTCCGGGGTCTGTGAATGAGGAATTACTGGGTCATTCCAACCTTGGAGGATGTGGTAATTCCTCATTCACAAAACCAATCCCCATTCCCATTCGAACCCCCATAGGGCTCAATAGGAATGGGGATGGAGATGAATAACGGGCCCGTTCATAACGGGCCCGTTATTAGCTCCTTGGTCCCCTCGCGGGACCCGGAAAGGACGTCTGGTTTTACCAGACATCTGTTCCGGGTCCCGCGAGGGAACTTCGTAATAGGGCGGAATGGGTTTACCGGCACCAGCACCATTACCGGTGCCAGTAAATCCATTCCGCCAGTCTCATAATGAGGCCCTCATTACGACCCAGTCGCTAATGGTTTAACGGCGCCGTAAAAGGCGGCGGCGCCGTTAAATCATTAGCGCCCGATTACAATGTCCCTTTGCGGGACCCGTACTTAACGGCTGGTGTAGACCAGCCGTTCAAGTGGGTGCCGCAAAGGGACCTTGGCGATAATTACGGCAACCGCTATTAGCGGTGCCGTAATTATTGCCTTCCCCATTCCCATTATGCCCTATGGGGAAAATGGGAATGGGGAAGGGCAAATGGTGAATGGGGAATTACCGCCCCCGCCAACCTTGTGATGGGGGCGGTAATTCCGCCATCCACCATGGCAGAGACCGGCATGGACCATGGTGCTAATAGCACCATGGTCCAACGCCAGGGTCGTAATGAGGGCCCCAATGTCTTTCGTGTGTACTCTGGATATAAGATAAATTGGTCTAAATCTGAAGTGATGCCGGCATCAAAGGCTTGTACTAATCAACGGCTAATTTAGTTTGGCTTCAGATGGTGTTCGGAGAAAATGCGGTACTTGGACATTTGGTTGATGGAGGATATGGATCATATGATGGATTTTAATCTGCATCAAGTAATTGAGAATCTGAAAAATGACCTGCGCATATGGGATCAACTGAAGCCGACTCTATGGGGAAGAGTGAACGCAATCAAGATGACTTTGGCTCCAAGTATTAACTATATCCTGAGTATGATCCCAATAATAGCAAAAAAGAAGTTAATGAGGAAGACAGAGATCCTAGTACAGTCATTTGTGTGGGAGGGGGAACAACCTCGGCTGAAGCTGTGGAAATTACAAATATCATCGGTAAATGGAGGTTTGGCGGTTCCAGATTTCGAAAATTATCGTCTGGCCTATGGATCCAGACATTTGCTACCTTCCATTGAGACTTCAATGGATCTTTGGACTCAGGCAGAAACTTGCAGATGTACACCACTTGCTCCAAGGGCGATGATAACGTCAGAAGATGCACATCAAATGCTCCAACAAAATGTTTGAGGGAGTACTGGAAAGGGCATATGAAGCATAGTAATAAAGAAGTCTCCAGCTCTAGTAACTCCTTTGGCTAAACCCAGAAGTTAAGCTGCAGGGGAAAACACTGTTTTTGGCCTAATTGGTATTTGAGCGGTATCCAATAGCTGGGTGGTCTTTTTGAAGCGGGAAAATAGATCACCTTTGAAAGATTGAAAATGGAAAAGAAGCTAGAGAATAGCACATTCAGGGAATATAGAAATCTGAAAAAAGCTGTGGTGAATAAAATTCCTGAAGAATGCAAGGACTGGTTGGATTGCTTGCGAGATTTCAAGCTGGATAGACACATTGGGCCTCATTAGGACCCTGGCGCTAAGTGTTTAACGGCACCGTAAAAGGCTGCGGCGCTGTTAAACACTAAGCGCCTTACTACGAGATCCCTTTGCGGGACCCGACCTGAACGGCTAGTCTAGACCAGCCGTTAAAGTAGGGACCCGCAAAGCGACCTTGGTGCTAAGTACGGTACCGCAATTTGCGGTACCGTACTTAGCTCCTTCCCCATTCCCATAGAGCCCTATGGGGCGAAAATGGCAATGGGGAAGGGCCATGGTTCAATGGGGAATTACAGCCCCGCCAACCTTGGAATGGGGTGGTAATTCCCCATTGAACCATGGCGGACCCGTTACAAAACCGGCACCAACCATGGTGCTAATAGCACCATGGTTTAGCGCCGGTGTCGTAATGAGGGCCATTGCCTCCAAGGTGTATAAACACCTAGCACAATATAAGGTAGCCAATGAGAAACTGTTGAACAAATGGTCAAAGGTGATAGACTCTGAAATGAGTGTGAGCAGATGGAACAATATATGCCGGAATGTGACATTTACCTAGATGAATCTAGGGGAAAGAGCAAGACAGATTAAGTTCCTGAATAGGGCGTGCTGGACTCCACAGAAATTATATGAAAGGGGCTTGTTAGAGTCAGAGGCTTGCTGGAAATGCAAACACAGAGTGGGATCCTTTGAACATATGGTGTGGGAATGTGAAAGTGTGAAAGGATTCTGGAAAGAAGTGACACTGGCAATGAATAAAGTTCTGATGATTGATGTGGAGTATGATTTTGAAAGCATAATTCTAGGAGAGGTGGAGCTGATAGCAGATCTGACATTTCCGCAGAGGTGCTGGTTCTTTAGAGCTTCGGTTTCAGCAAAAAAAAAATCGAGATACTGGAAAAGTGAGCAAACACCCTCTTTTTCAGAATGGATGACAGATTTGGTGCAGATGTCAAAAATAGAGAGGGTGATCATGTATAGGAACAATAAAAGAGATGTATATTAAGGAATTTGGGAAAGATTTCTGAACTTGTGATATATGCTCCAGTGTCTATATTCTTTATTTGCCTTTATGCTGATGCTTATTCTACTACTGTGAAGTCGATGTATATTTGTATTTGTAAAATGTGATGTAATACTGATTGGGCCTCATTACGACCCTGGCGGAGTGGGTTTACGCCAGCGGTATTCGCGGCGGACCCGTCCGCCCTACTACGAGTTCCCGTAGCGCCATGGAGCGTTTTCCGCCTGGTTTTTCCGGGCGGAGAAATCCATGGCGCTACGGGACCTTGTTGTTAATTACGCCACCGTATTTTACGGTGGCGTAATTAACGCCTTCCCCACTCCCATTATACCCTATGGGGCAAAAATGGGAATGGGGAAGGGTAAAATGGGGAATGGGGATTTACCGACCCGCCAAGGTCGGAATGGGGCGGTAATTCCGCCAACCCCCATGGCGCTATCGGCAGCTTTCCGCCGTGCTCCATGGTGCATTTTGCGCCACGATTTCCGCCAGGGTCGTAATGAGGGCCATTGTCATTTCTCAAATTATAATAAATATGTGAATACAAAAAAAATAGTACTGAGGGTGAGCATGAAGGATGACTTTGAAGCTGCACAGCAAAAATGTATACACTGTTCTGCCATATATACTGCACTGGAAGGTCCCTTACCCCAAACGGCTAGTTCTATAGTAGGGATAATTGGGTAACTCTGAAGAAATGTCCATGTAAAGTTGGCCTTCAGTATATAGGTTGCTTGATGGGAATCCAGTCCAGATGATGCTGTCCGAGGGGATTCCCAGGTCATTGTGGCGGCAGGGGCCCTATTAGACACTTGCTAGGCACCTCTGGGAATAATCTGCACATACTGTTTACCACCCCTTTTCTAACCACTTACCTGAGTGGCAGTTTCTTACTTAGGTAACATGTGGCAGTACTAGGAATCCAGATATTCGCGGCAAAGCAGCTAAGTTTACTGCATAACCTGCTGTTGCCACAGCAATGAAACTTTGGCAGATAAAAAAAAGTAAAAGGGAAGAACAAGTGTGGGGAGTTAGAAGTGGCCCAAATTATGTGTGCCCAACTTACTTGACCACTGTCAGAAAATAGGCTGATCGTTTGGAGTCATTCATATTACACTGAATGACTGGGAAGAGAAAGCTCTGTGTATGGCTGGATTACGAACCACTAAAGGGTAGACATGGCTGAGATGCAGGACCTTCTTTAGGCCCAAAGTGGAAAAGAAATACATTTTCGTTAATTCAAAAGATTTCTAAATACCTTTTCCTTTAAGGGGCTTCCAATGTGAGTAGGGTTGAGTACGAAGACTTCTTTTTCTTTAAGGGGTGCTCACGTACATGTCTACATGAATGTTTGCTCTTAAGGATTTGTGTGTTTTATAATAATAATTACTTAATTGTGGTACAATCCAAAATGTGGACTTTACACAAACATAAGCATAGTCCTAAAAGAAACATAGAAGACATAAAAGACATAACCAAAAACATATATCATGTCATAAGACATTGCAATATGTAGCCTATGTAACATAAAACTGAGAAACCTTAAGATAGTCTCATGGACAGATAGCAAAGTACAAATCCCTATAATTACAAACCACACATATGTATAGCTGAAATAAGACAAATCAAATGGCAAACATATATATTATATAACATGTTTTCCATAGCAATCAGAAAAGTCCTTAGGCACTTAAATCAGGGACTAGAGACTTAACGTTTGTCCACAGACTATACAAGGCAAGCTGAAAAGCCATTGATTCAGAGTTTAAACATAAGTCCCAAAAGGAGTCACCAGTTATAGCCTCATATCTATAAACCCATTTCCCAAAGGTGGTCATGTAGAGCGGTCCTAATTTAGGGCATAAAGTCAGAACATGTCTTGTTGATTCCAGGATGCCAGGCAACTAACAGATCCTACAGGTCCTATATTCCAGTGCCACCCCCTGGCGAGACCCAATTACAGCTAATACCGGGAGCTGATTTATCCGCAGCCTTAGAATAAACTGCCTCACTCCCTTGTGTGTTTTATCTCTCTGTCACTCAGAATGTGCAGCATGTGCAGATCTGCAAATGCATGTGTGGAAATGTGGGTGAATTTGAGTCTTCACACGGGGGGCGTGGCTTGATGGCTACGTGAGAGGACGTTCCTTGGAGGAGCTCCCGATGATCCGATCCTGATCCTGGGAAGAAGTGATGGTTTTTGGCGGACTTTCGATCCCACGGTGTAACCAAAGGCGTATGAAAGTGGGGGGCACATGGTGAGTGCCCTCCCCACCAGCGAGACTGCATATCCACGGAACTAGAATCTGAAGAAGGTGGCGGTCGCGCAAAGGAAGCGGAGCACCCAAGATGGCCGTCTGTGGACAAAGGGCCATAAATGGTCCGATGAGCTGAGGAAGTTGGTCGGAACGTGGGCAAGCCCAACCAGACAGACGGGTCGCATGCACCTCTGGCAGAAGGCAAAAAACATAAGGGCGAGCCCACACTGAAGAGGCCCTGGATCGTGGTGGGCTAGGAGAGTGAACCCGGGTCCAGCGGAACCTCGCTGTGAAGAGGCCGGCGAGCGAACCCCGCGAGGATACAGCTGGGCGCGTGGGCCCAACCGACGCCGCAGGATGTCCTCCAAGGTGGTGCGACCCCGGATCAAACAGCCCACGATGGAGACCTACGTTAGGTCGCCTTCGAGCGCAGAAGGGGGCAAGAGCAAAGAAACCACCGCGGCGGCGACGGACCCACCGGGTACTATCCAGGAGGTGCTGGCAGCAATTGCCGACTTGAAGGTGGCCTGGGAGACGAAGCTGGGCCTGGCCATGAAAGAGCTGCAAGAGGGCCTAAACCTTAAGATAGGAGCGGTCCGAGAATAGGTGAACCTGTTGCGCCAGGATGTGCGAACGATTGCGGAGCGCACTGGGGAACTGGAGAAGGAGTTGGCCCCGACCACGGAGGCGTGCAACACACACGCCAAGGAGCTTCATGCCCTTGTGCAACGAGTGGGCAATTTGGAGGACAGAGCAGAGCAGGCAGAGGGGCGCGCCAGGCGCAACAACATTCGCATAGTGGGGGTACCGGAGGGAATGGAAGGATTGAACCCCACGGATTTCGTTGAAACCATGCTTTTGCAGGAGATCACAGGCGGGGAGCTGACCCAGGGGTTCCCGGTCGAAAGGGTGCACAGGGCCCTGACCAGGAGACCGGCCCCAGGAGCCCCCCCGCGGCCGTTGATCGCGAAGATCTTGAACTATCGTGACCGCGAGACGATTCTCGAATTTTTCTGGAAAGGAGGCACGATAGAAAGGGGGTCAGCGAATATAACGGCGTATCCGGATTATACGCTGCTCGTACAACGGAGTCGAATGAACTTTGGAACGGTGAAGAGGAGGCTTAGAGAAGCAGGCCACCGCTACATGTTGCTTTACCCCGCCAGGTTAAAGGTGTTTTATAAGAACAGATCCCTCTTCTTTGAGACGCCGAGCAAAGCGATGGAATGGTTGGATATGCAAGGTCGACCTCCGGAATCGGATGCCCAGACAGAAGCGGCTGGAGATAAGTAGCACGTGGCAGAGGCACCCATGAGGCCATAGCTATGACATTGGGACTGGAATATAGTTTGATATTGTGCTTGTGTGGAGGAAGTCACGGCATCTGCCGGCGGGTCCCGTTGAATTCACTTCTCCTAAATAGATGACTGGGAGCTCCTGGGGAGCAACCTCTGCACCCGATAGTAGTATATTTAGTTAGGTCACTGTTAGATTGGTGACACCCCGCGGGGTCCTTGTTCTTGGTCACGAGACGGGTCCAGACGTGGGTAGGCCTGAGATCCAGGGATGGAGATGGGCTATTGTTGGGGGTTGGCGGGGAGGGGGGGGGAGTTATGTGCAGTGGTGTGAGGTTGGGGAAGGGGGGAGGGGGCACTGTTCGTGAATAGAAGGGAAAGAGCCAGGAAACAACCCTACGTGGGGAACATAATGGGAAGGGGCGGGATGGAGATAGACAGACCGGATGGCATCGGGGAATCTCAGAATCGTGACCTGGAATGTACGGGGCCTCAACAGCTACCTTAAACGTAACAAAGTGATGTTGTATTTAAAGAAGATGCGCGTAGACATAGCCCTGCTGCAAGAGACCCACCTCACTAGGGAAAGGCTGGAGGTGGTCAGGAGGAAATGGAAGGGCAGGCACTGTTGTGGGGGCGGCGTACTCGGCGTATGCCAGAGGGGTTGTCACCTGGGTGGCGCCCCACATGACGTTTCGGGTGCTTGATTCTACGGTGGACCCGGAGGGTAGAATGGTGGTGGTAACGGGTCTCTTGGAAAACAGAGAAGTGCACATCATAAATTTGTATGCGCCCAATAACGATACAGCGGCTTACTTTAGGACCCTCTACGGTAAACTTGGCCCCCTGCCAGAGGGTACGGTAGTGTGGGGGGGGACTTTAACTGTACCGTAGACCCCAGAATGGACAGGTCCAAGGACAGGGCTGGAAAAACGGCACCGGTGGCTAAAGCGCTGAGTACCTTACTGAAAGACCTAGGCCTAGAGGATGCGTGGAGAAGGCTACATCCCACGGATAGACAGTACTCACACTACACAGTGCCCCATGATTTCTACACAAGGTTAGACTATGTGTTTGTAGCAGCCGAGATAGTGAGAGATATAGAAGGAGCGGAATACAAGGCCCGAGTGCTGTCGGACCACTCGCCCTTGGTGGTAGACTGGAGACACCAGCCCCCATGACCCCGGATCCCTACATGGAGACTTAGGACCGAGGCTCTGCATGATGAGGGGTTTCGGGAGGGCCTGAGGGATGCCATTGAAGGATACTTTGATACAAATACGGGAAGCGTAGGCTCTGTGGGCATACTGTGGGAAGCGTTTAAGGTGGTGGTGCGTGGGGTAGCCATTTCCCAAGCTAAGGGGCTACAGGGGGGAGTCGAAAGGGAGCTCCGGGAAGCGGAAAGGGAGCTAGAGGAGCTCACGCGTTGCGAGAGCACCGCTTATGATAACAGAACCAAAGTAGAGGAGCTACAGTTGTCCTGCAGCGCACTCTGGGATAGACTGTGCAGACTCAGCTACAGGAAATATACGGAGAGGATACATGCAGGGGGCGACAAGCCGGGCAGACTGCTGGCTTGGCTGTATAAGAGTTAGACCCCCCGCTCGGTGATTAGAGAGATTCAGGGCGAGGGAGGTTGCATATGCAACACCCAGAAAGAGGTAAATGAGGAATTCCTTAAGTTTTACAGACACTTGTATGAGGACACGGGGGAGGATATGGGTCAAGACATACTGGACACATTGGGGGACATTGAGCTGCCCACCTTAGATGATCTAGAACGTTCTGAGTTAGACGCACCCGCCTTGTTTCTTCTCCACCTTGTTTCGCACCCACGCACCTACATGGAAATACTCTGGATATGGTATTTGCCAATGATGTTCTACTTGGCCTGGGCCTTATTGAGCCAGTGACCTGGTCTGATCATCATTTGATCTCATGTTCCTTTATACCAGTCTCTCCCGTCTGTAAAGTTCCCCCCCCCCAAGATGCTACTTCGCTCTTGGCGATCAGTTGATCCTAAGGCACTTGCTGCCTGTATCGTTTCAAAGTGCACCTCTTTGGGACCGGGATCTCTATCTACGCTTTCAATGTCGCTGCTTTCTGCCGCCAACGTCTTTGCTCCATCTAAACTTGCTCAAAGCCGGAGACTACTCTCTCAGCCCTGGTTTACTGATCAGCTCAAAAGCGCCCGCCTGCTACTTAGACAAGCTGAACGTAAATGGCGGATTAGTTATGACCCTTTACTTAAAGATCTGTACAAGCTTAGTCTTTCTACTTACTTAGCCAATGTCAAATTGGCCAAAATTGATAGTGCTCTATGTAAGCCCAAAACACTATTCTCTATTGTCCAGTCACTTGCTTCCTCTGAGCCCCTTACGTCTACGGTTAAACCTTCGCAAAAGCTATGTAATGATCTGGCATCTTTCTTTATCACGAAGATCGACACGATTCGATCTAACATCGCTAAATCCCCCGCCATGCAATCCCCCTGCACTACTAGCTTTGTGCCACCTATCCCCACTGACCCCCCGGCTAGCTGGTCTACCTTTCCTCTGTTTACTGAGGCTGAGGTTCTAGCAGCGATCCTCAAAATTAAATCTTCTTCCCCAGAAGATGCTATTCCGGCAAGCATTTTGAAGACAATTGCCCCAGACATTCGGTCCGTCATTACAGCGGCTATAAATAACTCCTGCCAGTCTGTCCTGGTTCCGCCAGAACTTAAATCTGCAAGGGTCATTCCCCTGCTAAAAAAACCGACACTGGATTCGACTATCCCTTCGAACTTCCGCCCCATATCCCTGCTCCCGTTCCTGTCTAAACTCTTGGAATCTCTGGTCATGCCCCTTCAGTCCTCCTTCCTAGAATCCTCTAAGATCTTCAAACCTGCCCAGGCAGGCTTTAGGCCAGGAAGAGGGACAGAGAGTGTGCTTGTCTCAGTGCAAGACGATATGTCCAGACTTGCTGATGCAGGTGGAGTTTGAGCTCTAATTTTGCTGGACCTGTCCGCCGCATTTGATACGGTGGACCATCCTATCCTTCTCTCACGTCTGGCACAAATCGGGATATCTGGTCCAGTCCTGGCCTGGTTCACCTCCTTTCTCGCAGACCGCACTCAGACCCTTGCTATGCCCCCTTTCCTTTCTTCCCCTTGTGTTCTCACCTGTGGTGTCCTCCAGGTATCGTCTCTTTCCCCTATCCTGTTCAACATTGATATCTGGGCGCTTGTCTGCCTTATCCGCTCGTATGGACTTAATTGCTATTCCTACGCGGATGACACTCAGATCCTGATCCGCTTGGATCAGGACCACACCGAGGTCTCAGCCTGTCTTAACGGCTGTTTAAAAGCAGTCGGTGTTTGGATGGACCAAAACTGGCTCAAGCTCAATGGCGACAAAACGGAGGTGATGCTGGTGGGTTGCTCTCCTAGCCCAGCACTATGGACCCCCGCTTTCTGGCCTACCTCTCTGGGCCCCCTGCCCTGTCCGGTGGACAAAGTTAAGAACCTAGGGGTCAGTCTCTCCACCTCCCTGTCCATGTCTAACCAGGTTTCAGCGGTCTGCCAATCCGCCCACCACCAGATTAGGGTACTTAAGAAGGTCCTCGCTATGATCCCAGAAGCTATGCGCCCTCCTGTGGTGGCCGCACTAGTCCTGTCACGATTGGACTATTGTAACTCCCTGTATCTCGCTCAGCCAGTGGGCCTTCTCCAGCGTCTCCAACGCATGCAAAACCTGGCAGCTAGACTGGCCACAGGCTCTCTCTATGGAGCACATATTTCGCCAGTGCTTCGCCAACTTCACTGGCTCCCGGTGGCTCAGCGAGTTAAATTCAAATCACTGTGTATTGTCCACCGGGCAATCCAGGGCCTAGGAGCAGAGTTTCTTCAAACCAAATTTGTCCGATATATCCCGGAAGGCAATCTTCGCTCCTTGACCACCAACCTTTTGGTGGTTCCTAGGTACAACCAGGAAAGACTCGGTGGCAGAGCTTTTTCCATCGCCGCGGCCAGGTTGTGGAACACCCTCCCACCGCCACTCAAGTCTACCTCTAACCACCTGGCTTTCAGGAAAGCCCTGAAAACAACTCTTTTTTAGCTCCCTGCCTACTATTGTTCTTCCTGCTCGGTAGCTTCCTCATCAGCGCCATGATGCCTTCGCGCGACCGTGCGCTTTATAAATGAAGGTAACATAACATCTCTGCTCTTTACACTGGGACAAGTAGACTGAGTCTCGTATTTATTCTCACTCTTGTGAATATTTATAGGTTCACTGGGATGAGTAGACTGTGTCCCGTAGTTATTCTCACACTTGTAAATATTCAAAGTTCACTGGAACGATTAGGCTGTGTCCTGTAATTATTCTCACACTAGTAAATATTAGTAAGTTTACTGGGATGAGTATGATTAGCGTGTCTCTATTCCCTGTAGCCCTTTCCGGCTCTCCCGTCTTTCCTGTTACCTATGTATCCATGGAGTACCATCGACGGATATTACTCCAGGGTCCGGTCGACTCTACAAGTTGGAACAGCTTCAGCGTTTATACTACTTCTTCTCGCTTCTTCTGCTTGGTCCTGTGGAGCCACAGCGGTAACGGTATCAGCGTTGTTATTGGACTGGGCAGTCTACCTTTTCCATATCACGCCAGCGTCTCTTCCCTCCTCATTTCTTTGGGGATCAAGTCCCATGTACAGCATAGTCGTATGCTTCTTCGGTGACTCTAGGTTACAGCTACTCACAAGGTCCTTGGCAGTTCCCAGCCTTCCCCAGGTTTGAACTTCCCGGCCTTCACTCATTTTTCTTTGTCCTTCTTTCATTTTTGTATTGAAATCCTTGGTCCTCCAGAAGGGAACTTTAAAGTCCTTTCGCTCTGTTGTATCTCCTCTGCACAGGCATTCTTCTTCGTCACAGTCTGAATGTATGTCAAACATGGAGCGATCAGTATTACTCGCTAATCTCTCTTCCTAGTCTCAATATGCGTGGTACACTTCTCTTCAGTCTGTATGTTGGGGCTTATAGTAAATAACAAACATTAGCTTGATCCGAAAACACCCCAAAAGACTTCATAATAAACTATGAATGGAACATTTGCCCAATTCTGCTGTATTATGATGAACAAGGGGAGCGGGGGATGCAGGGCTGTCCCCCGCACTCTTGTTCACAATAATGTCAGCAGGGTTTGTGGGGCTGTACCCCGCACCTATTTGCAAAAAGTTAATTAAACAAAGAAAAGGGCCCTGCAACGCCTATTCACAATCACTTCTGTTATTGGGAACTGGTGTCGCAGGGACACGGCGAGTCAGCGGCACACAGCGGAGTGTGCCGCTGATGGATAAGTAAGGGGGTGGGTGGGATAGGGGTATCCGAAATGGCCAAAGGAACAAAAACTGAATGTTATTTTTTCGAACAAATAACATTGTCTTTTCTTCCTCTGACATTTCGGATATGGGAAATGCACCCACATTTGCTTGATCCGACAGGTTGCTCTGAAGTGTAGATGGTATTGGTGGTCTACAAGAGAGGTTCTTAGAGAGTTCCTTGATGGAACAGAAGTCAATATCCCCGAGAGGGAGTCTCTCCCTGTGAGGTCCCACTTACCGCCACCCCTAGGGGGAATGTTGCGTAGCGGGCTCACCTCCCTAGCCTCACAAGGAAGGGCTCCCCTTTAGGGAGAAGTGACAAAGCCCTACGATCTGTAACAGAACCTAAAAATCAACACAAATGAAAAAAGCACAGAGGATGCACTTTTTTCATTTGTGTTAATTCTATTCTATAACAATGAGCATACCACACACTGAACTGTTGAAAAAAATCTTTGAAAAAGTAAGCTAACCACGGCAATCCTGTGAGAATTTGTTCATTGTATTATTGTTTTTTTTTCTGTGAATCTTAAGAATTCAGAATTATTACCACACCCTGATACCAATCAACTAGTCCACAATGTTTCGAAACTTACAATCAGTTCTTCTACAGGTTTTTTGTATTAACCGTTATTTGGGATTTAGTAAATATATTAATTATTGTCACCTATTCATTCAGTAGATCCGTATAATTATTTGTTCTAAACCACGCACCCTTACATATCCTCTCCAAATATATATAAGTAACCTTGCCATTTATTGACTGACACGAATTCCACTCAAATGAACTGGTAATAACTGGGGAAGCATGCAGTGTAAAAGATGACTCCCGTATTAACAAAAATGCTTAATGATCACTTTTCAGATGAGGAATGATTCTTTACAAATGGACTTTAAGAAAGTCATGTCTTAACACGAAAAAGGAATCTATCAGTGTTGCAGAATAATCAGTCATACAGGTGAATTGTGGTAGTATGTCTTCACAAAAGCTACCATTCAGCACCTGAAGTTTTTCATTTCAAAACACTCTAACCAATGTACCACCCTTGTGTCAGACTTGGTTTATAAATTGGTAGGGTATGCCCAACTCCTCATCTAGCATTCTCTTGTCAATGTCCTCCCAAGAACTCAGTGAACATCTTCAGTTAAAGCCACCCATTAATGTAATGGGCGAATTCAGACTCACAGTCTTCCACAGCAATAATATTTTCACACTTTACCTCACGTATTTTATCTAACAAAAGCAGTTGCAGCGGGTCATATGTTATGTTATGTCATTTTTTAATTTAAACTATGCTAAATCACCACTGTAGTAGTCTTAGAATGCCTAGGCATGTCCAAGAGTTGTTGTTTTGCACCCCTGCCAGGATTATCCAGACCTTATTCTGCATTAGGAAAAGGAGCAGACTGAAGGTCAGAGGATGGCAAAATGGCATAAGTGCCACAGACAAAGAAGGTAGAAATGATGCGGGGAAGAGGAATGTTTTGTGATAGCATGGGTTCATGCCAGTCCTATTAGTTCGATCATAGAATTTATGACGTAGAAAAGATGGTTGTAATGAGTACAAGGTAAACTGGAATGTGTCACAGTTTAGTTTAGTTTAGTACTTGTATAGCGCTGCCTGGCCCTGGGGCATCCAGGTGCTTAGCAAGGTTACATACTTACACAAAATGGTACAAAGCAGGCAATACAGTCATAAGGACATTGTGCAATCAGTTTCTCATATAGGAAAATTCGTATAGACATCAAAGATATATACAGGCAGTGAACACAGATTGGATATAAGCATTTGTGGGGTAAAGGTGTATGTGATGATCTAGCGTTTTAGACTTCTTTGGCAAGTAGTCATGCTTTGGCTCTGTGTCTGAAGCGGTGAAGGGAAGGTTCATCTCTGAGATTGGTGGGAAGGGAGTTCCAAAGTTTTGAGGCGAGCACAGATAAGCTTGTACCACCTGCTTTTTGGAGCTTAAATCTGGGGATGTTTAAGATCTGTGTTTGGGCTGATCTGGTTAGGCAAGATGAAGTGTCGAATGTGAGGTTGTCCAAAAGGTATCTAGGTGCTTGGTTAAATAGACACTTGTGTGTGAGAGAGAGTGTTTTGTATTCGATTTTTTGAGGCATGGATAGCCATTGAGTGGAGAGTCTAGCGTTAGAGATGTGCTCGTGTTTGGGTATGTTCAATGCTGATCTTAGTGCGTTATTTTGGATAACTTGGAGCTTGTTGATGTTCTTTTGGCTGGTGCCCAAGTATAGAGCGTTACAGCAGTCGACATTTGAAAGTACTAGTGCTCTGGCTAGCGTAGTACAGTTAGGGGTCGAGAGGTAAGGTCTACTTGCATTAATGAGCTTACATGTGTAAGCAGTGGCGGTGGAGATGGTGTTGATTTGTCTAGTCAGTATGAGGGAGGAATCGAGATAAATCCCCAGAATTTTAACACTGTTGGAGAACGGGATGTTGTTCCTGTCAATGTTGAATGTCTGGTAAAGTTTGTTGAGGTTGTTGAGTCTGGATTGGGAGCCTAGAAGAAGAAGCTCGGTCTTGTCGTCATTGAGGCAGAGTCCGTGTTTGGCATCCATTCTTGGATAATGGAGTAAATGTTGTTGAGTACAGAGTTGTCAGCAGAATAGTCACCTGTTAGTGGGATGAGTATTTGAGTGTCATCTGCGTAATTAGTGTAGATGACACCCAAATGGTCCAGTATGTCAAATAGAGGTTTCGTAAACACTTTGTATAATGTGGGGTAACCACAGGAGCCCTGGGGGACGCCGCAAGTGACAGGGGCAGGATCAGCGGTTGCCGTTGGAGCAAAGACGCTCATGGATCTATTGTTCAGGAAGGACTGGATCCATGCGTTTTCCTTGTCAGAGAATTTGGCTGCTGGGGTAAGATGTTTGCAGAGAATATCGTGGTTTACCAGATCGTGCCGTGTTTGGGACAGAAGCCCGATTGTCTTAGTCCTAGCAAATTGTTTTTCTATAGGTGGTCCTGGATCTGCAGGTATGCAGCTCTATCAAGGATTTTTAGCAGGAAGGGCACAGTAGTAATTGATCTGTAGTTGGTGGGTACGTTGGGGTCTAAAGTGGGTTTCTTGAGTAGAGGTAAAACCCAGGAGTCCTTTAAGTTGTTGGGTACTATACTGGATGTGAAGGATGAGTTAATAAGAGAGGTGATGAAAGGGGCACGATGTTTGGCCGCGTCTTTGATAACTGGGGCTGGGCAGATGTCTCCTTGACATTTGGAGGGTTTAAGAGAGTTTATTATATCTTCAACCTCCTTTGTAGAGATGGTGGAGAATTCAAATAGGTTATTATTGTCCGAGCGTGTGGTGTGGGTGGGTGAAGTGGGATTGTTAGCAAAGGTGAGGCTTTCTTTCTTTGACTCAATTTTGGATTGTAGCATAGCAATTTTACCAAGGAGTGCTTCTTGTATGTTGGTACACCAAGAGATATCTTTAGTGCATGTGTCGGGTATGGCAGATGGGGACTTGAGGTCTCGAAGGATATTGAAGAGCTCTTTAGTGTTGGATTTGGCTTTGCTAATTCTCTCGTTGTGCCGGTGTTTGTTTGTTTTTGTTGATGGTGAAGGTGATCAGGTGGTGGTCAGTCCAGGCGCATGGTGTATTGGAAAGGATGGAGGTGTTGCAGTTAAGGTCTGCGATCCAGTCTAAAGTGCGGCCTTTGTTTTGTGTAGGTTGAGTGACGTGGTGGAGGAGTATTCATTCAGAGATAGTGTTTGCTACTGCGCTTGCTTTATCATCTTTCTCATCATTATAGCCCAGATTGAAGTCACCTAATATGAGTATCTGTGTGTTGGGTTTGACGTTGTTGGAGAGCAGGAGCGCTATATCTTCGTTAAAAGAAGAAATGGGGCCCAGCGGCCTGTAAATAAGGTGGATGGGGATAGTGCTTGAGTGAGTGGCAGATAGTTTGATGGTGAGTGATTCTGCAGATGGGAGAGTTTGGTTTAATACGTGTCTTATGTTAAAGGAACGTCTTGCTATGAAGGCTACTCCTCTGCCTTTGGCTGTTTGTCTTCCATGCGGTAGATGGTGTAGTCATTAGGGATGGCTAACGCAAGTGTGGGACCTGAAGCTCTGTGGAGCCAGGTCTCGGTAATAGCTAAGAAGTCTAGATCCTTTAGCAAGATGATATTGGCTATGTCTAGGGCATGGGTGACTAATGATCTTGCATTAATTAGTGCGCCTTTGATTGTTTCAATGGTGGGTTGGCGTGGTTTTCTGTTCAAGGTGCAGGGGGATGAGGCATTGGAATGGGGAGTAGTCTGTTCGGGAGATGCTGTTGCATGTGCGGTTGGAGTGGCTAGTTTGAGTTTGCTTTTGCTCATACTCGAGTTGGGAGAAGGCGACGTGGTGTGTGTCCTAGATATGAGGCGGTTGTGTCTCAATATGCCTAAGCTTGGATAGGAATTCCAGATGAGATTGTTATTCCGGATAGGAGTGCTCGGAATAGTGTCATGAGTTTCTTCTTGAATGGTGCAAGTATCTGCGATGGGGTAGGGTTGACTGTGGCAAGGCTGGAATGGGTTCAGATTGAGTAGGAAAGGAGTGGGACATGGGATAGGATGATGTCTAGGACAAGCTGGCCTGCTGAGACCGTTAGGGTGGGAGAGGAAATGCGATCCTGTGCACGGTAAGTCGAGCGGTACCAGGCAAAGGGGAAACATGATGAATATAGTCCAGGCTGGCATAGTTATTTACGATTTGGGTAGGCAGACTAGGTTAGGGCTGGGTGTTTTCTTTCAACATAGGACAGCCTAGGTTACTTTAATGCAATAGTAATTATTCAAGTAGATTCCTGGGTGCCCTGTATGACTTGGGGTAGGAGTCCAGCATTTGCAGCATGGCAGTTAAGTAGCTGGATAAGCAAAAACATTCACTGGCGGGGGAGTTGTACAGCTGAGTATGCAGTGCAATAACAGTCACGCCAGGACAAATGGGCAACTAGATATATAGTTAAGGAGCTTTAAGCTTATGGAGGAGAGCAATTTCGACGGTGATGTTCACCTAGATTCAATTTACAGAGTATGAACTAAAAGGCAGAGGAATCAATTTGCAAAGTATGAACTAAAATGCAGAGGCAGCTAAGAGCAGTATCAGCAGAAGGCGGTACACCTATCTTCAGTTTGCGCAGTGTGTGCTCTTAAGCAAACAGTTGAATAGCAGCAGGGGGGTACGCCTAGCTTCAATTTGCAATATATGAGCTAAAGTGCAAGGCTGAGAGCAATGTCAAGCAGAGGCGGATAACAGCATATGGGTTCGTCTAGATTCAATTTGCAAGATATGAGCTAAAATACAGGCAAGGTAAATTTGCTATAAATGGGCTAAAATGCGAAGCAATGTCAACAGAGGCGGATAACAGCATATGGGTTCGCCTAGATTCGATTTGCAAGATATGAGCTAAAATACAGGCAATGTCAATTTGCAAAGTATGAGCTGGGATGCAAGGCTGCCGGCAGTGTCAACAAGGGCGACTCGCCTAGATTCGATTTACACACAATGTAGGCTAATATGTAATGAACAAGTGTAAGCATACGTTTTAATGGCACCTAGAGGTGTTGGCAAGGCTTTAGCAATGATGTATTAACAGCGGTAAGAGGTTAGAATGAGAGGGTACATCGATGGGAATCTGTGATACTTGGCGACGTGATCAGGGCGTAAACAGACAGTTTGGGGGTGTTGCCATTAGCAATGGTAAATTCAAGGTGGTGTGCAGGGCACAAACAATTCAATGCGTGGAGGCATGGTGCCAGTTTATGGAGGTGATAGTGGGTGCGGTTACTCGACCTGAGGATAGGGTAAGAAATCGTGCGAGTCTTGTGAAATGGTTGGCTTGACATCGCATGACTTCACGGCCTCATGAGGTAGGATAGCGGGCGGCGTAGCATGCTATTTAGTATAACAGTCAGTCTGGTAGGCGATCATGTACTTACATGAAAAGAAGGTGGATTGAACAGCATGCCTGGCCGACGGTCCGGACGGCTCAGGACAGGCAAGGAAAGGAGATGGCCTTGCGTTTGCGGGCCTTCCGTTCAGGTGGGCCGGCTCACGCTTACCGGCTGTGATTGGTGCCTTAAGTGCACCTTGCAGCCAATCCGGGCAGGCTGAGGCACGATTAGGTGAAGGAGAGGGCTGCCGAAAACAGGGCGGCCACCTTGGCTGTGTCGGCTTCCTCATGAGTGGCAATGGCGATTTCTGTGAGAAGCAGGTCTCGGCACCTGCGTGAGCTACAGTAAGCAACTAAAATGTTGCAGATGATTTCCCTTGAAATATGGATGAGGGAGATGCTGAAGTTGGGCGATCGTGCGGGTGGCAAATAGCCCTCCCTAATGTGAGTAGTGGCTGCTCACCATCTGTGTGAGGCGCCCATTCGGGCGTCTTCAGGATTTGGTGTGGCTGTTTCAGCAGCACACCTGTTGTTCATGCTCCTCCAGAGGATCCTCTGATGTGCAACACAGGCAAGGACAGGAGATGGCCTTGCGTTCGCGGGTCTTCCGTTCAGGTGGGCCGGCTCATGCCCACAGGCTGTGATTGCTTACCTTAAGTGCGCATTGCAGCCAATCCGGGCAGGCTGGGGCACGATTAGGCGAAGGAGAGGGATGCAGAAAACAGGACAAATTTGACTAATAGGCTTTGACTATTTGTATGCATGAAAGACTTGAGACGTGCTCAGGCAATCCTAAACAATTTGGTGGCTCATTTGTCTGGGAGTGCCTTCTAATTTATACCACAAGTCATACTCCAGAATATTAATTCTGAAACTGCCATGCTTGACAGCTGAGTGGACTGGACTGCAAAGATTTGACTGCAAAAAAAGGTAAATGTTGGTGGCTAAATTAAGGATAAAAGGGGAGCTAAGGGCTGACTGACAGATTACAGCATATGTTGAAAGCCTGGCACCCTTACAAGTGAGACGTTCTCGAGATCAGATTGATCATGATTGGAACATTCCCATTTCCAAATGGAGCTGATGAACTGGCTTAATTTAACCGCTGTGCTCATTAACACCTTAGCTACTTACCTTACCCATCCATGTCATCTTTCCTGCCATAATAGTATAATTATTTTTATTTGTTACCACTTTTTTATGGAACATATATTAATAACCCCCCAAAAGTATTCCCCTGTTGAGTTTACCAAATTAACACTATGAGCTAATTCAACAATTATATTGATTCTATTTAGATACACTATGTCAGTGGGCCAAGCTTTTTATAGGCTTATTATTTTATGTTGCCTTAAGCGTATACATGAGGGGGCATCGATTTGTATAATGTAAGCGTCTTCTCGTAATCCAGTATTCTAGGACAGAATAGTCATTGAATGGAATGTTTCTTTGATTGCGAAAACCCACAAATGTTAATTTAATCTACTCACTGTGAATTATTGATTAAGGGTGTTTGAACTTCACACTGACCTACACCATGGAGTTTCCAAACGTGTGTACCAAACGAATGATCACTTACAGTATCCCTGTAAAGCTATAGGATTTGAAAGCTATAGTCACCACTTTATAAGTATGATCAGAGTGATGTGCTCTAGCACCTTGAAGCGTCTCTTGTGCTATATGGATTTACCAACAAACATCTGAGACCAAATAACTGGACAGACCCAAACAATATGGCAAAGTACTACTTTATTTTCAATGTAATAAAGCAGGGTCAACTGGCAGACATCGGACAGATGCTCGCACACTCACACGGCACGCCTCAAACTATCTCTTAATACCAATAATACTGATTATAGGGAACAGAATGGCAGCAGATTGGTCTATGCAACATTGTATTGCAGGTTGCATAGACCAACTGATAGGTTGGCATTCTCACCCAACCTTTGACATTCGGATCGGCAGCAGATAAGCGAAACAAAACCTAGGTGTTTTAATCACGTCAGACTACTCCCCACTTTCCCAATTAGTCCATAATCTCTCATCAGTCAGAAAACAAGCCACATTTTTCCATCTGTAGTTGACCTTGTAGTCTGCTGTCTGTTTTGGGACATTCAAGAGAGTGAAGGCACAACACTATCTTCATCCGAGGCCTAATGAATAGGCTAATGTCAATTTCAACCTCTTATTTAGTGCTATTTGATTTAATTATACTGAGTGGCATTGCTCTTCTTGGACTCTAGAGACTTGCTCACTCCATCTTGTATATACTTTATACACTTTTAATTGCCCAATACTTGGCCTCCTGCAGAAGTTTTCTTCTTCTTTAATCTAAGAGAAACATGTCTCGACCATGGCTTATCCGTCTGTCTCCCTTCATGCTTGGCAGCTATTCCTTAAAAATAGCATCCTTGATCCCAAGGCAACATAGACTCCTCTTTATTTTGCAAATGAAGATGTTCTTCCAGCATCTCCTGATTCTTTAACCCTGGTCTGTTTCTGAGGTAACTGAACGGAATCTTGATACGAGCTTGCGTCCATTTTCCAATTATGGCCTTCCTAGCCACATTATATATTCCTCTATAGCAAGCTTCTCTATGTCTTTTCTACCTTGCCTTACTACGTATTTACACATATTGGTCAGCAAAGTTACTTTGTCTTCTTTTGTATTCATGATTACTTCATCATTTCATACATGTTTCTCTTGTCACTTCAGTTACATCGTCTCTCTTAAGTATGTTCAAATTGTTTCAAAATGCCTCTGTATATTTGCTTTATGACATCACTCTGCCCTCAGGTTTCACTCACTGATCCATGATGTGCAATGGTGTGTGCTGACATCCTTCCACACGGCATCCTTCCACACTTTCAGTTCAAGGGTACATTCGGTACGGCTGTCTATATCATCTCTCATACACTCAATGCAGTATAGGAACTACACATGGGGTCCCATACAGAGCTCTTCTCCTACTGTTCCAGTATGACGGCGTGAGGTGGTGAGGTTAGGGATAATGCGTCCAACTGCCCCTCTACAGTTAATTCCTTTTACCCTATGGTACACAATGTTATCAGTCCTCCAGGTTAGGATAAAGAATGCAATGAGGGTAGATAAGAAACAACACTCCCCTAATTGTCCACATTTAAAAAAACACATGCTTGAAGGAGTAGCACCTAAACCCGAGCATGAGAAATCAATTATAGGGTTAGCCTTAAATAGGTGATGTGCTTATTTGAAGCATGTGCGACCTGAATAGGGCTCAGGTTGATGCCTTCTTCATAGAGTTGGCCTCTAAAGTGTTGACAAGATCAAGAATGTGAAAAGCATATGTTACATTTTAACAAGAAGCATATTGAAAAGCGGTGGCCAGCAAGGAATATGTTAAATCAAAATTAACTCAGAAAGGGCAGTAGGGATTTAAGTAAAACCAGAGACAAAGTAGGTTCTACAAGTAGCAGAATTGGTGGGGATGCAAGGGAACCTGACAGGCCTGCATTTTCTACCACTACTTCTTATTTGTGTGTCTATGCATCTTCTCCATGTACTTGAGCACATTTTATTAACCAAAGTATGGTCCAAGTACAAAGTGCTCCTATCATATCATTTGGCTGCTTTTCCTTTGACCATGTTACTGCTGAAGAAATAACTGCTCATTGCAGATGTACATCACAAGAAAGCCCATTTGGAGAGTGTTAAAATATTCCCAGTACTCTGGGAGCTGTACTTCCCAACAGTGTGCTGTGGGTATATTCATACCTGGATGACTGAATGATTCAAGCATCATCAAGGAATGAATGGACTCAGCAAAATGGTATGGAAGGATTTTCAGTCACATGATTTCCCTTTCAATATGAAGAAACCACTATTGATCACCCTTTTAATACCTTATGAGGACAGATTTAATAACAGGGTTTCCCCCAAAAAGGAGAATGTCTGTGTTAAATCACTACATGAAACCCTCAGGGGTCCACAGCAACATGATGGGCTCACCCTCTTTCTTTCCACAAGGTTAGAGTGTGATGTCACAGGCGCATCCTGAAAATGCTCAGACATGATATGTTATGTTATGATCTTGCATTTATAACACGTCGGTATACAAGTGTTTCTAAGCACGACAAGACAAGGAGGGGAAAACACAGGGAGGACAAAATAACAATCTTACTAGGCCTTGTGTCATTAAGATCACACAAGTACGGGGAAGAGAGAAGGGGAGAAGTGCCAGGGGTAAGGAGGAAGTGTAGTTATCTCACAAGTGCAGCCAACGGGTGGCTCATAAGTGCAGAGAGAAGGGACTGTAGGGTTGAGGATACAGACCCTTAAGTGCTGGGGAACCCGTAGGCAGTGCGAGGGCAACTGGACATGCAGGAGTCTTGACCCGAGTTCATAGGGTAACCAGGTGATCAGTGCACAGTCAGGTGCATCAACAGGAGAGAGGAAGAGAGAAAGTGGAAGCGAAAAGGAAGGCCTTGAATTGCTTCCCGAACCGGTGGTGGTTCTGCTCAAGTTTAAGAGAGGCTTGGAGGCTGTTCCAGAGGGAGGCCCCAGCCGAGGAGATAGATCTGCCCCCAACTCTGTGCTTTGAGAAGCGTCTGACCCTCAGATTTTTGGAGGTGGATGAGTGGAGAAGTCAAGAAGGAAGATGTTTTGGAAGAGAAAGTTGGAGGTGGAGCGGTCTCATGCCCCAGAAAGCCTTGTGGACAATGCAGAGGGTCTTGAACTTGATCCTTGCAGCCATGGGGAGCCATTGAAGTGATTTCAGAGCCGGAGAGATGTAATCCCTGGGTTTGAGGCCAAGGACAAGTCTTGCAGTCATGTTCAGGATAAGTTGTAAAGGTGAAAGAGTAGAGGCAGGAAGATTTAGAAAGCGGCTTTTGCAATAGTCCAGCCTAGAGAGGACCAGAGCTCTGGAGACAGTGGAGGTGCAGCAGATAGTTTGACTTCTTAGAGACGTCAGAGATGTGAGGAGAGAAGGAGAGGGTGGAGTCGAAGGTGACACTAACGTTCTTAGCCTCACAAGAAAGAGCAGGAAGAGGGCCCAGAATTGATGGCCAGAGAGAGGAAAGGAGCGAGCTGGTGTCCCAATGAGGAGGATCTCAGTCTTACTGGCATTAAGGCAGAGATCATTGGTGGCACACCATTCTTGAATTGCGGCCAGACAGTCTTGTATGAGAGAAGAAGCAGAGGTGGCTGAGGGGAGTCTGAATGAGAGCTGAGTGTCACCCACATAACATCGAACATTGGAGTAGAAAGTAGCAGTGCAGTGGGTGTCTTCACGGCTGTTCAGGAGAGCAGTTTCCGTGCTCTGGCAACTCTGAAGCCAGATTGGTGTTCATGGAGGCAACCAACAGATTCAGTATGTAGATTAAGCTGGGAGATGGACAACTTTTCCAAGAGTTTGCACAGGAAAGGAGTGATAGAGATCGGACGATAGTTAACCGGAGAGGAATGATCGGGATTCTTTAGAAGGGAGTGTACAAGAGAGTGCTCAAGGGAGAGGGGAAAGTTCCAGTGGCAAAGGAGTGATTTCAGAAATTGGCCAAGGCTGGAGCAAGGGTGTCAGTGTGGTCCTTGATGGTTCTGGATGAGCAGGGGAGAACCTGCTTCGACGAGATATTCATAGATCGGACTTATAGAAACATCAACAGGGGTGAACACGGGAAAGGAGGAGAAAGGAGGAGGAGAGAAGGCCCCAGACGGGCCAGTAGTGGTAGAGGAGGAGGAAGAGGGGCTAGATGAAGAGAGGGTAGACAGGATGCCCTGAGTTTTAGTAGTGAAATGAGAGGCCAAGGCCGTGCAGAGGGCTTAGGAGGGAACAGGAGAGGTAGAGACTGCAGCAGGATTGCCAGCTCCTTGCAGATTTTGAAATATTCAGCCGAGTTGTTAGATGCTACAGAGATGGGGGCTTGGATGTATGCTCTCTTCTTAGAGAGGACCAAGAGTCTGTACTGCCTCCAGAGCAGACGGCAGGCCAGTTTGTCAAGGGGTGCCCCCGATGTCCTCCACATCCTCCCCGCCACCCCACATTTGCATTTAAGGGCGGCAAAGTCAGAATCGTAGCAAGAGTTGCACTTGGATTTGGGCTTCAAGCAGATCCTCATGACAGGGGCAAAGACATCCAGAGTGTCATAGATAGAGAGATGAAGGTTGGAGAGGGCTGTGTCAGGGTGTGAGTCAGCCAAAGGAGCAAGAGGAGGAGAGAAAGTAGCATTATCGAACAACTTTACATAACTTTGATCAGAATATACAGAAACAAAAAGCATTGTTTCAGAGCGAGAGGAAATTAGCTCTATTGTTACCGATTGAGCTTCGCTGGTCTACATTCAAATCCATTAAGACGAAGTACAGAAATTGGAGACGATCTTATCAGGCTTCCCTGTTTCAGTTAGACGACGAGACTATGTTGGCACAATTCACTTCGAAAAATACTGCGGGAACATGGGCGCTTATTAGCAAGACTAACAAACATTCCCAATGCTCTATGCAAATCAACGATGTTTCATCGTCCCAATGGCTCGCACACTTTGCCAGTTTATATGCGGCACCTGTTTTCAAACTCGTCTTTGCGCTTCCCTAATATGCAGGGGCCATTTTCATTATCCTTTTCTGCTGAAGATATTCTTTACTACATTCAGAATGCCAGCAGATCAAGAGCTCTCGGCCCTGACGGTCTTTCTAACCTGATGCTGAAACAATTTCCAGAGCTCTGGACCGCTATCTTATTTGAGATATTTACTCAAAGTATGCCTACTCAAAAGATTCCGTCCTCCTGGTGCAGTTCTTTAATCATCCCTATATTCAAGAAGGGCGATAGGCATGATCCAGCCAATTACAGGCCTATCGCCCTTCTTGATGCTCCTGGGAAAATGTTTGCATCTTTGATTTTGAGAGACCTACAACTTTGGATTGATTCTAAAAATATGCAAGACATGTTTCAGACAGACCGGCTTCATTGCCGGAAAGGGCACTGCTATTAATATAGCCACTATTAGTTATAAATCCCTCTGTCAGCAACATAGACAATCGCTATATATGGCTTTTGTCGACTTTAAGGAAGCCTTTGATTCCATCGATCATACCCTAATGTTGCATAAACTAGTTGCCATGGGCTGCCCTTTCTCATTAGTTAAATTGATTTCGATGTTTCATTCAAACACCTCTATGCGCATCAGGCTTTCCTTTGACGGACAATTTACCGTACCACTTCCTACATTCCGGGGCCTTAAGCAAGGATGTATCCTTGCAGCCACTATTTATAATCTTTTTATTCTTGAAATGGGTGAAAAATTTAAAGACATTAACTCTGATGCCCCGAAATTAGGCCCCCATCAAATTCCATGGGCCCTTTACACAGACTATCTTATTCTCTTATCAAAAATTCAAGCAGGTCTGCAAAGATTGATCAGCGGTTTAACATCTTATGCATCTGAAAATACCATGACTATTAATTTGGCCAAAGCACAGATCATGAAATGTCATAACGGTAACTTCTAGAATCGGAAGCAATTTATTTGGCCCCTTGGTCAGAAACGTATTTTTACAACACCAACGTACAGATATCTAGGAGTTACGTTCAACAATGCTGAGAGTGATACTAGTCATCTAGCTGACATAAATTCAAAACTCCAGGCCTTAATCTCCCTATCGAAAGCCATTCTTTATAAATTTAGCAAATTCTCGTGTAGCCATCTTCTGTCCTTTTACTCTCTGAAAGTGATACCTATTGTTTCTTATGGCTCTGAATCTTGTGTCCCTAAATCACGTACCTTTTGGGATCGATTGGAGGGTAAGTTTTGGCGTTCGATTTTTAATTGACCAAAATGTGTTCCCATTGCTCAGATCCGTTTTGAATTAGGTTTATTATCCTTGTACAGTTTGATCGCCTAGAAACTGGTTGCTTTATTGAGAAAGTGTTTAATTTCCATTCAATACAAGGAAATTTCTCAGATTTTGGTGCAATATTTGCTACAATCTAATAATCATTTCCCGACAAACTGGTGAAATGTGGCTGCAAACATACTTATTGAAGCCCACATTACAATCAATATTTTAATCACTAATCCCAATCGTGCTAAAGTAAAATTTTACCAAATAGATTGGATCTACACCAGAGAACTATGTTCATGTTATAAAGTTTGGAATGCTGTTCAATTTGGGCATAAGAGGTTCCTATCCAATGAAATACCCTTCACATAAATTTAGAGGGGACTACATGAGGTTTCGTATCAACTTCTGGCCCACTAAGGACATTCAATGTAGATGAAAGATTCTGGCATCTAGTGAGAATGTTTGTAGATTTTGTAAATGCACCAACTATCCAGAAACTCTGAAGCATATTGTTGCATATTGCCCTGAACTGTATGCCAAAAGCTGTAAATATTTTGCACGCTTTTTTTAGTCAATTGAGTTCTATTGAGAATGAAGAATTCTGGCTGCTAGTATTTGGTGATAAACGTATGTCTGTTAAATTAGCTACTATTGGCTTTCTAAATGAACTAGATTGTAACTAGCTACTGAGCCTGGAATGTGTTACCTTTTAAGAGAGATCTTAATGTATTAATTGTGAATTGCCTTTTATCTTTTGTTTCATGTACGTTTTTATCTTTTGTATTCTGTATCTCGGTTATAATGTATTGCCGGCTTTTTAGATTTTTTAAAAATTGAATAGATAATTATCATAAATTGAAAGGTTGTTTTTCAGCCAAAACAATAAAAAAATAAGAGAAAGTAGCATTATGGAAGTTGCCTGAGAGCAATGGGGAACACTATAAAGAATGTATTGTTAATCAACCTTTATATTGATCTTATGGGTTATCCTGTCTTTGGTTTCATTTAGGCAAGAGCCATCTTTGTGGTATCATTGCACAGGCTTCACATAGTTCCTCTTAGTTGGCTTTATTGCACCTATCACAAACAAGCTCACAACTATTTAAGCACTTTATTCTGCCTCTGACCCCGCCCCCTGCCCCAATCCAGAAGTAGACGGAGTGGTGGCTTACTCATTACACCAAAGCAAGAGACCAGCAAGCACAATTGGTAGATCCTGAGATTCTTAAACTCATCATTGTGGGTTCAGGCTCCACATTGAGAAGAAACATGAGATGCATAATTTAAGTCTCCTGGGTTCAATCCCTCATTGAGCAAAAAACATTGTGTATGAATGCATGTGTATGACACTATAATATATGTGTGTGTGTGTGTGTGTGTGTGTGTGTGTGTGTGTGTGTGTGTGTGTGTGTGTGTGTGTGTGTGCGTGCGTGCGTGTGTGTGTATGTGAGAACATGTACTAGACTACTGTGTCTATAAGTACATCCTTGTGGTTAAGAGGCAGAAATAGATGTAGAGGAGCAGCTGCATACCTCTGTAGTAGACCCCGCTCCCCCTTCCTCCCATATGTTGAAGACATGAGACTGTGCTGTGTTTGACACCAGCCGTTCTGCCAATACCGTAGTGTGTATTCAAAAGAGGATACCCATTGAGACAACCCTACCAAATGTATCCACGAAATGATAACAACCTAAGGGAGTAGCTCCCTGAGGAATATGAGAAGGAGCAAAGGAAAAGAAGTTAGTGATGTCGTAAACAGTATGCACAACGTCCCAAGATACTGATTAAAGAGGATGTATATATCCTAAAGAAAATAATGATGAAGTAAGGAATCAAGTGAACTTTTAAATACAAAGAAGAAGATTACACATGCACAAAGTGCTGCAGAAAATCAACAGTTAAATAACTGTACAGATGCTGAAGTGCAAGGTAGACTAAGTCATCATAGAAGCTGGCTATGTGTAGTGAATAGAACGCAGGCAAAGCCACCATTATATAGAAGCTGGACATCGATATCATGAATTCAGTAAACCAGGACCCATGAAGCGGGAAGGGACAACTGTTGCAGCAAGAATAGGCAGAATTGTGGAGGTGCATGGCAATGTTGTCTGGCCTGGAGTATAGACGGAAACAGCCAAGGTCAGCCATCTATTCTGGAAATGAGTGAACGTGTGGACTATGAATCATCCCTTGTTAAGGTGCAAAGAAAGAACACCAAGAGTGCGAAGTTTAATTCATTTAGAGCATTTAAAACCTGCAAAATGGACCAAATCCAGGTCTCCTGTCATGTAGGCCAAGAATGAAAATAGAATTCGAACTTGGAATTCTAGACACGATAGTGAGTGCCCTCACTCTGGTACATTCTCAAAGACAAGGATATATTGCAAGGCCAAGTACAAAGACAATCTTCATGGCAGAAGGCATGGGTGATGAGAGATGCTGGGCTAATTAGGTAGGGAGGTAGTGTCATGCCCCATCTCCTTGCACCTGGGTCTGGGCTTACGTGCTGCTAAGTGAACTGAATGTTCCAGACATGGCACGAGCGTACCAACCAATTGTAGTAGTCCATATATCGAAGGTGCTTATAGTTTGAAGACCAATGAGAAACTGTGCATATAATGTTTCTGAAGATGGCATGTTTTGGAGGTAGGCATATGTTGTCCACCTGGTAGAGGACAGCCAATCACAATCCCAGCTCCTATAGAAAGTATACTTAGATGTTCCCCTTATCAATCCCGATTCCTGATAGGTTTTTCGTTATTGCCACATAGTATGACATCATCTCTGACTTATTTTTGGTATAAAAGCTATTATTTGTGTAAATATAACTGATAAATACTGAGCATACTTTCGTTGATGTTCGTTGTAAACTCCCTGTTTTAGATCATTGTTAATAAATCAGTACTCTGCCATCTTCCTCAGTTGGTTCGGTTATTTGGACTCAGAGTTATTCTGTATGATCCCATCCATTACATATGCATGTTCCTAATGGGCCCTAAGCTCACAGATGTATATGTATGCATGTGTGTTTGTGCCCATTGAGAGGTGTGTGTATATGTGTATATGAAATAGCAGCATTTGTGTGTTGTGCAGGGGTGAAAAATTGCAAAGAAATGTAAATGTGAACATGGGTTTGAATGCACACAAGGGTGTGAGTGCACACAAGGGTTTGCACATGCAGTGAGGTGTGTTTGGAAAGAGATGTTTGTGTGTGTGTGTTCACAAATGTGTGTGTGCATCTTCTGCATGCATGCACACAGACCTATGCATTCATACACCTCCACATATACATATCCAAGAACGTGCTCTTGGACACACCAATGGGTTCACACACAGCAACGCGTACACACAGATTGACATGTGCATAGAAGCATATCAATGCATATGTAGACTCACAAACACATACAATTGTATAAACACACACACACACTCCTTCACACTCATACATCTCTTTGAAACCACATAACACAGGTTCACAAATGCACCAACGTACATCTCTGTGGACACAAGTATACACCCATGTGTGCACTTACACACCTCCTCGGTGCTCACAACTTATGCACATGAAGGTGTGTTTGTATGAGGATGAGTGTGTTTGTGTGTGTGTGTGTGTGCACATGCAGTGCTGTGCAACTGCTCACATGCCTGCACATACACAACTCTATACAAGCACCTACCGATGTGTGCATGCACCTATTTCTCACACATGCTGCTGTATACAAGTACACAAATCCCTGCACATGCTTTGGCACACATCAATGTACATACACAAACACAGCAACCTATTCACACGCATCATTATGCAAACACACACACACACACACACACTAATGCACACACACACAAATCAAGCACATTCTAACCAAGGTGCACCCACAAACCTCAATAGGCACGCATTTTTGTACAGGCACAGAGACCTCCATGCACACACCAGTGCATGCACACACCAATTCATGCATCACTTCAGGTACACACACATACACATGTGTGCTCTCCCACACTTCATGCGCACTAAAGTATGTGCATGTGTGGGTGTGTGTGTGTGTACATGCACCTGTGCATTTGGACACACACCTGCGTGAGAACTCCCCTGTGCAAATACACTACTGTCTGCACATCTCTGCACAGAAACAACTCGATGCTCAAACACCTGCATACACATAAACCTCTAGAGAGATAGACCTACATTTACTATTGTTATAGAGCTGTTCTGTCCTGTATTTAATTTACTTTGATTTCGGATGTAGCCTCAGCTGAAAAATGTCTTGCTTCCTGTTATCGATGTATTGTTTTTCAATTTGTAACATCTGTTGCAGAGTGGCAAAGATTAATTCTAAAATGGCTCTTTACACCTCCACTGGGGAGGCAATTTTAGGACGGATTTTGGGGTGTAATTTAGATATTTACATACACTCTATTGGGATTGCTTCTCCCAAGGTGTCACTGGTGATTAATTCATTGAACAAAAAGGAGTGATGCATGATACTACTCATTTAATGAAGATGGGTTATAGAAGTAATTCATGATCTCTTTCAGTTCACTTTGTGAAGCTGGGGCTTCCAGTATGTATCTCTTGTGATCATGTTTTATGTGCATATGCCTTTGTTAGTTGGTGTTCGTATCAGGGTCATATGAAATGAACCTCTTACGCTCCAGTTGTCTTTTCATCAATATCACCTTACACAAGCAAGACATAAGTAATTGTAAAATCTCGTGTTTGTTGAATGGCAAAATTGTTGATGAATGTGTTGGATCTTGCAGTGTAGAATATCCAGATAATCATCGGCAACTATATAATCCAAGAATTAGACAGTAGTTGTGGAGCACCACGATCTTTCAATGTGGGGCAGATGGCGCTCTAATAGCAGCCTATACAATGGGCGAAAAGGATGCCAATCCTGTCGGTCCTTGTCATAACAGTTTTCTGTGCAACCTGAATGCCCTTAGATGAGGTGAATTATGTTATTGTGCGCGCGCGTGTGTGTGTGTGTGTGTGGACATCTATTCAAGCATATATGTGATTTGGTGCCCATCATTCTCTGTAACATCGGTGGTGTGTGCGTGTGTAACCCTTAGAGTGGACTGGCACTGGATAGTTTCTAGATTTGCCAACACCTTGCTGGCGGTAGAAAGATTTGGTTGACCTTTCAGTGCATTGATGCTTGTGTCAATTGCAATGCTAAAGATAAGATTAGCAAGAGAATCAGTAAACAAACCTTTCGATCCTAGTGGATGAAAGAAATGCAACATCTACTTGGCAAAACAACATTGGCAATGCAGAAATTGACATTGGGGGATTAGTTTATGCATGGCTGCCTCAACTCTGACAAATGATTTGGCAATGATAACAAGGCTGTCATCCCTACCTGTCCATGTTTCAATACTAATTGATTCCCATGGACAAGTAAGAAAGACGCTGTGGTTGAAACATTAACAACAATAGCAGGGTTAGACATGAACATCTGAACCTACTTGAGAAGTGGAAGAAACAAAATCCAGAGTTTAACATAGAATAAATATGATATTTTAGTGTGCATTACTTTTCAAGCTACTGTACATGAGGGCAACATGTGTACAAGTCGCTCTGTTTTATCGTCTTGATTGGTTGTCTTACTGACGCACCTCATCCCTATTTTGGGCCCAGTTTATCTCTGATAGATTCTGAGCACATCCTTTGAGACACTAGGCCTCATTCCAGGTCTGGCAGTCTGGAAATAAGGTTGCCGGTGGCAACGTACCGGCACCCTTTCCAGACTGCCAGACTACGAGATTGCCTATAGGGGCAGGATCTGCCGGCAGTTGTGACCTGCTGGGAGTATTGGCCCCTGCAGGCATGGTTTTCACAGAACCACTGGCACTGTTATCAACAGTGCCAGTGCCTCCATATCCCCATTCCTTGGGGAATGGGGACCTACAGTTTCCGCTGCCTGACATCCCGGCCCGTTGGCACCTGTAATATCCCGGTAGCACCGGGATATCAGGTGGCGGAACAGTGTTACGAGGTTGGTGGCAACCCACCGGTAGCACTGGTGGATTACCGCCAACCTCGTAATGAGGCCCATGTTCACCGGGTTACCACTCAGTGCCTACGTGTTATTTAACAGGGCTCAAAGCACACGCACCTGCCTGCTCTGGCCCTGACCACAAACATGCTGTGAAAGGGAGGAGAGTGTGACATAGACATCTCTTCAAGCACATAGGTGATCTGGTACCCATTCTTCTCTGTAACATTGGTGGTTGCAGTGCTGAGCGCCTACCTGGTGTTCTATTAATAGATTGGAGAACAGGGGTTGAGCCTGATGAATGGCTCATAAACTGGGCAAACCTCTCAAAACTGTTTCAGGACGTCGGCAGCCCAGTATTCCTGCTTTTTCCCTCTTGACATGGTTGTTACTCATGGTAGCCTGGATCCCACAAACCCACCCCATGGCTCAAAGGAAGAAAAGAATGACTACCCATTGCAAGCCATTACCCTGGAGGAGGAGCATGTCTCCTTTACCAACTGCAATCAATGCCCAGGTTAGATGGTATGATTACTGTTTAAACACCTGATCTTCTTTGAACAGTGTCAAGAATGGTACAAGAAAGTGAACTCTGAAACGTAGGAAAATAAGGCATCTCTGCCTTTTAACCTAAGGCCCACCATACTAACCTTTGTGCGTGCCTACCTTGTGGGGTATCACACCCAGCACATTAAGGACAAGATAACAAATGGTTGTGGATACTCTGCTGACGCCCCTTGTATACTTTTCTTCCTCACTCACCTGCTTTCGCACAGAGCCTTGAAAAGGTTTTTCTATTTACTAGTATTAAACAAGGCCATTTTGTAATGTGCACCTGCCCTTGCACACAGCACATTATTATTAAGCTGGATGTGGGTGCTGCCCCACACAACACATGCATGGCCTTACTGCTATAAACTGCTATCCTTAAATGGCCATTACTGTAGCTACGCTAAGTGACACACTGTACAGATGGGTCTCACATGCATGCACTTTGAATATGGGCGCATAGAAATCACCCACTGAAAAGGTGCAAACGCAAACCTTTCCAATAGACAAAAGGCTAGAGCAGAACAGACCGTACGTACCGGGAACTTTGCAGGATGCTAACACCTGACCCCATTCAATATCAGCTGCATGTCACAAGTCGGTATTACTAAACACCAGGCCCATCATGCACCGCATGGTGCCTCGAAGGGGATTGGTCGAGAGGAGCTGTCATATAACGCAGTAATGTTGGTTCTCCCAGAATTGTCTCGCCCATAATATTTTGTATTTTCGATTCCTGGAGGGGCTCAACCTATCCAGTGGGTACACATAACACCTTAGCTACCAATCATGAGAAATCCTCCTGCTTATAGCATACATAAGCTCCAACCAAATTTCACCTACAATTGGTATTTGATCTATTCGTCAATGCATAAGGAAAAGCACCAACATTAAATAAAAAACCCACGGCCATTTCAAAAAGGCATTGGAGGAGGTAGGATTCGAACCAAGGTCTCTTGAATTTTCCTTATCAGAAGGAAGAGCCTTAGGCCACTTCACTACCAACTTCTAAAGCAAAAAGCCAGAGAAAGCGTACAGAAGCATCCACACATGCTCATACATCACTATGCACTATTGTCAGGCAACAACATGTGCAAAGGCAGAACAGTTTCTGTCTAGTGCAACACTGTGGCAGTGGCAGTGGTCGAAGTGTACGAAAAGAAGCAGTGGAACTATTTTCCCTGCTGCTCTGCCCCCAACCCTCCACAAACCCCATCACAATGCCCCCTTTCACGTGCAATCCAAACCCCCAAACAAACACACCTGCAGTTTAAGGGAATATTCAGTGCAGTGTACTGAAGTGCAAGTTTCAACTTCTTCCTACACTTTTATATTAAAACTGAACCATTCCAGAGCGGTTTCTTTTTAAAGTAAAAGTATAAGAAGAGTAAAAAAAAATTAAAAAGCAGAGGATCAATGCTCCCAACCGCTCTGGCCCACTTCGACCACTGCACTGTGGAGGGAGTGGAGTGTTGCCATTAGAATCACTTTAGACCTGTTGAAGATGGTAAAATAGAAATAAATCAGCCAGTGATCACTTGCCGAGAAAAGGGTCAAAGTGTGCATCATGTTGGGGCCAATATTTTAAATGTTAATGACAAGGGCTGTAGGTTTAGTGGTTTAGCCTGCTGTAGTCCAGCTGAGTTTCTGTCTGTGCTAAGAAGTCAGTGAGTCATTTCAGGGAAGCCTCTCAGTCAAAGTCTAACTCTCCTGTTCCCCGTGCCCAGCATTCATATGGGATTCGAGGTGTTTTTCAGGGTTCTCAGCACCCCTCTCAGTCCTTAGATGTCTACGTGGCTCTCAGTGCCTATGTAAGACTTCCGATGCTTTTACAGGGTGCTCTGTGCATTGCCTAGGTTTTAGGTACTTTTCAGGGTTCTCAGCACCCCTCTTATGCTCAAGGGTTTTTCAGAGTTCTCTGGAGGTTCATCAAGTATCAGAATCCCCACATGGCAGCCAGGTCCTGGGGTCGGAGGCTCACTGTACAGATTTATAGTATAGCACCACAATGCATTCTCCACCTTCTCCCAAAAATGCTCACTGCCTTCTAACAATCTTCCTCTCCTAATCCTCCGCCTCATGGGTCCACATTGGAAGGGAGTGTTCATTCCAGTTCTCTCAAATTCTTTTGGCTCTGGGGTTTCTAGCTGAGCTCCGAGTTTCCGTCTTGCTCCCTCTGCCTCCTGTCACGTGACTGGTAAACACTTCTTCTTCTTCTTCTTAATTATCGAATGCGTGGGCGGACCCACGCAGGCGCTTCCCCATCCTAAAGGATGATGTGCACCAACCCCACCAATCAACACACAGGCCACACTTCCACACAAACCACCAGCTACCCAACCACAAACAACCACACCCCCCAATCCAACACCACCAGCCACCCCACTGCAAACACACACCCTCCACCACTCAAAACACCTCCCAGCGAGCCCCGGAGACCGGCGCGCAGACCCGCGAGACCCCAGCCCGCACGCCTACACATGCGCTTCAGGCGAGGCACCGCGGGCTGCCGCCCACCCACCGTGACCAACCCGAGCGACACCCACACTTCCACACGAACCTCCAGCCACCAAACCACAAACAACCACTACCCCCAATTCAACAGCACCACCCACCATAGCGCAAACAACCACACCCCACCAATCCACACCAACAGTCACAACACTCCAAACTCACACCACCCAGTGAGCCCGGAGACCGGCACGCAGACCCGCGAGACCCCAGCCCGCACGCCTACACATGTGCTTCAGGCGAGGCACTGCGTGCTGCCGCCCACCCACCGCGACCAACCCGAGCGAGACCCACACTTCCACACGAACATCCAGCCACCTTACCACAATCAACCACCACCCCCAAATCCACACCACCAGCAACCCAACCGCAAACAACCACAACCCACCAATCCACACCAACAGCTACCCTACCGCAAACAAACGCCCCCCACCAACTCACCGACTGGTAAACGCCACGTGATGTGTGAACCCATTCAGCCACGTGGGTTTTCTCAGTTACTGTGCGATCAGCAAAGCTACCATGTGGAGTTGTTACTTTGTGGATGGCAGAGTTTTCTGAAAGGTGCATTTTAAGGTAATAGTGTGCGTTTTGTCTCCGAGAACGATGTGACTTGTTACATCGGATTGAAGTGAGATAGAACACAAAGAATTAACGATTATAGCTCCATCACCGTCTGTTCGTAGATTTGTTTTGTTATTAAGGTTAAATCGCCTTCCCTCATTGTCAACAAGAGGTTTCCCAGTTAGGAATGCCCGAAGAGAAACGTACGTTATGACTGCGTGTAATGATACAGTGCCGTAGCCAGGATTGTCATACAAGTGGGTCCTGAAGTTAATGTTGTTGGGCCCACCGCAGTGACATTAACAAATGCCCACACAGCGCTACAGATTTTGGGCGGACCTTGCCTGCTCAGGCCCTAACCTGTCTATGCCTCAGTAAGGATATGGGCAACGTGTATATGAGCAGCCTGGGGAAGTATGTGCAAAACAATGATAACATTCATCTAATGAGTTTTGTCAATATTCTTTAAATTAGAATAACGCAGCCCTACCGATTGCACTGTACCGAGTTTGGAAACAGATTGAAAAGAGTTTAAATTAGTAATGAGGCCAGGGAGTGTTTTAGTCTCTGTTTCACTATGGTTGATAAACTATATGAATTGTTTAACGTGTTTTAAAACTGAATTCTTTTGTTGATATAGTGTCTGTATTTTAAGGTGTTTAGTGACGTGTTTAGTACTACAAATATGTATTAAATTGATGTGTATAAATTAATCGAATGATGTGGAAAGTTCCTATGAACTCTCACAGACCAAATTTAAATTAAAAAAATTTAAAAATAAATCCCTTTCCTGGAGTTCCCTCTGCTCTTTATCTCTTCTTATCATACAGGACGGAGAGTAAGAGCTCTCTGGAGTGCCTCGCACTTACATTCGTCCAGCACAGGCAGTCAAGAACTAAATGTGTAAGAGTTGCAGATCATGTACCGAACACACATGTATTGTGCAATTTACACATTACATTAATAATCCACATGTAAAGATCAGTCTGCAAGCTTAAAGTTGTCCTACATTTGTACTGTTTAGGTACTTGCTTCACAAATGTTGCTTGATGCTAAAGGGTGTGTCTGTGGCAGCAGTGCAGCTTGCAACATTCCCTGCCACTGAAGTCTGAATACATAGACAGACCTAGACGGAAGCACTTTGACGACTCATCCAAAGCATCCTGACCCGTACCATACCCAAAATTCCATAAGACCAACTCACATATATAGTAGGGATAAGGGGCCACCCATCCCCTGTTTCGATACCAAAGGAGGAGAATAGACACACCAATCACCTTATACTTAGTTCATTAGAATATAACAGGGAATGCGCAGCCCTAAACCCGCAACAGTCAGACAGTCAAGAAAGGATAGTAGCAACTAATCCCACTGCTAGTAATATAATTTTAAAGCGCACAAGATGTGGCACAATCAGGATTCTCTCCCCACTAACCCCACCTTCAAATCTCTGCATACCTAATTTACCCGAAAATTCACACATCCTACTCTCGCCCAGAAAACCGCATGCACTTCACCACACCGCATCAACAACAAACTAACAACGCATAAACAACGCCAACTGCACTCATGGTCTCGCCCCGGTCCATTTCTTACACCAAAGCACAGTGCACAGTGTATACCGCGCTGAAGCCGCCAACAGTACACCACCTCTCTCACTCTCCTACTCCCTCTCCTCCCAACTAACCCAACCCCGCACATTCTTGTTTACAGAACCGCCAGAGCGCCTGTGAACCAACTCTGTTGGTGACGGTGTTCGATATAAATACCTTTAACATTTAACATAAATCGGTTCTAAGTGAAGCAATGAGCCACAGATGGACTTGCGCTGAACCTGGTGAGTTAGAGTTTACGCTGGAGTCTAAATCACAGCAGTGGAGAGCTGGGGTGAGCGGGAGCAGGAATGCAGGGAAACCCAAGGAAACATTGGAGCCTTGTGGGGCTGAGTGCTGCATGAGCATTGTTCCCAGAGGTACAGCAATAGTAAAGTTTAACAGCCTTCTTCCTTGTTCCCTACTCACCTCTACCCCCTTGTTGGTTTATGTTTTACTCCAAAGTGTGGAGTTTGTAACAGGCAAATCTAGGGAGATTTTGGCACTGGCTAGCCGAGTACTGCACTGTTGTACCATGTTTACGTGTGCCTCCATTTTAGTTCTGGATGAAAGTTGGGAAAGGTACCCTTGCTGAAGTATTACTGTGAAGGCCAGCATTGGGATTGGTGTAAGAATACACTGTTTGTAGCTGCCTGTTACCTTCTTTGTGTGCATGTGTCTAAGCTCAGTGCATGCATTCTATCTTGATGTTTTTTTTTTTATTGAATTAGTTGAATTTAATCAACCTTACAATAATAAAATGTATGCATGATAAATAAGTTTACACTAAAAATATTAGTAACATAACAATCAAACAATATCACATACTACATAACTCTATTCATACATTTAAACAGTTTCTAAAAGGAAAAGAAAAATGCTAGACCCAACATAGGAAATAAACTGGTATGTACATGTTTCCAACTCATGATCTATACATATATACACAATCACAGTTCATTCCCAATAAATTCCTAATTCGTGGCTTGTTAATAACTGTTTCTTCACATGCATTTACAGTCACTAGTAATGCAATTGTTTACAATAGGTCAGACACTCAATGTTTACCCGTCTTACGAGAGGCACTATTCTACAGGCTCTGATGTTAAGTTCAGACTCCATAAAAAATTAACTGTGGCATATTGTATCATTGGCTTATTATAGCTGAGAATGATGGTCCAACATGTATCTTCACTAAGATTTGAAAAATATTGACAATATTTGCCAAAATGTGTCTGTCTCTGAGAAATCAGGCAAGGACACTGGTTTATAAGATGCTTCAAGGTCTCAGAAACGCCCTTTACAGCACAAAACCGGAAGATGTTATCGCCTACCGGCATTTGGTGTCGTTTCGTTAGGACCTCTCGAGTCAGCCATAGATTGAAGCGTAAACGCATGATTGCGTACCTATATGTCGGGGTCGGGGATCTTAATAGATACGGGGGCAGAATTTTTAGAAATCTATCATAGTCACCTCCCTTATACTGTAAGGATTTGTCAAGCGTATTTATCCAGTCCGCCTTGTACAGCTTCGTTTTGGCTTTGGATGGGAAGGTGAATAAGAGTTCAAGTGTGAAATCAGCATGACACAAAATGCAGTTAACTTTCTTCAACCAAGTTGTAACAAATCTATCCTTAGTTGAAAACATATAAGTTGTATAGGATTGCAAGGTAGATTCTACTGAGGTTGAGAGCAAACATTTCCTAAATAATTCACATAATCTCCAATTGTAAGTGGCTTGAAGAGAGACTAGGCCCAGCTCGTACCTAATCCAAGCATTTGGCACACAACCTGGTAAGTGCAAGATTCTGTTCCAGAATTTGGCTTCCCATTTGTCAAATTCGAAGTCTGTGGTGGTGGGTAGCGTTTCTAGGCCATATAATAAGGCCGGGATTGTCTTCTGAATCCAGTAGATCCACGCTGGTTTGATGGAGAAATTCCCAAATTTTGCCATGATTAAATTAACTTGTGCTATTGCTGTGTACAGGTTTCTCTCAAGCCACTCCAGCTGGGTGTTAACATTACTGGTAGCCTCAAAGCGCATGCCCAAGTAAGTATAGCATGGAACTATTTGTAATGCTACTTGATCAATTGTCCATGTGAAACGCCTCAACCCTATTTTTGTTGGGCAACAGGTAACAATTTGCGTTTTTTTGGTGTTCACGCTCAACTGGTTCAGATGGATATATTGTTGAAAGGCTGTTAGAAGATTTTGTAGGCCAATCTGGGGTTTGGCAATTAGAAACAAGTCATGTGCGTACATGAGTACTTTGATGGTTTAGAGCCCAGTTTTGGAGAATCGGGCAAGATGTCGATGAGTGCATCTTGAAGATCATGTATGAAATAATTAAAGATGGATGAGGCTAACAGACATCCCTGTTTAAGTCCTCTTGCTGTTTTTATTGCTGTGGATACCACTCCATCCAGCGAGAGTCTGACTCGAATGGAGGTGTCTGAATGTAGAGCATAGATCAGATCATAAAGCACCTTGGGGCAACGGTCTCTGATTAATTTTCTAAACAGTAAAACCCTTGAGATTGAATCAAATGCTGAATGTAGATCTACAAACGCATAGAATACTGGTTGTTTCATAACAAGAGATTTAGCTTTAATTGCATTTAAACAGATCAAATTAATATTGGTCCCCATTCCCACAACAAACCCAGACTGACAAGGGTATCGTAGATGATTTTTCGCAGTCGAGCTATTGAATTCTTGAAGCAATATTTTGGTAAATAATTTCCCCAGGGCATCTAGTAGAGCAATGGGTCTGTAATTTACAGGCAGGGTACAATCTCCTTTTTTAAAGATCGGAATAATTATTGATGTTTTCCACAAATTTGGTACCCTGCCAGATTGTAATACTTGTTTAAAAATGTGATCCAATATCACTGACCACTCATAGGAATTTGTTTTCAGCGTCATATTGGATATACCATCAGGCCCAGCAGCACGCGAGGAGCTTGCTTGATGAATCATGGCTTCAGTGGAAGAAGGAGAGAAGTCTAAATGCCAACCTGTAGGGTCTGAAGGAATATGGTCACATTCAACAAATTCAGAATCGGCATACAGTCTAGAGAAATATTCGACCCATGTGTTTTTTTTTTAACAGTAGAGAGTTGGGCATCTGCTTGCGCGAAGCCGGAATGATTGTTCAATAGTATCCATATTTGAGCCGAGTTTTTATTGTATATGGCTAAAGCCATGTGTTCACTGTCACGTTGGTATATAAGATGTTTCCATGATTTAATCAAATTTTTATAAATGCATTTGGCATGCCTTAGATCATTCCAACAGCTTGTCGCTCCCATGGCAATAATAGCTCTTCTTTGTTTGCGATACGCGACACAGGCAGCCTGAATGTCATGGTCAAAGGCATGCCAATGTTTGCCACGTGAATTAGGCTGTTTATTGAAGGTATATGTAAAGGGAAGTAATAATTCAGTGTATTGGAGAGGTGATGCTAAACCAGCATTCTCCAATACAGACATACCATAAACTGTCACTGTTCTAGGGGACCAGATAACACGAGTTTTAGCAGTGTTAGTTAACACTGGTTGCAATCCGCTAGATCTTTTGTGTATAGCGAAATCACCTCTAATACTTAGCGATAGCAATTTGTGATCACTATTTGGGGAAGCATACATGGCTAGACTCGTCACAGAATGAAAAATACAGAATCAACATAGATGTAATCAAGTGTACTGCGACTGTTGTTTCTAAACCAGGTTGTACTTGCTGGTATATCACCAGGGGTGGCCCCATTGATCATAACAAAATGCCTTTCCTCCATATAGGCTGTCCATCTACGCACTTCTCTCAGATGACGAGTAGAAGCCCAGCAATCTAGGTTTAAATCACCTAAGATTACTGTGTGTGTTAGAACGCTAGTGATGTTAATAAGGTGCAGCATCTTGGTTACGGTACCATAGAATACTTCATCGGTAAGCCCCATAGGGTTGCGATATAGATTAACCAGAGCCAAGCACCATGTCCCCATTTTCAGAGCCAAGCACCATGTCCCCATTTTAATTTTTACCAATTGCAAAAAAGCATTTTCCGTGAACCATTCATCAATTTCCACACCCATCTTTAGATTCCCAGCCACCAAAAGGCTTCATGACGGGCGACCCCCTGTTGTTATGGCTGGAAGCAGAGCAACATCATAACCATCCCAAATAGGCATAGATGTCAGCCATGTTTCCTGAAGTGCGATGATATGAAATTTGATGCCAAACTCTTTGAAAAATGAACGTAAATGAGATTGACCTCTGGTGTTCCAACTCGCAAAATTTAAAATGGAAGGGGTAGAGGATGTTGGTGGTTAGTATGGCTCTTTCCCTATCTGAGCATCCTCTCTGCCTGCAGAGTTACATGTACTCACATAGATATTCGGTTTTAGAGACGCATTATAGCTTTTTGGGGCCACTTGCTCAGGTTCCATAGCCAACAAGAAGGCCATATTAAAAAGGCTAATTTTCTCTCTCCAGATTACGTTAGCAACCACTCCAGAGTGCAACCATAATCTAATTGTAGAGTTGGTGAACTCTGAAATGAACTCAATTTGCGCAATATCCTTAGTAGATACGTTGCGCAAGTTTCTAATGTCACCAAATATATTCAACACACTTCTACGATTGAGTACATATGAGGGGAAGTTACCATCTCTACACTTCAAAATGAAAGAGTTCACTGAGTCTTTCTGTTGGATATCTGATTGGACAGGCACTCTTCAGTCCCATTGAGTGGGATTTTGTGTGTATGTGGTAACTGCACGGGGGCTAAGCCTGCCTTATTAGGGTTCCCAGAAATCAGGTCACCCTCATTTTTCTGTGCGGGGGAACCCATGCCATATTCTCCCTCCACCAGTCTCTCATGATTCTCTCGCTCTGTTTGCTGGCCAACCACATTGATTAAACCCCCATGTTCAAGCAAATATGTATCAACCATTTGTTTAATCGATGCAGCCATGTTCTGCGTGTGTTCTCGTTTGTGCGGGATTGTGTTAGAGTCAATGGGAGCCAACGGTATGATATTCACTAGTGGGACACTTGGAAGTAACTTCATAGGCTCTTTTGCTGATGTTAAAGCATCAATCAGTTCGTTCAAGGGGGTATTTAGTGGAGGCAATATCACTGTAGGTTTGCTTCTTTCAGAATTTGGTGCGTTAATGTTAGTTACAAGATCCACTAGCTCAGTTTCTGGCCACAAATCGGTGTTATGTGGCTTGGTATTTGTGGGAGGTGCTGTAGATTGTGACGGTGGAATTGTACCACCAATGGCCTTGAAAAAAGCATTCATCGTTTTTTTAGGCCCTTTGATATTGGGCATATTTTTCGTTTTTTTTGTCATAACTCTCAAGCCTTTGATTTTGGGCTGGATAATACTGGGCTTCGTACGAGAGGGCTTTTTTGAGCGCTAATTAACTCGTATTTGTGATTTTGCCTGAGAATTAGGTTTAACTATCTCAGGGTCAACCGCATGTGATGATAGATCAATATACGATGAATCTTCAATGACATGTCGGAATGCCTCAACTACAGGGCTTTGTACTGAGCGAATAATTTCTTTGATCAGCAGTAACGATGTCACAGGAACTTCATTGCAGATACCGCGCTCACTCTCTAAACCCTCAGTAGCCATTCCATTTCCGTTTGTTAGATTACTTAAGTAATGATTACCCTGCTCTAATTCAAAGCACTTTGTACTTAGTGCCTGAAGAAGCTTACAATTGGCAACCAGGCCATTGGCCAGATCCTCCAATATCGCTGTTTGCTTATTAAATTTATGTTCTAATGTATCAAAGAGTCTGAATAGACTCTGTACTGATGAATTTATTGCAGCAAATGCCAAAGGTTTGTGGCAGGCTCGCGGAGTGGGATGAACAAAGGAACGTGAAGCAGTACGTGATAGTGATATTGAGGAGGAAACAGATTCAATCATGCTCTTACATGCTTCTATTTCATGCATTATAGAGATGGGTGATTGGCATTGTGAGGCATATATTGATATAGCAGAGTCATCACATGAACCTAAACAAAAAGGAATAGGAGTTGAAGCTATTGGAGTAGAATTAGTAGTGGCAGCTCAGACTATTTTGACTGACTTCAGAATGGTTTGGTCCGATACATGATTGTGTAAGGGTACTCGGCCACCTGGAGTTCTCTGCTCCTCCACATGGCTAAAAGGTGTCAAAGATAATCCCTTGTTTATTTCCGTATTTTGAAAGGAGAAACACTCAGAAAAGGGATTATTCAGGCTAATGCCTGTTCTCCGGGGATTATGAGGTGTAAGCATGATTACCGCCTGGGATGGACAAACAGGCTGTTTTTGAGTAGCCAATGGAGTTCCACTTAGTGTTTAAATGGACTGAGGCATATCAGTTTTCAGTCTGTACATATTAAATATGTTGAAGAACCGACACTCGTAATAATGCTGAAATTTAGTTCAAATCTTCGCTATTTGTCCACAAAATAATTAGGAAATTAAAGCAGTATACTCAGAAGGAGTACACAGGCAGTACGCAGACAGATCACTATGGGTGATCGGGTCCGAGGCACTATGTCATGAAAAGCAGGCAAACGAAGCTTATTCTAAGACCTACACCGCTTTAAACGCGATGAAGCTAGTCAATGACATACAGTGGACTACACAATTTTAACCCCTCTTAGCAACAGTAGGGCACCTCTGCACTGCTCCACTCAAATGTTAAATAAGAATTAACTGGCCCCGCATCCCGCGCCATGCACCGCGAACAGCAAACGGTACTTGATGTACTTGCACAGGTGCGCATCGCGGGTGCGCAGGCTCACAGGAAGATGAAGGTGTAAGTGGAGGCATGTCCACCACAAAGGAGGAGTTGGGGAGGGGTTGACAACTGTTGTCCTGAAAAATAAGAAAAAAAAATAAAAATAAAAGGATTAAACACAAAAGTAGGAAATGTTAAAGTGTTTCCCTGACTATTTCACAGTGCACATGGGCAATACGTCCAAAAGGCACAAAGCGTGCGGGCGGAACGTCCAAATGGCACAAAGCATGCGAGCACTAGACCAAGAGCACAGTATACAAGAGTCCGGCACAACATGCCAACACAGTCACCTTTTTCTTTTTCCCTTCTTCCAAGGACAGGCACGGGGCAATGTTGCTCTCAAAGACGTCCTCCTGGCCGTTATTTAGGCGAAGTCCCGAAGTCCAATGCAGGTCAAAGAAAAGCTATAGAGAGCCGCTCAGCGTGGCCAAACAGCAAACAGTACTTGATGTACTTGCGCGGGTGCGCAGGCTCACAGGAAGATGAAGGGGTAAGTGGAGGTGTGTCCACCACAAAGGAGGAGTTGGGGAGGGGTTGACAACCTGTTGTCCTTTTTCTTTTTCTCTTCTTCCAAGGACAGGCACGGGGCAGTGTTGCTCTCAAAGACGTCCTCCTGGCCGTTATTTAGGTGAAGTCCCGAAGTCCAATGCAGGTCAAAGAAAAGCTATAGAGAGTCGCTCAGCGTGGCCGAACAGCAAACAGTACTTGATGTACTTGCACAGGTGCATGTTTTCTTTCTGGTGCGCATGTAGCCAATGAGCTTCTTTGTTTCCTGCTGCTCAACATTCTTTGTTTCCTGCTGCTCAACATTCTTTCTTTTGCCAGCATGTCTCAGGGTAGGCTCACGTAAACAAAAGAAAACTTCATTGCCTTGTAATTTACCGTCATTTTCCAGACACAGACTGTCTCTCATCTTGGGTCCTTTGTCCCAGTCACCCTCCTTCATACCAGTCTTCCTACTTATCCTTCATCCCAGTCCTCTGTCCCCTTAATCCCAGTTATTATACTCTGTGACAGTCCTTCTGCTTCATCCTAGTTCTTCCTCCCCTTCTGCCCAATAATTCTCCTTCTCCTTTATCACAGTCCTGCTCCTTTGTCTCAGCCCTGCGCCTTCTCCTTTGCCCAAGTCTTCCTTCATCCCAGTCCCTCTCCTTTGGACAAGTTCTTCTACTTCATGCCAGTTTTCTTGTCTTTTGCACAAGTCATTTCCCTTCCCTTCACCTTCATCCTAGTCTGTCTCTTTCTTTTTCATCCCAGTCATTCTTCACCCTCATGCCAGTCCCTCTGCTCTTCTTTTATCTGAGTCATTATCCTTTTCATTTCCTTCATCCCTGTCCTTCTCCCTTTTCCCAGTTCTTCTATTTTGTCATTGTGTTTCTCCTTCATCCCAGCCCTTTTCCTTTTCCTTTGTCCCAGTTCTTCTCCATCATCCCAGTAATTCTACTTCTTCACGTTTTTCTGTCTTCATCCTAATCCTTCCACTACTTTATCCCAGTCCTTCTGCTTCTTTGTTTCAGTAATTCCTTTTTCCCAAAGTCCTTATCCTACTCTTTCACCCCAGACCGTCTTGCTCGCCCCATATTATTTTCTTCATCTCCCCATCCTTTCCCCGTCTTTGTTCCAGTCCTTCTTCTTCTTCTTCAAAGTCCTTCCCCATTTTGTCCCAGTCTTTCTGCTTCATTCAACTCTTTGTTCTTCTCCTTTTTTGCTTAAATCCTGCTCCTGTGCCACAGTCATTCTAATTCCACTTTGTCACAGTCCTTCACCTTTTTCTTGGTCCCAGTCCTCCTGTCCTGTGATAATATCGTTTATGACCAATTGATAGATTCTTCTTTTTTCGTGTTAAATTCTGTTGTTCTGACACATTAGTTATCATGTTTGGAATTTGGTCTGATTGTCATGAATCATGACCTTTATGGGGGTAATGTTACAATGATGTAGCGATTCTTGGTTCATGTTGATGGTTGTGATTGGTAATTGTGCATACAGCCTAGAAGAAGACTGTGAAGGTCAAAACACCTATCGGCTGTGTATTTTACAGATGTCACATATGGGCACAGCGCCCTTAAAATGTTGTTGATTGAAAATCAACAATCAGCGCAGTGTGACAGTGTATAATTTAAAACGTTTGTCTTGTCAGGGTCCAGTTGGGCACAGGGACTTACGTTTTCACTGTCACCCGCAGCAGATTCTCCTTCTGGTTTGGATACATTTGGGATTACATATTGGTCTAATTGACAAGCAGAGGGGGTTCTTCTTCTAAGTTCCTGAATGTGTTTATCTTAGTCCTTAATTTTAGTCTCCTCCTTTGTGCCAGTCCTTTTTTGTCCCTTTCTGTCTGCTACATCGAGTCCTTCTCCTTTATCATATTCCTCTCTTTCATCCAAATCCTTCTCTTTAATCCCAATCCTTTGTTTACTTTGTCCCAGTCATCCTTCTCATAAAACCCAGTCCTTGTCCTTCATCCCAGTCCTTTTCCTTCTCCTTCATCATTGTTGTTCTCCTTCATCCCAGTCTTTCTCCTTTTCCTTCATTCCAGTCCTTCTCTTTTGATCCAATATGGCTTCATCACAGTCCTCCCCCTTCTCCTTCAATCCCAGTTTTTCTTCCTCTGAATCCAAGTGCTTTGCCTTCCTCCAAGTGCTTCTACTTCATCTCAGTCTCTCTCCTTCTACTTTTCAGTCCTTGTATTTCCCCCTTGTCACATTCCTTCTCTTTCACCTTCATTCCAGTCCTACTTGTCACTGGTTCTAGTCCTTCTCCTTTGCCCGGGTCCATCTCCGTTATCCCATTCCTCTCATTCAATCAGTACTTTCTCATCCATTTTTGGCTGTCACCTTCATCAAAATCTTTCACCTTTGTGCAGTTCTTTGTCCCATTCCTGTCATTCCTTGTAGTCCTTCCCCTTCATCTTAGTAATTTTCCTTAGTACCAGTCCTTCTCCTTAGACTTAGTCCTAGTCTTTGAAACTAGCCGTGGTCATTATTCTAGTCCTTGATTTAGTCCTTAGTCCTGGTGGTAGTCCTTAGTCATTAGTTTTAGAACTTCATCACATCTACTTCATCCTAGACCTTCTCCTATGCCTAGTCCTAATCAGTCTCATGGGCACAGCCTCTCAGTCAGTATCTTTCTGTTCCGCCTGTCACTATTGTATCAACCATCTTTTCTTCTTTTTCCCTTCATACGTCCCCCTCTCTCTCTGTATAGCTCTTGTTGCTTCCTCACTCTCGCTCTCTATCGCTCTCTATCTGCCTGTCTTTCTCTTTCTGCTTGTCTTTTATTTCTCTCTATGTTTTTCGGTTTCTCTCACTGGGATATGGGGTGCTGATCAGGATGGAAATGGTGCAAGAGAAGTTGAAGTAACAAATAAGGGATATGGGTTGTTTGACCTAAAAGCAATCGCCTACTGCCCATTTGACCTAATTTTATGGACCTAATTATTTTTAACCTACTGCGGAGGGAGACCTCAAGCAACCCCCCTAATGCGGGGGGAACCCCTACACCCTCGCTCTGCCCCCCAACTTCCCTCACCTCAACCTATTCCCTTACAATTGACCTACCCAATTAGGTCAAAAAGATGTGGTCAAATGAGAGTAGGTCAAGTTGGCATTAGGTCGCCTATGCCAGTACCACAAATAAGGGCAGAAGGGAGAGATTGTATGAGACAGACTACTGAAAGCATTAATGTGTGTTGTGATCTACAAGAATTTTGCTCTGTTATACTGAAACAATCTACCCCTAATATTGCACATGGCTCTGTGTGGTAGTTCTACATTTCGCAAATAGGGGCCCTGCTTGGTTGGAGTGTTTGTGGTATGCATGGACCATATGCTTTCATATTAACCACGAAACCTGCAAGCAAAGACTGAGTTGTGCAGCTGCTTTAGTCGTCCAGGGGGTAAATTGCAACACATTTATGCTGCCAATTCTTCTTCAGTCAATAATGGGCATATGGCTTCACACTATTGGTTCAGCAGTTTTAAGTAGCATGCTTCATGAATGCTGATACCCGTTTTGCACATGCATGACAGATTTGTATGTCAAAATATTCTCATCTTACTGCAAACAAGAGTTACCACTGCTGTCTCATATTCTATGTATGTGTATATTCTATGGCACGGTCCTGCTGTTTGGCCTGTAATTAATGGATTGTTAACGATCACACTGTTCTGTTGGACATAATTTACGTGCCTGGGCAACTGGGTTGCAATGTATGTTTTAACATTATTGAGAATGCCAACCCAGATGGTACACATATCAAAAGCATTGTGTGGGCCTGCGTCGCAGCTTGTGTAAGCCAGAGGCGTTGTATCTCAGTTACTGATGTACATTGTTAGACGTTAGAAGTATTTAATCATCCAGTAGAGACTGACAGCTGACATGATAACAGCCACATGATGAGTGGCCATACGCCATGCATGTTCTTTGATCTGGGCCCATTCTTTATGGGATCTACACATATGCATGCCTATTAGCAAAAATAGAATTAACATATGTAAGTGGCAACACTATTGACTTTGTCAATGCTTGTTTTCTTTTTTAACTACACGTGTGTGGATGTGCGGGGAAATGGAATTAAGTGGAAATCAGGTGCTGGGTAGATCGCTCACCATTGCAGCTCCAGTGCATCTCTACCGAGATATTTTTATTGCTCACCTCCAAGTAATCCATACTAGCAAGCATTCGTCCTCTATTAGTTACTTTTGCTTACCGAGAATGATGCGAGTTTAACCCTCTGTCAGTGCCACACACCTTAAGTGCAGGCTGCACATTGCTGATCAGTCTATACTGTGCTTGCAGGAGTATACATTGATTCTTACAGTGTCAATGTTCAGAGTCTTGAAGTGAGTGTCAACTCGGCAGAACATGTGTTAAGTTCAGGAGGGGAATACTTGATTGAGTACAGACTCAAACATTGCCCCTAAAGATGAAAACACGGGAAGTGGAAACTGGGATCCAAAGGCTAAAACAGTGCTACAGCCGAGCATTATAGGGTGCAGTTATCTATGGTGAATAAATGTTACCAAAATAGGAAAGACATGTTTACAGATTGAATTAATAGAATCAATTGCTGAAGGCCTTAACATGGATAATATACGTCGGAAACGAAACCAGTATTTGATGGAAGAAGTATAAAAAGCACAAGAGTGATGAAAAAAAAATCAATCCGGTATTGCCAAATTTCTCCATCCGAGCCCAGAAAATGCAAAAGCGATAAATAAACTGTGAATGATTGAAACAATTCCAAAATCTCACAAGTTATTGGTGTATAGGACCACACACCCTGTTAAACAAAGTAAGAGCAATACTTATGGCAACTAATTTGCCAACAAATATAATAGGAGCAGGCATCTAAATTCCTCTATGACGAATAGCCTTCTGCATACACTGGAGGGCTCTTCTAAAATCCTTTCAAGAAACTTTGTGTCATGTCCGGATCACTTGGATGCATAAGTGAATGATGTCACAATGAGAATGTTGATGAGTGCTTGGAATGTTTGCTTTTGAACAGTGGTCCCACTCAGGAAGTTGGAGAGAGCTAGCCTGGGTGGTGGGTGCCAGTGGGTCTCCTCTGGGGCTCTGCCCCCTAACTGAGCTACCTACATGTAACATCATGAATAAAGGAACCTGAGTGAGCGTACGTGCTGCCTCCTGGAGTTCTTCCTTACAATATTCTGTCCCGAAAAAGCACAGGGTTCATTGCATAATATGTCTCACATCTTTCCACCAGGACTGAAAGTGATGAGAAAAATGCAGAAAAATGAGCAGAATGTTAATATTAACGCACAGTCAGCAGAAGATCTGCATTAATCCTCACACAATTTTTGTGATTTAGATATGTTAAATCAACTCTGCAGGTTTAGGAGGGCAACGTAAAGTGGGGCAACGGGTATCAGTGCAACACCCGATTCTTGCAATTTTGGACAGTCATACTTTTACCCTCTGGGAAGTGGGAGTTGTCTTCTACTTAAAATCTGGGATCTTTGTTTCCCCAATAGGTGATCCAAAAATGCACACCAGAGACAGTGATGACCTATGCAACAGCAACTTCCGTGACGGAGGCACCATCTACCGTACTATCTAGTCTAACTCTTATTTCAACAACTATGTTGAATACAGGACAAGTCACAAATATTCTGACAATATGCTTTAAAGCTTGATTCTGAAATAAAATCTTGAAAAAACACAGAAAGTGTAAACTGTCAAATTGGGGATTAAGGGTTTCTGAATATAAATGGTACAATTGGATACCGAAAACGTACAGAAGTAGAAAATGTAGGGATAAAAGTGACATAAGCCTTATTACTCATGACAAGGCGGGTACCATTTCCTTTGCTATATAACTGGATTGTCAGGGGATTGAGCCACTGCAATACAAATCCCCCTTATGTGATCCAAAAACTATCATAGAAGAGAATGACCCCCTTACTTCAATATTTATAATATTTTAAGACTTGCAGGCCAATTCCTAAATCAAGAAAGATGATGAGGGTGTACAGAGGAGCGTGGTTTCACTGACGGACCCATAGATCAGTGTGCACCCTCTAGTACTAGTAAGACAAGATAGCTGCACCATGTGAAGACTGGGGGTGCAGGATTCACTTACTCCAACACGACTCAATAATGAGGACTCAGTAGGTTGGCAAAGGGAAGTCCGTTTAATGACAAGTATATCAAACAGAGAAATAAAAGGAAATCAACAGCATTGCGATCACCTGTCTCGCTCCGACTTCCTCGAACTTCAGTTGAACAGCAATTCTTATAGGCAATATTCATCATCATTGACGTCTAACTCTACAAAACTCGACATGCAATATAATTGGTTAGGAAAGGTAACTTAAGTATAGGTGCTATATCTGTATATGATAATAGAGCATGCAGATTAGATAATTCTTATCGAGTGGGCATCTACGCCCATCCCACTACATCACACGTGATTGACGTCACTACAAGTATAACGTCCTATTGGTTCTACTATCTATAGGACTCCAGATAACTTGGTCCATTGTGATTGGGCAGGTTACACCCCCAGACATAAATCCCCATTTTAATTAGCGGCATGCAGAATGGACACCCATGTGCCTGGTGCCCCAAGTTTCACCCTGCCTCCCTTCTATCAATCAGTATCTTGGGGCTATGTGTCAATTAGTTGGCTGGGTATGGCCCCTAAACTGTAGCCTCTTATCAGGAAAAGTTATGGCATCCTCGGGTCCTGGATGACATCAGGCGGTGGTACTTCTTCACGCCTGGCTGGTCACGTGTTAGTTCACCATGAATCTGCTTCAGTTTCCAGCTCTTAGTGCATTTACTTCTGTTTCAGCCTCGCTACCTGCATGGGCTCCCCTTATCTTGACCTACATGGGGCAGGCTGGTATGCTCTGAAGTTTGAGTCTTGTTAGCTAACGTTCTCCTCCCTTCCTCTGGATGACCTCGATTTCCTAGGCATGAGCCGCTCTGTGTTGAGTTTCGATTCCACATTCCACTCCTTCTCTTGCCTCTGGCTGGGTTACAAAACTTGGTCTGTCAGGCCTCTGGCAACCTGGGTACATTTCTGCTTTTACAAAATGGAGTCGCACTTGTAGAATGTGCCTTATAGAGGTAGATATATAGTTGGCGCTTGCCGCTCTAATCTTCTACTAAGCATTGCAAGCAGTATCGTTTCTTTAGCCTCTTGCGTTTCAAGCATGTCTCGTAGCAACGTCTCCTCACGTTTTAACATTGTCTCTTCTCTGTGTCCATTACATTTATTTTCGTAGTTACTCGCACTGGCGTGCTTGTCTTTAATAGCCGCTTTTGTTAATTCACAAGTCTGTTCAGGCCCTTGTGTCATTTCCACTGGCCTTCCATTAGGGCTCTATGGGTCTCTTCATGGACCGTCTGTAGGTCCTCTTCGCTTCGTATCAGCAGCTGGTACGGCTGTCATATGGGGTACCGTGCTGCCCAGGGTTGTCTGGTTATGGCCGCTTCAACAGGTATGGATCTTCTGATGTATACTGGGCAGAGTCCCAGTGCAGCTCTTTGTTGATTCATTCACTCCTCATACGTCGCATACCTTGGCGAGACTGCTCCTGGTACCTCGAGCTGAGAGGATGGGGTACAGGCCATATCTGGGACCTCTTCTACACTCCCCCCTCTGGTCGGTTCATCGACCACTTCTGCGATCTCTTTTGCACTTATTTCCTTTGGTTGTTCAGTGTCATGTTCATCGTCATCAGGGTTTGTACATGATGGTGTGAATGTGTGAGTCTTTGGAGTCCATATTTTTATCACCCCTTTCAAACTCCCTGCTGTTTTCACATGTTCGTCTTTGTTCCATGTCATTAGCTGACATTGTCCATTTGGACTGCAGTAGATCCATTTTCCTTCATATTGTTTTCGTTTCTTAGGATATGTGAACTTTGTTCCTTCTGGCGCAAATTTGCTGGCCTTCATAAAGTCTCTTATTTCTTCATCAGTCAGGTCTCTGGGCTTCCACCCTGGTTCAACATCAACCATTATTTTCATCCCTATGGCTTTCTTTGCCGTTTTCGGGCATTGTGTGACAATTATCTTGATAACACAGGATCCTAGCAACACCATTGCTAGTAGGGCTCCCAGAAACTTGAATACGTCTGCCATCCATTGTGGGACCCATGAGAATAGGTCTCCAAACCAGCTGTCATCGTCCACTTCATCACTTTCATCGCTCATCTGGTTTTTCAAGTTTGTCAACATACTTATGGCTTCTGTTAAGGTCCCATTTTCTTCATCGTGTGATGGTACAAATGTGCAACATGATTCTCCAATTTTTGCACAAACACCTCCATGCATTGCTGTGATCATGTCAAGCACTTATCTGTTCTGGAGGGTCATTAGTCTGATTGCTCTCAGCTCTTCCTTGATCGCGTTAAATCCTTTTATAGTGGTATTGATGGTCTGCAATAACTCCCATTTGGTTATCTGCAACCACTTAGCATTCACTCCAATTTGGATGTGTGGCAAGAGCATCGTGGTGAATACTGTTGAGGTGAGGCTGAACAGCCTGTGTTCTTATGGGATTGCATGGAATGCCTCTTCTGATTTGGTAGAAAAGTAATTTTCTCTCTTCATTCTGGATACCAGTTCCACAGATCTCCTTCTTCTTAGATGAGCATCTGCTTTCGGGAAACTGTCCAACTTCAGGTCATTCTTAGCGATCACAAGCGCGGGAACGTGGATGTTCACTATTGTGCATATGCCTCCCCAGTTTTTCGGCAGCCTTATGTATGCCTTGGATCCACACGCCCAGTAGTGGTACATAATAACTGCGGTTCCTTGTGTCATTCCTGGGGCTTCAAAGATTCATCCGCAGTTTCGATTCTCCCCCATCTTCCTTGTGCCATTGTTTCTGAAGCATAGTTTCGGCTCTCCAGTGACACTATCTGCAGGGGTCCCCCTCTATCTTCGACCCATGTCAGTAACTTTACTAGCTTTGGCCATAGGGGTTTGCACAATTTATGCGAATTCTCTATTGCTTCTCGGCAGGCTCCAAAGACCATCCAAGCTCGGCAGATTACTACTCCTTCTTCCCATCCATTTGGGGAAGCCACTGTTCCTCAAATCTGCATTTGGCCTCTGTTCTTCCAGATTTGAGCTTCGTCTGCAGTTTTTCCTTGAACGTTCAGTCTTGGGTTTATTTCCCATCTTATCCCTGATCCTTTGATGCCAGGGTTTTTGTATCTGATCACGTGATTCCTTGTGTGAGCCCTGTTTCTTGTCTTAATGTCATGGACGTAGCCGTCTTAGTCGGGTAGTTCTTTTCGTTGGCCCATGTCAATGAGGCGTCTCTCCCCATAAATTGTCCTCTGGTGTTGCACATTGCTACATGTGACATACAGTGTGCTGTCTGGACATCAATTTCTACAGCCACAAAGATCTTTGATTTTCCCATACTGTATGGTAGGAGTGCACAGACAAAGCATTGTCCTTCTGATTGCCTTTGTCCTACTTCCTTCATGTGCTGGTACCATATGTTATTTCCGAGATGGGCTGTGCTGTTCAGGTAATCGTTGAGCTCATTGTCTGCTTCTCTTGATTCTCAGAGTTTTTCTATAGTTTACTATGACTATGTCTCTAAATGCATCTGTGCTGCTTTTCCACTCTGTGCGTCTTGGTGGAGCAGGATCCTTTTGCTGCATTGCTGTGGTAGGAAAAGGTTTTTTGTTTCACTTCCTCTCCTCTTGTAGGTTTTCATTGAGGTTCTCTGGCCGCCATTGGCTCACCATCTCCTCAACGTGTGGCTGAGTCATAAATCTGGTGCTTGTTTGTAGTGTTCGAGCTGACGTGCTTGTCGTTATAGTCTCTACAGTTCTATGTTTCAGCTCCTCATGCAGTTTGTTGCTCTGACTATGAGTGGGAACAAATAATCTATCAGCGTTTGTGTTTTCTCTGTGAGTTCCTTTGTGGTTACTTCTGTTCTTTCGAGGGAATTTGCTATGTCCTCTCTCTTGGGTTTCTTACTTGACTTCTCTTGGTCACTTCCACTATTTTTTGGAACCGATTGCTCGGCAGGCTGTCTCCCCCTCTCTGCAGCCTTCGTTGAGGCCCTGTAGCCATTGACACTTGCCCTTGTCTGTGTGCATCCTGTGTATGGGTGCGTGCAGTGGTCAGTGCTGCGTCTTCATTCATTCCGTGCTGACCCTGTCTCCAGCTTTTCTCTCAATTTGTTACCTCAAATGTGTCTAAATTACTGCTAATTACATTTAATTTTAGTTTGTTAATTTTACCATCAGGTTTTCTTGGGACTGGAATGACTATATAGGGTCTGGGTGCTTTCGTAGGCCCCAGACGTTCATTATCTGATGGATGCACTAAACTTGGGACACTTCGTTCACCAATAAAGAAAGCAGTTCCGATTGTTAACGACAGAAAAACCATCATAATAATAATTATACATATACACATAATCGTTCGGAACGACAATTTGCAACATTTTCTTCCAGGGAAGTGGGGGTGCCCTTCTGCTGGGGGTAAAACCAAGTTACTGTTCTGGGCCCCCATTTCGAATGAGTTCATAGTCAGTTATTTATTCCTTCTCTTGCTCTGATCTCGTAGTTGGAGAGTTCATTACTATTAAAGTGACAAGTGCTTTCCAAATGTCCCCCCTCTTGTGGGTGATGACGGTAGTCTCCGGGTATGCAGTACAGTTCCTGTGCTACACTATGGAAAAGGGTTAGGCTAGCACTTTGGTACATAACATTCATTATGCATATCTATAGTAGGTAAGGTCCCAGTGCACTCCTCGAATTTCTTTTGTTCCTGAGAACATGCTGGAACCTGTTCAATGCAAAGGAATGAAAAGATGGAACTGCTAAAAATCACACAAAATAAAATGTTGTAAAAATAAAAGTAAAATAAAAACAAAAGCGAACATGAAAAAATAAAAACAAAAATAAAATAAAACTAAAATTAAGGAAAAGTAGTGGATAAGTACAAAGAAATATAGGACGTTGTAGTTCGTGTCTTTGCTCTCCTCGATCTGTCCTGCGGCTGAAAATTGAAGAACTGTGTCTCTGTCCTTGGTTTGTTCCACGGTGGAAAGTCTTACTGGAATCTCCTAAGGTACTCTCGCTAGAAGTTGGATAGCACCACCTGGAGCATTATGCCGTGGAGGAGTGTGCCCATGTGTGGGGCGATGGCCGGATCTCTAAGGAAGGTGATGACGTCAACATCTGCAGGCCTCCCACCATTTCCGGATAGTCTGTGACTAGTCTAAGCAGGACGTTGTGTGCCAGCTGGGTGTCTTCGGGTGATAGGGACATTTGTCCTGTGTTGGCTGGTTTCTAGATCATAGGCCTTTCTTGTGACGTGAGCAGTCTTTACACTTTCCTGCTGCGTGGATTGCGACCACGTAATTTAGTTTAGTCCACAGCTGATTCAATTTAGCTAGATTTCTTGGGTCTCTGATGAAAGTGTGTGTGTCAGTTGTTCTCCCGACAAGTCCTGGGCATTTCTCGATTACTTGAAAGAACAAATTAAATGTGAGTTCACCAATGTCTATTGGCGGTGGAAGCATTTGTGTCCTCCTCGCTGTGCTCGGATAGCTCGGTGAAAGCTTCCGTGATGACAGTCAGCAGTTGCCTAATCACTTTTTTGTTGGCTGGATCTTGGATAAAGTCTGTGACACTGGCTTCTCTCCCTATGAGTGACGGATAAGATAACACCACGAGTTGAAAATAGGTGAGTACATCCCACTTGAGACTTTTGCTGGAATGTACCATAAATTCTGTGAACAAAGTCTCGATACTGGTTGCTTCAGGATACTGTGTTACACTCTCAAAAATATTTTGTTTGCAGTCTATCAGAGTCTTGATTCTTTGTATTACTTGGGCATGATGTGCTTTCTAAAGTACATTTTATCAATGTTGTTGTGGCTTTGGATGTGCTTCTCTTTACCCTACAACTGGGATGCATAGAGTGTTCTTTTTATGACCTTTATTATCTTTCACTGGTTTAAGAAAATGTCTTGTTTATAAGCCACAATTTAAATCAGTATTCCTTTTGCCTTTATTGTGCTGCTCATGCGTCCTTCTTCCTCACCATGGATCTTGTCTGCACGTGCTGAGGTTCTTCCCCGTTGTCTGTGGTTTCTTTGCAGTTGGATGCAGCAGGAGGGCTCTCCCCTATATAAGGTTTAATTTCATTTATGAAGATCCATGCCCTTTTGCCCTGGAGCTTGATGGCGGAAGGGGTGCAGTCCTGTACGACGAAAGGGCCATTGAATCGTGGCTCATCCCACCTCTTCCTGGTAAAGTTCCTCATGAGCACGTTGTCTCCAGGGAAGACGAGGGGCGCATGTAGACCTTGTGCGGGCTCAACTTCAGCACTTCCTGAAATGACAGAGGCGCTGGATGTCATACAGTTAAGGTACTCCTGCATCTCAGTTCCCAGAAACTCTTTAGTTTGCTGGGCATCACATCTAGCTCTATCTCGGGGGGTGAGAGGGGTCCTCATCCTTCTGCCTGTAACTATCTCGTGCGGCGTAAGATGATGCTCGGAGCCGGGTTTGTTCTGAAGTGCATACAATGCCAGTGGTAGACAGTGCAGCCATCCCTTTCTTAATGTGAGCTTCAAATTGGCTATCCTCTCCTTTAACAGGCCGTTAAACCGCTCACATATTCCATTTCCCTCCGGGTGATACGCCGACGAGAACTTGTGCTTTATACCAAGTAATAAGCTGATCTGTTCGAAAACTGCATTAACAAAGTGAGCCCCGTTGTCTGATCTCATTACCTTGCACACCCCCCATCTAGGGAACACTTCCCTCACTAGAAATCTGGCACCGCAGGTAGCATCTGGGTGTGTACAGGGACCTGATTCTATCCATCTAGAGAATGGATACACTACCACAATTAAATACCTGTACCCGTTGCATACTTGAATCATGTCGACATAGTCGATATGCAAGTGCTGGAATGGGCCATTTGGCCGGGGGATAACTCCTCTCATAACTTTTAATGTGTGCCCAGCAGTGAATTGCTGGCAGATTATGCAGTTCACCATGAAGAACGCAACGTGCTCTGCTAAATTCGGTGTAAACCAGTCTTCTGCGAGCATTGCAGCGATATTTTGTTTAGACGTGTGTATAGGGTAGTGTAGTTGTTCTAATGCTACTTTTAGCAGGGAGACAGGCATTACTGGTTTACCAGTGCTGTCTTGCCTCCACAACCCGTCAGAGGGGTTTAAAGACCACCCTCGACGCTTCCACAAATTGTTCTTCTCCTGGGGTGCCTCCCCTTGGAGTTCCACTAGCTGAGTCCGCCCCATGTTACTATAGGCCTCAGGTGTGGCTCGCGCTACCATCATCCTCTCATGGGTACGTGCCATCTCCACGTCCATGATTATTTCATTTTTCTATGCCATGCGCTTGGCTTCCGTGTCCGCTTCATGGTTTCCACGTGACACGAAATCTGTCCCCTTGGTGTGGGCGGCGCATTTCATGACCGCTATGCCCACTGGGAGCTGTAGTGCTTTTATCAGCCTGTCCAATAAGGCTGCATGTTGCACTGGCGCGCCGTCCGCTCGGAGGTAGCCCCTCCTTTTCCAGCGTGCTTAGCCTGCGTGCACGGTAGATGTCACATAGGCAAAGTCGCTGTACACCGTTACTTCCTGGTATGCATGATTCTCAATGGCGAGTATCAGAGCCACTAGTTCTGCAGCTTGAGCTGAATAGTGAGATGTTATTCGCGCACTGACGAGTACCCAAAACTCCCCATTCACCAGGTGTTTCACTACGGCCACGCCCGTGTATCTCTGTCCTTCTTCTTGGTCGATTGTTGATGAACCGTCAATGAACACGATTTCACCACTCGCCAGGGCGTTTTCCTTTACCCTGGGGATTTCATCATAGAATTCCTCATAATTCGTGTATAGGTTCTCCTTCTGTGACTGGCTCAGCTATGAACATAGCAGGGTTTACAGTTTTACATCAAACTATTTTGATTGATGGGTTGGAGATAATCACCTCATAGGCAGATGCTCTCTGTGATGTCAGCGTTTCCTTTGGCTTCTCTCGTATGGCGAATAACGAGTGCTCGACGTACAATGTCATGGAGCACCCCATCACAATAGATGACGCCTTTTCAATGACGAACGCGGCAGCAGCTAGATTTTGTTCGCATGGGAAGTGGCCCTTCATGGCCGGGTCCAGACTCCTGCTGTAATATGCTAAGGGCTTGTACCCCAGCGAGGTTCGCTGTGCAAGCACTGCCGTCATAAAATTACCAGTGGTGTGTGAGAACAGGTTGAATTCCTCTGCATAATTAGGAATCCCGAGAACTGCGGCCATACAAATCACCCCCTTGAGTTCTGCAAACCCCTTTTCCATTGCCTCAGTCCATTCGATTTTTTCCCCTGTCGCTTGGGCCTTCCTTAGTGCCTGAAGCAAGGGCTTGGTATACGAGCTGTAGTCAAAGACCCATGCTCTGACATAGTTGCACAAGCCTAAGAAGCTTTGCATTTGTTTTACCGTGAGTGGTTTAGCCATGTTCATGATAGCTTCAGCCCTTTCTGGTGTTACCTTTTTCCATTCGTGAGAGATTAGCTGGCCTATGTACAGCACCTCTCACTGACAGTATTGTAACTTTTCCTTATGAACTTTATATCCTTTATCAACCAGACTAGTCAATAGCTGGACAGAGTAGTGCCTGCATTGTTCCTCAGTGATGCTGCAGATCAGAATGGCATCCACATACTGCAAAACAACACTGTCTACTGCAAAATTGTTTAGGTCCATCTGCAGGACTCTCTTGAAAATGGATGGAGACTCACAGTACCCCTGTGGCAAACGCGTGCTTTTCAGGCGCATTTGTCTGAAAGTAAATGACGTCAGATCTTGAGAGTCATAGTGCAACGGGATTGAGAAAAACATATTTTTCAGGTCAATCACTGTGAAATATTTTGCCTCATTTGGTATGTTGCACAGAATTATGGATGGATTAGGGACTAGAGGGAATTCGGCTTCAACTATATCGTTTAATGCTCGTAAATCTTGGATTAAACGCCAAGACCCTCCCTTTGATTTCTTGACAGGGTAAATCACTGTGTTGCAAGGTGATTCTGACGTCACTAGAATGCCCTGCTCCATCATGGCGGAAATTGTCTTTGCGATTCCTTCATCTGCCTCTCTGAACATAGGATATTGTCGTGCTCTTGGTAAAATTGCTCCTGATTTTCACTTCACCTGCCCCCCTCAGGAGGTCTACGTCATATGGCCCTGTAGTCCATACCGCGGCAGGCACTTGGGCCATGTCGTCATCAAAGTATTCTGGACATATTAGCGCCAACATAATTCTCTGTGGCACCTCTCGATTCATCATTTTGACCCATAATCTGAGACTTACTTCCACCCTCGTCTCTTCCAGGTCAGTGTGTTCTTCGAACAGATCGTCATCAGTGTCATCAGTCACTCGATACCCTTCTTCGATGGCGATAATCGCACACCATTGTCTGCCTTCGTCATCATATCCTTTGACCATTACCACTTTCCCTCACACTGCGGCAGATTGTATCATTAAGGGAAATACTTGTCCCTCCTCTTCGTGCATAGGTATTCTGGATCTGAACAGAAACTCATTTGGTGTCCTCATAGTTCTATCTGCGAGGCCTGGTAATCATGCCATGAGCACCCGCATCCCATATGCAAAGACTTCTGGCTCTAACGGTATAGCTCTCATGGCTATGAGCCCTGAGTATGCTCTGATCATTTTGCACACGTTAGAATAATGCATTCCGGGAGTGGAGCACACTATACCATACTCGGTAAACGAGATTGTCCCCTCAACTTAGTCATTAAGTCCCGACCCAGGATGTTTACTGGGGTCTGACGTGAATATAATAAGGGTACATTCATTTTGCATTCTCCCACAGAGACAGCTAGTGCGTCTGTAAAGGGAACTTTACTGTGAGCTCCCGTGAAACTCTGAGTATCTATGGCCTCGCCGGACAAGGAAAATTTGCCTTCTCGTATGCACGAGCGCGTCGCTCCTGTGTCAACTAAGAAGGAATATTCTTTACCCCCTATGACGACATTCACCCTAGGTTCCCTATTAGGGTCTGGGGTCACTGATAGGTATAGAACACATCAGAGTCCCCCGTAAGCTGTCCTATTTCATATATAAGTTCGGCCCACTGTATACTTGTTGATTTCCCCCAACCCCAGGGTTGACTCCCCCTCCATAGCTAGTGCCCTTTGACATTTGCGGTGGTGTCTGCTGGGTTTGTCCCTGCGGTACGTTCCCCATGTGCGGGGGTTGAACCACTTTCTGTGCACCTTGCTGCAGGCCTGGCGCCTGCTGCTGCACTGTGTGATTGTGTGCCCTGCCCTGTTGCGGGATGGCAGGCTGATTCACCATTCAAAATCCCTTGGCTAATTTGCCACATGCCTTGGCTTCTGCACACGTGGGCCACATGTCCTGTCATTCCACACAGCCAACACACTGGAGGTGGTCGAGCCATCTGTCCATCTGGTGTAGCTGGACTGTCCATCTGTGCGTTCTTAGCCACTTTGAGTATTCTGAAAGCCTCCCTGGTTACCTCGAAACCCACCCTGATTACTCTGCCATCCTCTTCCTCCAAAAACCCTTCCCCTCGGGTAAAATCCTGCACTACCTTGGTTATTCTGGGATGGGTTTGCTACTGATTGCATGCTTGGTTCAGCTGAGCTTGTCAGCATGGCTCCCTCGAGAGCATACTTTGAGAGTTTCTTTTGTACCAGCTTTGCTTCCTCACCCTTACGATTTGCCTCCTTCTTCCGGTTCTTTTCTTGCAACAATCTGCAGTAGTGTGCAATTGTCAACTGTATTTTGGCCCATGGTTTTGCTTCTACTCCTACCAATTTTTTTAGCTGCTTCTGCACCGGTTCAGGCAACCCTTGGCATAATATATGGTAGATTACAGGGATAGATTTCGTCCAAGACTCATGCGTTTCGAGCACCCACCTGTCTTGGAGATTCTGGATATAAATCAACGGATCCTCTGACTCTTTTATTTTCCGAGTCATTATGGCTCCCATATCTGAAGTGTCTGGATAAAGCGTTCGCAGCGCTTTCCACACCGTTGCTCTACAATTATTAAATGGTGCTCCGTCATGGGAGGTGTCGATTATGGTTACCCTAGGGTAGCCTGCCCGTTTCCATACATCGTCTGCTCTTTCACCAAGTATGGCGATTAGGAGGCCCTTAATGTCCCCTATAGCTAAGGTGACACCCCCCGTCATTTTCTCTAACTCATGTGTCCATTTCCCCGCTCCCGATGTCAGCATTGGAAGCTTATTTTTTAGGTTTTCTCGGTCCATGTGTGGCCATGGAATATATTGTGGTCTTGCTCCACCCTTTTCTAGCAACGGAAATTTGAATGCGCAGTCTTCCTTTTCCTTCCCCATAGCTCCTCTGTCTACCGCGGCGGTGGCATTCCCGCCTTGCCGTCTTCCTGGCAATGCCCTTAATCTATCTGCATAAGTAGGTGCTGACACCCCCCTCTGACCGTGGGGTGTTCCTTCATGTCGGCCGGACTGCGCGGCAGACTTCGGTGTCCTACTTGTGGACTCGCTAGCGTCTGACCATCATACCCGCGGTCTCTTGGGTGCCGTTTTTCCCACTGTCTCCCTTCCTTGTGTGCCACATCCTCCATTTCCCCACCGGAGTCAGATCCTGAATACTCCCAGTTTACACAACTCCTTGCATCTTCTGCGTTCTGCCCAATCTCCAGCCTGTCTAGGGACAGTCCCCTGCTCCCACTACTTCGAGTGACATCCTCAGTGTCGTATAGTTGAGTGCTCACCAAGCGCTCATCTTCCCTTCCCCCATCGATATCTGTTCTAGCCCCATCTCATTGTATATTTTATCAATCGTTTCCCCGATGCTTCTGGTGTCGAAGTCATCTTCAATATTTGTCCCACTTATACCTTGCACCGAGTCACTCGCAGGAAAGAATTCTTCTACGTCTTCCCATTCTATGACAGGATTGGGTTTTTTAACTTCCTGCTCCGGATATTCAAGATCCCGTGCCCTCTGTCTGTGCTTCCGTTCTGTTTCCTCATCTACTTCCTTGTGCTTCCTCGCTTCTTCTCTAGCTTTGTCTACCTCCCTCATCTTTTCGTTTCTAGGTTCCTTTGCCCTTCTAATTTCCTCCTCTTCTCATCTCTTCGCTCTATTCTCACGTACCCTTTGCTCTTCTTCCATCCTTTGCTTAGTCTGTTTGTATCGGTCGCAGGCTAACTCTTGTCTGCGATCGAGCTGTTTCTCTTGCTCTTCGCGATATAGTTGTTCTCGACTTCGCCTATCTTTCTTTCTTGTCCTTTCATCCCTTACTTCCCTCTCTTTCTCTCTCTCTCTCTCTCCTTTGCGTCTCATCAGACCTCTCCCTTGGCCTCATATCATCTCTTCCTTTTCCATCCAACTTTAGTAATATCTGACCTCCCATCCATTCGTCTTTCGCGAATGCTACCTCATCAACTCTACCTTAATTTCCCTTACATTTTTTCCCCTCTTTCTCCTTATCTGGATGTGCACAACTCTGTGCCCAATCTTTTCCTTCATCTTCGCGTTTCTCCTTGTCCCTCAGGACCGAAGAGGCAATACTGTTTTCCTGTTCCCTTCCCTTATTGTCGTCACTACTGTATGTAGGCGACTCATATGCGGGGTTGCTATACCCCATGGCTGCCTTAAGTTCTCTTAGCAGGTAAAGCCCCTCTGTTTTACTCCCTTCAATGACTGGCTCAGGCGGGGCTGGTGGTGCGGTAGGCGTCTCGCCCCCCTCCGTACATACATTTAGTATCCAGTCTGTCGGTGGTTCTTCCACCTTCGTTTCTTCAAACAACTTCCACAATTCTAGAACAGCAAGACGTTTCTCTAGCTTCTTGCCTGTATATGTGGCGTGTAGGAAGGTCGTCATATGCTGTAAAACAGCCTTAGAAAGGGACCCATTCTGTGGCCAAGGCATGAACATTTTGTCGGCGGTACCCTTAACCCACTTTGTGCTATACTTCTTGAGTTTTGGTGCATGCTTGGGTAGCTGCTTGCACAAATGTGCAAGTGGAGTAACTTCCTCCATTTTGATTTCGTCACTAACAATGTTTATACAGTATTTTATCCTTCTAATAGTATGAGCAAGCACCAAATACACAAGCTCCGATCCAATCTTTTCCCGCCAAAATTTATATTATCAATTTTCTCAGAAAACTATCAATTTGTTGGCGATTCCCTCTTAGTTACAGAATCGCGTAAAGCCAAGTTACATTTCACACAATCAATAATACAAATGTTTTACATTGGACGTACACCAAAACACATATTACAGACACTTGACAGACTAGACGGAAACCAGCTGGTCATACATATACCTGCCTTCTAATCAATACCCCGTCATGGAGCTTAAACAAACTCCTTTGATGCGTCTTTAAACATTACTGTAGTCTATTTGTCCCTTATTATATGGGCTATGAGTTCACGTTTCTTCTGACCGCTGTATTAAAGCGCAAGAACAAGGCGAATCCTTAAGTTTTTATCTCAGGTGCCCCCTGGTAATCCTTCGTTTTTATCTCAGGTGTCCTCCTGGCACCCCTTGTTTTTCTCTCAGGTGTCCCCCCGGTAATCCTTCGTTTTTATCTCAGGTGTCCCCCTGGTACCACTTGTTTTTCTTATGCTTGAGTCATTACCCCCTATATATATATATACAGTCTTCTCTACCTCTAACTATTTACATTTTTTCTCCGCCACCCACCGTTACCTTTCCCTTACTTGCTTTAATGCCTACAAGACATTTGCCAAAGTAGCGAGTTTATAGTTTCACTCACCGATCGCATCTTTTCCTCTCTGGAGCTTCAGGATCACCGCCCCTTCCTCTTCCAGCCTTTTAAGGGTTTTCGTCCGATTGGCTGCCTGTGGGAATGAGAAGGGTTATGCTTGGAAGGCAGGTTCCTTCAGACCCACTGCCGTTTTTGAAGTTTTACTCTATCATTGTCCACGGGAAGCTTCTCAGTCTACTCAGCCGGAATGGCGAAAGGTCTCGTGATATTGCCGAAGGCCCGGAGTTACTTTGTGCCATCAGTCTAAGGTGTCTTAGTATTATATATTCAATAATGAATGGCCGAAACCATCCTCACGCTACCAAGTGTACAGAGGAGCGTGGTTTCACTGACGGACCCATAGATCAGTGCGCACCCTTTAGTACTTGTAAGGCAAGATAGCTGCACCATGTGAGGACTGGGGGTGCAGGATTCATTTAGTCCAACACGACTCAATAATGAGGACTCAGTAGGTTGGCAAAGGGAAGTCCGTTTAATGACTAGTACATCAAACAGAGAAATAAAAGGAAATCAGCAGCATTGCGATCACCTGTCTCGCTCCAACTTCCTCGAACTTCAGTTGAACAGCAATTCTTATAGGCAATATTCGTCATCATTGAGGTCTAACTCTACAAAACTCGATATGCAATATAATTGGTTAGGAAAGGTAACTTAAGTATAGATGCTATATCTGTATATGTAAATAGTGTATGCGGATTGGATAATTCTTATCGGGTATGCGTCTACGCCCATCCCACTACATCACATGTGATTGACGTCACTACAAGTACGACATCCTATTGGTTCTATTATCTATAGGACTCCAGATAACTTGGTCCATTGTGATTGGGCAGGTTACACCCCCAGACATAAATCCCCATTTTAATTAGCGGCATGCAGAATGGACACCCATGTGCCTGGTGTCCCAAGTTTCACCCTGCCTCCCTTCCACCAATCAGTATCTTAGGGCTATGTGTCAATTAGTTTGCTGGGTATGGCCTTGAAACTGTAGCCTCTTATCGGGAAAAGTTATGGCATCGTCAGGTCCTGGATGACATCAGGCGGTGGTACTTCTTCGCGCCTGGCTGGTCACGTGTTAGTTCACCATGATTCTGCTTCAGTTTCCAGCTTTTAGTGCATTTAATTCTGTTTCAGCCTCGCCACCTGCATGGGCCCCTCTTATCTTGAACTTCATGGGACAGGCTGATATGCTCTGAAGTTTGAGTCTTGTTAGCTGACGCTCTCCTCCCTTCCTCTGGATGACCTCGATTTCCTAGGCATGAGCCGCTCTTTGTTGAGTTTCGATTCCGCTCCTTCTCTTGCCTCTGGCTGGGTTACGAAACTTGGTCTGTCAGGCCTCTGGCAACCTGGGTACATTTCTGCTTTTACAAAATGGAGTCGCACTTGTAGAATATGCCTTATTGAGGTAGATATATAGTTGGCGCTTTCCGCTCTAATCTTCTAGTAAGCATTGCAAGCAGTATCGTTTTCTTTAGCCTCTTGCGTTTCAAGCCTATTTACACACGATTAACAGGTTGGGTGCTTCCATCTTGTCTCGTAGCAACGTCTGCTCACGTTTTAACACCGTCTCTTCTCTGTGTCCATTACATTTATTTTCGTAGTTGCTCGCACTGGCGTGCTTGTCTTTGATAGCCGCTTTTGTTCATTCATGAGTCTGTTCAGGCCCCTGTGTCGTTTCCACTGGCCTTCCATTAGGGCGCTTTGGGTCTCTTCATGGACCGTCTGTAGGTACTCTTCGTTTCGTATCAGCGGCTGGTACGGCTGTCTGATGGGGTACCGTGCTGCCCAGGGTTGTCTGGTTATGGGCGCTTCAACAGGTTTGGATCTTCTGATGTATACTGGGCAGAGTCCCAGTGCAGATCTTTGTTGATTCATTTGCTCCTCATATGTCACATACCTTGGCGAGTATGCTCCTGGTACTTCGAGCTGAGGGGATGGGGTGCAGGCCATATCCGGGACCTCCTCTACAAGGGGAAAGAGTAGGTCGATATAGAGCTCTGACAGCTTAGCTCTGCCAAAGGAAGAAGTGAGGCGTTCCTTTTATTCATCTTTATCCAGGAAAGCAAAAATTGCCAAAGACAACCATCTTGGCTTTTGCCTACACATTGAAAGGAGAGTCTGCAAGGAGTAAGGGAACGTGGGGCAGTAAGGAGTGAAAGAAAGAGCAAGAGAGAAGCATGGAGGGAAAAGGTATTTTGAGAAGTTAGGGCAAGAACGGTAAGTAGTGTGGGAAAGAAGGATTGAGAATGGAGGAAAAGCGTAAAGCTGTACATGTGCTGCAGATATTTGTGAGTAACCTGCAGATTACATGCTCCATTCCCAATATCATACATCTGGAGGTTGAGCACCAGTTGTAGAAATGTATATTTACCATGTAATCAGTTGCTAGATAAGAGGGTTATTGTAACTTTTACATGTGTATAGATAGGTTTATACAGTGAGAGTCAACATGCGGTGCCTTGTTGAAGGTGAAATCACCTCTCAAGCATTTTTTATATCAAGTCAAGACGGGAACAATAACACATATCTGAGTAACTGGATGTAGTAGAAATCATTTGGAATTAGTCCAATGAAATGCATATCAGGGCACAGTGCCTTCTGCTGAAACATGAGACAGCAGGGAGATGCATTGATGTTTCACCTTCCATGTAAAGCGCAGCACACTCATTTTGCTGATGTATTCGTCATAATGTGCTTATAAAAACTAAACCGAACACCTTTCGCGTCAAAATGGAGATTTTCTGTATTTGGGCCAAGATTTTGGAATAGTCTCCCTCTGGAACTGAGAAAACGTGACTCCTTGACATCATTTCATAAAATGTTTTAATGTTTCGGTTTCAATAATGGCCTAGCAGTCAGATCATCATAAGAGAGTAGTTGTGATATCTTACGGCTGGGACATAATAGCCCAGTCATATTACCATCTCTTGATATGATCTGGTGCGTGTAGATGCGTGATATAAATGTCTCAATCAATTGTCTAATTCAATCAACCATTACAACAATTAGAAAGATGACATTTCATAGTGGGAAATAAAATTCTGCACAAATATTTTTGTACAATTTTCTTGATGGCTATCCCTGTTTTGTAATTCTCCTCAGTCTGACCCCTTCCAGCACAGAGGGCAGGAATTAAACAATTGAGGGAGGTGAGATACAGAATTCCATGCCAGTAGGTTGATACAGAAGATTGATGCAATGCAGGGGAAACAGCATTAAAAGTGAGATTCAACAGATGTGCCTCAGCCTAAATATACATGTAAGCAAATTCCCAGAAATATTGCTGTTAGGTGCATCAAGTGGCTTCTATCTTCCACATCTTCAAATGGCAGCCACACAAGATTTTTATGCACCTCTAAAAGTCGCTAAGTGCTACCAAGTCTAAAGGTTAACAATGCAAGGGCCTACTAGATTGTAAAATTCATAATCTTTAATACATTTTTTACAAAGAATAACCTAAGAAAGCAAATCTTCTTGTTAATAAGCTTTAGAATACTGTATTACTGTGCAACTTCTAAGTGGATATTATGCATTATTTTTGAATGGCCTATGCACACTAAGACTTTTCTAAATGGCCATTATTACATTATTCCTCAACGACATTTGCAGATTTCTTAATAGGCCTTAGATAAGTCATGCAATGATTCACAGTGTACTTTTGGCAGATTTTCTGATCTTTGAAGTATGTGGGCCCGTACTCTCATCACATGTCTGAGCTCTTTATTGACTATTTCAAAGAACATGTTGCTGTGGTTTTCTGGTGGTATGGTAGGAATACATTTAGATTTTGGTTCACACTAGTATCAGCTGGTTTATATGAATCCCAGTTCAATGAAAAGCCAATTCTTCCAGATCAATAGTTGTGTCATTTTCTAAAGTTAAAATAATATTCATAACTTTCACATCTTTAACAGTGGTATCAAGTTTCCTTTGACAGCACTTTGTGACTGAATTAATGGAATCCTTCCCAATTCTTATGCTTAAGTGTACACTAAATTTTAATGGGTCTTTAAACACACTGATAGAATCAAAAGCTATACTGGGGGAAAAAGATACTCCTTTTTGCAGTACTCCCTATATCCTGTAGTGGTACATCACATTGATTGAGGACTATTTCTGGTTCATTGTTTCCCCCTCAAATCTCGGGCTATGTCTTGATCTTGTAATTACAGCTGGTTATATTTTCTCTTCCTCTTTCTTTTCCTTGCCTTTCCTTTCCCTTTCTTATCTTTTGCTCTGAATAAGTTGTTGCAGTACCTTGCTGCCTTGTTTCGTCAAATAATTTTTTGGTTATTTTTTTCTGTTTCCTTTCCTGTATCTCTTCCTTTCCACTAACATACAGGGCACTGTTCCCAACATTGCTGAATGGAACCCTAGGAAGTATTAAAAATAAATATCTGATTAGTCATTTAACTTCTTTATAATAACCATGTTATTCTCCGATTTGGACAGTAGTAAACAAGATAATCACTCAAGTCATATTTCAATCACAGCAAGTGATCAAAAGTAATCAGCCAATTCATAGTGTATCTGATGTAATTAGAGGGGGAAAGTATGGTTTAGTGTTATCCAACTTACTGTCTTATTACACTACAGCTCAATTATTTTACAGCCTTCAATGGCAGATCAGGTTGCAGCATAGATGGCAACCGAATTAACATAAAAGACTTCTGTTCATCTTGCTGCTTCAAAGTCTTTTTGCAAAGTCTATTACTACTGTTACAACTTTACAAACACTGACTTGCAGACATTTATGTTAGTTTTTAATTACTTACTGGGCTTGTCTGACATATATAAGTAAACATAATGATGTTATTGTAAGAGCGACCTGACAGAGATCCCATGAATGCATGGGTTTCGGGGATGTGCGGGCAGTGGGTGTAAATGGCATTAGTGATTGGCATTCAATAGACAGGTAAAACGCCGAACAGTACACTCATGCTTTGTTTCCCTCATAACATTATCAATTTCTGGCCTATCATTAGTCCTATGTCAATCGTGTTGGCTTGTAGGTGGCACTAAAGCACCACCAGCCAAAACTAAAACATAGCAATCAACTCAAGAAAAACACATTGTCAACAAATGTTCACACTACAAGTGCCTTTTTAAGTCGTTGGTTTCAGTTATATATGTATACTTTGAGTATTAGTTCCACTTAGCTGGCATAAGAAATTAGATGTGGCATTTCTGGGTTTCTTTCTGTCACCATTGCCAAGACCGCAGTTAGCATATGATGCCTGCACCTGGACAAGTGCAATTATATCTTAGCTTAATATGACTATAATATGACTATACCAAGCTTATGGTGACATTAGTGGGGTATGTGATGTTGTATGTGACATATGGCAACAAAGACCTATTGACTTTGACAGTGCTAGTTTACTCGTGGAATAGAATCAGCACTTCTTAGCAGGGTTGCTCATTTTTGATGGCATATTATGACAATCTGTCATAAGGGCTGCTGTATTTTGTGTATAGAAGATGTACATTGATTCTGAGCATGTGTCAGAAGAGCATGTGTCGTAAGAGCATGTGTCATAAGAACAAGTGTCAAAAGTGTGTTTGTGTCGTGTGTGTATTGTAAATGCATGTGTCAAAAGAGGGTGTACAGTAAACCCATGTGTCGTAAGAGCATGCTTTATAAGATTGTGCCTCAAGTGTGTGTGTTGTAATAGTGTTTGTCATAAGTGTGTGCTTCATAAGAAGATATAGCGCAAGAATATTTGTCATAAGTGTGTGTCGTAAGAGTGGGTGTCATAAGTGTGTGTGTGTGTTGTGAGTGTTGTAAGTGCAGGTGTTGTAAGAGCGTGGGACACAAGTGTGTGCGTGTGTCATAAGAGTATGTGTTGTAAGTGTGAGTGTCTTAAGTCTTGACTTGGATGTCAGTTCTTATACATATAGGAGGCATATAAGAGTTGCGCAGTTCATATAGGAACACAATTAACATCTCCTGAAAACTGACATCAAAGTTAATCCAGATTTTGATGTCAGGTTTCAGACATATATTAGTGAAGATGTACGAAATATATAGTTCCCACATTCACATGCACTGTTTGTATATAGGATGTACATTTGTTCTGCTAATGTTGTATATGATATGATATGATAGGTTATTTATAACGCACTTAATACCCAGAGGTTTCTAAGCGCGGACCCGGGGATCAAACCTGTGTTGTTTCGTGTCGTCTTGCTTCCAAGGCGGGCACGTTGCCCCTGAGCTATCCTGCCGAGTTAATGCCTCCTTTAAGTACAAAAACCTCACATTAAAGTGAGATCTAACTTTGATTTGAGTTAGTAATATGTATAAGAGATGTGCAAGAATTTTACATTTCATGCATGGACACAATTTACATCTCCTGTACATCTTGCATACATATAAAAACTGATATCAAAGTAAGACCTGACTTTGATATCAGTTTTCATCTGTATAGTAGTGTACATGTTCGAAATATACATCTTCTACATATACGTGTACAGTTTGTATAAAAGATGCACATTCATTCTGTGAATGGATAATACATAGATGCATTTTAAATTGTGAATATCTCGTAATAGGCCAGGTCGATTGTCAAATTTTTTTCAGTGCATCAAGTCATGAAAATACCTAAGTGCATGCCAAAAATATTGTAAATCAAAGAGGGCAATTCTAAGAGAGAGTTTTTGCTGCCGCAACAAAATGTAGGTCGACTAAATGTATCACTTTCAAATTTCTTTCAATTACACCACTGTATACCCTTCAGTGTTTCCCTGCTACACGCATGTAGCATCCTGCTATCACGCTCTCCCCATTCTCTCTTTCATTTTGTTTCTCAGTTTCTAGGGATCACTTCAGTTTTTCATTTTCCAGGGCTAATTGTCTGGGATTTATTTCACTTTAGTCAGTTACTGTGTCATTTACATATCTACAAAATCCTAGGACGAACGTCCTCAAAACCTAGTGCTCGAACAATCAGCTAAAGGCTGTTTAAACTCTGAACACTGTGTGTGACAATCTAAGTAAGATGTAAATCACAATACTAATCAAATATAAGTATACTTATAGCTAAGAATTAACAGAATTTATTGCTCAGAATAGAGGAGGAAAATGCACAAATTGAAACGTCTGCCAATGAATTTCGGATCAAATCCGTCTTAAGGGCGACCTTGTCATCAGCACAAAAACATCATGTCACACTCACGTTGTCCCCAAAACCGTGCATTATGTCCCAATGTAAAACCATTCCAGGAATGGAAAAAATGCAGCTACAGAAATCAAACGTGTATGCACGTCACCGAATAATCATGAACCTGCCAGGTTGATGAATGATATTTAGCTTTTAAATACATGTAAGATCACACAATATAATCCAATCGATGAACCAAGAATATCACCCCATATAATGGAATGGACATGCCATGAATAAAACCATCAGCTGTTTTTCCATACCTTTGATCAACCACTAATTAAATTTGGTGCACACTTGTACATGTTCTAAAAATTTTGATTTTACCCTAAACCACTAAAGGCAATACTGATGTAGACCGCTTGCCTCTCACGGTATCCGGTCATTGCATCGAATCCAAAGCATCGACAGACCATACCATTGAAAAAAATGCATCGAAAAAAAACATTGAATGTATTTTTTTAAATGGTAAAGGGTTTAGTTTAGTAAAAATGGGTTTCAATGCTTTAAAAAAGGGAGGTTGTAGGGTTGGGGCGGTCCCCCATTTAAAAATATTTTTTTTTAAAATGCATTTGATGGGTTTTTTTTAGATTTTGTTTTGTCAATGGTTTATTATTATTATTATTATTTGTTTGTTTGTAATGCGCCGGTAGCCCGCAGGCATCAGGGCGCAGAGAGACACATTCATGTTAGGCGAAAGGTGAGTGGGAGGCTAGGGAGTGGCACGTTGTTTGAAGAGATGGGTCTTCAGATTTTTCCTAAAAATTGACAGATTTGGCTCTGCTCTCAGGGTAACTGGAAGATTGTTCCACTGCTGAGCTGCTCGAACTGGAAATGATTTCCCAGCACCCATAGTTCGGGATGCCTGGGGTATCTGTAACTTGCCTAATGTTTGGGATCTTAGTGCCCTATTAGGGATGTATCGTGTGGACTTGGCTCTAAGATAAGATATGTGTACCAGAGCCATGATTTGAAGAGGATGCTCTCCTCAACTCTAAGCCAGTGGAGGGATCTTCTGGCCTCTGTCACATGGCTTCTTCTGTCAATCCCTTTTATTACCCGGACTGCATAATTCTCCATTATCTGGCATTTACTGATGCATTTTTTAGAAGCTCCCAGCAGCAGTGAATTGCCATAGTCAAGGCGTGCCAGTATAATGGCCCTGGCTATTGTGGCCGCCTTATTTTCTGTTAGAAGAGGGCATATAGGTCTCAATAGCCTGATATAGTATGCATTATTTTTGTGAAGATAGTTTGTTTGGGATTCTGATCCCAGGGACGCCTCCAGCATTTTCCCAAGTGTTTTCACGTGGGGGACCACCTTAATGCATGAGTCTTTGATAGAAAACTCTTCGAAATCTTTACCGAGCTTACCCCTTGCTTGACAGGAACCGCAAATCATAAGTTCTGTTTTTTTACTATTCAAGCACATCCAAATGTCTTCCATCCATTTGTCTATCAGATTGTAGATGGTTGTAATCTTTTCCTTATCTAATTGATATTCTCCCTCCAATTCAAACACGAGCTGTGTATCATCAGCGTAGTTAGTAAAATGAACGCTGATGGATTCTAGGAGTACACATATATATTTCATGAATAGGTTGAAGGGAAGAGGGGAGATACTAGCTCCCTGTGGTACACCTGCGCTTATAGGGGTAGATGTTGAAAACTTCTCTTTCCAGTGTATTCTGACTACACGGTCTCTGAGAAAGGATGCTAACCATGCCAGGGCTGCCTTGGAGCACCCTGCTGTTTTCTCCAAAACTTGTTGTAGCAATGTATGATCAAGAAGGTCAAAGGCGGCGCTTAGGTCCAAAAGCATTAGGATCCTTGTTTTGCCTTTATCTACTATGGAAAGCATGTGTGTTTGGAGATCCAACATTGCGGTTTCCGTGCTGTGGGCAGCACGGAAGCCCAACTGCTGCTCATGCAGGATGTTGTTGGCTTCCACGTGTGCCTGCAGTTGTCCTGTAGCAATTTTGTCCATGATTTTTAGTACAAAATTGGTATTAGTGATAGGGCGCATATTATTGGGATCTCTTGGATCCAGGCCTGGTTTTTTTAACAGCAGTGTGATGGTCACCTTTTTTATGGCTATAGGAATCTTACCTTCATGGAAGGATGCATTGATTATCTTGGATAGCACTGGGGCAAACAGTTCTTTGTTTTCCACGATGATTTCCGGGGGGGATTAGGTGTTCGGCGCAGGAAGATGGTTTCATCTTAGCTAGCACCTTCACCATCTCAGCCTCTGAGATTGGTTGAAAGTTAAAATTGTCCAATTCGTAGGGCTGTAAATTAGCCGCATTAGGAAGATGGATTTCCTTGGCGGTTTCTCTGGCCAGGATGGTGGCTTCTCTGGCTTTTTGAGTTTTATTTTCAAAGGCCTTTTTTACAATTTCACAGTCCTCCTTCGTTGGAGTGTATGGGGGGACATGGATTTAGGTTTCTCATAGGATTTGAGAATATCAAAGAGCTTACTGGCTGCATTAGGTGCAGCCTCGATTAGGGATCGCAATGGTATGGTTGTCGATGGTTTGGCTGTCGATGGAATCACTAGGAACCCTTGCTAACTGTGTCTTGCAGATGCTCAGCTTCACCTCACTTGCAAGGCTCAACAAGGCTGAAGCACATTTGGGGTGTCTGATGGAACTCTTGCTCAGAGGAAAATTGCCCAGCATGTTGGTGTTGGACTACCCTTGTGGGAGGGACCTGACTGATATGCAAATGATATTTCTTGTCTGTTAGGACGGTGTGAGCTCAAATGTGGTTGTAGGCCCTCCTAAGTGTGATACCACCCATAAAACAGGTTATTTAAACTCTGTTCATTTTTTATAAGAGGGGCTCCCACACTTGTTAATTATACCATGTACTGCTGCACAACACTGGCTAGCTCTACTACCGTTCTGCCAGGATATCCCCTTAACTCCTCTTCTTATCACCCTGCTCAGTTTTACATTTCACTTCATCTCAGAATAGGGGTGGGAGACCTGGCAGTTATCCCAGAACTCAAAAACATTATTCACATGTAGCGCATTGGCACATATGCCATTCCTCTGCCCTGCTTTTCACCTCCAGCCCCAACATCATAAAAACATTGAGCTAGAAGGTCAATGAAGGTTGGGGCAGCAGCATTCACAGATCACAGTAAAAAGATTCTCAGTGGTCCATGCAGCGAGGATGGAAACCTGCCTGGGAGATCTCTCACCCCAAATTTGTGTTTGCTTCTGCTCTGATATAATTAGAAAGGCCGGTCACCACATCATTCGAGCTCTGCTTCACAGGTCTCCAAATACTTGGATCTTATGGAAGAAAGGCAATACCACACTTTTATGCTGAAATGCCCACAGCCACAAGGTACCAGGTGGCCGAATTAGAAGCAGCCAGCTCTGCCCTGGGACATGCTTTCCACTCCAAAAAGACCCTTAGGACTGTGACAAATCAACTTCTGTGGTACAAGTGGTCCAGGGATGACAATTGGTTTCAAAACCATCAATCAGCCCAGACCTCTAGTACACCAGAAGGGATATGAACAGATTGGAAATACAAGACAATTATAAATCTCCTTGTCAAATTTTGCTAACAGTAGGCTTATCTGCGCAAGGTTGTGGATCATTGGGTGGTTGCAACACAGTGAGAATACAATTATTACCCAATGATAAAATGTACTGTCCAGTCAAGGTTGTACAAAAATATCTAATGTATTATTATTAAAACAGACAGTTCTAGCAAACTACAAAATACAACCCACCCTGTAAAGGAACACAGAGGACAGACAGTTTCATGAAGGAAAGGGATGCATTCTGGATGTCGGTTAAGCAATCAGTCGTAACTGTTCAAGATTATTTGGTTTCAGAATCGAGGGAGCAAGGGGTCATAAATGTCACCAGGGGCCTTCGGATAAGGACCAGGGGGACAGAACCACAATGTACCTGGTGCTTGGGATGTTCTTGATGCTCGACAGGGTCGAGTCCGTTCTAGGATGCTTGCAGCTCCTGCAACAGAGTTCAAGATGGGAGACAGCGGCGGGTTTCAGGTGTCAAGCAGTTTGTCAAGCGAGGCTGGAAGGACGGCTGCAGGCAGGCCTCCACATTGGCTCAAGGTCAAGAATCGGTGTCTCTGTGCTGGTTGGCGGATCTGGAATGCTGGTCGAGGCATCTCTGCGGTCTTAGTGACTGCAGCGTGACAACCATCAGTGGCACAGCCAGTTGCGGTTCGAGGGCTCGACTGCCTCGAAAATGTCCTTAAAAGATGGATGCTGGTTGTTGAATGTCGTGGCACAAGCAAGTCACAACTGCCCAAGGCTGAAGAGAGTGTTTGCAGGCTATGGCCTTGTCCTTTGTTCAGAGACTCTCTGGCACTTCCCACCTAAGAAGCTTGCTGGCAGAACCTAGAAGGGCACGTTGTGTGCTGGTTGGGTACAGGTTCTGGAGTTGCTGGACAGGTCCTCTGAGTCCGGTATCTCCCTCTGTTCCCTGGGAGATGTTTAGGGGAGGGATCTTGCTTCCCTCTTTGAAATCCTCGCCTTCCTTCAGTGGGTGAAACTGTAAGGCTGACTGTACCTTCACATACACAGTCAGGGACTAAACATGTTATGAGAGACCTCTCTGGGTATTAACTCCACCCTTCTACACCAAAGATTGGTTAGCACACAGAAAAGGGTAATGGAGATAGTTTAAGTTGTATTGCATAATTTGTATCAGAGTCAATCTGTCTTGTCACAATAATACTATTCCTACATGGAAGCACACCCTGTCCCTATCAGGGGATGCTCGCCCTAGGGCACTGGTGGTGCGCTGCCTATCTAATAGAAAAGAGAACAGAAACGTTACCTATTGCTATATCACATGAAACATAATGCCCTTAGGGTAAGGCTCTGAATAAAACAATTAAAACCAAAGTGGTTGTCAACACCTCAATACCAAAAGATACAATTTTGTAACATCCTGTATGTTTCCAGAGCGGACTATTTCTATTGCAAAAGTGCATAATTTATTCACCCACACTGAAGTATGTGCATCTGATTCTAGGCAGGGGCAAGCCACTGTTTAAAAATACTGTGTTAGCCCACAGCTAAAGCCATCTAATTACAAGAGACCTGCTTCCACATCATTAAGCAGGTGTGACACCAGGGTTATTTTTTGCCGTATTATACTCCCTTAATTAATATCAGCACACAAAAAGGTCGACCTGTTTCGATGACTATGTGGTTGGTGTCATCTTCTTCAGGACCAGCAATTTGTACAAAAGGACTCAATCACTGTCATCCATTGTTGTTGGACTGGCAGCCAAAACGTGACCTGGATGGGGGGGGGGCAATGTGCTTTATTCACATTGGGGTAGTGGGGTGAACTTATATTCATTTATGGCTAGCTATGACATGCTATATTATAATCTTATTTGATGCTGCAATATGTCAACATAACTTCTCATTCTATAGTTTTCATAATAGAGGCTCAATACCACTTTAAAGGTAAAGGGGTGACAACGTCAGACTACTTCAGTGTCATAAAGAGAGTGGCATATCTTAAGGCCATGATGGGGTCTCCATTGGCACGAAGGTACGGGCTTGTCAGCCCGGTGAGCCGCTTCTTCTTTTGTCTTGTCTCACTGTGGGGAGACAAAGCACAAAAAGGGAGGTGCCACTCAGTATGGTGCCAAGGCCGCCTCTACAGATAGAACTGCACCGTTCAACTGTGTGCATGCCTGCGTGTTGCACGATTGTGTGCTTGTCTACAGCTATATGCCGGCACAGATCAACATCCTTACTTTATAAAAAGGGAACCCACGCTTACCGTATCGTAACCTGTCTGCTAGCTCTTAAGGGATGGCATCCGTTTTGCGAACGCTGCGTTTTGCATATATATATATATATATATATATATATATATATATATATATATATATATATATTCAGTGAAAAAACTTTGTTAAAGGGACGTTATGGTTAAGTTGCGCTACTAAAAACCTATGAAATTCAGTGAAAAAACTTAGTTAAAGGGACGTTATGGTTCAAAGTAAAACCGAAAAACCCCTGAAATTCGGCAGTTATGGTGAGATAAGCAACCATAACATGCGCCACAGTGCACTACTAACACTAACACCCAGGACATCAAAGATGACATCACAAATGTCATTGATGACATCACTGATGACATCACATGTGTATGTACTTTTCATGAAAACTCTGTACAAGGGATTCTTATAATGCTGACCAAAAACTGTCACGGATCAATGGGATAAATATCATGAGCTAATTAGTGCATTAAGCAATGCATTTATATAAATAGCATTCTATTATGAAATTCTATCCAGTATAGTAAGCTACTCATGCAGAAACATAGGCAGTGTGTGCAGCATACATGATGAAGGTGCAATATTCATAATCTTGCCATGTTGAATAGTGAAAAGATAGCTGCTTTCTTATTAGAGTTTTGCGTACTGTGAAGGTACCGTAATTAGCACCAAGGTCCCTTTGCGGGTCCAATCCTTTACGGCTGGTAAAACCAGCCGTTAAGGTGGGAACCCACAAAGGGACCTTGTAATCAGGCGCTAAGGGATTACCGGTACCGGTACCCTTACCGGTACTGGTAATCCCTCAGCGCCAGGGTCGTAATGAGGCCTCTTGACTGTTACTGAGCAAAACCATGTGGCCTAGATATGAGTGATGCCATCAATGACATTTGTGATGTCATCTTTGATGTCCTGGGTGTTAGTGTTAGCAGTGCACGGTAGCGCGAGTTATGGTTGCTTATCTTACCATAACTGCCGAATTTCAGGGGTTTTTCGGTTTTACTTTGAACCGTAACGTCCCTTTAACTAAGTTTTTTCACTGAATTTCATAGGTTTTTAGTAGCGCAACTTAACCATAATGTCCCTTTAACAAAGCTATTTCACTGAATTTCATAGGTTTTTAGTAGCACAACTTAACCATAATATCCCTGACTTCATATACATGTAACATAGAACATATTAACCCGCTCGTAGTGATTTTCATGTCCGCGGATCGAAAATCTGAGAGTGGTGAATGTAAATTTAAATAGTGTGCCCCATTTCCCCTTTGAAGTTGGCTCTGAAAAGCGCCGTTTTTTTTGGTTTTTTCACAGATGCTTGACAGACACCTGTTATTTTGTATTTTTTTTCTTGTTTTTTTTTCTTACTTTACTCCTAAAATCTTCACATAACCTTCTCCAAAGCAAACCTTACATTCCAAAATAGAAAGGTATTTCCCGTAAAAGATAAAGAGATGCCATCTTCTTTAAAATTAACAGCATTACTGGCATCAATATTCTCATTATTACAGAAGAACATACCAGCTCTAAGCATGCAGGCACACATGCCTCGGTTGATGACACACCCAGCAATGTTTTGCTGAGGACAAAAACTGAACTATTGTCCCATATTGCCCTAGGTAGTAATCCAGAAAAAATAACTTTCGCATTTGGAAGGATCTTCATTACGGCCTGAACCAAGCGTTCCAAATCAGCCAACAAAGTAGGGGCACTGACGTTGCCCAAATGGAAAGCACCATAGTGCAAAACTACCAAATGCGGACTGTTCATCGTGGCCATATCCTCACAAACTTGTACAATTCCCTGTACATTGCAATCAGGCACAGTGCTCCACACCACCTCCACTCCTTTCACATCAAAGTTCTTTGCAACATGCCTGCATTGAGCGTACTGTTGTAAACCATGCACAAACATATCTCCAAGCACCAACACCCTGACTTTCTCTACTTCTGCCATCTTCACTACACACAGTCTCTTTCAACACAAATCCACAACCTCGACATCTGATTGGCTGATCCGTACAGTCTTCTTTCCATGTTGGATTTCCTGGAAAAACCCGGATGTAGCACGCCCTGTCCACGAACAGCCGCGGTGTCCGCGGACGGCGTCCACTTTACTCTCTGTGCTATTCCCTCATTGCATACAGCTAAACAATCACACAATACGAATAACGTCCTCAGAACACCCCCATTTTGTGAATTTTCGAACATTTCAGGACAATTATCATTTCATTATTCAACATATTAACAATACAAATATTATACTTTCATCTTGTACTCTGCACACAATGCTATGTTTCTCCATTAGTAGCTCAGTATACTAGATAGAATCCCATAATACAATGCTATTTATATCAGTGCATTGTTCAAAGCACTAATAACGGTATAATATTTATTGCAATATCCTTGACACTTTTTTCGCAACATTATAATAAAAATCCCTAGTACACAAATTCCATGAAAAGTACATACACATGTGATGTCATCAGTGATTTCATCAATGACATTTGCGATGTCATCTTTGATGTCCTGGGTGTTAGTCTTAGCAGTGCACGGTGGTGGCGCAAGTTGTTTTTCATAGCTTACCATAACTTGCGATTTTCAAGGGTCTTTCGGCTGTACTTAGAACCATAACGTCCCTTAAACAAACTTTTTTTAATATCACGCAAACAATATACAAACATGGCGTGCAAAAACCAACTTCTCACAGATGGCTTTACACAGAATGTTGCAAAGTAAGAATTTATGCTCGTTCACAGTGAAGGTCAGCTGCTTCCATTTTTTTCTCGGGCCCCGGAGAGGCTCACGAAGCGGACTATAAGGTTGTATTGTGTTTTGACCTTGACAGACAGAGATTGAGATGAAAGACTTCTCTTGAAGGAGTGTTGCTAAAACGTAATAGAAGATAAGGATGAAATTTCTGAAACGAAACCACTTTTATATATTATATCACTATGCGAAAGATCGTTCGCACATGCAGAGTCGTATTTTGGGACTGCACTACTCGTAGACAATGGAAATTGCAATTGTACTGTAAGTAACCCTTTAGATTATTTTATACCAAATATAATTACAATAGCGTAGCATTAAAGACCGCTCAAGTTGAACTTGTTCGTTGAAAGTGGCATAATGTTTTCTACCGTGCACTATCACCGCCAAATTGATCCCCTGTTGTTTAGAGGGCTCTGAAAAAGGCAGATGACACAGGGTGGGTTAATAGAAATAATTTAACCGGTCTATAGGCGGTCAAGCGCTCTACTCGTTGTGCCACTTCACTGTAGCCTGTCAAGTGGCACAGCGAGTACAACGCTCGCTTTGACATCCATGCACAGCTTGCTAACGCAAGTTCGAATCCCAGCAAGGCCAAACTCAGCCTTTCATCCTTCTGTGGTCGATAAATGAGCACCACACACCGTGGGTAATAATAAGCACTGCTTAGATACCTCACGGTTCTTAGCGTTATATGAATGGGAAAATATTATTATTTTATTATTAACATACTCCGTTGCACTATCTTCGATAGCAAATAGTTTCACGCCCTAATAAATAAAATGATGATTTTTAATGAAGATCGGCTGGTGAGACTAATTTTTATGTTTTTTAAAACAGGTATGTCACCCCATTTTGCCTATGTCACGATTTACAGACTCCAGCGGATGGGGTCTTCAACTGCCAGGTGCAGGTCCAAATATGCAACTTCATGACCCTCACCATTTTATGGGACAATCACCAAGGACCAATATGCCCTTACGCAGTACTAGCGGCTACAAACAACATACCAACCAATAGGGTGGTCTAATGGCTCGTTGTTGGATCAACCTTCCGATTATCAGAGCGACCATTTACTGCTTTTATCATAAACCAACAGCCTATCTACCGCAAAGGAACAACGCGTGGCTCAAAATAAACTTTTGCTGATCGGCAGCAGAGACAATAGCAAATCGCTGAATATTCACTAAACATTTCATGTGAAATAAATGTACTTTACCAAATGTACAATCCTGCTGTTTACTTTTAAACCACAGTTTCATATTCCGAATTGTGGCGTACTGAGTTGTAAACTGATCTAACACCCACTGTATCGCAAAGGAACATCGCGTGCCTCAACATGAACTTCTGCGGATCGACAACAAAGACAAATGCAAATTGCTGAATATTCTCTAAACATTTGATGTCAAATAAATGTACTTTACAAAATTTACAATCTTGCTGTTTGCTTTTAAATCACTGTTTCATATTCCGAATTGTGGCGCGCTGTGTTGTGACATAATATGTGTTGTCTTCCGGGTTCTGTGTAAAGTCACTTAGGACGGGAGAGGACTGGGCGCGTTTGATGACGCACCCTGTAACGTCACGGAGAGAGGCAGGGAATATGAATGCTTTGATAATATCAGGCTTAGGGGCGGGAGATATGATTTAGTGTCGCAAAAGCAAGTCAGCCAGGTCAATAGCGCCAGTCATAGGATTATCACATAATGTCGGCGCACACCAGCCGGATTTATCGTTTCTTTAGTGGACAAAAAGTTGGTTGACGCCAATAGGAAATTGTACTATTAGCGGACAAAAGGAGTGGTCTTAAAACACTTTCACCCTGACAACGAACAATACAAACAACGTTCTCAGAACACCCCCATTGTGTGTAATTGCAACCATTTCGGGACACCGCAAGTGTTCTTAGAACACATTCAACTAGACAGATTACAATACGGACAGCGTCCTGAGGACACCCCCAGTTTGTGTATTTGCGAACAATTAAGTACAGCGCGAGTGTTGATAGCTCATTTTTACCTTCCTTGCAAACAAAAATGACACATACTCCGTCCTCTAAACACCCCACCATTTAGTTTATTTACAAAATGTCAGAACAGCGTGTTCTCTGCGGACAAATCGAACACAACAAAAACGTCTAGCACATAAAAAAACAAAACATTGAACCTATCTCATACTCCCCCACCCTCCCCAAACACTCTTACATACCAACACACGGCACTAAATACAATTTTTTATCCACGTTTCACCGCGCTGTCCGCGGTCGTCCGCGAATGCAAGATGGCGGGCGCCACAGAAAATCTGACGCGCTCCACGCCCCTCGCCGTCCAATCAGCGAACACGTCGCATGTCCACGGACATGACGCAAGGCCATGGGCCAATCGGGGTGCTGTCCGCGAAGCGAACACAGATATCACTAATTTTTTTGCCTTACGTTTTGGTCCTTTTATAAAAAAACTACTGGACGGATTTACACCAAATTTGCAAAAGCACGCTTTCGGGACCAAGCCCTGCCACAAATTTGGTGTAAATCCGTCCAGCGGTTTGGCCTGTGGCCGTGCGCAAAGTTTTTTCCCATTATGTCTATAGGAAAAAACACAAGTTTTGGGACCCCCCTATAACTTTTCCCCCCCTGGACGAATCCTCACCAAACTTTCCAGAGTGGGCCATATACTTTTTTTGCAAAGTTTTGTGAGGATTCGTCCAGAGGGAGCAAAGTTATAAGCCACCCAAAAAATGCTCTTCCTATGGAAACACCAATTTAACCATAACTACATGGACCCTACCGCGTCCATGTAATATATATATATATATATATATATATATATATATGTATATACATATACATATACATACTATATATATATATATATATATATATATATATATATATATATCTCGTTGCTCTTCTCATGCTGGCCTTACACTCCCAAGGGCGTGGCCAATTATGGGGACGGCTCGTGTTGCGGCCAACTTTGTTGGGGCATGGATGTATGTCCCCCTCTCTTACATTGATGGGGGAAAGTCACTGCATGATCGCCATGCCATAGGCCGGGAGGGGGAGTGAAAGTGACTCAACGCCATCGCTATGCCGATAAATGCAACATATAGATTATTATGGTAGTTATTGCTTTTATGAAGGTATAAAAAACAACAAAAGAAAAATAAATGAAAAGAATACGTATTTTTTTTAAGAAAACACACATGTTGGTATTTTGAAGGGTAGACCACCGCCATGGTTCAAATTGCCCAATATGGCTTTATAATTGGTCATTGATAAATCGGCATATGGGACTTGCCCTTTCTAGGTCTCAAGGATCCGTAGGGGTGTGATGTTAGATGATTATACTCTCACTATCATATGGGCTCCAGTGGGGAGGTTCACAGTCCACTTCTCCTGTTCAAAAGGGGAGATGCTGTCTATGTGCCGGTCAGTATTGTCTTTCTATTTCATCCTGGCTAGCTCATGCCATTGGATATTTTCATTGAGACCACTCTTACAAGTGTCCAGATGAAAGATCCAGAGTTGTTCACATTTGAACAGGAGGTCAGCATAGTTCTCTTCACAGCGCAGGAGATGAATTTTCTGAAGGACTGTCCATCTGAAGTCTTCCGCTGTGTGGCCCATGGCCACAAAATGTGACACGAGCGGGTCGTCAACCTCGTGGTTCTTATGCATGATTTGTGCTCAATGAATCTTTTAATCAGTCTTGCTGTCATGCCTACATATATTATTCCACAAGGGCACGTAAGAAGGTATACCACACCTGAGCCATTGTAATTGGTGAATGATCTTTGTACCCATGGTGTCCTCCATCCAATGTCGATATGAGTACTCTGTGTGGTAGGAGCACACATGGTGCACTTTCCACATGGTGCATGTCCAGTAAGGGGCCTACTACCCCATATGGTCTGTTGCGTGTTCTTCTCTTGTCATTTTCAAACAGCATATGGACTAACCAGTTCCTCAAGTTTTGTCTCTGTTTTATTGCAAAGGTTGGCTGAGCAATAGTGTAGGTGCCAGTATTCATTATCTACCAGAGATACTTTATTTCTTCCTTTAATTTGTGAAAGAGAGGGGAATAATTTAACACTGCAGTTATATTTCCTCGATCAACTGGTTTTGGATGTTGTTGTAAAGTAACGTCCCTCTGGATATTCCTGGTTCGTTCATAGGTGTTGTGCACAATCCTCTTAGGATATCCTCTTTGTATCAATTTTTGCTTTAGTATGCTGGCCTGTGTACTGTGTCACCAGGACGAGTACAGGTTTGTCTATACCGGAGGAATTACCCAAATGGTAGGTTGTCCCTTGATGCCTCAGGATGGTAGCTTGAATATGCCAGCAGTGAATTGCGATCTGTTTTTTTCTTGTATACTTTTGTGGTAAGCTGACCCTCCTGTGCCAGAATCTGTAGGTCTAGAAAGTGAGTCTCAGATTAACTTGACTCAATACTGAAATTTAAATAGGCAGTGCACCACCAGTGTCCTATGGCGAGCACCTGCTGATAGGGACAGGGTGTGCTTCCATGTAGGGATAGTATTATTGTGACAAGACAGATTGACTCTGATACAAATTTTGCAATACAACTACAACTCCATTACCCAAATGGGCCCCAGTAATTGGTGCAGGCTAAGCCTACCTTAATGAACCAATCATGAGTCCCCACCAACAATCTTCTGTTATGTGTGAGGTCATAACCAGAGTGCTTTGAAACAGGAAAGGTAAAGGGGTGACAACAGGTACTACTAGGTCCCACTAATCTTCCTGTCTTTTGTGGATCAAAGTGTCTCTCTGGTTAATTGAGCTCTCTGGTTCCTATTAAAAGTGGCAGGTCTCCTTTGAAGCTGCTGTCAGACCAGATGTATGGTCGCCGCCCAACCAGATACTTGTACCTTCCTGAATGGGGTCCCCCTGCGGGGATGACCACTGTAAACAGTTGTCCCAGACATGACATTTCATTGCCCTTGACACTAAGAGGCGGGACCTGACTTCAAGTTGGCACAGATGCATATCAAAAGGGTGTTGGGTATCCTGTTGGTTGTCAGTCGTGCGACCACACCTCGCACAGGCCTGCTTTAATTAACTTCTCATCCGTATGCGTCGCTACCAGCAGAACGGACAAAGGATAAGGCGGAGCCATGGAGCCTTTGTCAGTTAATGAGGCTGGCCATTGCAGGAGGAAGGTTTTGCCTTCCCCCTTCTTGAGATGCTTTGATGTACCCGTGGCTTTCACATTCCAGCTGAACATGACAGGAGGACTGCGCCTGTAGGCTGTGTGCACCGAGTGTACACAGGAATATGTGTTTGTTTTGCGGTGAGCATAAGAAAATGTGTGCAGATTAGCCCCACACATTTTCCAGAGGTTGATATCCCATTATTCAATTTCACTGCAAACTTTCAAAAAATCCCAGGCGAGCGCACACTCCCCTTGTGTATTGTCGAATTCCTCACATGCCCTCCATCCTCAACATGTGAACCACCACCCTACTGAGGGTCTGGTTAGTCATCAAGGCAAAAGTACCGGCTGAGGCCATCTGCATTTTCATGCTGGGAGCCTGGCTTGTGATGAATGTCTATATCTAATCCATGTAGGGATATGGCCCAATGCAAAAGCTTAGGGATCTCTCCTTGCATGGCTATTAACCATCGCAGACGCTGGTGGTCTGTCGGAATCGTAAAGTCAGACCCAAAGATGTAGGGTTTCAGCTTCTTTATGGTCTACATGATCGGGTACACTTCTTTTTATACGACACCCCTGTTCCTTTCCCTTTTTGTTAACCACCTCCTAATGTAGGCGACAGGTTGCTCTACCCCTTCAGAGTTCAGCTGCGCTAATACTGCTGCAATCTTGAAATCACAGGTGTCTGGATAATGAACTCCTGACCATAGTCTGGCACTCTCAGAAATGGGGCCCTGCACAATCCATCCTTTAAACCCTGAAGGGAGGTTTGACAGGCAGGGGTCCACGTTCCCTTCTTCAGCATTTTCTTGGAGATTACATCATTCAGGGGATTGTCAATGGTCCCATATCCTCTGATGAACGACTGGTAGTACCCGGTGAGATCTCGAAAGGCTCTCACCAGCGTCTGTGTGGTGGGGATGTCCCAATACTTCACACCCCAATACTTCGAGAGGTTGTTTCTTACCTCCACTGACCAGGTGGCCTATGTAAACAGACCAGCAAACTGTCCCGGCAAACACCGCCAGTCTGTCAGTTGCTGTTCTGACAGGTCGGTTGCAAGGTTAACACCTTCAACTGACCCATGTGTGGCTTCAGTGTTCAGGAGGTCTGGGAGGGGATTGGGTTCCTCCTCAGTCTCTCTGTCAATCAGTGATGTCATGACAAGTCATCCCAGCTATAATGGGGTTTATGCTGGTTGACGTGAAAGACCCTGCACATCTGTTAAGGTCCTTTCATGTCAATGAGATAATTCACCTCACTGACCTTTTCCAGCATACAGTAAGGCCCAGTCCACTTGTCCTGAAGGACACTGGGTTTGACAGGCTCCATAATCCACACCCACTGGGCTGGAGAATAGACTGTCACTGTGGCCTTCTGGTTGTGCCATTTCTTCATCAGCTCCTGACTGGCCTTTAGGTTTCTCTTTGACTGTTCCACGTACTTTGCCATTCCAGACCGAAGGCCAAGTACATAGTCCACCAGTTTGCTCTCCCATCCTTCTTTCACTAGACTGAGGGGACCTTGTACAGACAGTCCAAACAGAAGCTTGAAGGGGCTAAACCCTACTCCGTTGTGTGGCACCTCCGTGTAGGCGAACAGAAGGCATGGCAGAATATGCCATTTTCTCCTAAGGTGCTTTTCCAGGCCACCTATCATGCCTTTCAGGGTCTTGTTGAACCGCTTAACAAGCCCATTTATTTGTGGATAGAAGGATGCAGAGAACCAGAGGTGACTCCACACTGCACACTCTTCCCACATAGCCTTCATATACGCTGATATGAAGTTTGATCCCCTGTCAGAAATTACTTCCCTGGGGGAATCCAACATGGGAGAATATACCAATCAGAGCCTTGGCAACCACAGAGGCTTTGATGATCCACAGAGTGACAGCCTTAGGGTATCTTGTGACTTGGTCTACCAACACCAAGATGTATGTGTTCCCTGAGATGGTTTGAGGATCCAAAGGACCCACAATATCCATGCCTATTCTCTCAACAGGCCGCCCACCCATGGGTAGTGAAATTAAAGGGGCCTATGTGGCACCACCTGACTTGCCAAAAGCTTGAAAAGTCAGCCAGTACCGGCCAAAATTCTTAATCTTTACACCAAACTGCAGCCAGTAAAAGTGTGCAGAAAACTGGTCTGATGTCTTAGGCACTCACAAGTGACCCGCTAAAGGAATTTGGTGTGCCAAATTCAAAAGGAACTTTCTGTCTCATTGGGGAATCACCAACCTTCTGGTGCCCTCATCCTCTGAGTCTTTTGGCTCATTGTCCAGGAGTCCATCCTCCCAATACACTCTGAACAAGCCAGGGGCCCTCGTCTTTTGTCTGCTCCTCCGTCTGCTTCTGCATACCCGCCAGAGTGGGACACTCTTTCTGGGCTGTGAAGAAATCAGTCTGATCTGGGACCCAGGTGAGGCAAACTCATCCAGCTTGGGCAGACCCTTCAGATCTGCACTCACCTGGTCCTCCTCCTCAGCTTCCTGCAGTACGCTAGGCAACTCTGAAGTCACTGAGTCCCCTGCTACCAATGTAGGGTCCTCAGTGGCTACTGGCCCCTCTCCCGCAGGAGTTGGCGACTCAGCAGTCTGTGCAACTGGACTAGGGGCTACTGGCCATGTCGTTCCTTCCAACAAGCCCTCAGGAAGCACTCCAAGCCCTAAAACTGTGAGAGTGGTCAATCTGCTGATCTCATTGGCCCTCAATCGGGTAGCTGCTGCGACTATTTTGGTATCAGGAAGATCATTACCCAACAGACATGGGACAGGAATGGAGTCTTTCTCCGCTACATGGCGTTGGGTGATCTCACCTCGCCAGCTGAACACTACTATCGGCAAGGGGGACTTACTCTTTCTATCAAACTCACTGACGCTACAATCAGGTCCATCAATATAATGGCCTAGCTGTACCCACTGTTGGATGACAGCAGCGATGCTAGTTACAGTGTCTCGGACCACAGGAGTTTTGTGTCCATTGATATACACATGTTCTCAATAGAGTATGAGCATTATTGGGAACTGGGATCTCTTCTGGAGACCCGGTACAGTTCCCACCTAGTGTAACCAATGCACATTCACCCACCCCCTGTCCTAGTGGGAAGTCCTCCTATAAGAGGCCCAAACTAATGATGGCCTCTTCCATGAGTCCAACATTTGCTATGGCTTATTTGGGTAAGCCCTTACAAGCAGGATCCCCTTTCCTATGGCCTAGCTCCTTATACACGAAACAACCTTTTGGTGGTGAGAACGCAGGTGTGCCAGTGGTAGGGGTGCCTGCGCTCTTCTTTTCGGTGTTCATGGCTGAACTAGAATTTTGGGATTTCCCTTCGTTCTTTTAGGGACATGACATCGAATAGGATTGGGTTGGACCTTTGTTCTTCCCATCCTTGTTTACTTTTTTGTCTGCTTATTTCTCTTCTGGGTTGGGTGTGCTCACCTGAGCCTTTTTCTGGACTTGAGTACTCACAAACCTGTCGCAGCATTCGCAAGCTGCCAAGGTTTCTGTAATAGTTTTGTCCACAAGATGCTGGTGTAGGTCAACCTCACAATTCTTCAATACATGCTCACATGCAATCAAATTGTACATCCCTTTAAATGTGTCAAGTTTGTTACCAGTCACCCACCTGCTCAGATATTTCAACGACAAGTGTATGAAAGCTTCAAATGTCTCGCCACTTTTCTTTCTGAGCTCTCTGAAGCTCTTGAGATACTCTTCTGGGGTTTTACAGAATTTCCTGAGGAAGGCCGTCTTCATGCACTCATGAACAGGCCTTTCCTCAGGAGTTAACTAAAGTATTGGATCATTCCCTGGTGTTGGTAAGCGACTCATCAGGGCTGTACCCCACATTACCTCATCGACCTACTATAGTTGGAAAGCCAGCTTGAACCCTTCAAACCAGTCAAAAATATCCTGCCCTACTTCATTAGCCTGCACTAAGTCTTTGGGGATGGGTCGCCGGGATTATCCTGGGCACTCTGGCTTTGGCCACTAATGCTGCTTTTACTGAAGGTGGATCTGTTGGCTTCCTTCTTCTCTTCAAGCGCAAGCTTGCGCAGCTCTATGGTGACCTTGTCCCTCTGTTTCTGTTCATCTAGTGCTAGTCTCCTCTCCTAGCTGCTACCTCATTAATAACCCAAACAATTATTTGGCCACTTAGAGACTGTGCTGAGGCCTGAGATTTGTGGGATGCCGCATTAGCCCCTGTCCTCACTGACGCTCTCGAGTGTTGAGAAAACACACTTTCCCCCAGGCATGATGATTGGCAGAAAAAACTGCCCATGTGGTCGTCCTTGTCATTTCCACCATCCGGAAGATCTTGTTTGATCGGGTACACGGGGCCTAGCCCCTCCCCTAGGGTCTTCTCTCCAACCCCCCTTGCTTCTACCAAAGCTTGGAGGCTGGTCAGCAACTCAGGTTTATTAAACTTAGTGCTGTGGGGAAGTCCCCTCTCTTGACATAAGTCACGCAGGATATCCTTGGTCATGCCTTTTACAGTCTCCATGTCAAGATCCATGACTATTACTAATACCTAGCAGTGACTAAACGTTGCCTGCAACAGTACTTTAATTGTTGGCAGCCTAAGCTGGGCGCAAGGTTCCAACTGATCCGACCACTTGCCACCAATGTCACGAATCAACTTCCAGGGCACCAGTGGTCCAGGGATGAATATTGTTTTCTAAAGAATCAATCAGCTACACACCTCTTGTTCACCAGAAGGGATCCAAACAGATTGGAAACACAAGTCAATTATAAAGCAGCTCTTTGTCCAATTGTGGTAACGTGGATGGAAAGGCAGGCTTATCTCTGCAAGATCATGCGTCATTGGTTAGTTGCAACACAGCGAGAATACAATTATTACCCAATGATCAAAGGGACTGTCCAGTGAAGGTTGTATAAAAATATCTAATGTATTATTATTACAAAAGACAGTTCTAGCACACTACAAAATACAACCCACCCTGTAAAGAAACACAGAGGACAGACAGTTTCCCAAAGAAAAGGGATGCACTCTGGATACTGACAGGAGGGCAGTCGATAAAGCAATCAGTCGTAACTGTTCAATGTTATTTGGTTTCAGCACCAAGGGATCAAGGGGTCGAAAATGTCACTAGGAGGCCTTTAGAGAAGGACCAGGGGGATAGAACCACAGTGTATCTGGTGCTTGGGATGTTCTTGGTGCTTGACACTGTCGAGACAGTTTCAGGACTCTTGCAGCTCCTGTGACAGAGTTCAAGATGGAAGCCAGCTGCGGGTATCAGGCACCAGGCAGTTCGGCAAGCGAGGCTTGACGGATGGCTGCAGAATGGCCTACACGGTGGCTCTGGGTCAAGCATGGATGTCTCTGTGCTGGTTGGTCGAGGCATCTTGGCGGCTTTAGTGACTGCAGCGTGACAACAGTCCGTGGTGCAGCCTATCGCAGTTTGAGGACTCGTCTGCCTCAAAAATGTCCTAAAAGATGGAGGCTGGTTGATGCTTGTTGTGGCACTCCTCCTAGTTTCTTCACTGGGCTCATGTCGTCTTTTAAGGCAGACGGCTCAAAGTCCAGTTTTCAGGCAATGGCCTTGTCCTTTGTTCAGAAACTGTCTGGCCCTTCCCACCTAGGAAGCTTGCTGGCACTCTGTGTGCTGGCTGGGTACCGATCCTGGAGCTGCAGGACGGGTCCTCTGGGTTCAGTATCTCCCTCTGTTCCCTGGGGGATATTTACGGGAGGGATCTTGCTTCCATCTTGGAAATCCTGGCCTTCCTTCACTGGTGGAAGCTGTAAGGTAGACTGTACCTTCAGCCAGGGTCCAAATGAGTCCTTCTTACTCCTTTCGAAGTCGTCGGATGATCTCCCAAAAGAGGGGCTCAACACTCTTTTAAAGCCAAAAGGGCCCCAGTGATTGTTGCAAGCTAAGCCTACATTAATGAACCAATCTTGGGTCCCCACCAACAATCTCCTGTTAAGCATGAGGTCATAACCATAGTGCTTTGCAACAGGAGAGGTAAAGGGGTGACAACATGTGCTATTAAGTACCACCCATCTTTCTGTCGTTTACGGATCAAAGTGTCTCTGGTTAATTTAGCTCTATGTGCTTCCTGATTGAAAGCGGCAGGTCTCCCTTGAAGCGACGGTCAGACCAGACATATGGCTGCCGCCAAACCACATACCTTCGTGAATGGGGTCCCCCTGCGGGGATGACCACTGTAAACAGTTGTCTCAGACATGACATTTCACTGCCCTTGAAACTAAGAGGTGGGAGCTGACTTCAGGTTGACACAGATGCATATCAAAGGGGTGTTGGGTATCCTGTCCTTTGTCAGTCCTGTGACCAGGCCTCTCGTTGGCCTGCTTTAATTAACTTCTCATCAGTATGTGCCGCCACCAGGGCAGACAAACGATATGGCAAAGCCATGGAACCTTTGTCAGTTAAGGATGCTGGCCATGGCAGGAGGAAGGTTTTGCCTTGCCCCTTCTTGAGATGCTTTGATTTACCCGTGGATGTCACATTCCAACTGAACATGACAGGAGGACTGCGCCTGTTGGCTGTGTCCACCCAAAGTACACGGGACTATGTGTTTGTTGTGCGGGGAACATAGGAAAATGGGCACAGATTAGCCCCGCACATTTTCCAGAGGTTGATCTCCCATCATTCAATTTCACTACAAAATTTCAAAAAATCCCAAGCAAGCGCATTCCTCACAAGGACAAGTAAAATCCCTTGCTGGCTGGGTGCTCAGCCCTTAAAGATGTGCAAAGGAGTGCCAGGTATTTATAAAGGAACCCTCTCACGTCATTGGCATACTTTATAGCCCTGAAAGTACCCAAGCACATCTTGTAAAACCTTGTACATTCCCATTTACCAGAGTTCTGGTAAAACTGCTTTCTGCACGCAATGATTTTCTACCCAATCAAATCTCATGTCCCATTACTGTGAATGTACTAAGGGTAGGAGAGGCTGACCCTTCAGATAACTGGCAAAGGGACCCCGGAGGGAGGATGAGGGTGGCTTAGTGAAAATGACTGCTTCCATGGAATGCCATACATTTTCAGAGTCAGTTGGAAAAGAGGCGTGCCTGACATATTCATAAATGCAGATATCAACTGGCCTTTAGTTACAGTGGCAATGCTACAGGAAATGGGCGGCAACTTGCCTGTCAAGGAAAGCCTGAAGATGGCTGATGCAGGCTCGTTGATGCCTTTGCCCAAGTGGCATGTATTGCACTCTGTGCTCTTGCAATGAGGTAATGTTTGGTTCTTGTTGGGGAAAGCATGCAGCACCCTACTTCTAATACTTTACGTGGTTTGCATAGCTTTTTGGAGTTCTCAAAGGAAGAGACAGGTTACTAAAGTGAGGTCAGCCAATGCAAAATCATGTTAGAGTTTAGGTTGGCTGTGCAGCACTAAGGTTATAAGGCATTGGGGAAGCCACCATGTTTGGCTAATCTGGAATGGACCTCTTCGGTCACGCAGGCTTCTTACAAAGACTGACAAGATTTCTCTACTTACGCTAAAAGTGGTAAGGTACTTCTGGCTGCATCTTGAAGGATGACCATTGGATAACGCAATGTAGCTTTCTGTGGCACAGGGCTCCGTCATCAAAAAAATGTTCTAGCTAAGCCTCAGGCATCTTCTTTTACTGCATGTTTAGACCATTACACAAAGAACACAGGATATTGAAAATGAGTACAGGGTCCCAAAGTCTACCAAAAAAGCAGGAAAAAGACTGACAAATCCTAGGATTCAGTAGAACCAGATTATCCTTTACCCTGGGTGGGGATGTTTTTAACATTCACCCGGAAAGTTAGTGATTCTAAACCAGTAGAAATGCATGTATTGCAAAAGCATCCTTTATTGATCATGGAAATCGTGTACCACCAATCTAGAATCAGCATCATTTGTTCAGAAGTAAAATCATGTTTAGGGGGCAGAGTTACAGTAATATGATAGTAAATGGTCTTTCAAATGCTGCACCTGCAAAGACAAAAATGCAAATTGTGTTTCTGTGGGTTCCTAGTTTAAGCACAATTGCAGTTGCTAAATAGCTCTTCGGTTCTGTGGCAAGAACGAAGAACATGTACACACAAGTCGTCAACACATCGTCTCTGAAGACAGAGTTTGGGGTGGTTTGTGAAGCTATTTCCGGCACCGAGCGACTCACCACTTCCTGCACCTGCTATGCAGAGCATGTCTGTGAGCGGGGAATCTGGGCGGGTAGGAAACATCTCAACAGAAGCAAAGCCTGTTAAAGAATACATGCGTATTTTATACTTTGAATATGTCCTTTGCCCCCTTACAGGAAAATACCCAGCTGTACTTAATTTCTCCTGTGCATGCCTGCCCTTTCACATTTTACTGCTATAGAAAGCCAGTTAAGTCTTAATAATAACATCGTCCACACAGGTTCAGACTGGGACATAAACTAAACTGGTGGTAATAAAATAGTGTCCCAAAACCTTTCATATTAAATTGAGCAGTGCGGAAAGGCTTCTTTTACTAAAACAGGTTCCAAATGGGTCATCTAAAGAACATTTGGACAAATCTACTCAGGGCTCAAGTCTAGGGTACACTCGGCTGGACACAGTCCACCCACTTTTTTCAGAGGGTGAGCTAAAAAGAGAAACATTGAAAGTCTTCTTTTAATGTATGAATTAAAGCCCACCTCTGGGATCGAACCACAGCCGTCAGGTTTGCAAGCAAGACACTTCATCACTGCACTATATGACCTGATGAAAAATAACAAACAACATGAAAAATAACGAACAACTAAAGGTGAAATGTCCCATTTCGGTACTGCATGTTCCAGGGAAAACATTTGTATTGGCATCCATTATCAACAAACCCATTGAAGAGGCCAACCTCTTCGGGAAGGCGGTAGACGATGCGTTGGAGACAGCCAAGAAGGAGCAAAAGACTATTAAGTCGCTGCACCAAATTTCCCAAAAACCCTGTTAACAGAGGGGCAGTAATTCTCGGCGGTACTTTTGAGAACAAGCCCGCGCCGCTCAAAACAATTTCGGCACGGGCAATGTCAACTCAAGTCAACCTGCTGCAAACCCCACTTACTACCCCCAGAGGGGTCAGAAGCGTGGTTAGAATAGAGGCAGAGGCTCCAATTCCAGAGGAGTGTCAACTTCGGGTCAGAAATGACCACCAAGTCCAGGTCCCCTCCCATGTCTTCCCGGTCGGGGGACGATTAACATCTTTCCTGAAGGCATGGGAGGAGATAACTTCAGACCAGTGGGTCTTAAAGACGGTCGCCCACGGTTACTGCGTGGAATTCGCCCGACCTCCACAGTTCAGACCGCCGAAACATCAACGCATTTTACCGGAACATCTGCAGATCCTGATCCAAGAGGTGGAACCACTGCTGGGAAAGGACGCCATAGAAGCCGTCCCGATTCTTCAGGTAAATGAGGGTATCTATTCAGTGTACTTCCTTGTACCCAAAAGCAGGCCCGGCTCCAGCAGGGGGGCCAGGGGGGCCAGGCCCCCCCAAGAAACTGCTCTGGCCCCTCCTAGAAAGGAGGCCTCTGCTCGGACTAAAAGTTGTTGCTTCTTGTGTGCCGTACCGTTTTCTTTTAGTTCCATTAATGAACGTGAACAAAAGAAAACGGTACATGCACACAGCGCGCACATCGCACAGTGGTCAAGAATAGGGTTAAGGGCAGGCGGGCTGCTATTATTTGATGAAGCCGCTTTTTGGACTCCAAAAAGTAGCCGCAGCAGCCCGCTTGCCCTTAACCCTGGAGCACTGCAGTAAGTGGCTAAATCACTCACAGCGCACGCACGCAGAGCAACACAGAGCAAGGCTGCACAGCTGGTGCTGGATCGGCGCACAGGCTGCCTTGGCCCACGCCTGCGCAGTGGAGTAACTCTGCTGGAAATGTTGGGCGGGACATGACATCTGAAGAAAAGGTGCCCCAGCCAAATTAATGAAGACAAAATAGTGTGCCATGAAAGTTGGGGGGGACAAAAACCTCTGCCCCCTCCTAAAATTACGCCCATGTGCCTGCTCATTGATTGAGCATTTTCACGTGCCCTCACTATGCGCAGGAGTGGGCCAAGCCTAAACACCCTTCCCTTGCTGGCACAAACATCATAATGCAGTGAATGCAGACAAGGGTCGGGCCAGCTGCAGTGTCAGTGTGCCTACAATCTACGTTGGAACTTCCCAAGTTCCAAGGCTGGAGTCAGTTGGACTTGGAGACAGAGGGTAGAATTTCAGTTAAAAGTAAGTGGTAGAGGAGGAGGCAGTGGCCAGTCTGCCGTAGCCCCGGGGTGGCATACTTGCCAACCCTACAGATTTAGGATTTAGGCAGTAGACTACTGCTTTTTAAGCAGTCCTACAGTCTACAGATAATCTGAACCTGCAGCCTGCCGTAGAGACACATAAATGACTACTCGCCACTTTAAAAAGTAGCAGCCTACTGCCTACAGCCTAAATCTGTAGGGTTGATTTCAGTGACAGAGCCTACTGCTTTTTAAAGTGGCGAGCAGTCATTTATGTGACTCTACGGCAGGCTGCAGAACCAAGCATGCAACACATAATTATACATTTTTAACATTTCAACATCTTTCCATTTTTGTGCTGTTTGATGGGTTGTTAATTTTAGAATGCTTCAATGATGCCAACAATGTATGTTTTTTATTTTCCTGTGATGTCATTGTTATGGGAATTATTATTTCTGAAACTTGAAAAATCCTACATCTTCTTGGTCACAGAATGTTGGCAAGTATGTGGCACTGGCACACTGAGATTCTAACCAGAAACTGGCAGTCAGGGCACTGGCAGAAGACTCAGGACTGACAGTCTGTCAGGTACATCAGAGAAAAAATGACTGCCTGTCCTTCTCACTGAAGCCGGTAGACTCTACTGGCAGCCTGTGCTTTCCGAGATACATGCTGATCGCAATAAAAACAGCTCTGTGCAACATTTCCAAGTTTAGTCCAAGAAAAAACAGTTTAATTTCGGCTTTAGTTGACACATGGCCGAGAATTAAATAGGAAATATTGCACAAATATATTTTAAAGGCATGCACTTTTACTTTAAAAAAAAAGATGATTTTAAATTAAAAGCAGCAGGACGCACTTTACACGTATTGGAACTTTTTAAGAGAGTGCAAAATCTGATGCAACGCAAACAGTCCTTGGAAATTCCAATATACTGTAATTGTGACTATGGAAGAGTTTTCACCACAGTGAGGGAACAGGCCATCACAGACTAAATCACACTCTGGTGTTGTGCTACCAGCTTCAGTGAGAACGAAGGACAGACTGGCCTGGCAGGGAACAAGGTAGGAAAGCCTGATGCTCTCAGTGCCAGGCACTGTAGCTCTGCTGCCCTTCTGGGCTTTTGTATTTGCAGCAGGAGGTAGACAGAGAGACACAGTAGTGGGCTAGTGGCTGGTAGTTTGTTTGTTGTTGTTGCTATCTTGGCTGTGTAGGGTTAGAAAGTGACGGGTGCAGAGGGAGAGGTGCCGTGCTTCTTTGGGAGAGATACACCACATGTCAGAATGAGGTGCAGGGAGAGATATATTGCATGAGCGAGAAAGCAATGTGTGGTGGGGTTGGGAGTGAGGAAGAAAAATGGGAGGAGGCGCTGCAGTAGAGTGTGGTGAATTTGACAGTAGGGTGAATGGGGCGGTTGTAGTCATAGAAGGAGAAGTACACTGAGAATGAGCAGTTTAAGTAATAGTGAGGTAGGTTCAGAGAGCAAATTTAGCTAGCAGGGACTCGAGACAGGGTTTACACGAGAGAGCTCAGCTGTTTAGGAGATAGCCGTGCACTGGCAAAACCATTGCTGCAACAAAAAAATCACAGCAGGTTCAAATATTGCCACAATTTGTAAAGTGCTAAACAATTATGCAGATGCTTTTCCAGGACTGCTGAAATATATGTCTCTGCACTGGTCATAGGCATTTCACCTGCGTCCTGTGAGAACTCATTTTCTACTATGTCCCGTGTAGTCACAGCCTTTTGGCGCTCAATGCTTCATGATCGCAAAGAAAATCTGACCATATTAGCATTAGCATAGGAGAAAGAACTGACGGAAAATCTTTGCATGGATGACTTTGTAAGGGAGTTTTCAAAGATAAAGAGAAAGTTACCCCTTTAAATCAGTTGCCAAAGGACTGTTCTCATTCGTCAAGAATACAGCTTTTTTGCATGGATGTCTTTGTAAGGGAGTTTAAAAAGTTAAAGAGAAAATTACCCTTTTAGTTTAAACCAGTTGTCAAAGGGCTATTCTCATTTGTCGAGAATACAGCTTTTTGGAGAATAAAATTCATGTCTTGCTAATTTCTTCCTCTATTGTTTTTTGTTCAAAGTATTTTTGTTTTTGGGGAGTACACCTTAAATCTAACCTAATTAATCATTAATATTTATGCAGTTTGAATTCTACTAATGAAAAAAAATGGAAAGAACACAGATGGGCTGCTTAAATAAAAAGGCAAGGACAAAACCAACGGTTTGAGCTTTTGGTTAGGTATGTGGCAGGCATTTGCTAGGCACTGCTACTATGGTGGTACTACCTGGCCAAAGGTTTGCAACAGTGCCGGGAAAATTATGTGATTACCTAGACATTTGATAGCAGTGCTTGGCAAATTCCTATATAATACCTATACATAAGCCACCTGGCTTTGTCAATGCTTGTTTTTAACTGGACTTCAGTGCAAGGAACAGATAATAATCAAGTGGCCAATAGCGCACTTGGTCAAGACATATTTATTACACCATTAGCCATTTACTTCTCAAATACACTCTCAGCAGACTGCTTAGAAATAACTCTGGCAGACAAAAGTGTGAAATTTCATATTGATAGAGTGTGCTCAAAGAGATCTACGGGGGATGTGTTTTGGGTGGTTAGGAGCAGGTAGTGGGTGTGTCCTTTCTCACTTGCCAACTCCCACTTTGCTGTACTCAAATACAATAGTTTCAGATTAAAGGTGTCACATCATAGCCCAAACTAAAAATAAAATGGGTAAGATGTGCAGGTATGGACTTTGTAGAGCTCTTCATTTTTACTCATGCAGAGTGCCAACCTAATAACAATGCTTGATGCCTGCCCTAATTGAAGATGCCAAGAATGGGACTTTCAGAATGTCTCTTCTATACTTGGGTGTCAGGCAGCCTGCCCTGCCTAAAAATGTGTCAAGGCAAGAATGATGACTTTGTTCCTCTTCACTCTAAGGGTACATCTCATAATGATTCCTACCTAATCAGAATGTATCCTTTGTACTAGGGCGGGTTTAGCAGCTTGCCCTGCCTGCCAGGGACTAGGGCAAGATGGTGAGTATGGGCCGTGTTTTAGTGCTTTCTGTCGTACGTACTTACTAGAGGGTTTCTGACCAAACAAGTATGGAAGATTGCCCGGCCAGAGGATGTCATGGCTGCGGCTGTTTATAAAGTACTGATCCTCATTAGCTCATGCAGTTTGGATAACTGTCCATAGTGCCTGTATGGAAACAGAATCTAACCCGTGTATTGTTTGTGCCAGAGGCTTGGAAGGCTATATAATGTAGCTCCGGGGTGGCTTAGGCTACTCTCACACCAACTGAAAATTGGGCCCCCCCAATAACACCTCTGGCCCACCTAGATGATACATTCTGGAGCCGGGCCTGCCCAAAAGGATCTCACCATGCGTCCTGTGCTAGACCTCCGCCCAGCGAACAAGTTCATAAAGCCCCAGAAGTTTCGCATGGTAACACTGCAAGAGGGGATCCCATTGCTAAAACAGGGCATTTCATGACAACATTGGATATGAAAGATGCATACTTTCATATTTCAATGCTGCCAGCGCACAGAAAATTCCTAAGGTTCGTGATTCAGGACAAACACTACCAGTTCAAGGTACTCCCCTTCGGCATAGCCTCGGCGCCAAGGGTATTTACTAAGGTCCTGGCAGTGGCAGCGGCACTCCTGCGCAGACTTTCAGTTCCAGTTTACACTTACCTCGACGATTGGCTCATCACGGGGGACTCGTTTGAAGTTTGTTTTTCGAACACCCAAAAAACAGTAGACCTACTGTTCAGCCTGGGATTTTCTATCAACGAAAAGAAATCCAGCTTAGTCCCCAGCCAAGTAAAACAGTTCCTAGGGGCTCTAATTCGTACGAAAGACGGTCTAGTCTTCCCTTCCAGCGAGAGGGTTCAGAACATGCTCTCTCAGGTTCCTCAGTATGTAGCCAGTCGAGAGGTGGCGGTACGCAAAGCTATGCGTTTGCTAGGGATGATGGCATCATGCATATACTTGGTTCCCCACGCGCGGCTGCACATGCGTCCCATGCAAGAGTGGCTCAACAGCCAGTGGTGTCAGGCCAGCGGACAACGGGAAGATCTGTTAGTTGTCTCGCCAGCCCTCATTCTCTCTCAGCAGTGGTGGTCGAGGAAGAACCTCTTGAAGAGGAAAACCTTCACCACCCCTGCAGTGGAAGCCACTCTCACGACAGACGCATCTCTCACGGGTCGGGGGGGCTCACCTGCTTCAACAGACAGCGCACGGAGTGTGGTCCCCTCAGGTAGCGTCCAACCATATAAACCTACTGGAGCTACTAGCAGTGTTCAAAGCATTGAAAGCCTTTCAGGAGCAACTGCAAGGGAAGACGGTGCTGGTCCTAACCGACAGCACAACAGCAATGTATTACCTGAACAAACAGGGGGGCACTCACTCTCCAGGGCTATCCAAGCTGTCCCAAAACATCTGGATATGGACTCTCAAACACAAGATGTTCCTGATATCCCAACATGTTCCAGGGGAACTCAATCTTCTGGCAGACGTACTCAGCAGAGATTTTCCTCTGCCAGAAGAGAACGAATGGTGACTGCATGAAGACATTATATCCAACGTCTTCGCAGAATGGGGGTTTCCAGAGATCAACCTGTTCGCTACCCAGGAGAACGCCCAATGCCAAGATTACGCCTCCAGGTACCCCCAGAACCGATCCAAGGGGAAAAGTCTCTGGATAACTTGGTCGGGGAAATTTGTCTACGCTTTTCCCCCAGACTTCCCTTCTGAACAAGATAGTACACAAAATGCACCAGGAACCAGTCACCATGATTCTGGTGGCTCCCATGTGGGCCCGCCAACCTTGGTTCGCGCACCTAATAGAAATGTCCCTCTCCCCACCAGTCAAGCTGCCCTGCCCGTACAACAAAGCTGCCCTGCCCATACAACATGTTGTCTCAGGACAGGGGGGGGACTCTGCACCCATGCCCACAAACTCTGAAGTTAGCAGCCTGGCTCCTGAGGTCATAGAGTTTGGACATCTGCAACTCCCTCAAAGATGCATGGACATACCGAGGGAGGCAAGAAAGCCTAACACACGTTATTGCTATGCCAGCAAATGGAAACGGTTTGTCATCTGGTGCAGTTCCAAAGGCGTCAATCCCACCGATTGCTCGCCTTCACACATTGTGTTATATCTAACCCATCTGTTGGACTCTGGGTTAGTCTTCAATTCCTTAAAGGTTCACCTAGCGGCGTTGTCAGCCTACACCACGTCACAGCAGAAGGTGTCGTGGTGGAAAATACCTGTGATTAAAGCCTTTATGGAAGGGGTTAAAAGAATGTATCCCCCCATCACTCACCCAGCCCCTGGGTGGGATCTAAATGTGGTTTTAACTAGGCTCATGGGACTCCCTTTTGAGCCTATGCATAAAGCTAGTCTGAAAGACCTGACTTACAAGACAGCCTTTCTAGTAGCTATCACTTCTATCAGAAGAGTTAGCGAACTACAGGCCCTCTCGGTTTTGGACCCCTTTGTTACATTGCACAAAGATAAGGTAGTTCTGCGCACACATCCCAGATTTGCGCCGAAATTTATTTCTAAGTTCCATGTGAACCAGTCAATCGAACTACCCACGTTCTTCCAGAGACCTACTAACATGGCCGAAAGAAGCCTTCACACACTAGATGTGCGCAGGGCAGTCATGTTCTACATGGATAGAACTAAACCACTGAGGGAGACTAAACAATTCTTTGTTTCAGTGGCAGCTGGTAGAGAAGGGGATCCTGTCTCTAAATCAGCAATATCAAGGTGGATTGTCAAATGCATCACACTGTGTTACACTCTTGCAAAGAGAGAACTGCCCTTCAAGCCTAGAGCACATTCTACTCGAGGCAGTGGGGCATCCATAGCATTCATTGCAAATGTTCCCCTAGAATCCATTTGCAAAGCGGCAACCTGGAGTTCTGTACACACCTTTACAAAACACTATTGCCTAGACACTCATTCTAGGTCTGATTCTCAGGTGGGACAAGCAGTACTAAGACATCTTTTTTCTACTGTTCCTTCTCACAACCCACCTCCAACTCCGGGTACCGCTCGCTAGTCTATGCACAGCATGTGATTCTAAGCGGATTAACAAGCATCAGAAGACATGCATTACTTACCTACCGTAAAAGCATTTCTGATGATTGTATCTGCTTAGATTCACATGCGCCCTCCCTGCCTCCCCGCTCGGGGTGGAAGGAACATAGACTTTTTACTACTTTCTCTCTTCATGTACTCACTCACTATAGCCTTGGGCTCCCTCATGGCAGAAAAAATACAATCGGAGCGACCTTGGCGCGTGAGGGATTTTGGGTACTACACACGTCACGATAGGGATAGTGTTTCAGACACGCCTATGCCGACGTCCCCTTTCGGTCCCCGAAAGACAAGATGCAATACTCTGCGGTTACCACTGGATGTCGGACTATATGCACAGCATGTGAATCTAAGCAGATACAATCATCAGAAATGCTTTTACGGTAAGTAATGCATGTCATGTAATCACGCACAGAGGCACACATGAACAAATGCACATGCATACACTGATATAGATCACCATAACGATGTAATCTCACACACACACCAATATGCATGGTGATACCCACATCCTCATGGCAGCTGTGACATGGGTCAATGGGTGATGGCGGAAAGGTGGGAGTGAGAGGGGTGGGGTGTGAAGGCTGTATATAATGTATCCGTTGAGAAGCTTTGAATGTGCCACCATGATGCTTTTGGTAATAGAGCGGATAGGAATACTCACACCAAATCCCAGGTATTGCCCTAATTTGACAGGTACTTTAACTGAATTCCAGTTATTTGCATCATGTTTATGTACATCCAGCATGAATAAGGTATTTGCATCTTATGCTCAGTCGTACCATAATGCAGGCAAGATACTCCTGTCATAGGGCATGTATGCCTAGGTAATCACACTAGATGGCAAACATTTCCTTCTCGTAGTGAGGCCCTAGACCACTTGGAAGATACCGGCCTAAATGTCCAGGCACTCACAGCATATGCCAGGTCTTGATCTCCTTCAATCAGGTGCTCCCACCATTTTCCTTCTTGCTCTCATATACCCTGGGACTCCACTCCTATGCAAGACATTGCTATGATATATCCAGGAAGTCACAAATAGGCCGACGGTTTCCTATCATATGACCAGAAAACACAGAATGTCAGATATTGGCAACAAATTTCGAAGTCAGATACCCATGTATGCATATAATATGCCAGATATTGCCATCATATGATAGGAAACTCTGGTCAAATGACCTTTCAGATTTGTTTGGTATGGTATTCCACTCATGCGCCAGGTGTTGCCATTAAATAATCAGCTAATTGAACCATGTAGCAATACTAATTATATTAATAATAATATGGTTTTGTATAGCACCATTCTGCCTTTTTTGTTGGTCCCATTTTGTGTGGCTCGGTAGAGGAAATGAGGGGTGGGCTGTTAGTGAGATAGCTGGAAAGGCAGATGCGAAGCATGTGTTATTGATGGGATCAGGTCATAAGTACCCATTTCTTCTGTGATGGTGTGCTACTACCTGATTGGTGGAGTCCTTTGGGAATGTGTTAACCTGAGGGAAGTGCCCAAGAACTGAAGGAGAAATCGTGCTTAAGGCATTGTGGTACGTTAATGTGGGGGAGTGTGACAGATCTGAAGAAAGAAGAGGGGGATATTCATGTGAGAAGGAAGGTGGAAGGGCGAGGATTTAGAAGGTGGTTGGTTAGTTGGGGGGATAGACAGACAGGGTAGGGGTGGTGGAATGGGAATGGATCAACATTAAGTAAGAATCCTCTGGTACCAAGAAGATGTGTACATGTCATAGATGTGAACAGGGCAGCTTGCTGGAGTAATTTGGTGGTAAATGTTGGGTTTCTTTTAGTTGCATTAAGTCGGACCTGTACAAGTTCCATTACGATATGTTGATCGGTGGGTTGCAGGAGGGTTCCTGGTGGGTTTATAAAGGGGCCGTGTGTGTGGCATGGCTAAGGCGGATAGATGTGCAGTCCAGGGGCTTCTTTTCAGTTGCTTGAAACCTGACCTGTGTAAGTTACATTATGTTATGTTGCTTGGTGCGGTGCATGAGGGTTTCTAAAAGTTCCTAGTAGTTCCTCTGGTAGTTCCTCTGGTAGTAAACAATCATTCTGTGGTTGGGGCTGAGGTGAATATTGTCTGCAGAACAGGGTGTAATCTTTGTGTGTGTGAAGTCGGACCCTGCAAGTTACATTATGGTATGTTTGTAGCCAGATTTCGTGAGGTTTTCTCGTGGGTTCTGTAGTTATAAAAGAGCCTTTCATGGGGTTTGGCTGAGGCAGATTGGTTTGCAGACAAGCAGGCCGATTCATGGAATTCCCCACAAAAGTGTTGCACGCGGCTGGCGCACAGCGTGCCCGTGCGAATGTCTGCGCCAGCCGCGTGCGTTAAAATCAATTTCCGCGCACAGCGTATTCATGGATTCTCGCCTCCAAAAGCAAACGTGGCGCATAGTGGCGCAGCGACCCTGCAGCAGCGCCAGTTACGCCCCCAAGAACGCCCTAGCGCAAGGAAAAGCCATCAAGATCGCAAAACCATCGCAAAGGGCTGCGCCAACCCTGTACCAGTTTACCGGACTGGCAAACAGCAAACGCAAAGCGGGGAACGTGTATTACGGGTTTCGGGAACACGCGTGCGCGAGAAGTCTCACACGCGATCTGGCCTGGGGGAGCGTGTGCGTGTATTTCAGAGGTGCGCGAGAAGTTTCACACGCGAACGGGCTGGGTGCGTGTATTTCAGGGGTGCGCGAGAAGTTCCACACGCGATTGGCCTGGGCGCGTGTATTCCAGAGGTGCGCGAGAAGTTCCACACGCGATCGGGCCTGGGGGAGCGTGTGCATGTATTTCAGGGGTGCGCAAGAAGTTCCACACGCGATTGGCCTGGGCGCGTGTATTCCAGAGGTGCGCAAGAAGTTCCACACGCGATCGGGCCTGGGGGAGCGTGTGCATGTATTTCAGAGGTACGCAAGAAGTTCCCCACGCGATTGGCCTGGGCGCGTGTATTTCAGAGGTGCGCGAGAAGTTCCACACGCGATTGGCCTGTGCGCGTGTATTTCAGGGGTCCGCAAGAAGTTCCACACGCGATCGGTCCTGGGGGAGCGTGTGCGTGTATTTCAGAGGTGCGCGAGAAGTTCCACACGCGATTGGCTTGGCGCGTGTATTTCAGAGGTGCGCGAGAAGTTCCACACGCGATTTCAGCAGGGTACGTGTATTTCAGGGGTGCGCAAGAATTTTCACACGCGATTTCAGCAGGGTACGTGTCTTTCAGGGGTGCGCGAGAATTTTCACACGCGATTTCAGCAGGGTACGTGTATTTCAGGGGTGCCGGGGAGTCCTACATGTGATTTGGCAGTATGGGTCCTCCCAGGTGTCCCCTGTACACCCTCCACGGCCCCCACACCACAGGGGACTACCCTGCATCCCTGGTCATGTCCCGCAGGCAGCCCACCCAACATGGGCATGCCCCCCAGCAAAGGCACATGTCTCCTTGCACTACTGATCACCAACTCATGTCCCCTTGCACCCCCACCCCCAGCATTGCGGGGCACCTGCCAGCAGGCCCCCACTCATGTCCCACTCATGTCCCCCTGCACCCCCACCCCCCAGCATTGCGGGGCACCTGCCAGCAGGCCCCCACTCATGTCCCACTCATGTCCCCCTGCACCCCCACCCCCCAGCATTGCGGGGCACCTGCCAGCATGCCCCCACTCATGTCCCACTCATGTCCCCCTGCACCCCCACCCCCCAGCATTGCGGGGCACCTGCCAGCAGGCCCCCACTCATGTCCCACTCATGTCCCCCTACACCCCCACCCCCCAGCATTGCGGGGCACCTGCCAGCAGGCCCCACTCATGTCCCACTCATGTCCCCCTGCACCCCCACCCCCCAGCATTGCGGGGCACCTGCCAGCAGGCCCCCACACATGTCCCCCAGCCAACATGTCATCACAATCTAGATCCCTGGCCCTTATGGTCAGCCTCCAAATGCAAAACACCCACTCGAGTATTGCATCCACCCACTTAGAAATGGCAATGACATGATAGAACCCCAATAGCAAGTTTGGAAATGAACACATGGCCCTCACATACACCCAATGGGTGTCAGTGAATCTCAAAACCCATATCATGATATGCATGATACCAATGAGATGATACTACACATTGAAGTTTGATGAAAAAAATTTATTAAAAACAGCATAAATGGAATTAAAAATAAACAAATGACAATGGGAATCAAAAACCAAAAGCAGCATGTCCGTAAAATAATGAAAAACGACAAATCATAATCCAAAGGAAAGGTGTCCAAAGTCACACTTCAAGAAAGTAAATCCAAGGTAAAAACAAAACCGAAAACCATTGCTCCATGGGTAAATCCAAAAAAAAAAAATCCAACAGTCAACTATATACAGATAAACAAACCAGGGTCCATGATCCCAACTGAAGAAATGAAACCTACATAAAAATACTACCTAATGAAATAAAACTATATACAAAAATGTGGCCAATTGTCCAAAAGGTCCAAAATAAATAAAAAAGCAAAGGAAACCTAACACTAACTACATAACTATTTACAAGGGCAGCGGGGTAGTCCGACGGCTCACTGGTTGTTGTCATGGGCCAGGGCATCATCGAACTCCTGTTCAATGGCTTGGAGGCGGGCATGTTCCCTGGCCCCGAGGTCCCGCAGGGATAATGCAGTGTCCAGCTCCAACTCCCTGCGAAGACCCTCGAGGCACTCAGCCCGCCTCAGCGCCCTCCGCATGGAGTTCTCCGCCCTGACCATTGTGAGCCGTTCCTCCTCTGCCCGCTGCCGCTCCGCACCTATCTGCTGGCCCAACCGCTCCCACACGGAAGCCACTCCCATTCCAGGGTTCTCCTGCCCTCCGGCCGATGCCTGCACCGCTGATGTTGATGGCCCCGAGCCATGATGCCTCCCACGTCGAGCCTGCCGCTGCCTCCGACGCAACTGCCTGTGCCAGCACGACGGCATCCAGGCTGATGGAAACCACCAATGCCGTCGTGCACGTGCCCTGCCCTATGATGCCGTCACATCCTCCATCTCCTGGGGTCCAGTTGCTGGTGTGTCCACCCCTGCTGGACCTCCGACTCCCGACTGTGGCAGGGACGGGATCCCCACCGAGGTGGCTGCATTGGTCGGGGCAGGTCCACAGGGGGCCCTGGTGGCATCTGGGCCGGAAGACAGCATGGAGTATGACTGGCGCATAGCCTCCACAGAGGAAGAGAGGGTCGCCAGAGTGCCCGACACATGTACGAGACCCCCGACCATGACCGCTCCCAACTGGGCCACGTTGGCACGGTGCTCTTCGTGATGACGTGCGTGCTCCCCCCGGGAAGCACGCACCTCATCACGAATGACAGCCGTGCGCAACGCGACACCAATCAGGACCTTCTTCATACGGCCAGGGGTCCCCTCGTCCGCAGGTGGAGGGGAGTCAGATGACATGGACATCCCCCCTACCTGCGGACGGGCCTGGGATGGGGCATCCCTGCTGGTGCATGGTGGTGCAGTCACAGTGTCAGGGACAGTGACATGCACAGGCACCTCCACGGCGACCTGTGCTGCCTCCTGCCCCTGACCCTGGACTGCACCACTTGCACCAGCAGGGATGCCCCCACCAGGCCCCATGTGCGGCTCAGTAGCGGCCTCCTCCTCCTCCGTGGAAACCACCAACCTGGATGGCTCCACACCGTCTTCTGCCGTTGCAAGCCCCTGTGGGGGCTCACCCACCCCTTCCGCTGCAGCCGTGGGGGCATCCCCGCCGCTTAGCTCCACAGCGCCGTCTCCGCCCTCTTCTTCACTTTGCGCTGTGTAGAGGGAGACATAGAACACAAGCATCAGGGTACTGTACAATGGTCCCCTAGACAGGAAGCAATAGCAGATGAGTGGCACTGTCAAAGATCACTTCCATCATGTCCCTCCACAACACATGGGTCAGTGCAGGCAAAACACATGCAGTAACAGGCATGGCGCATGCTATGGACATAAGCAAACATGTCCAACGGACTCTTGAAGCATACAATGTTGTTTTTGGACTCACATGCATCATGGGTCATGCCTATCACATGCACACACTTCAACGTACTTTCATCCATCTGGACTCGTACAACCCAGACACAGTGGATGCAAGGATAACTGGGCTGCATCAGTGAATCTGAACATTGTCACAGACATGTGTCATGCATCCATGGCATCCACAAGTCACAGACACGCAGGTCAGAAACACAGACATGGACACCATACATGTACATGGCATCAGCACCCATCCCTCACCCACACCCATGTCCAGGAACAGAGACTGGCATGCTCTCATGTGTCCATTCCGCATAGGGCTCCCCATGTTACATTTAAACACATACACCAACCGTGTGCTTCACACATTACTGGTCTCACATGCATGACCATGATGTCCCTGCACACACACACGCGTACATGTCCTATGTCACACATACAGGCAAGTATCAGACAACCAGCACGCTGCAACATGCCCTGTCTCACACAGCAATGCTTGGCCACTTACCGCTCGACTCCAGACGGGTCAGCCTCTCAAGGATCTGGGCATGGAGCGCTGGGCGTACGCGTTCCAGGACCCTCAGCTGGATGGTACTCATGCTGCTCCGGCCCCCCTCCACGAGGCGCCGGGCCTTTATGAGGGTCCTGGACCTGAAGTCCTCCCAGCGCTTCTTGACTTGCTTGATGTTGCGGGTTGCCACCCCCTCCGCGTTGATGGCAACCACAAAGTCGTCCCAGATCCTGTCCCATCCTTCCTTGTCGGCGCGTGGTGATCCGATGAGGGCATCATAATGCCCCAGGACAAGCTCCACCAGGACACCAACTTTCTTCTGGCTGAAGCTGGTGGCCCTCTGCCCCTCTGGCTGGGGGTCGCCAGTAGTCTCGGATGGTGTTTGCCCCGACATGGTGACCCCCGAGGCAGGCGTGGGTGGGCAACTGGGTCCTGGGGTTGGGCTGTGGAGAGATGGTATCCCAGTCGGGAGTGTTCTGTTCCAGCAGGGGTGGACACAGCAACTGGACCCCTGCAGATGGCTAATGTGCAGGCACCAAATGGCAGGGCACGGTGGCAGCAGGCAGGCAGGCAGCAGCAGATGGCTCGTGAGAGGCTGCTCGGGGCTCTGGGGGGCAGTAATTCGGCCTTTTGGGCAGGAGCGTGGTCTTCCATGTGCTTACGCGTGGCCAGCTTGATACGGAGCGATTTGGCACGTGAAAATTCCGCACGTCAGCGTGTGAATCGAGGAAAGGCCCTTAGCGCGTAAGCGCGTCAGCACGCATACGCGATTCCATTGGACCAAAGGCCCTTAGCGCATATGCGTGTCTGTGACGTATCGCGCACGGGCGTTGCTTTTCGTGGGGTGCGGTGCATGTGTTTTGCAGGCGTTGGGGTTCACACACTATTACTTCACAGCGGGTGGGTGTTGGCTACGCGTTCTTCTACACGCAAGGCAGACGGTGAGTGGTACCCTGCTCCCCCAGGCCCGATCGCATGTAAAAACACCCGCGAGCCCCTGAAATACACGTACCCCGCTCCCCCAGGCCCGATCGCGTGTAAAAACATCCGCGAGCCCCTGAAATACACGTACCCCGCTCCCCAAGGCCGGATCGCGTGTAAAAACACCTGCGAGCCCCTGAAATACACGTACCCCGCTCCCCCAGGCCCGATCGCGTGTGAAAACACCCGCGAGCCCCTGAAATACACGCGCCCAGGCCAATCGCGTGTGAAACTTCTCGCGCACCTCTGAAATACACGCGCCCAGGCCAATCGCGTGTGAAACTTCTCGCGCACCCCTGAAATACACGCGCCCAGGCCAATTGCGTGTGGAACTTCTTGCACACCTCTGAAATACACGCGCCCAGGCCAATCGCGTGTGGAACTTCTCGCGCACCCCTGAAATACAGGCACACGCTCCCCCAGGCCCGATCGCGTGAGAAACTTCTCGCGCACCTCTGAGATACACGCACACGCTCCCCCAGGCCCGATCGCGTGTGGGCCTTCTCACGCGTGTAGAACTTTGACGCACATTTTTTTCCTGCGCAGGGACGCTACCGCCTGCTTTCGTGTGGCGGACATGTATGGGCCTGTGCGCGTCTTTGGCCGTGCGCTGTTTTTCCCTATTTGATTCCATGAATACGTGTTGTAGGCGAGCGTGTGGGCGTTCTGCACACTTGCCTCCTGTACTTCCCCCGTGACGCCCACATTTTCACAAGTTGTTCCCCATTCTGTGTGTGACGCCCCGTGTTACGCCTACTTTTGTTATGTGCGCCGCGCTATGTGCGAATTCGCTGTGGCCTTATCGCACGGCGTTCGATGACCTGTGCGCCAGCGTGTGCCAGCGTGCGCCAGCGTGCGCCGCACACTTTTTCAGCGCACATCCCACATTTTGCGCGTGCACGGACTTCCATGAATTGATGTGCGATGTTTTCTGTGCGAACTGCGATTTTCGCTATTTCACTGCGAATCGCACGTTTTCGCACACGTGCGCCGTTTTTTCAGCGCACATTAATTCCATGAATCGGCCTTAAGGTGTATTGAGAGTGTGAGTCGCTGATATGCACATAAGCCGCATGCTCAGAGACTCCCACATGTCACATACATGCGCATATGCAAACAGCTCTACCAAGTAGTTAAATATCATCTGTTTCCAATAATCAACATGGGATTAAGATAAGTCCCGCTATATAAGTGATTGAAGGAAGGGAACAAGGAATGTATGGGGAATAGGGGTTGGGCATAGGGAGTTATTGTGTGATGCAGGAAGGACCAACAGGCCACCCGTTCATTAGAGAAACATAAAAGTAGGACTAAGCAAGCCATTTCCATTTAATTGTAAAACGATGTCAACAAAAATGGCAATTGGTACAAGGAATATAAAAGGTAACATCAAATATATACCATTACAAGTATTCATGCAATGCAGCTCAATCGTGAGACAATATATTATAAGAAATAGTTTGTAAGAGATAAAACAGTACATTTAAGCATTTTAGTTTTGGCTGAAAGTCAGTGAAACCAACTTTGAAAAAGTATTCTTACTTATATTGGTTTTGGGACTGGTTATTGTAATGTATTTATCTTTTTCATTCCTAGTCCGAATGCATTCAAGCGTGGTGTGTGCATCATGTATTGCTTTTTTTGGGGTACATATTGTGGTCTTTATTGTGTCCTTCTGCTCATCATTCTTTCTTCTAATCCTTGGACCTAGCTATTCTGCTTCATCAAAGTCCTTCTTCAGGGTCCTCCTTTATTGCAGTCCTCTTGCGCTGTCACATTCCTTATCCTTATCATAGTCCTTCTCTTTCCTCACAGTCCATCTCCTTCATCACAGGTATTCCTCTTCCTTATAGTATTTCTCCTTCGTCACAGTCAGTCCTTGTCTTACATCACATTCCTCCTGCTACGTCACAGTCTTTCTCATTTGTTACATTTGTTATACGTCACCACAGTCCTACATCATGGGTCTTCTCCTTCGTCAAAGTTCTTCCACCTTCATCACAGAAAGTCTCATTTATCATAGTATTTCTCCTTCATCAGAGTCCTTCTCCGTCATTACAGACCCTCTCCTTCATCACAACCTATCTCTCTCTTTATATCTCTCTTTCGCTATTTGTCTCGCCTTACTTCCTGCCTGCTATCACTTTTTCCTCCCTTTCCCTTCCGCTCAAAGTTGAGTGCCCTTCGAAGTAAATATGGCAAAAGAGAACCCGAAGAAAGAATTAAAGGCTGCCTGGAGATTTTGCATGGGAGTGGACGCTGAAATCATAAAATGTGATTTTATGTATGAGAATGTAGCTCTGTTATGCTTAAACATCCCCTCCACTCTCACCCCGATTCTACATATGGATTTGCTTTTGGTATTTTAAAATTCTACAGAAGGGGGCTTTGCTTGGTTGCAGGGTTTCAGGTGTGCATGACTTAAATTATATTCTAAGCATGTAACTTGCTGGCAGGGACTGAGTAGAGCAACTGCTCCAGTTGTAGCAGGGATAAATGGTAAATCTTGCATTCTGCTCAAATGTGTTTAAGATGAAAAAGGGCAGACGGCTTTCCCACTATCGACTCTTCCTTACATTAGTTATAACTAGCGTATTTACATGAATCTTAATGCCCGCTTTGAATGGGCATTCCTAGTAAACTAGCGCTGTTTCATGGAACAAAACAATATTCTCTCATTGATCTAAACAATAGTTCTCGAGCAGTGCATGCCTTCATACAAAAGTTCTATGTGATATTTCAGAGTGGCATAGTCCTACTTTATAGCCCTGTAGTAAACTGATAGTTAGGGGTTACACGGTTCTGACCCATGGTAATTGGGATTTGAAGGTGTATTATATATATTACTTGTGATGCTATGCTGGATGGTACAGAGATTACAATAATGTTATGGGCTTTTGTAGCAAGCTGTGTAAAATGAATGTTTTACGCCTCAGCTAGCGATTTAAAATGTTAAAATGTAAACAATGACAACTGCAAAAGCCCAGACTAGTGGCTTTGCCTTGACAATGTTGTTGCTGCTGCTAGCGTTTACTGTGTATGATATGTTCCAGGATGGTGACAAACTCAGAAAATCCCTTGTCAGGTTTGTGATTCTGTATGCGCTGAGAGGCTTGGCATTACAAAATTAATGGACCAGTAATTGCCCATTCGCAGGTGGCGGTATTGCTGGGCTCCCGATCCCCATTCTGCCCTGTGGGGTGGGGAGCATGGCTCCGCCGGCATCGTTGATGAGGTTCTTGCGCAATTACGAGTTATGCTCGCGGGTGCCGCACAGCCCGCCACGTAAGACCTGGCAGGCTGTCAGGAACCCACGAGCAGAACTCGTAATGAACCGGGACGGTATGAACGGTGCCGGTGCCTTACCGGCACCGTTCATACCGTCACCGCCAGGGTCATAATGAGGCCCAAAGAATAAATCAAGCATAACACAGACCCTGGATGCAATGTATTTATTTTAAATGAAAATGGCATCGCTCGGCCGTGTAGAACATTCCTTTATTTGTCATTTCTTTTTCATTTTTAATTTCTTATCCCAAATATACTTCGATAACATTACTTATATCCACTTTGCAATTCGGGAAAGGTCTGTTCAGGGATTGTGCATCCGGTGAACATAAACATAAAACTGTGTATCTGAGGCCTCGCATCACTTCTAAGATTAGCACATTACACAATAATAGCACATTTTGAGTAGCAGGGTATTCAGATCTATTTTAGGAGATCACTGGTAGCCCATGTAAGGCACAGAGAGGAAAACATGAGGTTTAGAAACTGGATCTCCATCGGGGTGTCGGAGATGACGTATATGAAGAAAAACATGTATAGGCCTGTGCCCCTTTCAATGTTTGCAAGCAGAATCCTTGTCAGAATCCTTGACATCATTGTGTAGTGGTAAGAACTCATGCTGAAGTAGCTGGGATAATTGTGCCTTATTGTAAGGGCCTGTGCACCCTGGAATCTTCACTTCCTGATTCTCTGATTGATGGGAGTATAGAAGCCAATTCTAGAGAGGGGGATTTGATCTGATGTAGAATCTTTGAGTAGTTTAGAACGGTTCAGTACAGAGCAATATTTCACCTCATCAGTGGTACATCCCATGTGCCATATTTTATTTCAATCAATTTTCGGTACTGTATTGACCTTTTGGATCCCAAATGTCAGCATCTCTTCAATTGTCTTATTCAGGAGGGAAAAGTGGGTATCACCTTCTGAGCTGCCATGATAACTGTGCTGGCCAAGGTGTGCATGGACCCTCTACTAGCTCAAAGGTATTGCCAAAACCGCTTGATTAATGCAGAATGTAAACTCTTTTCTAAGATTGGAACAGATCCTCTTGGCCATGATGAAGCCTTTTCAGATCAGGTTTGACAAAGGGAGGCTATCAGCTAAATAAACGGATTAAAAAAATCAGCTTTCATGGCTGTTAGACACCAAAAAGCTTTTGATACGGTTGGGTGGCAGTTTTTAGAGAAGGATTTGTAATAGTATGGCCTGTGAGCGAGATTCTGAGAGTTGGAGGGTTTGCTATGAAGAGCCCCATGATTCGTCAATGGGACTTTCCCAGCTATTTTACATTTTAGAGGGGTATACAGTAGGAATCTCCTCTGTCTCTAATGCTTTTTATTAGCTCCCTTAAACCCCGTCTTTACTAGAGAAAGGAGACTAGGCCCGCCTAAACAAAATTGTTGATGTTTAATTTCTTCTAATAAGCCAACCAGATGTTTGTAGTATTTGATTTGCTCCACACACAACTAGTGTCGACCACTTCATTTTTAACTCCTTCAGCCAAACACCACTGGCGGGTTTGAACACAGTTGCTATGGTAGTACTCGTCCAGACAGAGGAGATGATGTTGAAGCCCAATCTCCATCCAGTCCAGCACAAGAATGTCATTTGCATACAGTTTTGATGGATTTAGAAGGTCTTTTTGAAAAACGGGCCGGAATACGTCACACACCTTGTTACTCAATATATACCATGAAGGAAACTTGGATCCGCCTCAGGGTAGACTCTCCCAAATATTTCCAAGAAAACAAAAATTGGACTTAGACATTTATCAGCACAGGGCACACAGTAACTTGGAACAGGACCTAATGAAACTTGAAGACCCATCACAATTCAAGAAACACCTCAAAAGAGAAGCTCCTGGATCACACCTTCTCTTTATAAGGTTACCTTTCATGGAGTGACCTTATTGTCTGCAATATCAGCACACTTATCTTCGGACAACACTTTTGCTTTATTTGCACTACCGCTTTCAGAAATGGTGATTCTGGTTTATCTAGGAATAAAATTGCATGGTCCCTCCTTTTTAGGTTGGGCTATTAGGTGGTGCTAAAAGCGCTACTTTTAAGCCAAAACTGTTGTGATTAAAATAAGAGCTTTAACATAAGAGATTCAAATATGGGCTTTGAATGAGGGCTTGTAATGCATTTCAATGGAGGGAGGGATACACAGTGTAGTTGGTGTTGTTAGGTTATTTAATCCCTCCCATTCGATGTCCCTAGCCATGCTAATCCCTATGGCTATCCCACCCATTCCTGCCCATCTTAGAATTCTTTGAGTTCTGAGATGGAGGAAGCCATCTTGGATGATTGTCTCTAAGGAAGCTCTATGGAAACAAGCAGAAACTAGCAGCCATCTTTGAATGGGAAAAATACCATGCATCTTCCAAATAAAATTAGAATTTGTTTTAAAATAGCTAAAGTAGACATGCACCTGGATGCTTCTATATCTTCCTCTTTGTTACATTAATTTTGCATCCTATGTTCATTGCATAATTATGTAACAAAGTATTTAAAAGACAACCAGTTGGTTTTCGAAAAGTGGGAAATTATAATATTGAGGTTACTGCAGCAGCTTGGCGTCCACAGAAGTATACCCCACAGCAGTAACTATTAACGACAACACAAGAAACTCTCAGCTTTGCTTGTGACAATGGGCCGGAAATTAGGTCATTGGGCGAGGCCTGAAGCTAGACATTGCGGGACAGGCTACGACTTTACTACCGTTTCTGACATGGTGACGCCACACGCGTGCAGTGTTAGAGAGAATTTTCATTTCTGTGACAATTCCCTTTAACCTTAGAGACCCCCAGCTCTTTTGCTGGACTTTTTAATATTTACTCCTGAGTGAGTGGGACCATGTGTTTTCCTGACTATGATTTTCTATGTTCCTTACTGTTTTCTGGAGTCTGGCAAAGTCCATAGGAATCTGCTTTTGCGTTGTGACACACAACACCTTTTCTGCTGTGCCACTGAGAAGTACCTTGAACTTCTCTTAATGCTTAACTTCATTTTTTCCTCATGTAGCATTTTGTTACACTAACTTACTTGAATGGCTGCTGGCAGTGGTTTCTTTTTGTACTATCGAGTGACATGTATCGGCATGTATCGGCAGGCTGATACCTCAGCTGCAGTGCTGCCCCAAAAGGGTGACCATTTTCACAAAATGGCCCCTGTGTTCTTTTTTCGCCATTTCTTGTTAGTTTCTTCTGGGCTTTTACTCTGTTGTTTGCATCAGGTTTGAGTCCTTTGTATGAATAGCCTTTGGCGAGCTCCAGTGTGTCTAGAAAGGCAGGAAGTGAGGTAGGGTCCCGAAACTCCCCTGTCCTTTGTCTCTAGGTGTGCCTGAGTGAAACCAGTTCCTATTGGCTGGCTGGCTGCCCTGAAAGGACAGCCACCCTGCTGTGTGATTGGTAGCCTAGGGCTGAGAATAAATTGGAATGTGCATAAAAACAGAGGTTTTTGGGACTAAGAACAGAGATGACCACTGGAGGACAACATCCAAAGCAGAAGATGAGAGAAGACTCCAGCAGCAACCTCCAGGACCGCAAATTACCAGGTGAAGCACTGCAGCTGTGCTGAACCATTTTTCAAATCGACAAGGAAGACCCATAAAGGACTTCCTCTCTTAGGATGGTGGGACCATCTAGCTGCGAGTCAAACTCAATTCGGCGCAACCCTCGACTTGCTGCGACTTTCCAAGGCTGCAGAAGCCCAATACCCAGAGTACCTCGACCACTTGTGAGTGCATTGTCTTCGGAAGTCCGAATCCAGCCTGATCTTCATGGGCATTCAGAGGACCCTACACAAGCAAGAAATCTGCACCCAGAGTCCCCTCACCCGAGTCCAGGACCGAGGGATCAAGGAAATCCTAACCAGAGCTTTTCGTTCTTATTTGGCGCTGAGAAAAAAGGTGCCAAAACCACAAAGAGATGCGGAATCGACGGAAATCCATTGCTGCTGAGACCCTCTCTCGAGTGCTGCTGAAGGTGCCTGCCAGACATCCTCCCTTTCGTCACCACGGCCAAAGACCAGAAACCAGGGTCTACTGCACTGCATCATGAAGGCAACAAGCTGGAACAACATCTTCATTTCAAAGGTACTGTGGGGCTTGGGGTATATTATCCTTTTGCCATTTGGGGTGCTTCCTATCTTTGGGAGTGTAATTTAACCCTACACTAAGTTGACCTCAACTTACCTGCACTGGCCTTACAGTTTGTGCTTTCTAAAGGTGACTCCTCTTGAGTTGCTGTGATTTCTATTTTGAACACTGACTGTTTAAGAACAATTTCTGAAGAAGAGCATCAGAACTTTGACTTTGTCCATTGACTCTGCTGTCCTGGTTCCCTAAAGGCTTCCTTCTGAACTGATTGGCTTTGGCAGTGCTTTTTCCCTTACAGGTTTTAAATGTTGAACACTTTAATGCTGGGATAATTGACTGCCTGCATCCCTTTAGGGGAATCTCACTGTTCGTATAACCTATCAGTCTGTTCTGATCTAACCTAAACCTTCCTTTCCTTAAACAACTAAATATTGCAAAGGTGATACTATATAAATGCTATACTGACCTCAAATGATGTCACCTCTGCGTGCTGTAACATGTGTAAAATATGAATGAATTACTAACCTGTGTTCACTTCTTGAATTGAATCCTACTTGGGATTAATGTTACAGCTAATTACTGCTTTTTAAAGAATGCTTGAAATATCATTGTGTATAAATAAATAATTAATTGGAACTTTAGGTGTGTTTAAGGGTTTACTTGGATACTTGTGTTTACTGATTTCATTGTACAGCTCTACAGCACACATTACTCCTCTTAAAATAAGCCTGGCTGCTCAATCACACTACCAACTTGTGTAGTACAGACCTATATTAAAAGGTGGGTTACATAATACCTAAAGATAAGTCTTGTGTACTCGCACACCAGTTGGACTGCACTAATTCTTACCAAACATGCGTCCGATTGCAGCACAGCTCTTGTTCTAGAGGAGATGGACGGCAGCGCAGCCGCTTTTTCTCAGCGCTCCCTCCACCTTTCCAACACCTCCTCCGGCGCCCCTGCCTGCTCAATGGCTGCATCCTCCCCCTGCCATGGTGAGGATTAGCGGCTGAACACTGTCGACACACCTCAGCGTGAGACCGCCAGGATTCCAGAGCGTGGGCTTTGACAGCTCCAGAACACGCATGGGCTCTGACAGCTCTAGAACAGGGACTCGGGGTCCAAAGCCTGTTGGCGATGGCTCAGGCTCCAGAACAAGGGCTTCAGGTCTCAGAAGTGGGGACCTGCAGCACGGGCTCCAGAGCGTGGTTCCACTAGTTCCAGTGTGGAGGACGGGGATCCAGCCAACATGAGCTGCCCCTCGGATCGGAACAAGGATCGTGGCAGGCCCATCACGTTCCTCACATAGTCAGCATGCCTGCAAGTCGCTGTGTCCTGAAACGTTTACGCTCAAGGCACATATAGGGGCTGGTTGCCAGACGCATAGCTGGGATGGTTCATGCACCCGTTGCTCTCTTTCTATTCAGCATGTCCTCTCATTGTTTCATCTTTGGGAGGTAAATGCTAATTGTGCATAGAATTAGGTCATAGTAACACCTATTATTTTCAGCAGAACAACTGGTGCAAGCGCGCTGTAAACACCTTCTTCCTATCGCATTAAGTTGATGCCTGCACCTGAATGAAATGTGCCTCCAGTGGAAACTCAGATCCTTCATTCTGCTTAGAGTGGGAAAGGGAATTGGAAGTGTGCGCCATATTCATTGGAGGTTCAGATTTCAGACAAGTGTTTAGGGTCATAATAAATAAACTTTGCACCTTTGTAAGGGCAATTTTTCAAGGTATTATTGCCTTTGGGTAAAATACCTTGATACATTTTTGCCCCAGGGCAAAGTTTGCCCTCGTGCTAATACTGTTCTATATTACCATTATGGAAAACATTGCCATGGCACCAAAATGCACTAAAAGAATAGGTTTAATGTAGCGCAAAATGAGGTTGTTCCAGTGCAAAGTTTCTGCAATTCTCGTCCCAGGGGCGTCACCACCAGAGAGATTAATGCTGCAGAGCTTGTACAGGACAACTTTGAAACAAATGTGGAAATTGTACGGGCAACTTCCTGTTACGAAAACCTTGCTGTTGGGGACGCGAACGCCTTCCTCAAATCCTCGCAAACGGATCAGGCCCCAATAACAGAGTTAAGGACCCCGCAGACCCACATCAACCCAGACCAGACTCAGTCAATCACCAGAAGCTGCCAGACACACCCGCCAGAGTCTAATTGCCATATGTTTCAACCACAAGCGATCAGTATTAGTAGCAAAGGTTCATTTCGCTCAAGCATGTCAAATCACCAAATTCCTTTTCAAGGGACTGGCACAATACACAATACACATTTCACAAAAGTGGACACCACTACTGCTAATAAAAGCAATAATACCACCACAACTACCACTATTGCCACAAGCGATCACACTTCACTAGCGCTGTGAAGTGAGACCTCTGTGAGGCTTGAGTTGAAGGAGGGGAGTTCCTGATTTCTGCTCCTTATCTACTGTTTGCCATGAGCGAAGGTCTCTAGGGTTCCTGGTGGTTGGGAATACATTGGGAAACATTTGCTAGGATTATTTTTGAGGTTTTGGCTCTTAAGGTTTTCTTTTAGCGACACCTAGTGTCTATGAGACAGATGCCACGAGGTGTGGCTAGTGGCTGATGTATGAATACACCTCCAGCTTAGTGATGGGTTCTTATTCTCTCCTTTTGATTGTTTCGGGTATTGTTATTTTCTGAAAGGTGGATGTTCTAAGTGTGTGTACTTTAGTTGGGATTGGCTGCCTCGGCTGTCAATTAAATGGAAAGAGTCCCAATAGCTCAGAGTTTCCGAAACAGAGTGTGTTGTGCTCTATAATTTTGATTTGATATCTATGCTGCTTTGCGATATGTTGTTTAAAGATTGTTAGCGCACAGAGTAGAGAGCTGACGTTCTGACAGCCACTCAGGATGCATGTATTCCGAGCAATAATTGCTGTCAAGCCATCCTGGTGACGGGATGCCTTCCACAGTACCCACTTCTCCTTCCTCACCCCACTTATCTCTGGATCCTTTCAATCTCCTCACAGCTTCCACACAGACCCCTGTGGCTGCCAGGGGCCTCCATCCTTGCTGTGGCTCCAAGCCGCCACATGTGTTTGTCGCGTCCCATTCACTTCCACTGAAACTGACGAGAGACTATGGGATTAAGGCAGCTGAGCATCTGTGGCTTGTAGGCCATCGCACAGTTGCTTTTTCATGCCTCCATTGACTGCTCATTGCCATGCTAATTCCTATGACCATTTCCAAACAGTTCCAGGCCCTCCCTGCTCAAAACACCTCCTCATGGGTTCTCTTTCAGCTCTATTTAATCAAGCATTACAATCAAACGTTGCTCTCATGTGCCTGCCAGTGTTTTCTAAACAACCTACTGGTGTAATAAAAATGTCTTAACTGGGTCTGCCTTTTGCCACTTGATTTATAAGCACTATACGTGTCCTTTATTGAAGTCCTGTTAAAAACAAGCTTTGGCACAGCTAACAGTTTTTGCTTGTGTAGAGATATTTGTCATTTTCCAGGCACTGCTTTTAGATGCACAGGTACTCCCACCATGTTGTACCTGCTACCATCAATGGCCATTTAATACCACTGCGGCAATGTCTGGCAAGTACCTTTGCATACCGACACAAAAGCCCAAACCATTGGCATTGCTAATGCTTGTTTCTCTTGTCCTCCCTCCCTCCCTCTAACAGTACTTCTTTACCTTTCAGTCACTGGTTACCTGAATTAAGTTGTTTTTATATGTTCACACTATATAACTAAATATAACATAACATAAAATTCAATGTTTTTGAAAATACACAGGGACCTGCTAATTACACTGCTTGGCGAAAGATACATTATGAGTGTTTGGCAGGACTTGTGGTATATGCGTCAGGTACTGGTTGTGTTTAAATTTCATGAAGTATACAAGGTCCATACAGTAAGTAGAACATCATATTGATGTCAATGTAAGCATTACGTACTTGCTAAAGCAAGGTGTTCATCTACAACATGTTTGAACAATATAGGAACCTTATATGAAGAATATAAATGCTATGCACTAATGCACAAAATGCAAATTAAAGTGAACTCATAGTTGTATGAGGCATTTATGATAAAAAAAATTAAGTACAAACAACTACACACAGGACTGACATGAACAAAAGGAAGGGAGGGGAAGGTGCATTCATTATTAAGGTAAATGGTTCCAGCAAAATAATCTTTTCCATTAACTGGGCATTACATTACCTAAAAAATCCAGAAATGATTGCCATTTTAACTCATGCTTGTACTACATTCTTGGGGAGATAGCATTACATTTTTCCATCCTATGAATGTTGCATACCAAATTCCACCATAATTTGAAATGTGCACCTTTGAGATATTTCCAGTTGGAAGTACTAGTCTGGATTGATATGACAATGAAGAGATCAAACAGATAACATTTATTCTGATCAATGGCAGGTTGGATAACTTTCTTACCATGAAACAGAACAATAATGGAAAAAACCAACTGTAGCTGAAAAATATGCTCGACAGTCTCCCAAATCTTCTTCCAAAAACCTTTGACATGAACACATTCAAATACAATATATTTGAAAGTCCCTGAGTGCAAAGGCAACTTCAGCATTTGTCATCCCATGAGCGTCCCCCTTTGAAAAGCATTAATGGAGTGATGTATGCCCTATGGTGGAAGAAATACAATGTTTGAAGTAGAATTGCTGAGACAGTCGCCCTAGATATATTAGTCCGCACATAGGGCCATACCCTTTGGGAGTCATTTAGAGAGCAGTCTTGGTTCCAAGCCTTTGGACATTTGAACTCCATCAGTTGACGAGGGGGAACAGTCTTTGTAGAACATAGACGCTGTAACATTAGGGTTAGATAGATGAAGTAATATTTAAGCTAGATAATTATTTGCATTACAAATTGACATATTATCATTTTCCATAATAGAATCTACTAAACTTACATATTGCTGTAGAAAAGACACTGGCGCATGAAATTTAGTTATGAACTCATCAAAGGTGAGGGGAATACCCTGAATGAACAGCTGTATTTGCATTTGTATTTTATTTGTATTTTATTTATTTGTATAGCGCAAACCAGGCCCGGAGGCTACCGGGTGCATATCTGCCCCACATATTTAATGCCAAGAGATAACCATGGTCTCCAACATACAGTTCGTTTGTTTATCTTTATCAGGGGATTCATCCAAATATACTGTGATATAAACTGGGATCTTAATGAGAACAAGTATGATCAGAGGTACATAATAGTAACATTAATACTAGTACTAGTGAAACATTTGTTGTTATTTCTGATGTAGGGACAGTCCATAGGAACGTGGGCGGAGACCATCGCTCTCTCTATAACATACAAGTTGGGCATGTTAGGATTGGTGGGGATAAACCACAACTGAGCTTGTCGTAGAACAAAGGCTGAGTGGTATTTTTTCTAATCCGGGAAACCAACTCCTCCCTCCGCTCTGAGCTTCTTGAGTATTCACAGTGAAATTCTCTGTTTCTTTTTTCCCCAGAGAAATTTGAGGATACAGGAGTCTAATGATTTAAAGAAAGAAGCAGGGATATGAATAGGGAGCATGAATAAAGAATAGAGTATAATCGGTGACATCATTTTAACAGCTTCAAGTCTACCCCACCACAATAAGAAAAGGGCGGACCATGTATTTATGAATTCCTTCACCCTAGTTAGAATATTTGCTCTATTTTGTTTAATAATATTCTTAGTTGAGAGCGTTATATGAATACCTAGGTACTTAATACCTGCGAGGCACCATCTCATTCCAGAAATTGAAATGTGGTGTTTGGTGCAATGTACGTTAAGTGGTAGAATCTCTGATTTGTCTATATTAAGCTTATAACCTGATGCCATAGAGAATTGTGTAATAATATGAGTCAGATGGTGTAGACAAGTATCTGTAATATTCAATAAAAGTAGAACATCATCTGCATAAGCAGCCGTTTTAATCTTGATACCTTTACACTGAATACCAAGTATGTTGTCATCCTGTTGTATTGCTTCTAGAAACGGTTCCAATGCCAGAATAAACAGAAAGGGAGAAAGAGGACAACCTTGCGAGTACCTTTATGAAGAGGAAAAAAAAAGAGACAAATGATTATTTATAAAAACTGATGTTGCGGGTTTAGAGTAGCGTACTTTGACCATGGATATAAATGGATTGGGAATTCTGTGCCAAGGAAGAGCTTCGAACATCAAGTTCCATTCTACTTTATCAAAGGATTTTTCGGCATCTAGTGCTATTGCCACATTTGTATTTGTATTTAATTGAATTTATATAGCATTTTAATCAAAAACGCTTTACAAGAGGAACAAACAAGATACAAGAAGCATTAGAAAACAAATTGAATAAATTTGGATTAGGAGAATTTTGAATGATGTTAAGAATGTTAGTAAAGAGTCTAATATTGGCTGAGGATAGTCTACCTTTGACATAGCCCACATGGTATTTTTTAATTAAGTTTGGAAGGAAGGGGATACGTCTATTAGCTATGATTGTGGCAAAAACCTTACAATCAGTATTAATTAAAGATATTGGCCTATATTTTTGAACCAATTCAGGGTTTTTGGTGGGATCGGGGAATACAATAAGCATTGCTTCAGAGAAAGATCCAGCAGCTCTCTCGTGAGCAATGAAGGAGGTATGTCATTCGTTAAGTTTAGGAACCAATATGTCCTTAAAGCTGGCAAAATAATCAATTGAGAAACCATCTGGGCATGGGGCTTTTCCTTTTTTAAAGTCATTAATAGCACTATATACTTCACTCGAGGATATGGGAGTATCTAATGATTGGAGATTGGAATTTAAATATGAGTTATGATGTATATGCTTAAGGAAGTCAGTTGCATGAGTGCTATCGGGCAATGCTTCAGAGGAGTATAACTTTTGATAGAAGTTTGAGAACATGTGTAGAATATCCTTATAAGTCATGACTCTATTACCATTGTAATTCTTAATAACAGCAATCTTTGCTTTGTCTTTTTTTGATTTGAGATATGATGCTAATGATTTTCTGGATTTATTAGAAAAATGATAAATCTTGGATTTATACTTTAAAAGATTAGCACATGAGTTTTCTGTCACTAAGTTATTATACTGTATTCTAATTTTAATGATTTTCTTGAAGAATAGGAGCAAAATTAGTCTGAATGTGTTCTGATTGTAGGGATTTGATAAGTTTAAGAATATCTTCTAATTCTTTTTTTGAGTTTTTTCTTTTTAGTGGCAGTATATCACATAATGTGTCCTCTTAATATCGCTTTGTAGCACTCCCAGTTATTATGTACAGATGTATCAGCAGAAGAGTTTTCAGCAAAAAAATTGATATGCTGTTGATGGATACATTTCACTAATTGTTTGTGTTTCAAAAGGGCTGAATTGAATCTAAATCTGTTATGTTGATGTATAGTTTGTGCATTGGATAGTTTCATATGAACAGAAACATGATCCGACAAGGTAATACTTTCTACCTTGGCATCTAATAATCGGTTAGTCAAGGATTTGGATACAAAGACATAATCAATTCTCGAAAAGGAGTAATGAGCAGGGGAGTAGAAGACATAATCTAGTCTGAGAGATGGATGATACACCATGCATCAATGAGGCCTAATTCAGAGACAAAGTTAGCAAATTGTAAATGGTATTTAGTAGTTTTAAAATGCACATTGGACTTCTTATCAAGGAGAGGGTCTATGACTGCATTGCAGTCTCCACATACAAAGAGGTTATTAGGATAGAATTTGAGAATGTGGTTACTTAACTGAGTCCAGAAAGTAGGGTCAGAATTAGTGGGACCATATACATTTTTATTCTATGGAATCAATAAGGAGTTTAACCATGATCCATCTTCCTACATCATCTGACTCTGTTGATAAGACCTTGTATTGAAGATGTTTGTTAATAAGAATGATAACTCCATTCTTCCTTCAATCTGCTGCACTCGAGAAGACTTGACCTACCCACAAGCGTTTCAATTTGTTAGCTTCCGCTTGTGAGAGGTGAGATTCTTGTAGGCATGCAATGGATGGTTTAGCTCTATTAAGGTGTGAGATAATTTTCTGCCATTTAACAGGATTATGTAGCCCTTTGACATTCCATGTGGTAATGTTAAGTGTCATGGATAATGGTGGTGATAGTATAAACAAACTTGTAGTCAATAGCAATTCACTGGTAAAAGGAAACACACATGGGAAGGAAACACAAGGGAAAGGGAATGACAAACAAGAAGAACATGGAATTTTGTGATTTCTATACAAAACAACTGGTGCAGAACAAAGTAGTGGCTAACAGGATACATCCACTCCAACCCATGTCCACAAGAAGTCAATCAATGGTAAGGGTGGAGAACCAGATCTGGACGGCCTGCCTCACGCCACATCCCGGTGAGAGGATCATGTTATGGTGGTCTGGTGGTGTCCATCTCGTCTCTTCTGTGACTCTGGATAGAATTGTGCAAGTCAATTGCGTTCTGAAAGGTGAACATATGACCACTGAGAGTGACCTTTAGGGATGCTGGGTGGATAATCCCAAATCTGGCATTGAGTTGCCTTAGCGCTGGTCTAAACGCCAATAACTCTTTTCTTCTTGCTGCCGTGGCATTGGAGACATCCTGAGTTATAAAGATTTTGGTGCCTTCCCATGTGAGTACCTTTTTCTGTTTTGCTTTGTCCAAGATGAGTAGGATGAGTAGAATGTGTGTATAGTCAAGTAAGGTGAAGATTAGAGTTCTCAGAGCATTCCTAGATGGTATTTTAGGTCCAACACAATGGGCTCTTTGGATATTAAGTTGCAAGGATGCAGGAAGATCCAGAAGTAGAGGAGGCATGTCATATAGGAATTTAATAGGTTTGTCTTTTTCAATAGTTTCCAACAGTTCGCATATTGTTCCACCTATTTCTATTTTCTAGAATTTCTGCTTGCTTCTGTAGAGAAGTAACTGCATTTTCAAGCAACATCACCTTTCCTGCAACATCTTCGGCATTGCTGACCCTTCTTTCCACTTAATTTATTATTGATTCAAATGAGGACCACTTGTCCTCAAGCAATTGCAGTTTAGTTGTTGTAGCTTCCATTAAAGGCTTAAGTGATTTTATTTCATCAAAATTAGCTTGCATAACTGGGTCACGTGTCATCCTTTGGTGTAGGAGAGTCACATTTGTGTCTTTTGGGAGCATTACTAGCAGACGTTGATGGCAAATCCTTGGAAAGTCCTTTCTTTGAGGCCATGTTGAGGCTGTATGTATAATGTTGAGCATATATAAAGCTTCTGCCTCGAGCTTAGTTAATGATGAGAAACACGCCTCTTAAAAATTAAAGTGAAGGAAAACTAATTTTCCTTTAAGTATTTTTTGCCATGAGCGCATTCATATACTAATCAAAAGTGATACAGCCTTTTTCTGTGTAGGTTTTCATACCCATGCGCCAAAAGAACTTAATTTTAAGTATCCATGTTTAGAAATTCATGTGTACCAATTAGATTGAAGAAGCTGTGTCAGCTCATTCAACTTTAGACATCCATACAGGCAGACTACCAAATCCCTTCACTAAAAATGTTTTGCAAAAGCCATGAGATTCTCCTTCATGTTTAAAGATCCGCAAACATGAATCATACTTCAAGTAATATAAGCCAAAGGAAGGTTACTTTCTCCATTTGCAGTCAATATTTTTAGCCAGCTTAAATTATGGGTAAATATATTTGTGTAAGCTTAAAAGTACTTAAATATGTTGCTGTACCTTTAATTTTGAATGTAATGTCGCGTTTACCGGAGTGTCTTCTGCGCGACAGCTGGCCAGCTGACTGAACGTGTCGGGTGCCTTCTGGCGCAACCTCGCTGCTTTAGGCCGCAACTCCAGAGGTACGCAGAAGAATTTGTGTTTCATCACGCGAAGAACGAAGGACTCAGCGTGCCTCGCAATCCTGCCTCGCAATCCTCACCTTGGTACATAAAATAAAGAGCTGGTATGTTTATGAGGATGCTCGGAATCAGGTGCAAGCCCCCTATTAGGGAGTGGTTGAACATCAGAGGAATCTCCACGTAGCTGTGTTTAATGCTGTTGTCAATTTTTGTTTGTCCATCAGCTGTCTGACTTCACCTGCTCCAGGTGTTTGGATGCACTGTTCAAATTATAGTGTACAGACCATGATCAATCCCCATTTGTTTTAGCTCTGCCAAAGAATTTTTCAAAAGCATTGAGAAGAATAATGAACAATGACACATACTTCTGTAAAGTTTGACTCTAATCATATGAATTGGGCTTTAAACCCACTTTATAAATTCAGAGCATTTAAATGTTGTGACCCTTTCTCTAAACTATGGAGCAAATGCTTTGCAAAAAGAGAGGCACTGAAAATAGATATTGATCTATAAAAAGTTATTTACAGTAGTTGAGCCCAGCAAAGAGTCTGAACGATAACTCCTCACACAGAATTCTCGAAAAAAAGGATTTGTGGTGTCCTTAATATGCTGTCTTTCTTCCCAAGCTTTCTCATTTAAAGGGCCAGTAGCATTTTGGCTATGCATGTGCCAAGAGGCAGGGACAAAGTGCGGTTGACAGAAGATCCTCCCTATACAATCTCTGTGCCTATCGTGCACTAGTTCATGGTGTTGCCGGGTCCCCTTGATCACTCCACTACATGTCCCCAAAATAAGGCAGGGGACTTCATCACTGCTTAGACTCTCCATGAATTCCATCCATTGTTGTCGTATTAGTACCCGGCGAGGCGGGTGTGGCAGCCTCTCAGCCAATGATGAGGCTCGGAACGGGGGAATTACCAGCGGTAATCCCCCCACTCTGAGCCGCCTCACAGCTGGAAGCTGCCATCTTCCCCCGCCGGGGAATGAGGTAAGTACTCCCTAGATCCCTTCCGCCCTCGCCCTCCACAGATTTCCCTTCCCTCCCCCACGTCCCTCCTCTTACCTTCTTTTTTGCTCCTCATCTGGAGCGGACGGGCTGGAAACATTTCTGTCTCCAGCGTGTCCGCTCCCAATCTACAACAGGTTGCCATGGAAATGAAGAAGCATCTACATGTAGTCCCTTCGCCCTTTCCACTGCGGACATTTTGTTTGTTTACTTTATTTTACTGTTTTCAATGGCCGCCATGGAAAGGGTAAACAAACTTTGTTTTCCCTTCCCCGGCGGCCATTTTTGTAACTTTTTTTTTCTGTTCTTCTGTTCCAAAATGCTAGAGCGTTTCGGAACAGAAACAAAAATGCTTTTAGTACCAATAACAATATGCCCCCTGCATGGGGGGCATTACCACTTCAGGTAATGCCCAGGGGCCCAAAGTTACAAGCCTGAATGAAACAGCCTGCTCAGGGCTTACTCCTTTAATAAAGCTCACACACAGTTTAATGCCTGTGTTTCTCTGATGTGAATAAAACATACACTCAATTTATTGGTCATATTAACTCAGTTTTTAATTAAGTTGTTGCTTAGATTTTGTTTTGTATAAAGGGCCAGTCTTGTGAGTTTCTGGTTGAAGATGTACTATTGTGACATATAAAACTTTGTTTTTCAACAAGGAGTGATATTGGCTGTAATAGTAGGAATTGTGTTTTCAAGAGTCTGTAACCTTTGGCTCTCCAGATGGCTTGGACTACAACTCCCATCATCCATAGCAGACATTAGTAATGGTGAGGTGTTATGGGAGTTGTGGCCCAGAACATCTAGAAAGCCACAGGTTGCAGATCCCTGTATGAATCATCGGGAGACATAACATAGCACAAATATTAATTAATCTTTTGTAGCGCACCTAATACTGGAGACCAGTCTCAAAGCATGGGACCAGGATTCAAAACTGTGTTGCTCTCCATTGTCTCGCTTCCAACACAAATACGTGTCCCCTGAGCTATCTTTTAGCATCTTACTGCACGTGTCTGTGTGCATTGTAGTGCTCTTGCAGTGACTTCTCATACGGACTCAAGGAAATAGAAATAGTGGCACTGTTACATTTTGAATCCGAATAAAGCCATTTAATTGCAATCAAGCAACGGAAACCTGATGCTGTGTGATTGCATGGTAAAAGAAAAAAGGACTAGAAAGGTGGAATTAGAGTAAACAAACGCAAAAAGCGAATAGAGGAATGTCAATATTAGGTTTAAAAAACAAAGGGCATTTTTTGGATGATGAAAAATGTATTAATCAGTGACGATAATATAACCGTAGATTCCAGCACGTTTGTTCTAATGTCCCAGGCACAACAATACATTTTCCCTTTCGACAAGTTAGGAGTGATGGCCATTTTATCATTGTGCCTCAAAGGCTGAAGAGCATTACACAAATGCCATCATCTAAAAAAAAAAAAAACTATTTGTGGTGTAAAAGCAAACAATATTGCGCCATTCACAGCCCTCACAGGACAAGGCTGCAGTGTTAAGAAATGCAAGTGCGCAGGAGACGCTGCCCGATGACACGTAGCATGCTACGCTGCGTACATGCTTCTGTGTCTTTAAGAACTGAGGTTCGGACCCTCTGCAGCAAATCCCTCGCAGGACAAGGTCGCCGTGTTGAGCGACGCAGGTGTACAGGAGATGAAGCCGATGACGCGTAGCACGCTACGCTACGTACATGCTTCAGAGCCTTTAAGAATCGAGGTTCAGACCCTCAGCCACAGAGGCCTTGCAGTACAAGGGTGCAGTGTTGAGCGACGCAGGTGCACAGGAGACGCTGCTCAACGACACGTACCATGCTACACTACGTACATGCTTCCGAGCCTTTAAGAACCGAGGTTCGAAACCTCTGCGGCAAAGCCTTCGCAGGACAAGGCTGCAGTGTTGAGTGATGCAGGTGCGCATGAGACACTGCCCAATGACACGTAGCCTGCTATGCTACGTACATTGCTTCCGAGCCTTTAAGAACGGAGGTTTGGACACTCTGCGCAAAGACCTCACAGGACAAGGCAGCGGTGTTGAGTGATGAGGGTGCACAGGAGATGATGCCGATGACACGTAGCAAACTACGCTACGTACATGCTTCCGAGCCTTTAAGAACCAAGGTTCGGACCCTCTACGCAAAGCCCATGCAGGACAAGGCCGCAGTGTTGAATGACGCAGGTGCGCAGGAGACGCTGCCCAATGACACGTAGCATGCTACGCTACGTACATGCTTCCGAGCCTTTAAAAACCGAGGTTTGGACCCCCTGCGGCAAAGCCCTTGCAGGACAAGGCTGCAGTGTGGAGTGACACAGGTGCGCAGGAGATGCTGCGCAACAACACAAGGCTGCAGTGGTGAGGGATGCAGGTGTTTGATGACGATGGGGTACCAGCGCACATTGTGAGCGCAGATGACTTCACCCTCCTTTCTGTGGCCACAAGGTAAGAGGGTTCTGGGAGGCAGAGTAGAATTGTTACATTCCACGCTACCCCTCTGATATTGCGTTTCTGTCCCATTCTTCGTCTTGCACTTGCGTTGTTCCCCCTGCTCCACGCTTTCCCCACCTGCGCGTCCGCCCTTCTCACCTCCCTTGCTCGCTCCCCTCACAATTTAGGCCCTGCTCCCCCCGCATTCATGCCTGTGCCCCCTCGCAACCTGCCCCTGCTCCCCTGACCTAGGCATTCCTGTCTGCGTTGTTCCGCACAGATCCCTCTTTGCGTTGCTCCCCACGCATCCTTCTCTGCATTGCTCCCCATGCACCCTTCTTTGCCATGCTCCCCACGCATCTCTCTCTGTGTTGCTCCCCACGCATCCCTCTCTCTGTTGCTCCACATGCATCCCTCTCTCTGTTGCTCCCCAGGCATCCCTCATGCATTGCTCCCCCTACATCCCTCTCTGCATGCTCCCCATGCATCCCTCGCTATGTTGCTCCCCACGCATTCCTCACTGCGTTGCTCCCCATACATCCATTGCGGCGCTGCTGCCCATGCATCCTTCGCTGCACTGCTTCGCACGAATCTCTCTCCACATTCTCCCCACATAACTGTTCCTTACGTTCCGTGACCATTGTGTTGTCATTCCACTATATTGTATTCACTCCTGTATTGTCATTCCATTGCACTTCCTGCATTTCCTCTTGCTTCCAAGTTTCTGTGTACCATCTGTGTGTGTGATTTTGCCTGTGGGGTTACGTGCTGCATCCTTGCCTTTCTCTTCCTCCCCTCTAGGGCCCCTTTGATTTCCTGTTTTGTATTCCTGCACTCTACTTGCATTCTCACTACCTTGAGTTCCATTATAGTGTATTTTTGTTGCCTGCACTGTTCTTCTCCTCCCACGCTAAGACCTTGCAAGGTCCAGTGTTCTTTTTCTGTGGTGCATGCACCTGTTGCCCCTCTTGTGCTGTGTGACCCCCTTGTGTGCCTCCCTCCTTTTTGCCCCAATTGTTTAATCCCCCTGACTCCCTCACTTTCAACCCGCACCCACTATGGAGTTCCCTGTCTCCCCCATCTTCTCTAATTTTTATTCTATCTACTATCCTGTCCCTCGCACTACGTCTGGTAGGGAGAAGCTCAAAAGGCACATCCTGGTCTCCAACCCACGCCTCCCTATCGCTGATACCTACACCAGTGCTTCCTCCAGACAGACCCTCACTGACATCCTCTTTATCGTTCCCTCTCCAGGCCTATGAACCCCTCATATGGCCTCTGTTCTCTCTCCTTTTTCTTCCTCTCCCATTAATGGTGGCACCTGGTGGGAGGCCCTCCTGGCCCCCTGTCACTCCTCCAAGAACATCATTAATGTACCGTCTTGGTCCAGGGTCCTCAGGCCAATCTCCTCCTTTTTGATAGATGCTTTCTGTGTCTCACCAACTTCCTTTCCACTCCTACTACTCCTATCTACCCCTTTCTGGCTCCTCTGCCGTCTCCCGCCTCCAACACCTCTAAGGCACTCTCCACTGCTTCTTTGACCTCTCTGCCGCCTCCTTCCTCTGCCACTTCTCTGGCTCCTTCCACTGGTTCTCTGGCCGCTCTGCCTTCTCCTCCCTCTGCTACCTCTCCAGCACCCTCTTCCTCTGCCCTGACTACCCTGGCTTCTCCTCCTTCCTCCTTTGCCCATTCTCGGGCACCTTCAACACTTCCACAGGGCAAATTTCATGCTTGTACCCCTCCACGGAAGTCTTGCAAAGGTGGCAATCTTTTCCACATCGCTACTCTTAAGTCTCGCAAAGATGTCAAATACTCCCCGGACATCTGCCATGTCTGGAAAGAACTTGATTTGGATGTACTCGGTCTCACCAACACTTGGTTCACGGCCAGCCACGTGTTTTGACACCCTTCTCCCTGATGGCTACAAGATCCTCTCCAAACCCAGAACCAACAGTCCTGGCGGGGGAGTAGCCCCGATTTTCCCGAAATGGATCCCTACTTCTGTCAATTCTATGAAGGCCTACTCCTCCTTTGAATGCCTGGTCTGCAGGCTCTCTATCTCTCCTGGCCTCTCTCTCACTGTGGCCACTATCTACAGGCCGCCTGGCCAGGTTGCCCTCTTCCTCTCCAAATGGTCTGCCCTCTCTTCCTCCCTCCTTGCTGCTACCTCTCAACTTCTCCTCCTCGGATACCTAAATATCCACTTGTATGCTAATAACCCCTCCTTTGGGCACTTTTTCCACCTCTGCGACTCTCTCTATCTCTATTCTACTCTCTGGCCCGACTCACTCTGCAGGGCACACCCTGTATGTACTGATCTCATCTGACCTCCACTCTTCAACCCTCTCACCACTCCTTTCTCTTGGACTGACCACTTTCTTCTCTGCCCTCACCTTTCACTCTCTGTCCCTCAGGTTAAGCCGACACCAGCACTACCACCCACCTTCTCGGTCATCAGGCCCATGAAGCGTGTGTCAGTGGAGGCTTTCGCCGCTCTCCTGCTCCTACACCTTTGGCTGACTCACACTCTGACACAGCCCTCTCCAACCTTCATCTTTCTATCTCTAACACTCTGGATATCCTTGCCCCTGTGATGAGGATCCATTTGAGGTCTGCATCCAAGTATAACTCTTTGTACGATTCTGACCTCGTCACCCTTAAGCGCACGTGTAGGGTAGCTGAGAGGAAATGGAGGGCATTAAGCACCCCCTCTGACAAATGGGCCTGCCGCCTGCTCCAAAGGCAATACAGACTCTCTGTCTTCTCTAAGAAGAGAACTTACATCCAAGTCTGCATCTCAGCGGCATCTAACAACTTGGCCGAACCTTTCAAAATCTGCAAGGAGCTGGCCAATCCTGCTGTAGTCTCTACCTCTCCTGTTCCCTCCCAGGCACTCTGCACGGCTTTGGCATCTCATTTCACCACTAAAACTCCGGACATCCTGCCCACTCTCTCTGCCTCTACCTCCTCTCCCTTTCCCTCTACCATTCCAGGCCCCTCTCCGGCCGTTTATCTTCTGCCTTTCTCCTCTTCCCCCTGTTCACTCCCAATGATGATTCTAGACAAGTTCCATCTATCAAAGTCTCATCTAAGCAGGTGCTCCCCTCTTCCATCAAAGCCATTAAGGATCACATCAAAACCCTTGCTCCAGCGTTGGCTGATTTCTGCAATCGCTCTTTTGCAACTGGAACCTTCCTCTCCCCCCTCAATCACTCTCTTATGCAACCACTTCTTAAGAAGCCCTCTGCCAATCCTTCCTTTCCAGCAAACTATCGCCCAATCTCCATCACTCCTTTCCTGGGCAAACTCCTGGAAAAGCTGGCCATCTCCCAACCTAATCTACATACTGAATCTGTTGGTTGTCTTCATGACCATCAGTCTGGCGTCAGAGCAGAAACTGCTCTCCTGAACACATGTGAAGACTTGCTCTACAATCTTAACTCTAACCTTCCTTCTGTCCTCATTCTCCTTGATCGATCCTCTGCTTTTGACACGTCAACCACTACATCATGCTCAATCAACACTGTGACAACCTGGGTATCTCTGGTCAAGCCCTTGCCTGGTTGACCTCCTTTCTCACTGATCGACCCTCCCAGTTCCAACTTGGGTCTTTCCTCTCTTCTATCTCTCTCTCTACTTGTGGTGTTCCCCAGGGGTCTAACCTCTCTCCCTGGCTCTTTAACAACTACCTGGCACCTCTGGCCAACTGCATCTCTACTTCCTGCTCTAACTTTCAGTGTTATGCGGATGACAGACAGCTCTCCTTCAGGCTCCCTACAGCCTCTTCTGCTCCTTCTCTCATACCAGACTGTCTGTCTGCAATTCAGGAATGGTGTGCCTCCAACGATCTCTGCCCCAATGCCAGTAAGACCGAGATGCTCCTCATTGGAACACCTGCTCCCACCTTCCCTCTCTCACTCTAGCCACCCACCTTGGGCCCTCTACCTGCTTCTTCCTGTGAGGCTAAGAACTTTGGGGTCATCCGATTCCACCCTCTCCTTCTCTCCTCTCATTTCTGATGTCTCTAAGAATTCACACTATCAACTGCACCTCCTCAGAGGTAGTGCTGGGGTCGGCTTAACCTGAGGGACAGAGAGCGAAAGGTGAGAGGAGAGAAGAAAGTGGTCAGTCCAAGAGAGAGGAGTGGTGGGAGGGTTGGCGAGGGGGAGGTCTGATGAGATCAGAAGATCCAGGGTGTGCCCCGCAGAGTGAGTCGGGCCAGAGGGTAGAATAGAGTGATAGAATCGCAGAGGTTACGAAAGCGGTCAGAGGAGGGGCTAGTAGTATCCAAGAGGATGTTCATGTCTTCAAGAATGAGACTATCAGCTGCACCTCCTCAGAGGCATTCTTTCTTTTCTCACTTTCCCCCAGAGGTTCACTGTCTCCAGAGCCCAGGTCCTCTCTTGGAAGGAATACTGCAACAGCCTCTTTCTAAATCTGCCTGCCTCTACTCTTCAACTTTTACAACTTATCCAGAACAGGACTGCAAGACTTGTCCTTGGCCTGAAGCCCAGAGATTGTATCTATCCAGCCCTGAAATCTCTCCACCGGTGGCTGTAAGCATCAAGTTCAAGACACTCTGCATTGTCCACAAGGCTTTCTTGGGACGGGGACTACACTACATGCAACGTTCTCCTCCTAAACATCTTCCTTCTCGAGCCCTCTGCTCATCCACCTTCAACTCTCTGAAGGTCAGACGCTTCCCCGGGCAGAGAGTGGGGGTTTGATGTCTAGCTTTGGCTGGGGTCTCCCACTGGAACAGCCTCCCTGCCACTCTCAAAATTAACAGGACCATCTAAGGGTCCAGAAGCAACTCAAGACCTTCCTTTTCGCATTTGCTTTATGTCTCCCGCTCCCTTGCTGATGTCCCTGTCTGCTGCGCACTCTGGTTACCTGGACACCCACTGAACTTACGGGACCAAGCTCCTGCACGACCAGTTGCCCTTGCACTGCTTCCGGGTCTCCCAACCACTTAAGGGACTATAACTGCAACCCTTCAGTCCCCTGACTGTCTGCATTTATGAGCCGCCAGCTGAAGCACTTACGAACAACTTGCACCCCCCAGCACTTCTTCCCCTCCCACTTTCTGCAATTGCGCGATCTGAATGACTCAAGGCCTAGTAAGATTGTTGTTTTGTCCTCCTCTGTCCCCACTTCCTTGTCTTGTCACGCCTAGAAACACATGTGTACAGGCGTGTTATAAATGACCTATCACATCACATCATATTTCATTTAATTTTAAGAAAAAAGAAAAAACAATCTTTCGGGAGAATCCCTGCCCTCATTACTGGGGGCTATGTCCCAAAATATATATACTCCTGGCTACGAGCCAGGCAGTGGGGGAAGATGGTTATTTGGTTCACCATTCTATTTCAGATGTAGAACTGGCCAGGTTCCCATGGTCATTCCGCACAAACTATTAATGTTGGGAATAGCTCGGAATTGCAGTCATGTACATGTTTTGAATGTAGTTGCTTTAGACTGCATGTACAGCCAGCAGTGGACTGGTGCTCCCATCCCACACTATCTATAATGTGCAGAAGGTTAGTATGTCAGTTTGGGTTGATTTCTACTTAAAGCTTTGTCTGTGTATTCATGCATTCTATCTAAAGTTGTAGGTTTACTTTATGGGGTTTCCTAGGTGTATTCTTAAAATAGTTTCCAACTAGAGCTAATACACCATTGTCATTCCATTTTAATACCTGTTCTTTATTTTTATTTGTTTATTGATATTTATTGTGATATAGTCCCATAGAACTTTACACACATCTCAAATAACATTATGACAATTATAAATCCATAGAAAAAAGAAAAACAGAGAAATAGAATTAAAATCCATTCTAAAAAATCACTAAAATTAAAAAATCACTGATTCAAACAATTAGAGTTCATACATTGGAAATAGTTGCTCTTAATTTCACACTCACATGGTTCCAGGCTCTAAAAAGTACCTGTTCTAGTAAGATGATTCAACTAAAGAGGTAGTCTCAGTGGTAAGATGCCAGGCGGCCGAGCTGGATTGGTCCATATGTTCATACCCTGGGATGTGCGCAGGATTGGGTACTACAGGATTGCTCAAACGTAACAGTTGGTGTCCTCCTGGCAGGTGAGTCCCACTCACCTCCCCTCTTTCATTTCTTCTTCTATCCTTTTCCTCTACTTTTTCCTCTTTTGTTCATTTTCCTCTTTGCTCTTTTCTATTCATCCTCACTGTTTCACTCTTGAAACTTATTTCAAGCGTCCCGCATACCAGTTTGGTTCAATATTTGCTTTTCAGCGGCATGGTTTCTAGTACCCAGACTGAGGGTGTATCGCAATACCTATAGTTAATGGTTCAGTTGATGGACAAGACATTAATTCCTTGGCTATTGCATGAGTGCATGACCTTGAACTGGCACAGTGTCAATGAAGTCTACAGAAATTCCAACAAAGTTCCCATTTACTTAGACGACAATGGGGGTGGGGAAAAGGTTGCCTTTTTCTATCTTCTCACTCTATCATGTGTGACTTGATAACCACTAGTTTTGCTTCGGGTGTATGCTTGTTGAGGATCATTAGCGGGTTTGCTGCTCTAGGATTATCTGTTTACATATTCTGAATTTAGAGTGGCCCTGGTTGTCAGAACTAGTCGTTGCAACTAATTTCTCTGTTTCTGTATGCATGGTAGCCAGTGCCCTTCTGTACCAATAGAATTTGTGATAGTTATACTGTTGTGGTGTTATTGTGCACTAGGTCATTTGTTGCTGTTGTTTTGCTGATGAGATTATATTTTGTTTCGATTGATAGTGTAATAGGATGAATTGTTTAATAATAAGATATTTTCATCAACCAAAAAAATACCTGGTTTTATATAAGATGTGCCTCTGACCTCATTAAAGAAAAATATCTGTTCTTTCCTGATCCTCAAGTGCTATGGGCTTTTTTCCCCTTTACACACATGTACAAGACCGAAGTGTTATAAGTTCAAGATCTCAAGGAAATAGTTGACATGTACATCCCTACCAGTTACAATAACAAAGTGTAAAACAAGTTTAAAAAGAAGTACATTTTGGAGAAAGAAAATGAGTAAATCTATACATATGAATAGTGTGGCCATGCCCTTAATTCATAACTTACACGATGTGCATGGATTGAGAAGTAAGCAAGACCAATGGAGGTGGAAGAAGTGGGGAAGAAATTGAATGATGCTATCAAAACGATTCTTAACTACTGAGGCAAGAAACGTATATCATGATTTCAGATGCATTCTCATTTCTGCTCTTCTCTTCAACACTGTTCTTCCAGTGGAGGCTAAGTGGCATATTTCTTTTAAAAAGGTTCTCAATGTCCCATTAAGGAATATATTTACACATTATTTATATTACTGTTTTGACCATGGGCAATGCATTTTGAAAAAATTGACTCATCCCTTTGCACGATACAGCTCGATTTGAACATGGGGTTAGCGTCTGTGGGATGTATTAACCCACTTATGCTCTACCCTGCAGCATGCCTGTGTTCTGATGGTGCCAGAATGATCAAAATGGCTGAAAAACGCCTGTGTGCGCCAAAACCTATGGAAATCACGCTTTACAACACGCAAAGATTGCTGCCAAATCTACCATGCATGTTGTCAGTGGTGGAACGGAGATCTCACTCCTGAAACATGTCACTGGCCTTCACAACAAGTACAAATGGAGCCCAGATGGAAAGCAGTGCTTTGCTGAAAGAAATCCAAAATCTTGCTTTTAAATCCTTTTCTTGGTTGCTTAAACTGCAGAATGCCAGTACAAAACACCCTCAAACATCCAATATTCTTGCTGGGTGCTACAATTCACTTAGTTCAAGAAATCATTATGAACATACAATGTCCGGAAAAGCTGAAATTGTCATCAAAATATTCACAGCAAAAATGTGCCTGCCTGTGAAATCTGTCAAAATCTGGGCGCAGTACCCGTAGCCATCTGTATGACAGCTGTCAGAAGCCTGCATAGAATTTAAACTTGTACAAGTGAAATCTAATGTCTGAAAACTAAGTGAGCTGTTATTGAGAGTAACCTAGGTTGTAACTATTTAATCCCATGGCTTAGAATCTGGAATAAGTGGTCTAGCTGCTTGTTTTGAAATTACAAGTTTGTTTTAAACCAAGAAAAAAATGTAACAGAATGACATTGAAATTAAGCCTGCCTAAAAGCATTCAAACCAGTCCAACAGCTTCCCCCACGGAGGCCAGGCATCTCTCTTCTGCTTCACCCCACCAGGAAATCACACCTCTGTGATGATTAGAACAGGGGAGGAAAATTTGGGGCTGCAGTGGAAGGAGACAATGGACATCCTCTGGCCGAAAGGAAATGCGAAGTGTGAAAAGTCATAAATGGCCTGGGCCCAGCAGGAACTGGGAGGAGACGCTTCTGAGCTGCCAGGAGAAGAAGGAGGCGGAGACAAACCATTTGCTGTTTAACAAAGTCCAAAAGCACATTAATTTACTGTGTAAAATTGTGAAAAATATGTAAACAACTGATTTGTGAACCTAATTTTTGCCGGCATGTTTTAAGAGGCGCCAGAACTCTGTGAGATGTTCTGGGAAGTAACAGCGGAAGATATGGTTTTACACCAAATGTATTTATGCCAAAAGCATGAAACTTCATACACTTATGCCCATATTCAATGCGCACATTTGTACAAATTTTCTGATAAACTGGATATTGTGTTCCGGACAAAAAGGGCAAAATTCTGTCAAAAGCAGACACGAGATCCTACAGCAATGAGGTTTGGAGGAGTATCTGCTATACAAAATATGTAATCTATATATGTTATTGTTGTAGAGATTGCACACATGTAAATATGTACTGTACCAAAAGTAGATTTTATGTTCAAAGGGACAAGGGGAGGATTCTCTGACACATAAACCCACATCATCATGGTGACACTCTGTTTTCTCCTCCAATCAAGGGCGAGAAGAGACTCCAGCCAATTGCCTGCCTAAGGGGCGCGCTTAGGATAAACCAGCACACACACCCTTTATCATAAGCATAAATAGAGACAGCTGAGGAGTTAAGAGGACACACAGATTCACCCACCAACCGATTGCTGGCGGAGCACTCTGCTAGAGAACCATCCATCTTACTTGCTCCAGACACCGGAAACTTGGCAAGCAGAAAGGCTCATTGCATAGCTGAACCATTTTCAGCTGTGCCTTAAGATTCCAGAACCCACCCCAGAAACCTAAGGGGAATAAAAGAAACAGCCGGGCTGTGCTGTAACTGCTTTCCTGCCAAAAGAATTATTACCAGAACCAAAAGATCCAATCCAGTTGTGCTGTGCTGTGACCAGAGCCATTGCAGACCCGATCCAGTCCTGTGCCATGCTGCGAAAAGACCCAGTCCAGTCTGGTGTGCCCAGCAGAATCCCTGACCAGAATCCCTGACCAGAAATCTTCACGGACCAGAATCCTGACAGTTCCGTTTGAAACCCATATAGTGAGTATCTATAGATAGGATTGTGTCACAAGCATATGTACTCTCCATAGTAATCCCTGTTTTAAACCCATCCTATCTTGTATTCAGAACCGGTAGTGATAGAAGTATTTTTGAATTGTCAGAATTTTTCTTGCGCTAAATTTCTCTCATCTGTTTTCTAAAATCATAAATCACTAGAGTTGTGAACAAATAAATTGAATCCCAAAAAGAAAGTGAGTATCCACCATGTGAAGGGTCCCTGGCCAGGACTGTGGAGATTCATGTGTGGCATTGTCTTTTTCTATAGTCATAATCGTGTAAAAAATAAATCCTCTTTGTCTTTTAAGTGCATTCTTGTTTCCCCATACTTGCGCCTATCTAAAATAAATGACCTCCACTAAAATGTCCATCAGTTGTTATGCTAGAAACAACATTTCAACTTCTGCTTGTAGCTAACTTCCTCAGCTTTACATAGAACCTAAAACCGCATCCCAATTCCATACGGTTCCCCCGCAATCGCGATTAACGCAGGCGGAAAAGTTTGCCGCAAATTTTGTTTTAGGAAATTTCTGTCATGTGTAAAACAGCTCTTGATTGCTTCCGACCTTAGTTTTAAGATTTCACATTGCTTATTAGTATTAAATCATTGCTAAGGTTTGTCTCAACTATCTAAAGCGGCTCCCATAGGAATTTAAACAATTTTAACAATTTAAACCATATTTTGACCCTCGTTACGAGTTTGGCGGTAGCCATGGAGCTACTAGCTCCATGGCTGCCACCAAACCGGGCTTTTTTACCGGGTTCCTGCAATGAGGAATAACCGGGTCATTCCAACATTGGAGGACCCGTTAATTCCGCCTTGCAGGAACCATTCCCCATTCCCATTTGGGCACCCATAGGGCTCAATGGGAATGGGGATGAGGTAACAATGGGCACATTATACGTGCCCCGTTGTTACCTCCTTCTTCCCCTCGCGGGACCCAGAAAGCACGCCTGGTTTTACCAGGCGTGCAATCCGGGTCCCGCGATGGGAAGCTTGTAATCGGCCCTGACGGAATGAAGGCGGCCCGTCCCGTACCGGCCCCCTTCATTCCGTGAGTGCCTGCCTCGTAATGAGGCCCTTAGTGTTTTACCCAATCCATTCCCAAGATAACTTTAAAACCATTTTGATAGTGTGCCAATCAATTCCGTTTTTCTCTTGTGTTGCTGGGGGGAGATTGGGATTGATATTCTGTTTGAATTCTGCAATTCCTGAAAACCTGCTCTCTCTCCTCCTCTTTATATTGTCTTTTGTGGGGTTGAGGGGTGTGCAGGGGGAAATAGTAACCACATTGCTATTTGATTTGAACACACACATGGGCGTAATTTTAGGGGGGGACAGGGGTGTTTGTCCCCCCAACTTTCATGGAACACGATTTTGTCCCCATTCATTTGGCTGGGGCACCTTTTCTTCAGATGTCATGTCCCCCCAATGTTTTCAGCAAAGTTACTCCACTGAACACACACAAAAGTATTATTTCTGTGCTGAATTGTTTTGCTCACTATTACTCCTTATGATTAAAGAGATTGCTTAGTGTTACATCATCCCATTGGTGATTATTGTATACCCATTAAACATAGTGTGATTATAATGTGAATACATAAATAAATATTTTAACTTTACAAACCAGCCTAATTCCTGGTTCAGTGTGATTGGGCAGTTCCAAGAGAAGGGCGTGATATGAGTGGTACATCGTTCAGAATAAAAGAACATTTAGACACAAATAAATAAGGATTTCAGTTGTGCATTACCCACTAGGCGTTGACTTAGGTGAACTGCTGGAATGAAATCACTTACACGTCAGCAATTCTTTTGAAGCAATCAATATTTGGCATTGTAATATGTGTGTTCCCTTGAAGACATCAGTCCAGTATCTTTCAAACTTGAAGGGAGATGGATTACAAATCCCAAAAATGTCACTTCTCCCCTCTGCAACCTGGAACTTGCTATAGCCATCTGAGAACTTATATAACCATGCAGTGGGCTACTACTTTCTGTGGATCAATCATTGCTGCATTCTTGCTGTGTGATTTCTATGATACCTACATGTGCAATTCAGCAAAAAAAAGAACGCTAACAAAACAACGTGGTCCATCTTTCACTTTTGTTAACTAGTTAGGAATTGTCCGTTGTGTGTCAATTAATATGTATTTCTACTTTCATAATAGTTCTTTTATAATGCGCTTAATACCAGAGATTGTTTTCAGTGGATTCCTTGCCACTGTGCTTTTTGATGGAAGAGTTACCAGATTACCTACCGTACCACACCACTTGTGTTCAATGTGTTCCTCGCTATGTCTTTGACATTAATGGGTTGTAATTTCCCTGGTTGTTAGCTAAAGAGGGTGCTACTTGTATCATTGTTGTAGGGTGGGCAATTGCTGGCTTTCACAATGTTACATTTAGAATTTTTGAATTAAAGCCGACCTCGGGGATCGAAACACAGTCGTCAGGTTTCCAGGCTGGACACGTCACCACTGCACCATATAACCTGATTAAAAATAACAAAAAGCTAAAGGTGAAATGTCCCATTATGGTACTGCATGTTCCAGGGGAAACATTTGTATTGGTTCTTGGAGTTTAAAACATGCACACCTTTTAATGTTTTCAAAAACACTATTAGAATTAAATATCCTCTCTTGGTTTTGTGTGTGTGTTGATTTTATGAAAGTCAAATGCCATTCGTCCTGCGCAATTTGCGTGGTTATGAAAAGCCAATTTAATGAAATGTGCATATTTCACCTTGATATGCTAATTTCTAGCGACGTCACATCCCATTGCATTTGTTGAGGAGTCCCCCTTTTTAATTTTTAGGATTTGATCCCTGATTGAGGCAGTGACAGATGAAGAGACAAGCTCGCCATATGTTCCTCCACCTCTGAGCCTTTTCTATGTGGAGCCTAGACAGAGTGGGGCATGGTACACCTGTGCCAACAGAAGTGATTCCAGTACATCTGGGCAGAGGTAGCAGGAACCACATGGATCCTCATGCCATTTTTTGCCGATGGTGGAAGAAGTTCAAAACCCCTCGGGACCAGCAAGGATAGCGGAGGGACTCACAGTCCCAACTCCTTTTGGTGGATTTATTACCTGAAGTAAAATGAGCAAATTAGTGGGATTATTTCTTAATATTAAGTATTTTTGCGTATTTTTCTAGCTCTGCTGGATATAAGGTGCACAATTTAGCGCCATCTTTACTAAGCACTGCACTATTGGCCATACTCCTACGTCCCGTCCCTTTTCCTCCATACTTATGGGGCATCTCTCCGTCCTGTGGGACGGGACCGAGGCACTTTGTAAAAAGCATCCACATTTTTTCCAAAAATGTGTCCTTCCTCTCTTTCTTGTGCGGGCCCAGGCACGCAGCCATAACCCCGCCCATCTTGGCTCCGCCCCGCGCATCCCCCATCAGTCCTTTTCTCCACTCGATCGGGGCCGGACGCACTTGCATCCTCAGAAGTTTTTCTTCCCTTGTTTCCTCTCTGGCTCTCACTAGCGTTCGTTTACTGGTCTGTCTATGTCGTTCAAGCTAGACTTTCCTGATTGTTCATCGTGTCACCGTCGCTTCGCGAGGGTGGATCCCCATCCTCTTTGTTTAGAGTGTTTGGGTCCGGATCACCGTTGAGACTCCTGTTTTTACTGTGACTCCCTTTCGGTCCGGGCACTTCAAAGTCGGTTGGAGCGGTGGGAGGAGGTGTTCCGACAAACTCCTCCTTCACATTTTCAGGCGTTCATCGACGAGAAGAAGAAATTCCCGGTAAGTTCTTTACTTGTCAGTACACCCCGGCCGGGGGATCCCTTTCCGGGTTCCTCTCGGGCCGGGAGGGGAGTTGATCTCTCTGTCACTGGGGTTCGCCCTGAGGTGCCCTTCGGGCCTAATAATTCTACCAGAGTTTTCTCCGAGGGTCTCCGTAAGGGGCCTGTGAATACAGAGGCTCGTCCTGTGGGGGATATTTGTAGACCCAGTTCTACTGAGTCGTGGGGTACCGGAGCTTGCTCTGAGGCCTCTCTGTCAGCTTCCCTCAAAGATAAGACCGGGGTACGCCCCGAGGCCTTGGCTGAGCTTGTTGTTACCGAACGGGTGTTCGAGGCCCGCGCAGATAAGGCTTTTACCGGGCTTGGGTCCGAGGTCCCTCGTTCAGAGGCTAAAGCTACCAACAGTTCTGAGAGGCCGGTCAAGGCTTTGTCGGTGAAAGCTGTTGCTCACCGTTCCCGCTCTTGTGGTGACACCAGACCTGTTGAGGGGGCAAAGAAGCAAAGTTCTTCTTTTACCGGCAGTGCCGAGGTCCTTCCTTCGAAGGCTCAGTTGGCGGTTGGTATGTCACAAAAACATTCCAGGCCTCATAGTACCGGCTCTGCCGAGGTTCCTTATGTTAAGGCTAAGATTAAGTCCCCTGATCCATCGACGGGGACCCCTGCCTCACTACCTCACATGCCGCAGTTCCCCTCAGATGAGGACAAAATGGCACCCGTTCCCGCCACAACCTCGGCGGCCATTTTAGGTGCTACCCCTACAACTATGCCATCGGCCTCTGGTGTAGGGCTTGGTCCCTTGGGTGAACCTAAGGTCCCTTTTGCGCATCCTTACCAGCCGGTTTATGATTGGAACGCCCGAATGCCTCTTCCGCACAATGTTTTGTTGCCCGCGGGGCGGCACCTTTTTGATTTATGTGGATACGTCGATGGAGGGGCCGGTGTGGCACCCTTCCCCGCTACGTCCTTGGATTTGTCCACCTCATGAGAGGCCTCCTCAGGTTCCGAAACTCCTCAAGTCTCCGGAGAACGCCTTTTTTGGTAGATTTCAAGCGCTTATGCGCACCGACCCCATGAGGGAATATTTCAAAGGGCTTTTCAGGGAGATATGTCCACCTACGACTTCGGCTCCACCCGTTCCTCCGGTGGTTCCGCCGGTGGTTCCGCCGGGGCCTCCCTTGCCCGTGGTGCCTCCTTCGGCTCTTCCGCCTTTGCCTTCATTGTCCCCAGTGGACAAGGCAGTGCCTGACACGGCTCAGCAGGATCCTGACCTGTCAGATGACCCTCAAGGCGATCAGGACAACGAGGACCTTTCCTGCTCTATCAGAGCTTTTCATGACCGGGTACTGGACATTATGAGTTTCTTAGATGTTCCGGTGCCCGAGGCACCCACTCCGCAGCAGGGCGTGCTTTCTGGGGCGTTCACCCTGTCTCCCTTCAACACTGTTCTTCCAGTGGAGGCTAAGTGGCATATTTCTTTTAAAAAGGTTCTCAATGTCCCATTAAGGAATATATTTACACATTATTTATATTACTGTTTTGACCATGGGCAATGCATTTTGAAAAAATTGACTCATCCCTTTGCACGATACAGCTCGATTTGAACATGGGGTTAGCGTCTGTGGGATGTATTAACCCACTTATGCTCTACCCTGCAGCATGCCTGTGTTCTGATGGTGCCAGAATGATCAAAATGGCTGAAAAACGCCTGTGTGCGCCAAAACCTATGGAAATCACGCTTTACAACACGCAAAGATTGCTGCCAAATCTACCATGCATGTTGTCAGTGGTGGAACGGAGATCTCACTCCTGAAACATGTCACTGGCCTTCACAACAAGTACAAATGGAGCCCAGATGGAAAGCAGTGCTTTGCTGAAAGAAATCCAAAATCTTGCTTTTAAATCCTTTTCTTGGTTGCTTAAACTGCAGAATGCCAGTACAAAACACCCTCAAACATCCAATATTCTTGCTGGGTGCTACAATTCACTTAGTTCAAGAAATCATTATGAACATACAATGTCCGGAAAAGCTGAAATTGTCATCAAAATATTCACAGCAAAAATGTGCCTGCCTGTGAAATCTGTCAAAATCTGGGCGCAGTACCCGTAGCCATCTGTATGACAGCTGTCAGAAGCCTGCATAGAATTTAAACTTGTACAAGTGAAATCTAATGTCTGAAAACTAAGTGAGCTGTTATTGAGAGTAACCTAGGTTGTAACTATTTAATCCCATGGCTTAGAATCTGGAATAAGTGGTCTAGCTGCTTGTTTTGAAATTACAAGTTTGTTTTAAACCAAGAAAAAAATGTAACAGAATGACATTGAAATTAAGCCTGCCTAAAAGCATTCAAACCAGTCCAACAGCTTCCCCCACGGAGGCCAGGCATCTCTCTTCTGCTTCACCCCACCAGGAAATCACACCTCTGTGATGATTAGAACAGGGGAGGAAAATTTGGGGCTGCAGTGGAAGGAGACAATGGACATCCTCTGGCCGAAAGGAAATGCGAAGTGTGAAAAGTCATAAATGGCCTGGGCCCAGCAGGAACTGGGAGGAGACGCTTCTGAGCTGCCAGGAGAAGAAGGAGGCGGAGACAAACCATTTGCTGTTTAACAAAGTCCAAAAGCACATTAATTTACTGTGTAAAATTGTGAAAAATATGTAAACAACTGATTTGTGAACCTAATTTTTGCCGGCATGTTTTAAGAGGCGCCAGAACTCTGTGAGATGTTCTGGGAAGTAACAGCGGAAGATATGGTTTTACACCAAATGTATTTATGCCAAAAGCATGAAACTTCATACACTTATGCCCATATTCAATGCGCACATTTGTACAAATTTTCTGATAAACTGGATATTGTGTTCCGGACAAAAAGGGCAAAATTCTGTCAAAAGCAGACACGAGATCCTACAGCAATGAGGTTTGGAGGAGTATCTGCTATACAAAATATGTAATCTATATATGTTATTGTTGTAGAGATTGCACACATGTAAATATGTACTGTACCAAAAGTAGATTTTATGTTCAAAGGGACAAGGGGAGGATTCTCTGACACATAAACCCACATCATCATGGTGACACTCTGTTTTCTCCTCCAATCAAGGGCGAGAAGAGACTCCAGCCAATTGCCTGCCTAAGGGGCGCGCTTAGGATAAACCAGCACACACACCCTTTATCATAAGCATAAATAGAGACAGCTGAGGAGTTAAGAGGACACACAGATTCACCCACCAACCGATTGCTGGCGGAGCACTCTGCTAGAGAACCATCCATCTTACTTGCTCCAGACACCGGAAACTTGGCAAGCAGAAAGGCTCATTGCATAGCTGAACCATTTTCAGCTGTGCCTTAAGATTCCAGAACCCACCCCAGAAACCTAAGGGGAATAAAAGAAACAGCCGGGCTGTGCTGTAACTGCTTTCCTGCCAAAAGAATTATTACCAGAACCAAAAGATCCAATCCAGTTGTGCTGTGCTGTGACCAGAGCCATTGCAGACCCGATCCAGTCCTGTGCCATGCTGCGAAAAGACCCAGTCCAGTCTGGTGTGCCCAGCAGAATCCCTGACCAGAATCCCTGACCAGAAATCTTCACGGACCAGAATCCTGACAGTTCCGTTTGAAACCCATATAGTGAGTATCTATAGATAGGATTGTGTCACAAGCATATGTACTCTCCATAGTAATCCCTGTTTTAAACCCATCCTATCTTGTATTCAGAACCGGTAGTGATAGAAGTATTTTTGAATTGTCAGAATTTTTCTTGCGCTAAATTTCTCTCATCTGTTTTCTAAAATCATAAATCACTAGAGTTGTGAACAAATAAATTGAATCCCAAAAAGAAAGTGAGTATCCACCATGTGAAGGGTCCCTGGCCAGGACTGTGGAGATTCATGTGTGGCATTGTCTTTTTCTATAGTCATAATCGTGTAAAAAATAAATCCTCTTTGTCTTTTAAGTGCATTCTTGTTTCCCCATACTTGCGCCTATCTAAAATAAATGACCTCCACTAAAATGTCCATCAGTTGTTATGCTAGAAACAACATTTCAACTTCTGCTTGTAGCTAACTTCCTCAGCTTTACATAGAACCTAAAACCGCATCCCAATTCCATACGGTTCCCCCGCAATCGCGATTAACGCAGGCGGAAAAGTTTGCCGCAAATTTTGTTTTAGGAAATTTCTGTCATGTGTAAAACAGCTCTTGATTGCTTCCGACCTTAGTTTTAAGATTTCACATTGCTTATTAGTATTAAATCATTGCTAAGGTTTGTCTCAACTATCTAAAGCGGCTCCCATAGGAATTTAAACAATTTTAACAATTTAAACCATATTTTGACCCTCGTTACGAGTTTGGCGGTAGCCATGGAGCTACTAGCTCCATGGCTGCCACCAAACCGGGCTTTTTTACCGGGTTCCTGCAATGAGGAATAACCGGGTCATTCCAACATTGGAGGACCCGTTAATTCCGCCTTGCAGGAACCATTCCCCATTCCCATTTGGGCACCCATAGGGCTCAATGGGAATGGGGATGAGGTAACAATGGGCACATTATACGTGCCCCGTTGTTACCTCCTTCTTCCCCTCGCGGGACCCAGAAAGCACGCCTGGTTTTACCAGGCGTGCAATCCGGGTCCCGCGATGGGAAGCTTGTAATCGGCCCTGACGGAATGAAGGCGGCCCGTCCCGTACCGGCCCCCTTCATTCCGTGAGTGCCTGCCTCGTAATGAGGCCCTTAGTGTTTTACCCAATCCATTCCCAAGATAACTTTAAAACCATTTTGATAGTGTGCCAATCAATTCCGTTTTTCTCTTGTGTTGCTGGGGGGAGATTGGGATTGATATTCTGTTTGAATTCTGCAATTCCTGAAAACCTGCTCTCTCTCCTCCTCTTTATATTGTCTTTTGTGGGGTTGAGGGGTGTGCAGGGGGAAATAGTAACCACATTGCTATTTGATTTGAACACACACATGGGCGTAATTTTAGGGGGGGACAGGGGTGTTTGTCCCCCCAACTTTCATGGAACACGATTTTGTCCCCATTCATTTGGCTGGGGCACCTTTTCTTCAGATGTCATGTCCCCCCAATGTTTTCAGCAAAGTTACTCCACTGAACACACACAAAAGTATTATTTCTGTGCTGAATTGTTTTGCTCACTATTACTCCTTATGATTAAAGAGATTGCTTAGTGTTACATCATCCCATTGGTGATTATTGTATACCCATTAAACATAGTGTGATTATAATGTGAATACATAAATAAATATTTTAACTTTACAAACCAGCCTAATTCCTGGTTCAGTGTGATTGGGCAGTTCCAAGAGAAGGGCGTGATATGAGTGGTACATCGTTCAGAATAAAAGAACATTTAGACACAAATAAATAAGGATTTCAGTTGTGCATTACCCACTAGGCGTTGACTTAGGTGAACTGCTGGAATGAAATCACTTACACGTCAGCAATTCTTTTGAAGCAATCAATATTTGGCATTGTAATATGTGTGTTCCCTTGAAGACATCAGTCCAGTATCTTTCAAACTTGAAGGGAGATGGATTACAAATCCCAAAAATGTCACTTCTCCCCTCTGCAACCTGGAACTTGCTATAGCCATCTGAGAACTTATATAACCATGCAGTGGGCTACTACTTTCTGTGGATCAATCATTGCTGCATTCTTGCTGTGTGATTTCTATGATACCTACATGTGCAATTCAGCAAAAAAAAGAACGCTAACAAAACAACGTGGTCCATCTTTCACTTTTGTTAACTAGTTAGGAATTGTCCGTTGTGTGTCAATTAATATGTATTTCTACTTTCATAATAGTTCTTTTATAATGCGCTTAATACCAGAGATTGTTTTCAGTGGATTCCTTGCCACTGTGCTTTTTGATGGAAGAGTTACCAGATTACCTACCGTACCACACCACTTGTGTTCAATGTGTTCCTCGCTATGTCTTTGACATTAATGGGTTGTAATTTCCCTGGTTGTTAGCTAAAGAGGGTGCTACTTGTATCATTGTTGTAGGGTGGGCAATTGCTGGCTTTCACAATGTTACATTTAGAATTTTTGAATTAAAGCCGACCTCGGGGATCGAAACACAGTCGTCAGGTTTCCAGGCTGGACACGTCACCACTGCACCATATAACCTGATTAAAAATAACAAAAAGCTAAAGGTGAAATGTCCCATTATGGTACTGCATGTTCCAGGGGAAACATTTGTATTGGTTCTTGGAGTTTAAAACATGCACACCTTTTAATGTTTTCAAAAACACTATTAGAATTAAATATCCTCTCTTGGTTTTGTGTGTGTGTTGATTTTATGAAAGTCAAATGCCATTCGTCCTGCGCAATTTGCGTGGTTATGAAAAGCCAATTTAATGAAATGTGCATATTTCACCTTGATATGCTAATTTCTAGCGACGTCACATCCCATTGCATTTGTTGAGGAGTCCCCCTTTTTAATTTTTAGGATTTGATCCCTGATTGAGGCAGTGACAGATGAAGAGACAAGCTCGCCATATGTTCCTCCACCTCTGAGCCTTTTCTATGTGGAGCCTAGACAGAGTGGGGCATGGTACACCTGTGCCAACAGAAGTGATTCCAGTACATCTGGGCAGAGGTAGCAGGAACCACATGGATCCTCATGCCATTTTTTGCCGATGGTGGAAGAAGTTCAAAACCCCTCGGGACCAGCAAGGATAGCGGAGGGACTCACAGTCCCAACTCCTTTTGGTGGATTTATTACCTGAAGTAAAATGAGCAAATTAGTGGGATTATTTCTTAATATTAAGTATTTTTGCGTATTTTTCTAGCTCTGCTGGATATAAGGTGCACAATTTAGCGCCATCTTTACTAAGCACTGCACTATTGGCCATACTCCTACGTCCCGTCCCTTTTCCTCCATACTTATGGGGCATCTCTCCGTCCTGTGGGACGGGACCGAGGCACTTTGTAAAAAGCATCCACATTTTTTCCAAAAATGTGTCCTTCCTCTCTTTCTTGTGCGGGCCCAGGCACGCAGCCATAACCCCGCCCATCTTGGCTCCGCCCCGCGCATCCCCCATCAGTCCTTTTCTCCACTCGATCGGGGCCGGACGCACTTGCATCCTCAGAAGTTTTTCTTCCCTTGTTTCCTCTCTGGCTCTCACTAGCGTTCGTTTACTGGTCTGTCTATGTCGTTCAAGCTAGACTTTCCTGATTGTTCATCGTGTCACCGTCGCTTCGCGAGGGTGGATCCCCATCCTCTTTGTTTAGAGTGTTTGGGTCCGGATCACCGTTGAGACTCCTGTTTTTACTGTGACTCCCTTTCGGTCCGGGCACTTCAAAGTCGGTTGGAGCGGTGGGAGGAGGTGTTCCGACAAACTCCTCCTTCACATTTTCAGGCGTTCATCGACGAGAAGAAGAAATTCCCGGTAAGTTCTTTACTTGTCAGTACACCCCGGCCGGGGGATCCCTTTCCGGGTTCCTCTCGGGCCGGGAGGGGAGTTGATCTCTCTGTCACTGGGGTTCGCCCTGAGGTGCCCTTCGGGCCTAATAATTCTACCAGAGTTTTCTCCGAGGGTCTCCGTAAGGGGCCTGTGAATACAGAGGCTCGTCCTGTGGGGGATATTTGTAGACCCAGTTCTACTGAGTCGTGGGGTACCGGAGCTTGCTCTGAGGCCTCTCTGTCAGCTTCCCTCAAAGATAAGACCGGGGTACGCCCCGAGGCCTTGGCTGAGCTTGTTGTTACCGAACGGGTGTTCGAGGCCCGCGCAGATAAGGCTTTTACCGGGCTTGGGTCCGAGGTCCCTCGTTCAGAGGCTAAAGCTACCAACAGTTCTGAGAGGCCGGTCAAGGCTTTGTCGGTGAAAGCTGTTGCTCACCGTTCCCGCTCTTGTGGTGACACCAGACCTGTTGAGGGGGCAAAGAAGCAAAGTTCTTCTTTTACCGGCAGTGCCGAGGTCCTTCCTTCGAAGGCTCAGTTGGCGGTTGGTATGTCACAAAAACATTCCAGGCCTCATAGTACCGGCTCTGCCGAGGTTCCTTATGTTAAGGCTAAGATTAAGTCCCCTGATCCATCGACGGGGACCCCTGCCTCACTACCTCACATGCCGCAGTTCCCCTCAGATGAGGACAAAATGGCACCCGTTCCCGCCACAACCTCGGCGGCCATTTTAGGTGCTACCCCTACAACTATGCCATCGGCCTCTGGTGTAGGGCTTGGTCCCTTGGGTGAACCTAAGGTCCCTTTTGCGCATCCTTACCAGCCGGTTTATGATTGGAACGCCCGAATGCCTCTTCCGCACAATGTTTTGTTGCCCGCGGGGCGGCACCTTTTTGATTTATGTGGATACGTCGATGGAGGGGCCGGTGTGGCACCCTTCCCCGCTACGTCCTTGGATTTGTCCACCTCATGAGAGGCCTCCTCAGGTTCCGAAACTCCTCAAGTCTCCGGAGAACGCCTTTTTTGGTAGATTTCAAGCGCTTATGCGCACCGACCCCATGAGGGAATATTTCAAAGGGCTTTTCAGGGAGATATGTCCACCTACGACTTCGGCTCCACCCGTTCCTCCGGTGGTTCCGCCGGTGGTTCCGCCGGGGCCTCCCTTGCCCGTGGTGCCTCCTTCGGCTCTTCCGCCTTTGCCTTCATTGTCCCCAGTGGACAAGGCAGTGCCTGACACGGCTCAGCAGGATCCTGACCTGTCAGATGACCCTCAAGGCGATCAGGACAACGAGGACCTTTCCTGCTCTATCAGAGCTTTTCATGACCGGGTACTGGACATTATGAGTTTCTTAGATGTTCCGGTGCCCGAGGCACCCACTCCGCAGCAGGGCGTGCTTTCTGGGGCGTTCACCCTGTCTCCCTTGGAGCGTACTCGGGACTTTTTGTCAATAAGAAGATTGACGCAAGGTACTGGCTACATTCTTCGGAAGAGGTGGCCCTGTCGTCTTGTCCGCCTTCCTCCTCCACAGTGGTGGCTGCGGCCACTTTGCAATCCAGACCTGCAGCATCCTCTTCCACGACGGCTACTCAGGTCCTGGGTAAGGAGGACAAGCTCCTTGACTCCCTAGGGAGGAAAATCTTTGCCAACTCGGCCTTGCAGCTCAGGCAGGCCAATGCTGAGTTGATATTAGCGGGGGCTAATATGCGGATGTGGAAAGGTCTGCGGGAGTTTGAGGAGCACATCCCAGTCGAGAAGTTGCAAGACTTCAAGGGTGGCCTATCCGATGCCAGGGTCTTGGCCCAGGATCTCCTGGAGGCTGCGGCTCATCACGTAGACACCTCGCCTCGGGGCCTTATGCTGGGGGTTGATACCTCACGGCAGACGTGGCTGCATGCCACTACATTTTCAAAAGAAGTGCAGGACAAGGTGTTGGACCTTCCGTTCGATGGTAAGGAGCTCTTTCATTCTACTACAGATGTAGAGCTCACCAAGACGAAGGATAGCACTCAGAAAGCTAAGTCATTGTCTGTCCTGGTTAAGGCTCCTTTCAAAACCCAGAGACCGTTGTCACAAGGTCGACCCTCCTCTGGCTTTAGGGGCTTCCTCGACCGCAAATCTCGCAGAGTGGATACCCCTGCGGAGAATAACCACTGCAGGCAATAACGGACGTGGTTTTTCTCCCGCTCTTCAGCCTCCTCCTCAGGTTCAGGTGGCACCGCCATCGATAAACCTACTGAATAAGGGTTTTCAGCGCTCGCACGAAACCCCGGTGGGAGAACGCATTGCGTCTCATTGGGAGGCGTGGCAGGCCATCACAGAAGACAGATGGGTCTTGTCAGTCGCTCGAGTGGGCTTCCGCTTACCTCTACCCCTTACCCCACCCCGCAACCCTCCTTTTCAGCTGTCGGGCTCGCCCTCCCTCATAGCCAAGGTTCAGAAACTTCTGGACCTCAGAGCTGTGGAACCCGTTCCCCTCGGCGAGCAAGGGGAGGGCTTCCACTCCCGGCTGTTTACAGTGCCCAAACCCAACCAGGCGGGCCTGCGCACCATTCTAGACCTTTCCCAGTTCACTCTTTTCCTACCCCAAGAGAAAATCAAGATGCTTACGCCCAGCAAGATACGCTCCTCCTTGCAGACGGACGACTGGCTCAGCGTTGTGGATCTTCAGGACGCGTACATGCACATCCTGATTTGGAACCCACACAGGAGATATCTCTGCTTCTCTTCGGGAGAGGAGCACTTTCAGTTTCGAGTGCTTCCTTTTGGCCTCAGCTCGGCGCTGCGTGTCTTTACGAAGATGATGTCGGTGATTGCGGCCTATCTTCGTCTCCTGGGTATCCATGTGAATCCGTATTTGGACGACTGGCTCCTACGCAGCCCTTGTCCGCTAGCAGCAGCGGGCAATCTCCAGTCTCTCCTTCAGCTCCTGTTCCATCTTGGGCTGTCTGTGAACTGGCGGAAATCTTCCATGATGGTCTCACAGGACCTGATTTTCCTGGGTTTTCGCTGGAACACGATCAACTGCAGAGTGTACCTGACCGGGAACAGAATGGCGGATCTGTTAGCCACGTGTCAGATGTTTGCGCAGTCGGAGAGCATGTCGGCCTGGTGGTTCCAGAGGCTTCTGGGCCTCATGGCCTTGTGCGTGCTGGCTCTTCCTCTTGCTCGTCTCAAGATGAGACGGATCCAGATGGCTCTTCGGAGTTCCTGGCGTCAGGCTGTGGACCCGGATTACAAGCGGATAATGATTCCGGATTCCATGAGAGTGGACCTGGACTGGTTGTCATCTCTCAGCAACCTGTCGGTGGGTGCGGGGTTTCAGGACCCAGCCCCCACGGTGACGATCACGACGGACTCCTCCCTTCTGGGGTGGGGTGCAATGTTAGATCTTCTTCAGGTCGCCTCAGGACAAGCTCCTGCACATAAATCATTTGGAGCTTCTGGCGATCTTTCTGACGCTCAAGGCGTTCAGACTGCTCATTGCCAACAAGGTGCTCCGCATATGCACGGACAACGTGGTGTCAATGTATTACATCAACAAGCAAGAGGGAACAAAGTCTCCCCCCCTCGTGGACCTGTCTATCCAGATATGGGAGTGGCCCGTGCTTCATGGTGTCTGGCTGCTTGAGGTACACATCCTGGGCCAGCTGAATGTCACAGCGGATGCCCTCAGCCGGCGGACAGTGGTCAGCTACGAGTGGGAGTTGAAGGCGGAGGTCCTCTCATGGATTTTTTCGTGTTGGGGACCTCTTCGCTATGGCGGTAAACAAGAAGCTTCCTCAGTATGCCTCCAGAGGGGGGCTGGGAGCCTCCTCTCTGGGGGATGCTCTCGAGATTCCATGGCACAACATGAGAGCTTACGCCTTCCCGCCTCTGCATCTGCCTCTAGTTCACCGGGCAATTTGGAAGTTGAAGAATTCAGTGAACTGTTCCCTTCTACTCATAGCCCTGTGGTGGCCGGCCAGGTTTTGGTTCTCAGAGCTTCAACACCTGTCGGTGTATCCGCTGATCAGGTTACCAGTAACTCCCGATCTCCTTCACCAAGGGGAACAGCAGCTGTGGCACCCCTCCCCTCAATCCCTCAGCTTGGCAGCATGGTGCCTGAGTTCAAGTCTTTAGAGCATCTGAATTTGTCTGCGGATAACATGCGTATTATCCAAGCAGCCAGGAAACCCTCAACCAGATCTCAGTACAAGAGTAAATAGCTCAGGTTCTGTCATTGGTGTTTGGAGAAGAAGTTGGATCCAAGGGTGGCCACGGTTGACACAGTGCTGTCCTTCGTGTCCTCCCTAGCAGAGTCAGGGGTTCATGTTCTGTTATGCAGGACTCATCTCTCAGCGGTTTCTGCTTATCTTTCTACAGACCAGTGTTCTTATTCCCTGACTAACCCAGTGGTGAAGAGGCATTTTGCTGGCTTGACACGCCTCTACCCTCCGGTTCATAATCTGCACCCGCCGTGGGATCTAAATGTGGTCCTGATGGCGCTGTGCCATAAACCCTTTGAACCAATGGCTACTGTGGACCTCAAGTACTTGTCCTGGAAAGTGTCCTTTTTGGTCGCCGTTACGTTGCCAAGGAGAGTGAGTGAGCTCCAGGCATTGTCAGTGGAGCATCCCTTCTTGGTCTTTCACAAGGACAAGGTAGTCCTTCGGACAAACCCGGCCTTTCTGCCGAAGGTTGTGACCGAATTCGATCTGAATCAGTCGATTTCCCTACCGGTCTTTTTTCCGAACCCTGCCTCTAAGGCTGAGAGGGTTCTGCACTGTCTTGATGTCCAAAGAGCTTTTAAGTTCTACCTGGACAGGACTTCCAAGCTTAGGAGTTCTTCTCAACTTTTCGTGATCTTCGGTAACCCTCAGGGCAATCAGGCGTCTAAGGCAACTATTTCTCGGTGGATCGCCGCCTGCATCACAGAGTCTTTCACCGTCCAAGGACTGAAACCTCCTAAGGGTATTCATGCACACCTGGTGCGGGGCAAGGCAGCCATGGTTGCTTTTCAGAAATATGTCCCCTGGGAGTCCATCGCTAGGGCAGCTACTTGGGCCTCCCCATCTGCTTTCTGTAAGCATTATTGTCTCGACATGAGCTCAAGGGCTGACGCTCAGTTTGTTCAGGCTGTGCTGAAGAACCTGTTTCAGTGAGGGGTATTTCCATCCACCAGTAGTTCCTGTAAGGAGTGCTTGGGAATCTCCCATAAGTATGGAGGAAAGGGGACGGGACGTAGGAGTATTACCAGGTTACTCACTGTAGTGACCACCTAACTCCTAGTCCATAGTCCCCTTTCCTCCATACGCCCGCCCGCGGTCCCCTCTAATAAGGTCCTCTGTTATTGCTAATGGGTCTTTGACCTGGCGATAGAAAAGGACTGATGGGCGATGCGCGGGGAGGAGCCAAGATGGGCGGGGTACAGCCGCGTGCCAGGCCCCACGCAAGAAAGAGAGGAAGGACACATTTTGGAAAAAATGTGGATGCTTTTTACAAAGTGCTCCGGTCCCATCCCACAGGACGGAGAGATGTCCCATAAGTATGGAGGAAAGGGGACTATGGACTAGGAGTAAGGTGATCACTATGGTGAGTAACCTGGTAATTTCACTAAACATTTTTCTAATTATTCAATTCAGGGTCAAGCCACGACTTTCACCAAACTTCCTTCTTCTTGCTTGGCTTTAGGACAGTCTTGTATCACAATTTCACATCAATCCATCGGCAAAAATGTCATAAAAACAAAAGGCTTATGATGTTCAGCAGAGTACTTTTGATTAGGTGGTCCCACATTTGCTTTTAAAGATATCCATGTCCTTCATGCTGGAGACAAGGTGGAAAGATCAGGAATTAAATAATGTTTGACGCTTTATTTAAATGTATTTACTTTTTCAAAATAACGTAGTGTTTCGACAAGAAGCACTGTGCATATGGTCATATTTGCAGCAGGGTCAGTCTAATTGGTGGATGTTTATAAAAGAGAACATGTTACAGTGGTTGCTACAAAAACCTGATGGAAGTAGCTATGAGCATCAAAAGGGACAGCACAGACGAATTGTGCTACTGTTACCTATATATTGGCAAAGGAAAATGATTATGGGTCATGCTCACCTGAACATATTTTTACTCCCTGGACATATTACGTTTGTTTTTTGTGATACATTTGCCGGTGTGCACTTTCTCTGTACACCTTTCCTCGATTTTCGTTTTTTAACTGAATTCTTTTTTGGTAGATGTTAATGTGTGTGTGGTGGTAGGAGAGGTTTTGGGGGTTGAGGGTAGGGCTGTGGGCTAGAAGTAGGGTCTGGAGGGGGACATACACATTTAAAAGAAAAATCAGTCAAAATTAAAACCAAGAAAAGCGCATGAAGAAAGAGTACACAGGGAAGTAGATGGGGAGGAACAAATGTAGGACCCTCCATGGCAACTGTGTGTGTTACCATCTCAGTGAACATCTCTTTCCAATGTATTTCAAAAGTCCTAGTTACCTACCTGTAAGTGTATTTCTCCAGCATTGGTATCTTTCATAGAGTCAAATGTTTGACTAGTCCCCATCGTCAGACTGGGTATCCCTGGTAATTTTAAAAATGTTCATAGAAAACCAAAGTATATTGCCAATTCAGCCTGAAAGGCATTCACTTTTGTAGTCCTTCCACTTCATTTTGGTCCCTTTTGTCCCAAACCAATGAGGTGGCAGGAAATAAGCTCCACCCTAGGCATCCATCTTCAGATTTTGAACCCTTAAATGGTGACTGATGGATGGATGACTGCCTGCATCTGGCAGCTAGCGCTCTATGTCTGAGCTGTTAAGCAGCACAGATCATTCTCTTTATCATATTGTTTACCAACTCGTTAACATTCCCAAGGCTGACGACCTTGGACATTTTTCCTCCCATGATCTCCACACTGAATCTGTTGGTTGTCTCCATGACCATCAGTCTGGCTTCAGAGCAGCCAGAGGCACGGACACTACTCTCCTGAACACCCGTGAAGAACTGCTCGCTAATCTTGATTCCAGACTTCCTTCTGTCCTCATCCCACTTGACCTTTCCTCTGCTTTTGACATGGTCAAGCACTCCATCCTGATCAAGCGACTCTGTGAGAACCTGGGAATCATGGATCAGGCTCTGGAGTGGCTGACCTCCTTCCTCCTGGATCAACCCTCCCAGGTCCAACGTGGGTCCTTTCTGTCCACCACATCTCTATCCACTTTTGGTGTTCCCCAGGGCTCTAACCTTTCACACTGGCTCTTCAATGTTTACTTGGCCCCCTTGGCCCACCTGAACTCTACCTTTTCCTCTAACTTTCAGTGTTATGCGGATAACACTCAACTCTCCTTCAGGCTCCCCTCAGCCTCCTCTCTTCTATCGCTCATTCTGGACTGTGTATCAGCGATCAAGGATTGGTGCGCCTCCAACGAGCACTGCTTTAAAACCAATAAGACAGAGATCCTTCTCATTGAGACCCCTGCTCCCGCTTTGCCTCTCTCACTCTGACCGCCCTCCTTGGTCCCTCTTCATTCACCTTTCGCTGAGGCATAAAACCTTGGTATCATCTTCGACTCCAACCTCTCCTTCTCTCTGCACATCACAGACTCTTGCCAAGAAGGCCCACTACCAGCTACACCTACTCAGAGGTATTCTTCCTTTTCTCACTTCCCACAGAAGCTCACTGTCTCTCGAGCCCTGATTCTCTCTAGGCTGGACTACTGCAACAGGCTCTTTCTCAATCTTCCTTCCCCTACTCTCGGCCCTCTGCAACTAATCTAGAACAGGACTGCAAGACTTATCCTTGGACCATCTCTCTTCAGCCCTGAAATCTCTCCACTGGCTCCCGTTGGTTGCGAGAGTCAAGTTTAAGACCCTCTGCATCGTCCACAAGGCTGTCTGGAGCTGGAGCCCGCACTACATTAATATCTCTCTTCCAAAATACCTTCCTTCTCGAGCCCTTTGCTCAGCTACCTCCAACTCTCTGTTCAGAGTTCAGAGGCTTCTCCAGGCAGAGGGTGGGGGGGTAGAGCTCTCTCCTCTGCAGGTGCCTCCCTCTGGAATGGCCTCCTTGCCCCTCTCAAACTATAGCCAGACCACCTGAAGTTCCGGAAGCAGCTCAAGACTTTCTTTTTCTCCTCTGCTTTCTCTCTTTCCCTTCCCTGCTGACCAACTGGCCACGGCGTTGACTAGTTGCTTGGCTACACTCAGAGTCTCACTGGGTACCAGGCTCCTCCATGATCAGTCACCCCTGCAGTGCCTCCGGGCCTACCACACACTTAAGGGCTGTAACTGTAACCTCTACAGTCCCCTTCCTCTTTGCACTTAACTGGAGCGGTGCTGCCCTGGCTGCACTTACTTAGAGGATTGCTGCCATGGTTGCACTTCCTCTTTCCCTCTCTCTGCACGTCCCCTTCTCCCTTCCCCTGCACTTGGTGTTGTCGCACTTGCATGATCTGAATGACACAAGGCCTAGTAAGATCATTTGTTTTGTCCTCCCACTGTTTTGTCGCGCCTAGAAACACTTGTATAAAGGTGCGTTATAAATGATTTATATCATATTATATCATACCAAGCCCGGATCCTTGATGTCATTTTTGGTTTCGCACCTCCCCTTTGCACGGCAAGTGAACATGGTGGCCAAGAAAGCCAAATTCCAATTACAAATGTGGAATATCTAGCCACTCCTGGCCCCTCCACTGCAAAAGCTCACCTCACCAGGGACATGACTTTACTGCATCACTGAGCCGGAAGACGGCCTGTGTCCCCGAAGGTGCTTTTAGTTTAAAGATGTGGACACGATGAGCAAGGAACGGAGTTATTCATTTTCATTTGCTTTTGAGGATTTCTTTATTAGTAGTAAATCAGATTAAGTTTAGTTTGGGGATAAATGTCACTTGAGGCTTGTTAGTAATTTAGAGATCTTTGGGAGACTTGATATGTATGGAATGAGAGTAACTGTTGTAGCCTCTGTCAAGTGTATACATGTCTGGTTCTAATAGGGGTGTAGCACAATGATATATTTAGTGTTATTGACATGTCTATCAAATTGTTTTGCGCACAGATGGACTCAAAAGTGAATTGCCGTATTGACTGACCGGAATTGTAGGAGTATTGGGTTCAAATTGAAATGTCATGTGTTTGCTGCACTAATAACTTACTTTTCCAGGCTGGACATTTTGGTGGAGAGTGGGAAACATTTTAGTTAAAATGCCAGGGTTTTACAAATGTTTTAAATTTTCAGGTGGCTCTGTTTATACATGCTAGAGTTTTAGGATTTTTAAAGTAGTGTGTACAATGTTCTGAATAAGTGCAATGTTATAAACCTTATATATGAAGATGAGGTGATGTGTATAAGGTGAGTGTTATGCTAGTGGTGTGTGTTAAGCTAGTGGTATGTAGGTAGTGTGGTGTGTATAAAATGAGTGTTATGCTAGTGGTGTGTGTTACGCTAGTGGTGTGCAAGTAGTGTAGTGCTCCCGGAGTTAGGTTTTTGTGTGAAGAGTCTTTCAAAACGAGCACTTGAGGGGTAGTGGGGTCTTTGAGTTTGGTGTAATAGCTACCCGAGTATCGGATATACTCAGCCTGGTTGGGAGTGGTGTGTCTAGGCACCCTTTGGTGTTGTGAATGAAGGGTGTGAGGGAGTTTGAGTGTTTGTTTCGTTGTGGACTGTTGGAGAGTATATAAGGACGAGAGGTTTGGGTGCCTCAGTGTTTGCAAGGTCTGGTTATGGTATTTTCATGTGGTTCATAATGTCTCTTTTTCACTTAGCAGAAATGGGAAGGGGCATTGGTGTAAAGTTATGTCCCATTGTGGTGTGGCCGCCCATGGTTTTGGAGGTTGTTTAGCTGATTGTCTTGTTGGAGGTATGATGCATGTGCATTGAATTTGTTGAGTTGGTGTGTATGTGTGTTAGGCCCAGTTGGTCGCGATTTTAATATTCCTTAGGGTGGAGATATGTAAGGATCTGTATTACATTTGCATCCTAGTAGAACCTTGGGAAGAGAGACTTGACTGACATTGGAATGCTGCTGGATAGAATGTTTATGTGTGACTGGTGTTCTCTGGAGGGCAGTTGGAGATGTAAGCCTGGGAGAGAGGATGCCGGTGCTTGCCCATATGAACTGGAATCTACCATTTGATTAATATGACTCTAGAAACTGGATGTTATACATGGAAACTGAATAAAGAAGTTTCTCATCCACACCATGATGTCAGAGTCATTGTACCAGAACCCAGAATTCCACACTCTTGTTCTTTCTCTCTCTCGTGCTCTCTACCTCTTTTTCTCTCTGTCCCTTTTGCTCTCTCTCGCTCTCTCTCTCATGCACTGTTTCCTGTCTGTTCCTTGGTGTCAGCTCTCCCAGGAGACAAGCTCCCCTTCCTGGCTTGAAGCAGGTGATCTTTCCTATTGAAGCCCACAGGATGTGAGGCCTTGCGTTGATAGACTCCACCTCCTACTCCCATGGATTGGCTCTTCTTGGATGTCCGGAGACCGGCATTGCTGAAATGCACGTATGCTGCAAATGCAAATTCACAATCCTGGCCCTAGGCCGTGAAGCAGAATATCTGATTGGCCACGTGGCTCGGGCCTAGTCTTTGGGTCTAGAAACAGGGAAGACGTCCCTCACAATTCTGCTCAGATGACCAGACGTTTGTCTTTTTCTCAAATAGTGTCTCTTTATTCGTGTACTGAAAATGTGTCTATTTAGCAGTCTCTTGATCATGCCAGTAAGCCCAGCGAAGGTCTAGTGAATTTCCTTCAGAGTTATGATTTTGATAGGCTTTATGCATCGCATAGAATTTTTGTCATATTCATATTCTGTGGAGGTGCAACTCGCTGGGAAACTTATTCCAAAAGTAGACACTTTCTTTTATATTTTTACTTTCTTCATAGTTCTGTGGACATAAGTTGTCCCTTCTCCACCTGGGTCCATTCGCTACATGTTCATTTACTACTTATGGTGACCGCCTGTGTAACAAAACAGTGACATCCCAGGTGTGTTATAATCAGCTAGCCCTGGCTTTTAGGCTCACATCGTAATGGATTGTGGTACTTGTAGGACAGAATGAGACTACACAATGACATTCTTAAAAAGCTAGGACTGAAGGAACCCGTCTGTAAGTTTTTGCAACCTGTTTCCCGAATCACGGATTTGAACTGGTAATGTTAGGTGAGAAGCGTGGGCAGCATTTGTTCAGCATTTCTAGCCTTTGTGGTCTTGGGAAATGCCATGCTCCCAAGGTTCACATATATGTAGATCTCCAGAAATATATGGAGATATGCAGATATCTGTGTGTAACCTGCAACCCTGTATTTGAATTGTGGTAAGGACATCTCTGCTTTTCATCTTTCTGCAGATGATGAAATGAGTTAGGTTGTGATTGTTAATTGTAAAGTCTTTAACTATTAAGGCCGGTAGCAAGCAGTACACACAAGCAGGTTATTATTGAAGAGAAGTGAGGAAGTGAAGGAAGGTATGTCAGACGACTTCAGGGAGATGGGAGGGTTTGGATGGGGAAATGGTTAGCAGGGAGCCGGCAGAACGTGCTAGAGATCTGATTTCCAGGTGGATGCTGGGGCAGAGACCAAGCCAAAGTGCTTGTCCTTGACATCCATGCCACTGAATTTGTTGTGTGCATTCCCACTCTTCTACTGTGAGTCAGAGAAAATGTCAGAGAAGCAGAAGTAAAACTCCACCCACTTTAATGTGATTGGCCACAAAGAGACTCACAAACGAACATATCTAAGTGTGGGTGGGATTAGGAAGAAATGTAGGTTCCTGCTGTGCTGCCACCAAGAGGCCTCTGATGCTGTAACATGTCCATGCTGTATATGTTGCAGTAGTAAACCTTGCACTGCTGTAACATAAGCTGTCAATACTGCTTCACATGCTACCACCATTCCATGCTGGAAGCCATGCACTGCGGTTACCCATGATGGCCTTTTGTGTTGGGACCCTGCACTGCTATTACGGATGCTGTAGACGTTGGGTGCCAAACAACCACTGCATAGCTGTTCCCTGTTATCGACCTGTGCTGCGGAAGTGAAACTTGCATTTCTGCACCTGGGAAGCAGGTTTTCACGGTTTCTACCAGTTTTGTGGAGTAAAGCGTGCACTGCTGCCTCTTCTGGAGCGGGGCCTCTTGTTTCGGGAATGCTAGCAGTTCTGCTAACTGTGCTGGCTCTAGTCTGTTAATGAGGGGAGCTTGAGCAGCCACAAGCAGGTGACGTTGCAGAGAGAGCATGAGTGAACATGGTGTTGCTGCTGTCTATGCTCTAGCTAGCCCTGCCATCTGGAAAATGGCACGTGAAATGTCTTGGCGTCAATGTAGAAACTGGAATATCAATGTGTGACTCTTTGGGTATCGCTGTACCAGAGGATATGAGGCTGAACCTAGACATATGAAGCAGTGGCTGGCATACATGTCTGTGCATGGGCATAATTGCCTGTGTATGTGACCTACCTGCATATGACATTGGGCGGGGCATGTGAAACTATTCCGTATACATGAGGTAATGTATGGTAATGGAATATGGGAATATGGAAATCTGAGCAAAGTTCTCAATATATATGATGGTTAAACCTAGGCTTATGGAGCTGACCATGGACATGTGAGGCTCAACCTGGATTGTGGTGATGTTATACAGTAGCGGTACAAGGGCTTGTGAGACTGAACTTTGGCCTATGAAGTTGTTCCAGGCATATGTCGAATGCACATTAGAAATAAAGGCTGTCCATTGGCATTGGATGTGTTTCTGGGATATGTTGGCTGTGCTGGCGGTACCAGTTTTCCTACCATGGCCGCTACATAATGGAACTCCCTCCCCTCTCATATCAGGTTGCTTAACTCCCACTTAGCCTTACGCAAAGCAATTAAGACTCAGCAATTTGCATGACACTGCACATTTTACATACCCCTTTGCATCCTTTGATTGTGCCTAGGGGCTGATGTTATCCCTATGGAATATGAAATCCCTCAAGAAATTGTCTGAATTCTATTCAGCCACCTGTAACTGCTATCTGCCTAACACTAAACCTACCTTTCTCTGTGTGTAACTGTAATTTGCCAAATACTCAACCACCTTTATCTGTATGGTATGAATCTTACCAACCACCTGTAATGGTATCAAAGTAACATGAACTAAGTAACTTTACTGTTGGGCCGCATTCATTGTAACCCTGAATCAAGCCTACTTACATTCTCCTGGAACAGCGCCTTGATGCCTGTGGGTTGTAGTGCGCTCTACAAATCCAAAAAAAAAATAAATGTTGAGTGTGCATGGTTGGCCAGACCTGGGCGTATTAAAATGTCTCTAGCATGTGTATGGGGTTTTTCAGAGGAGAATTGCTTGGCCTTCCGGTGCCGGACTGCCCCAGGGCAGGACACAGACTGATATGTTATGGATATTTCTCCTCTGTGAAAGATAGTGAGCTAAAGAATCTGAGTAAGACTCTCAAAACTGGGACTTAATGGCCGGCAGAAGGACTCCCAGGAGCCCCCTTGTTTTCACACTCGGTGGCATGTGGAAACCGGGGACATTAATACATGAAAATACTGAATGAAAAATGTAAGATGAGGTTTGTTGGCAATCCAAAGGGGCACTGGGGGACCCCTAGGAACAGCTTTTAAGTAATCCTCTGAGCCCCCTACAGATTGGAAGCTGGCTTCACCACTCCCCAAGAGGAAAGTGACAGGTTGAAGAGAGGCGATAGGTGCGAGCAGGTCCTAGCTCCTTTACTGTCTGCAGTGGGAAGTGGTCAGCAGGAGAAAAGTTTGGATTGGCAGAAGAGAGAATGGGTGACAGCTCCGTCGGTGCGGGAGAGAACATTCCAGAAGAGAGGTAAAGGTATGGGTGTGGGGGTGGACAGAAAGAGAATGGCAGAGAAATCGGGACGGCCTGTTTTTTTCCATATTCTGGAGGCAAAGCAACAGGTGAAACCATCAGCTGAGGGAGAAGAAAAGTGGGAGCTAAATTGAAGGGATCAGCACAGGTGTGAAGGGTCGCAGATGGCGTGTGTGGATGAGAACAGAGGGGAGAGATCAGCTTACTATAGCAGGTAAACTACCTGTTGCACGGCTAGGGGTACAGCCGGTGGAGATGAAGCTCCAGACTACCCCTGGGTTCATCAGTCAGGGGTATAATGGCAGTGCCCAAATGATGTTTGAGTTCTGCAACATGCTTGCCACAGTCATATGTCCTCAGATGTCATCTTTTGCAAAATATTACCCCTAATGTTGGCACTATGCTCATCAAATACAAGATCTCATTCCCTGGTGGCATGCCTAGGAATTTCTGCTGCATGGCAAGGAGAACGGACTACACTACTTCAATGTCAACATTAGGCAAGGAGGCCGCAATTTGTACTGCCAACCGTTTCCTACTGCTGCACCTGCCATTGCTGCCAACTGCCTCCACTGACACTCTGAGAACGTAGTCCCTCGCTGGGTGTCCTCTAATGAGGCAGTCAAAGGCGATGATGACAAGTGGGGCAGGCTGCCGTTTGCTATCACCTCTAGAGGCTGCCGACCTTGAAAGAGGCCACCAATGTCTATGGCGTTTAGTAATGGCATCAACAAGTGCCTGGCACTTTCAGGACGTCTCCTGCTGATAGTCTCTGCAGCTATTGTCACTGTACAAAGGGGCCCACTGAGCACCCTGGCATATGTATTGATGTGATTATAGTATGCAGACACGACAGTACATGTCGGGATCCCACAGGGCAATTCTACATCTGCATGAAGCCAGCAGGATTCTAAAGGGCTTCTCAAAAGTGCACAGACGCAGGTTTACCTGTTCTTTAGCAAGTTCATTGGTAGACACCAAAATTCACGTAATGCTCTGATTGTCTCTTGGGGTTGGGTTCTCGACTTAAATAAACAATGCACTCATTGATGCTTCTTGCGCACTAAAATGACGTACCTTGATATAACTAACTGCCAGATGTATAGTGGGTGAAGCGTGTGTGTGCCCGCTAGATGATAGATCAAACAGCCTGGGTCTTTGTCTGGCATCATCTAGCACCCTCAGCGGCGCACGGGATGGCCCTGACCTGCCACAGATCGTGTCGCTTGACAGCTTGATCCAGATGTGTATTGCCTGATCTAGCATACAAAAACCCGCCAGATACTGAACAATTATCAATGAAAATGCTACTTTTTAAATTTCAATTCTAAAGCGTTTTCTAAGTGTTTTGAGGCGTTGGCATTCCAACCTCAGTTACATGTTTATGAAGAGAACTTAAAATATGTCTTTGTCATTTTGAAATGGAATGTTTGTTTTTACTGTCATTTTGTTTAGCAAAAAGTGTAACGTGCAGTAAATGTCTGTATATTTGTAAATGCCTCCGACAAAAGTCTTACATTTCTAAAATTAGCACTGTTAGAATGTCATAGGTCACAACCCAAAGGTCAAACTTCCAAAATAAATCGGCTTCAGAAATCGACCAATGTAAGCAATGAGGATAGTATTAGGGATAACAATAAGAAAAAACAATAAAAAAAATACAGGGCACACCTTGGAAAAGGTCAACTATTATAAGTTGATTATTAGGGCATCATCATTAAAAAATGAATAGTCGCCTGTTGGGAGGATGACTTTAAGCAGTCTCGCTATGAGTAGACTCGCATTTGGGAGTGGACCTTTGGATGCAAAAAAGTCACGTCGGTCCAATAACATAACAAATGTATAACCAACACGGGCAAGCATAAGCATGCATAAAAAACTCAAGTCATGGTTCAAGACACTTTACAGCAAACCCACAACCTGGGAGGAAAGAAAATAGGAAAAGGAGCCCATTTGGCAAAGATGCGCAAGTAAAGGACAATTGGTCTTCTCGGACAGTGCTGCGCGCGCCTGCATGAATGAATCCGCAGAAGCGGAAGGCATTTGTGGAAAGCAGGATGCCACAGACGTGGACACATTATTACTTTCCCGGATGCACAGAGGCAGACTTACCACCGTACTTACCACCGTACATGCTCCAGCAAAGGTGTCTGTTTGGGAACTGCTGCAGCAGCTGTGCCATGAAACAGTCATGGATCAGAGGAGAGACACAGAATCCGGGGGAATACACTGCTGAGTCACAACTCCCACGCAGCTCACAACAGACTGTTGTGTTCTATGTGCCTCTCATTTGTTCTGATTCAATATTTATTTATTGTTTGCTTGTTATGCGCTTATACAAGAAGTAAATACTGTTTTAAAGCACCCTTAGGATACACTGGATGGGGGGGGGGGTGCCTACTTGGTATCCTAGAATGTGGCACCAGATCTTGATGCAAACCAAATGTAGCAGTGCAACAGCCCCCTCTCTTGATGCACACCAAATGTAGCAGTGCAACAGCCCCCTCTCTTGATGCACACCAAATGTAGCAGTGCAACAGCCCCCTCTGAAGACATGTATACCGCTGCGCTGGTCTCTGGGTTTATGGAGGCACTTAGCTCAGTAGCTTCCACCTGACCTTTCACATAGTTTAGGGGATAACACATCCCTAAACTCCACATATTAGCCTGCATAATCACAGCACTTTGATGTGTAGCAACTAAAGAACTACCAGGGATGGATGGCTCAATTGAAGACACATAAGACAGTCAACATTATTTCTGAAACCGCCAGATTGTCTTATTGGATAAGCAACATCCAAGCCGCGACCCATAAGTCAGTGTGATCAGTAAGCATGACCCTATTGACCCACCTCTCAATGCAGTGCAGTGGCCTGTGCAGTGCAGCCACTCCCGGTGCGTTCTTATAAGTGCTGACTTCACTAAACTATTCAAGAAGTAAACTACCTGATTGTTAAGCTACATCCCACACTATGAAGTGTCAGTCTGTCCCCACACTCATCGTGTTGCTACCTCTTTCCGGAAGCTACATTTGGTGAGAGTCCAGCATGCTCGTCAATCGCTGCACATTTTCCCATCTAGACGCTTTAGTTCGCTCACACACATTTCCATAGAGAAACCATTGTAGAAGTCGGTCGCTGAAGCTCTTTTACAATCGTCATGGAAGCATATTGGCATTATCGTTTTTGATTTATTGTATGTATTTATTGGGCATTATGATTTACCAGGAATGTTTTGCACAGCAACAACAAATGGGCAGACATCATTATACAAAACAATCTTAAAAAACACTTGGAATCACCAACACTTCAATAATGCATTATACAAATATTAAACAAATCAGCAAAGCAAATACTAACCCTCCCCACTCCTGACTCCTCTCCAGCATACCCCACGCTTACTTCACACGATCTAACGCAGGGGTGCACAACTGGTTTCCCTGCGGGGACAAATGTACCCCACAAGTCCCATACAGTGGGCCCCGCTATCCATGGGAATGAGCAGGGTTGTAGGGGCATCAGTGTGTGGATTTGAGTGAGAGAATATGGATTTTGAGATTACATTTTTATTTATTTCTTTTTTACTATAACACATGATACATATCCTTGTAATGCCATTTCCATTTTGATTAATTTGCATTATGCGACTGAAATCATATTTCAAATCCAATTAAAATTGCACACATCATGTTGCTAAGACAAAAAAATGGACCAGAGAGGATTCCCACACCCGACATGACAGACTTAGGACAGACTGACTTTATGGCAGGCCACACTTCATTCAACTCACGTGACTTGGAGAGACAAACCACTAGCCGTGTACCCCACCCTCTGGACACAGTAGCCCCAGTGCACACAATCCAAGCACACCTAAAAAGCAGATCCGCACCAGACGCCAGTTCCTCCTGGTCCTACAAGCACAAACAGAAAAGCACAACCTCTATCATACCTACCCAACCCATTTTCTTACAAAACCACGTGAGCGCCTGGAGGCCATTCCAGTGGTAACGGTGCACAGTATAAGATGACTTAACATAACATCACATATATACAGTTGTACTTTATGAACCATGCAGTCTTCTAAAAATCTTTTTTTTTAAATTCCTAAAATCCTTTCGATGAAAACCAAAGCAGCCATTATAAGAGAAAACTATCTCCCGCATAATACTCTTTTCCAAAAATCCTAAGCGGCAAAAAAGCCACATCCTGTACAAAATGCACGGCACAGGTTAGGAACAAATTCTTCCAGGATTCCAAGGAGCAGTAGTCCCTACCAAGTCGACAAGTTCTAATTGTATGTGTCTTACCACATCAGTCACCCAAAAATGTCATGCATATTATGTGTTAAAATGCAATTCAATAAACCTAAACCAAAGCCTCCCACTTCCTGTTTTTATTAAACAGGGGGGTGATACCTTAATTCTTTTTCTCAATACCAACAAAACTAATTTATTTGAAGCCATTTAAAGAATCTCTTGTGTAACACCAATCATTTTCCCAACGTTTCTTTTTAACCAATTCCAGATTAGATATAACAAAATCATGGTTTAAAGAACTGATACTGAACGCACCAACACAACATCTCACTAAATCTGTGAGGATATGAGGATATTGATGTGTCCAATACAGAGAAGAGCATTCAAAATGGAAAAGCCACAGAGTTTGGAAAGGGATCTAGGATTTTTCTAAAAAGAGCTAGGATCGCCACCCTGCCATTACAGCTAGGGTTAATGATGTTATGTTGTTACGTTATGTTATTAATATTTCTAGCACGCATGTTCACCCGGGGGCATCTTGGCACGAGTATGTGCACAGTATAGTCGAGGCTGCACTCAATACTAAACAAACAGCTCTGTTTTTTGCAAGCAGCGGTGAAGCAGATGATTCTCAGTCATCCTGAGTTGCATGGGGAGACTGTTCCATAGTTTACTAGCAGCCACTGAAAAGGCCCGGACACCCATTCGCTGAAGGCAAAATTTGGGGACCTGAACCAGGCGATCACTTGCAGATCTTAGCGATCGACGAGGAACATAGGGTTGACATTTATCACAGAGAAAATCAGCTCCTAACTGATGGTAGGCCCGATGAACGAGGCAAGGGGACTTGAAAGCTATTCTCTGTTTGACCGAGAACCAATGGAGGCGATGCAGTACAGGGCTGATGTGAGAGCCGTACAGTGTATCTGTGGCTACCCGTGTACACTATATGTACTCCATAGATTTTGAAGCAGCTGATAATGCCAGCTAATTCCTCAACATTTCTATGAAAACATCCTTGGGCAACCACAAAGTTCTTCTCCAAATAAAACCTTCCAGAGCCGGCCAATTTTTTGTTGTCATTTTGAAATAAATGTTGGCCCTAGAGAGCAAACAGGGATAACCTTGGCTTTATAACATTGTATAGCTGGTAATCACCTTTGCACTACTTCTTCTAAAGATGTTATAACCAAGGTCTTTGAAGTCACTAACAACATCAGTCTTCGTATTCCTAACAAACCAGGAGAAGTTTATTTTTGTTTTCGAGGTTGCAGATGCCACTATTACTTTGGTTTTTGAAATATTAATTGAGAGACTATTAGGGGTTTAAAAGTCATCCAATGTTCCTAATGCCCTTTGGAGAACTTATCTGTGTCTGAGCCATAATCACAAGGTCGTCAACATATGCTAAACATTGAATTGGCACCGACCCCAATTTTGGAGGAAATGTTGCCACGGCTACAAAACAATGATTGAAATGTGAAATATATAGATTGTACTGGAACTGAACCAGATTTCATTGCCCTTTTGTAAGGGAAAGAGCAATTATCCTTGTCATAACATGTGTATATATAGTGATTCATGTATCTAGACATCACTAACAACCCTCTGAGTTATGGTATCACATCACATGATTGATCTGAATGCAATCTCAGAGGTAGCAATGGTTATAAGAAGACCTAGGCTATTATTCCAATGCTAAGCAATAATTCAGTTTCTGATGTGCAGTGTGGGATGAAATTGGTCCATAATATTGAGGAAGGAAGCAAATATAAGGTGACAGACGGGGAATTTAGGGTTTTCAGAGGTTGAAGCTGCGACCCTTAAGGCCTGGTCACTTTAGCACTCCCCTTGCGACCTTCTGTTGGGGATCTCAGTGGCAGAGAAAGGTACAAAAGGAAGACAAGGTTCTCAAATATTGGTGGACTTGCCTCTGAAGAATGAATCTGTGTAAGGAAACTGTCCCTAGGCCCACTTTTCACAGCAGCTTGCACAAGTCTGATGTGTAAGACATAAATAAGACACATCATGCCTGTTCCACCACCAGACAACCTCTTAATATTGGATGGTCCTCCCCTTATCAGATATGACATGGGAGGCTGAGTGCTTGCAGTCATATTTTTGTCAAAATACTGCTTAATAATATTGGATTGAATTATGCAAAGTAGGAGGCAAACATTTCATTTAACTTTTCTTTTTTTATCAGTGGAAAAATCTGTCTTTTCATGGAATTGAATGTTTTACTAAAAGGCAATAACGTGTGTGTGTGTGTCTGTCTGTGTGTTTCCGTGTCTGTGATTGTGTGTAGTGTATGAAGTAATAAACCTCAGCAGTGACACGTCACTTCCACGAATGCCAGCACCAGCTTGCACAAATTAGTTTTCAGATTAATGAAGTGGTCACCACAAGAGCACATGATGACATACACAGTTGCCTCGATCGCAGAGAGATTTTTTGGATCGAAAGGCTGGATTCATTCATCTCAGTAGGGATGAATAAAGACTAACTTTGCTTGCTTTCTTTAATATATTGATGCTTTCCATATCACATGGACATCTTCTGATCTTCCATTTGAATTCCTTTTGGTCTATATTTTTTGTTTAAAGTTTGGCTTTAGAATTTGTACTTCATCCTACTCCATGGCATATTCTTCTATTCTGTTATTATAAATACTTCTATCATTTTTCACTGGTGATCTGCATCTCTATAATTCGCTTCCAGTTTTTTAAATATCATTATTTATTTTTTCACATTTTTCCACTTTTTCATATTATTTTTAATATTCTTAATATGTTTTCATACCATCATTTTTCATGCTTATTTTATTTCATTTGTATTGTTATTTGTATTTCTTATATTTCATTTTCGTTTTCATTTTTTTCATTTCTTTTATTTATGCCAATTTGACATGTTCATTTGGGCTCTTACTATTTTGGCTATTTTCACTCTTCTTTTTCTTTCCTGTCTCATGGCTCACTAAATCCGTTCTGTTTTGTTTCACCGAGTGTTCAACTTTTAATCTATTCTTTTCAAAGTCATCACCACACTTCAGAACAATATGTTGTCACTCGTGGAATGACATCATCTCACGCGTGACGCACACCTAGTTTATTCTGTTTAAATTTGCACTCTGAAACGGCTGAAAGTGAATCCTTCCTCATGGCCCTTGGTGTAAGATCAGTGAACCTTTGGACAGCCTTGGTAGGTAAGGGATTATTCTACCTGCCCCCCATGATCCTTATTTTTTGCATTGAATACATTTTATTTCTTAAGTTAATTTTCATTTTAATATATTTTCAGTTTTTTTTTGTATTCTTAATGTCCTTTTTTCTGGTCCTAACTTACAGTTTGAAAGTAGCGGCCTGTGCAACCTTATGAGTTGGATTACTTTAGTGGCCTTCACTAGGGTCACAGGTACTTTTGTGTCTATATTGTTTTCAGTAACTGGGATAGTTTTTACACATGTTTACACATCTGTGCAGGATATGTGTCCTTATTTGATACAAGACAGGTGATTCAGATTCTTAGTGAGTAATGCCGCAACTGTGCCTGCTATATTGAAGTTGTATATACACATCTATATGTACTGCATAGTTTCTTAGGGCCTCATTACGGGGTCGGCGGTAAGGGGTTAGCGACAACGGTAAGGGTGCCGTTGCCGTTAACCCCTTACTGCCGCATTATGAGGTCCCTTAGCGGGAGCCGCTAAGGGACCAGGGAGCTAATAACGGGCCCGCTATTAGCTCCATCCCCATTCCCATTGAGCCCTATGGGGGCTCGAATGGGAATGGGGAATGGTTCTCGGAAAGGGGACTTACCGGGTCCTCCAAGGTTGGAATGACCTGGTAAGTCCCTATTCCGAGGACCCGGAATGCGGTAAGGGAGGAGCCATGGTGCTAATAGCACCATGGCTACCTCCTACCTCGTAATGAGGCCCTGAGTCTTGCTTAATGTTATTTCCTTGCTTTGTAGGTTTATGCCCTGATGATGGACTTGGTCCAAAAAGCATTGGCTCATTAGATCTGACTTGAATCTATTATAATGAAAGTGTTGATATTCTTTAGCTTTTAGCCTCTTTGAATACCTGTGACAATCTTGAGATGTTATAAATAATTTGTGTATATATTGTGAAAAAGGGTTCTTTGGACCTATGAGCACGCAGCATCGGGGGAGGTTCTCTGAGTATTCCATTATGCATATGATAGTGGCCAGGTGCCAGGGACATTTTCTCTGCAGTGCTCCATACATTGTTTTCAACTAACCACATTTTCAGGATCTTTGTTGTTACACAGAGGGGTGCACCCCTTAACATTACTTCATTTTTCCAATCTTTCAGAAAGGAACATTCAACATAGCCAAAACCATAATTAGCAGCTCTACAATCCATCCATGCATTTTCGGGTCTTTGACCTCAGAAGCAAATGAGTTTATTCCCTTTTCTTCAAGAAATTCTGTGCATTTATGCTGTGGATTCTGGAGCCAAAGATACAATGTCGCCATCCCAGAGGCGGGCAGAACTAAGCAATCGATTTCTGGCTCTGACAGTACGTGCCTGATGCCTGGCTCTGCAGTGTCACCCATCGATTCTTGGAATGCCATTGCCTGACCTTCAATGAAGATCTACTATTAATAGGCTAAAAAGGCACTGATAATGTTACCCGAGCCCTTGAAAAATGTACAACGAGATAACGATTGCAGAAGCAGAAAGGCATGTTAGCACAGCGTCTTTCAAATGAAACCTGCACAGCCTGATGTGTGCCTCGTAACATGTCCTGGCAAGGACAGAGAAAAGAGAGAGGCAATGCAGTAAACGGGCAGTGCGTCGCCGTCACATTATATGCACACTGTTTCTGGCAGTTGTTGCAAACCGCTAGAGTCTTGAATTTTAATGTGGAACAAAAAAAGGCTTTTAAGGTATTTTACAAACATTGCAATGCAGACGTTTTTATTGTTTTCGTTCGCGTTTTATTTAGTTGGGATTTTATAACGTGTCCCCGATTTCATGTGTTGGAGGTGTGATGTTATCTTTGCCCTCCAATCAGGGGATTAACCAGGGGAGGGGGCTTCCACCCCTTCCTGTACCTAAGTCCCTTTTTCGCTACACTTCCTCTTCTGAACCCGGCTCCCGAGGCGGGCGGCAGGGGCTTGGGCGCTCCACCATGTTCAGCCCTGGTACCCTAAAACCCTTGGGGGCCGTGCCGTAGGCTTTCATTCCTGCAACTCTCATAATCTCCTGAAAAATTACAGATTTCATAAGAAAATGGTTATGACATGATTGGTTATTTATAACGTGCTTAATACCCAGAGGTTTCTAAGCGCGGACCCGGGCATCGAACATGTGTTGCTCTGTGTCGTCTTGTTTCCAAGGAAAGCGCGTTGCCCCTCAGCTATCCTCTCGAGACTATATATATATTGCACCTAACCTGAACCTTCTGACCATAGCAAGTACTGTCCTGCCACCGGCCTCTCCTTTCTGGTAATGGATCGATAGCTGCATAAGTGCACAACAAACTCAGTACGTCCCAAAAGCATGCGGCAGGATGGATGGAGCATTCATAAGGCTTTCAGGAGAATTATCATTGCATACGGACATGGTGACGCTTGTCTACTTAAGTATACATGTTCTTTTAACGTTCAGGCAAAGGGCTCAGTGGTTACTGCGTGTGGTCAGAGGGACCCACCTAGGAAGATTTGGTGCGCACCTGTCCATCTGTCAAAAGAAGGGGAACATGCAGATGTGGACTGGGAACATTGACGTCATTTAGGGGACGCACCTGCGACCCCCCAAGGTCTCCCTTGCTACCCATGTGGTCTCCCTTGCTACTGATAAAAAATAAATTACAAAATAAAAGTGTTTTTATTATAAAACATTTTTAAATTGAGGCTTGTGGTGTGTGGCCAGCAGCATGTGGCTGTTTGTTTCTGGAGTGGCTGGTTTTCTGATAGCTATAGTGTTTAGATAGCTCAGTGGGTTGAGCGCTCACTGCTGCAATGTGTGTGTGTGATGTGCAGGTTGCAGGTTTGACTCCGGCAGGGTCAACTCAGCCTTTCATCCTGCTGAGGTTGATAAATGAGTACTAAAACAGGTTGGGTGATATTGTACGTATATTTGTTCTATATGAAGCGCTTAAGCATAAGTGCTATATAATAACACATCATTATCGTTTGGCCTTGGACGTATGCTTGCATTCACAGTAATTTGGTAATATGGGCCTATACGCACTGATATTAACGATACATATGGGGATCCATTCTTGTATGAAATGTATATCACTTTACAGCGATCATAACCATATTTTTTGGTAGCTTAGAAACAATGCTATGTGATGCCACTTCCTGTTTTGTCAAGGGGTGAAAGGTCATCTTCCATCACTTCCCGTGATGTCACTTCGGGTGGGGTCAAATGACATAACTTCCTGTGATGTCACCAGAGGTCAAGGGTTGAGTAATGTCACTTCTGCTACCCCAGGCATTTTAGTGAAATGACATCCCTGACTGGGAACCAAGAGTCCCTGGAAATAATCTTCAAAGTGGCCACATGTTACATATTTTTGAGCAAGCCCAACAATTTTCCTGTGAGAACATTTGGAAATATAATAGATAACCACACAAAAAAGGCCTAGGGTGCAGAGGCCACTGGGAAATCCCCAGAGTTCCCTGTAGTCCAGCACTGGGAACATGAATGCATCACCTGATCTCCTCGATTAGTTCCCATCCCAACTCTTCTTTCTGTATGTGCCTTTAATGTATAAATGTATCTCAACCTACCCTTATTTGCACCTAGATACGCGGATTTACACTTATTCGTATTTGTATTTTTCCAGGGCACTGGACACAGACATAACTAGTCCATTTTTTCAGTGCTGGAACCTAGTTTTTAAAATGATGGAGCCAGGACCTGCTGCAGTTTGACCTATGCAGGCTGCATTCACAGGAAAACACCGTGCATTATGCAACAGGAACAAAGATTTACTTGTTATCGGATATAATCTCCAGCCTTGAAGAGTATTAAGTGAGCACCTGCCCCTCCGAATCGGGGGGAGGAAAATATGTAATATTCCCTATTCAGGTTTTAACAGGGTCTGTGGTCTTAATTTGTACCTTACACTCAATATCATGTTTCACTCACCGGGGCCCGCTTTCTACCTAACATTTAGACAGGCTCAGCCAGTCCCCAGTACATGCCATAAAGCCTGAATGCTACCAGTCCGCTGCTCGTGGAATCGTAAAAACACCTCTGCCACACTCTGAGCATGGATTTACTCCAGTCTGGAACTCATGCAATCCTAAAAACACCTCTGCCACACTCTGAGAAGGGATTGATTCCAGTCTGCTGTTCATGGAATAGTGACACCACCTCTGCCACACTTTGAGCAGGGATTTACTCCCGTCTGCTACTCATGGAATCCTAAACCACACCTGTCATACTACTGAATAGGAATTTACTCTTACTCCAGTCTGCTGCTCATGGAATCCAAAAAACATCTCTGTCACACTCTGAGCAGGGATTTCTCCAGTCTGCTACTCATGGAATCCTAAACCACACCTGTCACACTACTGAATAGGGATTTACTCTTAATCCAGTCTGCTGCTCATGGCATCCTAAAAGCACCTCTGTCACACTCTGAGCAGGAAATTCCCCAGTCTGCTGCTCATGGAATCCTAAAAACACCTCTGCCACACCCAGAGCAGGGATTTACTCCAGTCTGCCGCCCATGGAATCATAATAACACCCTGTCAAACCCTGAGCCGAGATGTACTCCAGTCAGCTTCTCATAGAATCCTAAAAACATCTGTGTCACACTCTGAGCAGGGATTTCTCCAGTCTGCTACTCATGGAATCCTAAACCACACCTGTCACACTACTGAATAGGGATTTACTCTTACTCCAGTCTGCTGCTCATGGAATCCTAAAAGCATCTCTGTCACACTCTGAGCAGGGATTTCTCCAGTCTGCTGCTCATGAAACACCTGTGCCACACTCAGAGCAGGGATTTACCCCAGTCTGGTTATCATGGAATCCTAAAAACACCTCTGTCACACTCTGAGAGGGGATTGACCCAGTCTGGTACTCATGGAATCCTAAAACAGACCTGTCACACTACTAAATAGGGATTTACTCTTACTCCAGTCTGCTGCTCGCGGAATCCTAAAAGCATCTCTGTCACACTCTGAGCAGGGATTTCTCCTGTCTGCTGCTCATGAAACACCTCTGCCACACTCAGAGCAGGGATTTACTCGAGTATGCTGCTCACGGAATCCTAATAACACCTCTGCCACACTCTGAGCCGGTATGTACTCCAGTCAACTTCTCATAGAATCCTAAAACCAAACCTGTCACACTCTGAGCAGGGCTTGACGCCAGTCTGCTGCTAATGGAATCCTAATAACACCTCTACCACATTACTGAGCAGGGCTTTGCTCCAGTCTGTTGCTACTGTAGGCTTTGTGCCCTATCACATTCTTACCTGCTGTCATAAGGCTCCCAGCAACAATTCCACCCATCACAGTCTGAGTAATAGCTACTCCTCTCTTGTCAGCATTCCCTGAATATATCTCCCTTTCTTGTCCTTCACCATTTCCATGGCAAGAGTCACTCCCCCATTTGAGAGACTTCCCTACGTGGCCTGCCATTCGCTGTAGCTCCCATGATGCTCATTTTGCCTCCCGCACCGGCTCACTTCTGACTTTACACACTCACACACACACACTCAATGATCCTTTTGGAGACAGGTGTCACGCCATAGGCCATCTCTGTCATTCGTCCCCATTATGTGTCCAGCATGATGGATCCCCCTGTATCCCTAAGACAGTCATAAGCATCTTAACATCGCACACATGCGTTGGCTACATCCTTACACAATAGAGGCCAATCCGTTATACAGCGGAGGTGGAGTGGGGAATCCCTAGCATTTCCAATCCTTTTTTTTATTTATTTGTTATTGTAACAATTAGTTATGTACAACACTTTAATTACAAACACAAATTCATCTCACACTTTCTCAGTTGCCAATCTAAATGGCGTCACAACCCATTTTTTAACTGAATATAAGCTGTTTATTTCATTGTCCTTCAAGTGGTTCTGCTTCCAAGAAAGTCTACCAAGGCACAGGTTATTGCAAAATGATTTCCAGATATTAGGGTATACCACCAGTCTTCAATCTGTTCATGCGCCAGGCCAAGGTGTTCTAAAAAGAATGATCGCTGGATGGATACATTGCTGCATTCAGTAATCAGATGTTTCAACGATTCTGATGCATTTATAGAAAACCTGCATATGTTGTCCGTTGTATCTCTGTAATGTCTCAACAACATCATCTCTTTTGTTGTATATGCATCGAGGCGAAACCTCAGGAACTTGTTACGATGTACCTTCCAATACTTTATGTGGCCCCACGTGGCTCCAACCTTAACCTTTGCATGGAGGACCTTAGGCATCTGATTGAAAGCGCAGGCGTAACAATAGACCCCTGATACCTGGCTGCATCTCAAAGTGACAGCTGCATGTCTAGAGAAAATACTGAAAAAGATGGTAGACTATTAACTAAAATTAAACTCCTAGAAAGTATCACCTGCTCTTACCTTTATCCTCGATATTCTCCATTCCGAATTCAGACTATCAATCCTTTTAACAGACGTGAGTTACCAAGTGCTAAATACCTGTGCTTTGTCTTTGAATGCAGCTCGACCTCGAGCAACACATACAAAAATGCATTGTAAAAGATGCCCAAGTTTAGCTTTGTCCCCTAATAAAAACAAAAAAAAACTAGATCCAAGCAGCTCATCTCTCAAAAGTGGTGTATGCATTTAGCTGTTTAGTCTGGGATAATGGAAATGCTCTTCTGGGATGTCTCCCAAAACCCATCTTGCCTCATTAAACGCCGTACATCATGCAGTAGCACAGCTGGCATCGGGCACAGCTGGTCAACTTCAGCACCCCCAGCCTAGTCTCCTCTCACTATGAAAGGACAAAGCTTGTGGCTCGGGTCAATTGCCTCCAGAGCCAGTCCTCAAGAGAACCAATCCCCACTCTATGCTTTCCGGGTATCCACACTGCATACCCTTCAGTGTAGTGAATCTATTTGTATAGGTAATGATTATCCAGAAAACCTTGTGCGTTTGAGCATTTTAAGGGCCGAAAATGAAGACGCCTGACCTTTGGCGACCTTCTGCAGATTCTTTATTAAAGATGCAAGATAGAGACCTCGGATCTGCAGTTTCCTATTACTCAATGTCCTCTTCAACCGACACAGTGAAAGCCCTCTGAACCAGCAACCCCAGGATGGTAAGCACTCACACAAGACCCACGCAAAGCAATAATACCTGCATTAATACATACTCAGGAAACCACACACTGGCTCCCTGTAGAGGCCTAATGCATGTTTAGATAAACCATCCTGTTTGATGTGAATCTTCCCAGAGTACCACATAAACGAAGATATGACATCCAGATGCACATGTCCACCGTAAGCAAGGGGGAACTACACATGGAAATGCTTCCAGAGTTTCCCTTCCAGAACTTCAAGACACTGAAAACATCAAATTGGTCTTTTTGGAAGTGGCTAGTGGCTAGGGGAACCTGGAACTCATTATGTAGCTCATTTTCTAAATAGATTTGCGAAGGCGCTTCCACCATCATTTTACACCTCCCTTTTGCACTCTGCAGTACAAACGATGAACACTGCCAAAAGGGAACTGTTTGCACATCAGCGCAAATGTAAATCGGCCCCTCAGGGCAATTTATGATTTTTTATTAAAATAAGCTCCACTGTTTTTTCAGCTGCTTAAAGGCCCTGACCTGTGTGGCCCACCCTAGCTGTAGTATTACAACTCAACTTGTGTTTGTCATCGCCATCACCAACCCATCCACCCTAAATTACCACTGAGGCTATTGCATGATGTTGTCTACTCCTAGAAGCATTTCTGGTCTCACTTGCAGATGTGCCCTAGTCCTTCAAAACGCACAACTATCTAAGGCTTTACAGCATGCACATCTTTGAGACGATCCTGAAACTGAAAATCCCTGCTCTCCCCCACTCCCAACTGATGAACTTCATGCCCAATTGCAGCCCCACTACTAGGGCCAGAAACCCTGCACTGCTCCATCGCTTCATACTGTATCCCTCCAGAGTGTTGCTCTTGTGAGAATTCCTTATTTTGCTGCATGTTATATTGCACTCCTTTCTCTTTGCATTATTTGCACATAACACTTGTGCCCTTCCCCATCCCCTACTGAGATGCATCTCGCCTCTCTCTAATTCACTGTGAGGAATTACCATCTGGAAAGCGTGTAGAAGCCCTGGCTTTTTTTATTCTTTTTAATTAATAAAATTATGTGGATAATTCCATCTTTGGAAGGGCAATCTGCTGATCAGATTCCCATTTCTTAAGCTCCATGCCAAAATCATAATGGGTGCCTGTGCCCTGCTGCATCAATATCCTGATTTCCATCAGCTGCTCTACCAGTGGCACAGAGTAGATTCAGAAGTCCCAGATGCCCTCTTGACAGATGCAGTGAGAGCCAAGTCTCTGCAGCAGAGGGGCGTCATTGTAGATCCTGTCATGGTGGTACTGTAAACTGTAAAAACAAGCCATACCTGAGTTAGGGTATGGTGGCCAGCATTCCTCCTAGTTATCCCAGTGGCATTAAATTGATATCACACATGTGTAAGCCTTGTGGGCCCAGTTCAGCTTTGGAAGGGTTATGTGTATTCTTTACGGACAAGGATCCCCCTGCCCAAATGGCAGGACTGTAGTCTTGGGGGATTGCTTCTCTTTGTTCCTTTACAAGGGCAGGTAATACCCTTTCCCCAGAAACAGCCACTCCACAGGAGCCTGGCCTGGCAACAGGAATCAAAAGGCACACCCATTGACAAAGGGCTAGGCCTCACTCCTGGGTGCTGCATTTCTAATGGCATTTGATTCCTTTGAGATGGGAAGGAGCAGGGTTAGTGTAGCCAGGGGGGGCTCTGTAAAGCTTGGGAATGATTTTGTCATCTTGTTTCTCTCTGCCTCTCTTTCTCTTTCCTATCCCCTCCCCATCCTGTACCACAAAGCACTTTGGGTGCGATGTCAGAAGGGGAAAATCCACTCATTTCAAGAGCAGCGATTGGACCCTTAAAGCAGGCTCGCTTTAGTCCAATCACGTGTGGACTTTTACCTTTAAAGGAAGGGGTCTCCCACCACTTCTTTGAATCACCTTTTGGACTCCAATCCTGAAAGATGATTTCCTTGGACGTTGCTGGGAGAGAGTCCTCCAGAGGCGAGGTCAAGAAAAGGTGTTCAAAGGCAGAGGTGAGCTCTTTCCCCTAACCATCCCCAGGGACCATTCAAGGGGAACTCTAATGCTGGACCAAGACTGCATCTCTGCCAGCCTCCCTGTGGCCTGGGACCCTGAAGGTGTGTTCCAGCCTCCCCTGTGTTTCGGATCCTGAGAAAGGACTAACCTTTAGCCATTGAGACCCTGAAGTGGGACTCACGGCACCTGGAATCCAGAACAGCCAAGATCCTAGTTTCGACGTCGACCTGCTGCGAGCCGTGATCCGAACATGTTCGACACCGAGTGCACTATCAGGACACTTCAAAGCTACCTTTGGCATTCATTGTACTTAGAACTACCATTTGCCTGTTTAACTGGTTTGTGCCGCACAGTGCCAGTTGAATTGTCTCGTTGCCTTGGTACTGCTGACTTGAACTGCTCTAGTCTACGTCCGAAGCACCATCCTCTTCATCACAGCTGCTGTAAGTCGATCGCCCCAACCCTGGTGTCTCCTGAACCATGACCTCCGAGCCCCCACATAGAATCGATTCACCTACACATCCCGGTACCAGCTCGACTGTCGTCGATCCTCGACCGCCGAACTGAAACTGGTGACCGCCCGACCCAAATAGCTCGAAAAGATGATTTAAGACTTCAGCTACCTTCCTTTCGGCCCTGACTCGATAGCAGCATTCCGCTGGACCACTGCAACTGCTGCATTTTTCGAACCAAAGAGAACATGCAATTGACACCGAATAGCCTGATTCAGCACCATCGAACCATCAAGACCTTGGGAAAAGTATTATTGGCTAATAACTCCCCCCCCGTCCCTCTTTAGGCCCTAGAGATTGGATACTTCATTTTAATTCCATATGCAACCTCAACAACATATCCTTTGAATAGTGTGCTCTTTTGAATACAGTTTCTACCCCGGTCTCACTACCCAGGGTGCTGCATCTATTCCATCTCTGCATATTCTGTGCTTCTTCTGCAGAGGTGAGTTTTTACAGCGTTTTCCTTTATTATTGTAAATGGTGTGTTTGATCAGAGTATATATTTTTATAGAACTTTGATTGGACAGT